>NC_072416.2:30979807-31611923 GCF_028858775.2 Pan troglodytes
ATTATACTCCAGCCTGGGCAACAGAGGGAGACTCGTCTCGGGGGTGAGAAGAAAAAAAAAAAAAAGCTTCCTCCAATTTATACCGAAAATTCTCTGTTCAGGACTAAGTGGCATAGAGAATGTTAAATGTGCCTAGATATCTTCATAACTCATATATTTTCTGCTTTCTACATATCTTGAAAGGCAGTGCCAAATGACGTGTAATTATCTAGGTGGTTAAACTGAAACATACTTCCTCTTCCCTTGAATATAAAAAAGCATTGTGGTATTAGTACTTTCATCTTGGATCATTGTTCAGAAGGAGGTTCAGCCCCCAGACGACCACATTTTTACTGTCATGAATGGCAAGACAAAATGTAGAGCTCAACTTACCCAAAGGAAAAAAGGCTCAAAAGACAAATTATGGCACAACTTAGCAGCCAAATTCTTACCAAGTACAGACTTTTGACATACTGATCTCTCTCCAGTTGCAAGTGGGAACATGCACTTTGAATGATGTCATTCAAAATTACCCTGCCCAGACACACTTTTCATTGATTCTCTTGGAGGGCAGTTCTAAGAGATTCTCTGGGGCTTCCTCTGCATCATGAGACGCAGTGCAGTTCTGCCCTTCACCTTCCGGCAGTTTGTCACCTCGTCCCTATGACCTCAGAGGAACTTTGTCTCAGGCCAATTGTTTGTTCCTTGGCCTCTTTCATTTCCCCTAAAAATCATTTGCTGCCCCTCTAAATGGCCTACATCTCCATCTATCTCCCTCTCCCCTCAGAAGAGGGTGCTCTTTAAGCATCAACCATCCGGCCCTTCTAGCAGTCTCATTTTTCAGCTGGTTCCCATGTTTATGCCTGTTCTATGTTTTTCTTTTCCTGTTAAGCTGTCTGTCGTCAGCTCATTTCTGCAGTGAATCTTCAGAGAGGAGATTGGAAGCTTTCCTTCCACCCATACGATAGAACTATAAAGCAGAAGAGTTTAGAAAGAATTTCCTATTTAAGTGACGACACCTCATACTCCATTTGTGATAAATAGCACAAAGGTTAAAAAAACTTATTTTTGACCAAAAGCTCTGTTGACATTCTATTAAACAAACACCGACCTATTTAATTTTCATAATGTAAATGGCAGACATTTTCATAATTCTTATGCTAATAAATCATTTCCCTGATTGTTTGGGTAAAACCACATATTCATAATGAAGTCCAGAAATGTGAATTGTTTTATATAATTTATTCTTATTTGTGATTACAAGTATACCTCTACAGAAAGTTAGTATACTCACACAAAGGTAATTTGTGCAGAAGAGAATGGTAAATGTGTAAGGTCTCAGAAACTCAATAATGATAATTATCAAATTATCCAATTTTTGTGGAGATGGGGTTTTGCCATGTTGGCCAGGGTGGTCTCGAACTCCTCCACAAAAGTCAGTCTCACGATGACGATAGACAGCCAGAGTATTGATAACCTGGAATAATAATAGTTGAAATAATGAAAAGGTCAATGACACCGACAATATTTCACTCAGAAAGAATCATCCTTAGAAACCGTCAACCTCCTCCAAAAGGTAACCACATCCCTCAGATATCACTGTGGGATTCCACTGCTACAAAAAAGAACAGAAGTTAGAAGTCTCATGTTTTTCAGATGGCTGGTAGTGTTTTTAGGCATTGCAAATGTGGGGTGCTGTCTTTCTTGGTATAAAACAGGGATATCCAATCTTTTGACTTCCCAGCCTATATTAAAAGAAGCAAAGTTGTCTTGAGCCACACATAACATACACTACCACTAACAATAGCTGATGATCTAAAAAAAAACTCTTTTTTTTTTTTTTTTTTTTGGAGACAGAGTTCCGCTCCACTCAGTCGCCCAGGCTGTAGTGCAGTGGTGCAATCTCGGCTCACTGCAACCTCCAGCTCCTGGGCTCAAGCCATTCTCCTCCCTCAGCCTCCCGAGTAGCTGAGATTACAGGTCTCTGCCACCATGCCCGACTAATTTTTGTATTTTTAGTAGAGATGAGGTTTCACCATGTTGGCTAGTCTGGCCTTGAACTCCTGATAGGCGATCTGCCTGCCTCGGCCTCCCAAAGTGCTAGGATTACAGGTGTGAGCCACCGTGCCCAGCCATTTTTTTTTTTGTTTTTGCTTTTGTTTGGTGTTTTGTTTTTGAGATGGGGTCCCACTCTGTCACCCAGGCTGGAGTGCAGTGGCGTGCTCTCGGCTCACTGCAACCTCTGCCTCTCAGGTTCAAGTGATTCTCCTGCCTCAGCCTCCTGAGTAGCTGGGAGTACAGGTGCCTGACAATGCACTCAGCAAATTTTTGTATTTTTTGTGGAGATGGGGTTTTGCCATGTTGGCCAGGGTGGTCTCGAACTCCTGACCTCAGGTAATCTGCCCGCCTCAGCCTCCCAAAGTGCTGGGATTACAGGCATGAGCCACTGTACCTGGCCAAAATCTCCTAAAGTTTTAAGAAAGTTTACAAATTTGTGTTGAATTGCATTCAAAACTGTCCTGGGCCACATGCAGCCCGTCACTCATGGCTAAGACAAGCTAAGTATAAAGTAATTATCTTTTCTTTTTGTTTGGAGACAAAGTCTTGCTCTGTCACCCAGGCTAGATTGCAGTGGCATGATCTCAGCTCACTGCAACCTCCGCCTCCCGGGTTCAAGCGATTCTCCTGCCTCAGCTACTGAGTAACTGGGATTACAGGCGCCTGCCACCGCACTCGGCTAATTTTTGTATTTTTAGTAGAAACAGGGTTTCACCAACTTGGCCAGGCTGGTCTCCAACTCCTGACCTCATGATCCACCTGCCTCGGCCTCCCAAAGTGCTGGGAATACAGGTGTGAGCCACTGCACCTGGCCAGTAGTTATCTTTTCTTTAAAGTTATTTACTTGTTTTTTAAATTGATGTATAACATTGGATGCATTTATTATATATCACATGGTAAAAGAATCCCTCTAAATAATACTTCTCTCTTGGATTATATGAATCTTTGTCATTTAAAGCTCAGCATAAGTAAAAAAAAACCACACACACACACAAAGAGATTACTTCATTCACAAATAAGTATCAAATTTTACTGCTTAAAAATTAACAAGGTGGGCCGGGCGTGGTGGCTCACGCCTGCAATCCCAGCACTTTGGGAAGCCGAGGTGGGTGGACCATGAGATCAGGAGATTGAGACCATCCTAGCTAACACGGTGAAACCCATCTCTACTAAAATCACAAAAAATTAGCAGGGCATGGTGGCACGCGCCTATAGTTCCAGCTACTTGGGAGGCTGAGGCAGAAGAATCACTTGAACCCGGGAGGCAGAGGTTGCAGTGAGCCGAGATCGCACCACTGCACTTCAGCCTGGGTGACAGAGCGAGACTCTGTCTCAAAAAAAAATTACCAAGGCGGAGATCATGAAAATGGCATGAATAGTGTGGGATTTCTCTAAGATTGTTGATATTAATTCCATTAGACTCTTATGTGAGTGAAGATGAAGACTTCCCCTGAGTAAGTTCAGACAGCTTGTGATAACATTTCTACATCGATTCCTCAGGATTTAACTATATATTCTTGAAAACATCTCAATTTTAAATGTTTCTTTCAAGATGGTGAATTAAACAGAGATAGCCCTTCATCAGGTTGAACTCAGCATATGCTGAGTCTGAAATGGAAATGATGGAGTTAGAGAACCATACAACAATGGTAATGATTTCAGAAACATGGTGTTGAGCAGAACAAAGCAGACACAAAAGAGTACCTATGGCATGGCATGCATCTGTATACGCGAAATTCCAGAATAAGCAAGCTAACCTATGATAAGAAAGACACTGGCTGGGAAGAGTGAGAGTTCACTTTCTGGGGTGACATAATAGTGTAGATCTTGGCTGGGCACGGTGGTTCACGCCTGTAATCCCAACGCTTTGGGAGGCCGAGGCGGGCGGATCACCTGAGGTCGGGAGTTCAAAACCAGCCTGACCAACATGGAGAAACCCTATCTCTACTAAAAATACAAAATTAGCTGGGAGTGGTGGCACATGTCTGTAATCCCAGCCACTCGGGAGGCTGAGGCAGGAGAATCGCTCGAACCTGGGAAGCAGAGGTTGCGGTGAGCTGATATTGCCCCATTGCACTCCAGCCTGGGCAACAAGGGAGGAACTGTCTCAAAAAAATAAATGAATAAATAAAATAATGTAGATCTTGAAAGGGGGTTGGTTTATGCTGGTGTATGTACCTTCCAAAGTTAGTAAACTTACACTTAAGGTTATATATTTTGGCCAGGCGCGGTGGCTCACGCCTGTAATCCCAGCACTGGGAGGCCGAGGCAGGCAGATCACGAGGTCAAGAGATGGAGACCATCCTGGCGAACATGGTGAAACCCCATCTCTACTAAAAATACAAACATTAGCCAGGCATTGTAATCTGAGCTACTCAGGAGGCTGAGGCAGGACAATTGCTTGAACCCCGGAAGCGGAGGTTGCAGTGAGCCGAGATCTTGCCACTGCACTCCAGCCTGGGTGACAGAGTGAGACTCTGTCTAAAAAAAAAAAAAAAAAGTCATCAAACCAGATGACACAAATCAAATGACATTTCACTTTGTTTCGGTCCATTTTGTTTGTTAGAGACAAGAGTGCAGCGGGGCCATCTCGGCTCACTGCAACGTCCAGCTCCTGGGCCCAAGCGATCCTCCCACCTCAGCCTCTCCAGTAACAGGGATAACAGGTACGCACCACCAGGCCCAACTAATCTTTTTTGGAATTTTTTGTAGAGATGGGGTTTCGCTATGATGCCCTGGCTACTCTTCAACTCCTGGACTCGAGTGATCTGCCCACCTCGGCCCCCTAAAGTGCTGGGATTACAGGCCTGAGCTGTGTAATTTCATGCCGCGTGACACAGCCCAGTAAAAAGGAAGAAACCCCGCGGGTCCAGCGTCTACTCACAGGGGTGGGATGATGGCTGATAAATCCCAGCAGGAGCCAAAAGAGGAGCCACCACCGCAGCCGCAGCCGCATGTCCTGGTCCTTTCAGGGCGCCCTGAGGCGGCCAGGACAGAGGTGGAGGTGGCTTAGGGCAGGGGGGAGGGAAGGGGACAGGGACCGGGGCGGATCTGAGTTGGGGAGGGGGAGGGGAGGGGGAGGGGAAGGGGAGGGGAAGGGGGGAAGTAAGGGAAGGGAAAGGAGGAGAAGGGGGCTGTTGGGCACCTGGAGGAGGTGGAGGAGGAGGACGAGGAGAAGAAGAAAGGGGTCTGGGAAAGGATCCGGTTCAAATTAAGTTCTCAAGCGCTGGTGGAAGGTTTAGCTACAGGTCACGGAGAAGATCAGGGAAGCAACAGGACACGCGGGGCAAGGGAGCGTGAGGCTTAGGAGCAATTAGAGGGAGACAAAAAGGTTCTGCTATCCACCAAACCTTCTTCGGTCTGGGCCCTCCCTTGGCAACCCTGGGGCTTTATACTCCCTCTCCACCAATCCCTGATGACCCCGGTGGTGCCTCACAATGGACAACGCCAAGTAGCGCCCGCATCATTCCAATGACCCCTCCCCCATCTCAGTCTCCCACACTCCTCGCAAGGACAGGTCCTCTCTGGAACCTTCACAAACCTGATTTCTGGTCCTCCCCAACCAGCTCCCTGTCCCTGCTTCTGGGCGCTCCTTCCTTCCTGAGCTCCCAGGGTTCCTCAAGGTCACTTTTGGCGACAAAACATAAAAAACAAATGATGGCAGGATGGCAGGAAGAACCTCATACCCAAGCAGGGTGCCAGGTTTTACAGCCTCCGCTCAGCCATTCATATCCTAAGCAACAAAACATCAGCAGGATGCGGAAGGTCCCGATAGTAAACCATCTCCATCACATCCATGTAGCCATCCGTCCATCAACCTGTATCTCAGGAACAAATGTAGATACATTCATTTTAAGCATGCATGGTACATTTACAAAAATTAACCTGACTTATTTTGTTCCAGCAAATCTCAATATATTTGAGAGCAATCAAATCACACAGCATGTTTCTGATCATATAACTGTGCTAGAAGTCAATGATTAAAAGCTAATTCAAAATTATTATTTGCTTGGAAATTCAAAGTGCCCTTAGAAGACATAAACATAAGAAAGAATCCAAAATGAAACAAGATTGCCTTTCAACTCAATGATAAGATCGTAACATGGCAATAAAATGTCTCCCTCTGGCCTGGGAATTCCTCTTTGTGCCACAAGGTTGTGTGATCGCAAATCACCCCTAACCCACCTAGACATTTTAACATCCGAAACCGAGTGATGATGTCCTTATCTATATCATCTTACTGCCTGTGTGTGTGGACTTTAAATTCTGAACCGAAATGAGGGGGAGAAAACCAAGTTGACTTTCATGATTGACCTCTCAGGGATGTCCAAGGAATCTGTGCATTTCAAGAAACAAAGTTCATCAGCTTCTCTCCTAAGGTATTTGCCCACAATACCCAGAGGGCTTGGCAGCATCATGTGTGATGGGTGGGGAGCTCCAAGCAGGTGGGCAGGACCCAGGGGCCTGGTGACCAGGACAGACCCCCACTGTCCATCACCTTTCCTGGCCCTGTCCTCTGCTAAACTTCCCAAAGGCCTTCTGCCCGATCACACAGAGTGTGCCCAAACTCTCTCAGGCCTCTGGCAGCTGAAAACCACTGCTTTAAATCCCTTTACCATTTACTATGACATAAGGTTATTGTAAACAGGAAATATTCTATTGATGCTACAAATGGAAAGCCAATGCCTTTACCATAAATAGAAAAACAACCCTAAGAAGTAAGCAAAACAAAAACAAAACAGGGGCTGGGTGTGGTGGCTCACGCCTGTAATCCCAGCACTTTGGGAGGCCGAGGTGGGCGGATCACAAGGTCAGGAGTTCCAGACCAGCCTGGCCAATATGGTGAAACCCTGTCTCTAATAAAATACAAAAATTAGCCGGGTGTGGTGGTGGGCACCTGTAGTCCCACCTACTTGGGAGGCTGAGGCAGGAGAATAGTTTGAACCCGGGAGGCAGAGTCTGCAGTGAGCCGAGATTGCACCACTGCACTCCAGCCTAGGCGACAGAGCGAGACTCTGTCTCAAAAACAGCAACAACTACAAACAAACAAAAAACAGGGTTAACGAAAGTATGGAATTCAATTCTTTTTATATGCTGCAGCCATGTTCCGGCCCTAGATTTGGCTGGGCATGGTGGCTCACGCCTGTAATCCCAGCACTTTGGGAGGCTGAGGCAGGCGGATCACAAGGTTAGGAGTTCGAGACCAGCCTGACCAACATGGTGAAACCCCGTCTCTACTAAAAATACAAAAATTAACCAGGCATGGTGGCACACGCCTGTAATCCCAGCTACTCAGGAGGCTGAGGCAGGACAATCCCTTGGACCCGGGAGGCGGAGGTTGCAGTGAGCCGAGATCGTACCATTGCACTCCAGCCTGGGTGACAGAATGGAATGAGATACTGTCTCAAAAAAAAAAAAAAAAAAAAAAAAAAAAGAAGCCCTAGATTTCAGTTGTGTTGGTTGTAAAAGGAGAGACCAAGTAAGTGGGGGTTGAAGTCAGATTAGAGCAAAAGTGAATGGCAGAGAGTAGTATAATGTCCATGAAGGGCTGCTAGAGTCACCGTGATCATAGCCCAAGCAGAGACAGGGAAAGGAAGATGTGAGCAGAGTTTGGGGTCTTGAACAATGGAGGTTATTCGTGCAGCCCAGGAAAGGCTCCCCAAAGCCAGGATCAACCTCCCTTGCAGGCGGTCCCTCATGGAGGCATGGCCAGGCACCTTAGATTTGAGACCAGCTATGTTGCTGCTGACCAGCTGTGTGACCCTGGGCTGGTTTCCTTCCATACAATGGGAGTGCCAATGGCTGCAAGTATGCAAAGACCGTCTGAGGATAGGAGGAAGCAATATGTTGAGCACCCGTGTACCTGAGTGTCATCACCTCCCAAGGGCATCCTTCGTTCCAGAGCTGGCACCTTGGAAGGCCCTTGGTCACTGAAGGCAGTGATGATGGTAACAGCAGTAAATCATCATTTACGGCTGATGAGGGAAGGCCAGGGGTAGGGCTCCTAGGTCCTGGATAAGAATGAGGGTCTGGGCACTCCTGGGGACAGCTGAGTGGTAGGACTCCTGGGTCCCCAGGGGGCAGGTCCATCTTCAGTGGCATTGGGCCTAGGCTGGGATGCTGAGTTATCCACTGGAGCATCAGCAGTACAGGCAGGCACAGACGCAGTGGATCCATCGGAGGTGGCAGGTGTAGGATCATCTGGTGAGCAAGTGGAGTCACCAAGCCTGGCTGACCACTACCCCCACTATCCCCACAGACGATGCCCTGTCCCTTGCCTCATGCTCCGGCAGGGTACAGGCTCGCACCTGGGGCCTCATGGAGCATCTCTCTAAGACCTCTGTGTCCTGGTCATTGAATGGGCACTTGAGTCACCCAGGGCCATTGGAACAAAGAGGAAGAATCAGGCCCCACGATGTTTTGGGAGAGTGTTTAGCACAGGAAAATGCACAGAATACATGCACGACATGGGGGCACTGTCAGTGTGGGAGCAATAGTTTGCAACCTCCAGCCCTAATCTGAGCACTCTCACCTGTGCAATCTGAAAGGAACAGGAGACTTGCAGGAAAAAGAGTGCCTGGATTTAACTTAAAGGAACTAAAATGTTGGAATTTTTACTCTTGATATCCTTCCAAATCAACTCTCTCAATGTTCCCATCCTCAGAACTATCATATGGGGTAACTGAGGCAGTCAGAGATTTACTGACTCAATGTCACTCAGTTGATTCTGAGTTCACTGCTGATTACATCTGACCAAACTGCTTTTTCTGAAGTCTACTCCGTTTCATCATGCTGGTGATGATTTTGTGCAGCTCTGGGACAAACTCCACCTGGCTGAGGATAAAGCAAATCTGCGGTGACTTAGTCCTCCTGTCATTTCCCATCAGTTCCCCACTCTCCTCCTCTGCCCCTCCACAGTCTCCCATGCAGGCTGACACCATATGACGGCCTTAATGGAGTCCACCGAGTATTTCAGGTTCTCTCCTGGGCCACTTGAAAGTGGATGTACCCATGGGATTTGCTTTGACCCAAGAGATGTGAGTGGAAGTGAAGCGTGTCACCTCGAGGCAAAAGAGTTGGGAGCCATTGAGACTGGCCACCCTCTCCTTCATCTCTTAGAGCAGCTGACAGCTCCCATATGGAGGCTGCTCCTTTATTCTCGTGGCAGGATGAGGGCATGTGGGGCACAGGGCACAGGAGAGCCATGGAGGATGTGCAGCATGGGCAGGAAAAGAGCCTTCAGTGGTGTACATTTCCATCGTTTGGGGCTGTTTCTTACCTACAGTGATACCTAGCCCATCCTAGCAGGCATGCACCATCTACCCCACGCTCTGTGATGCAGACTAGCCTGCCGTCAGAACATGAACTGGTGGTCAGACACACGTAGGTTTCAGTTCCAGCTCTGCCTCTTATTGACTGTAACCTCAGGCTTAACTTTCAGTCTCTGAGCCTCAGTTTCAACTCTGTAAAATGAGGTGGCTATACCATCTCAGGTTGCAGAGAGAATTAAATGAAATATAAGTGCATGTAGAGCATTGAACCCAGGGCCTGGCACACACAGTGAGTACTCAATGTTAGCCATGTAGCTTCATGATGCATACTGATTGTCAATATTCAGACAATCCAGTAAAGTATTACCAAAAATAAAAGTAAACTTATTTGCATATGTATTCTTTCAATCTTTATTTTTAAACAGGGTAAAACTATGCATATTCTTTCATAGCCAGTGTTTTTCTCTTCATAGTATATTGTTAAAATAATTTTATCTTGGACCGGGTGCAGTGGCTCACACCTATAGTCCCAGCACTTTGGGAGGCCACGGTGGGCAGATTACGAGGTCAGGAGTTGACACGAGCCTGGCCAATATGGTGAAACCCCATCTCTACTAAGAATACAAAAATTAGCTGGGCATGATGGTGCACACCTGTAGTCCCAGCTACTCAGAGGCTGAGGCAGAGGAATTGCTTGAACCCGGAAGATGGAGGTTGCAGTGAGCCAAGATTGTGCCACTGCACTCCAGCCTGGGTGACAGAGTGAAACTCTGTCTCTCTCTCTCTCTCTATATATATGTGTGTGTGTGTGTGTGTGTGTGTGTGTATCTATATAAATCTCAAAAATAAAAGATCATTTTTGAGATTATCATTTTAAAAGACAAGATAATGTTCAACTTAATGACTAATTTAATTATTACTATTGGACTTTTTGTAGACTGCACAGAGCATTCAAAACAAATGAAGGAGAATAAAAAATATGTATTACATGTTGTAAAATAAATGTGATGTGGTTAATTCTCTTATTCAAAATTATAGAACATATATATGTACTATAGAATGTATTTCTTATTATGAGTCATGTTAAAAAGTAGTTTAGAAGCTGTTGATTTGAATTTCCTTTTCAAATTTTGCAGGATAATTTTTTTTTTTTTTTTTGACAGAGTCTCGCTCTTTCGCACAGTCTGGAGTGCAATGGCGTGATCTCGGCCCACTAAAACCTCCACCTCCTGAATCTAAGCAATTCTCCTGTCTCAGCCTCCTGAGTAGCTGGGACTACAGGCTCACACCACCATGCCCGGCTAATTTTTGTATTTTTAGTAGGGACGAGGTTTTGCCATATTGGTCAGGCTGGTCTTGAAGTCCTGGCCTCAGGTGATCCACCAGCCTCAGCCTCCCAAAATGCTGGGATTACAGGCATGAGTCACCACGCCCAGCCTAAACTTGGCAAGATAATAAATAACCTTTTTAAGTGTCGTTGGGCACTTGTCTGGTTGTTTTTCTTTAGGTTACCATGCCAGCAATGATTCCTTTTGAGTTTCTGACAGAAGATAGTGGTTTTCATCCAAATAAGTCAACTACTCTACCCCATCCCTAAGCCACTTGTATGGAAAGAAAAAGAGGAAGAAGCCAGTACTGTGACTGTGTAAGCTTCCCCCAGCATCACCCGCTATGAGATGTGTGGCAGCTGAGACCCGGGAACTGCTCAAGGGCACCAGGCCCCATCTGTCTGCACTCACTCACCTTCCTCAGGTACTCGCATGGGCATGTCACTGACTTTACGTGCTGCTGCAGCTCCTTGGTGAGCTGGCCCTGCTCATGGGACAGGAACTGTGGGGTCAGGACAATAGAGAGCTTCACCATTTGCAGAATGAGAACAGGGGCTCATGATCAGTGCCAACCTATTAGATAATTTAAAAAAAATTGTTGAATGAGTGGAAAAACAAGGTGATGTTTGAGTCTATAGTGGTCAAGGGCTTCAGAAAAGGACAGAACCAAGTTCAAATTCCTGTACTTTGAATTTCTACTTCATGCCATGCAAAATTACTTTACCCCTTTTAACCTCAGTTTTCTTCTGTGTGAAACAGGAACAATAGTTTCATTCGTCATTCACTTTCTCTCAAGGTTTCACGAGATCATACCTATAAAACATCCAAGTCATTTAAATGTATCATCATTTCTGTCATAATTAGTGGGATCCATTTCACCATTATTGGATATACAGTTCTGTGCCTGAAACCTACAAAAAAAGAAAATGTTAAGTCTAAAAAGCATTAGTGATTTCTCATTTTTTTATTATTAATTATAACCCTATTTAATCACACAAGGCCTTGTCCGTGGCAGGTGCTCAATAAACACTTGTCGAATCAATGCATGTGGGCTCTGCAGCCACACTGTTTAGATTCTATTCTGCCTCCACCACTTATCAGCTGTGTGATCTGGGTAAGATAATTCACCTCTTTATGTCTGCACTTCCCTCTCCATAAACTATATATAATGAGAATCCTTAGCTCATTCAGTTGTGGTGAGGGGTGAATGATTTGGCACACAATCCCAGCTACTCGGGAGGCTGAGGCATGAGAATCGCTTGAACCTGGGAGGCAGAGGTTGCAGTGAGCCAAAATTGTGCCACTGCACTCCAGCCTGGGCGACAGACTGAGACTGTGTCTCAGAAATAAAAATAAAAATAAACAAAAATCAATGAACTAAAAACCAATTTCTAGTGGTTTCTAATCAGGAAAAAATGGTTCAAGAAACTGCTAAGCGAGATCAAGCAAAACAAAAAAATCTATTAAGATAATGTTTTTATAACTCGTATTTAAAACATTGTTGATTCATTCTTTATTTTTATTTTTATTTCGAGACGGAGTCTCACTCTGTCACCCAGGCTGGAGTGCAGTGGCAGGATCTCCGCTCAGTTCAAGCGATTCTCCTGCCTCACCCTCCCGAGTAGCTGGGATTACAGGCGCCCGCCACCACGCCCAGCTAGTTTTTGTATTTGTAGCAGAGACCGGGGTTTCACCATGTTGGCCAGGCTGGTCTCCAACTCTCGATTTCAGGTGATCACCCCCTGCCTGGGCCTCCCAAAGTGCTGGGATTACAGGCTTGAGCCGCCGCGCCCGGCCCTTGTTTTGTTTTCTAGATTGAAGAAAGGTTTTTCTCAGAAGTTATCTAGAATTTACACCGATTTGGTAAAGCACGCTTTTGTGAACAAAGGTGGGTGGAAGCGTTTGTTTTTCCTCCCTATTTGATCCTTCTAAAGTTTGGAAACTATTCATAAATACTCTTATTTTCATGTACATATGTTCTCTTTATAAGCAGGCTACAATCAGAAAGATTGGTTATATTATCAAGGCTTCGACTGAAACATCCTATTTAAGAACATGCAGAAAATTCCTGGCTTTGAGTTTGCAGCCTTACGTTACAGTCAGGGGGAAACTGTCACTCCCCGCAGGCCTGAGAACCTTAGAGCTTTTCGGGGAGCAACTTGGCAAGGGGGGGTCCCAGCAGCTGCTCGCGGGCAGGAACCATGGGGCACAGCCCCGGGCGACCCTCGGGCCGGCGGGGGCCTTCCGCTTCCTGGCGTCTTTCTTCCCCGCCCCGCCGGCTGCTGGGGAAGCGGCGGGCGCCCAGTGCCTGGAGGTCGCTCCCTCGCCTCCTCTGGCTGCGGGAAAGGAGAGGCGGCGGCGGCCGGAGCAGGGTGGGCGGCCTGAGTCGAGAGCCCGGCCGGCCCCCGCGAGGAATATGGCGACCTGCGGCGACCGGAGCAGCAGCGGCGTCAGTTGCTGCACCGCCGACTTCTCGGAGCAGCGAAAGCGACTCGCGAGAAGACGCCGCCAAGTGGAACCCGGGCCCTGCGGCCCTGGGAGGGGGCAGCAGCGACACAGCCATGAAGCCCCGGGCGGGGCGCTGGGCGCCAACGAGCGCCACGGCAACCTCCAGACGGCGCCACAGCAACCTCTAGGCAGTGCCCACACCAGCCTACAGGTGGCACCCCTCGCACTGCACCTGCCGCGGCCGCCCCGGGCCGTGAACTGCGCTGTCAGCAGGGCCGCGCTGACCCGGGCGGCCCAGGCCCGCAGCAGCCGAGGAGCCCAGGGGCACTGCCCGGGGTGACGAGAAGGAGAAGACGGTGCCCCAGAAAAAGGCAAGAGCTCAGAGCTCGGGTCCCCGTGCCAGGAATGGCCAGGAGCAGAAGATGGAGAGGTGGAGATGGAGATGGAGAAGCAGCAGGTGGGAAGGAGCGGCGCTCCACCGGTGGGGTCAACATGCGCTGGCTGAGCTTAGAGTATGAAGAGGATGAAGCAAGGCAGAAAGAGCGGAAATGAGAAGGTGCAATGACACAACGGAGCACAATGCAGAATCCAGCCCTAGGACTCCAATAAAGGCTGCGTTTAATTCCAACTCACACCCTCCCACCCCTAATCAGAGAGGATCACGGGAGAGAGAGGACCCGAGGAACACTGGAACCTGAAGGACAGGAATCTGAGGCCAAGACTGATTGCTGGAAATTGTGGGAATCAGGAAAGGAGAAACTGAGGCAGAATGGGGGGATGGAGGGTGGTGGTGGGGGGCAGTGAGCTGGGTTAGGAAGGATTAGAAATCAGAACCTTAGGAAGGATCCAGAAAGGAACTGTCCTTAAGAAGGTGCATGCTGCGGCTGGGTACTGTGGCTCACGCCTGTAATCCCAGCACCTTGGGAGGCCGAGGCGGGCAGATCACCTGAGGTCAGGAGTTCGAGACCAGCCTGGCCAACATGGCGAAACCCCATCTCTACTAAAAATACAAAAATTAGCCAGGAGTGGTGGTGTGCACCCGTAATCCCAGCTACTTGGGAGGCTGAGGCAGGGAGAATTGCTTGAACCTGGGAGGTGGGAGTTGCAGTGAGCTGAGATCATGCCACTCCATTGCAGCCTGGGCAACAAGAATGAGATTCTGTTTCAAAAAAAAAAAAAAAAAAAGAAGAAGAAGGTGCATGCTGGGGATGAAGGAATGGGTTCTAAGACTCAGGGAGTGAGGGAAGGGGAGGGACAGGGGTTGGGGGTGCAGTGGGGTGCTAATGCAGCACCCAAACAGAAGAAGACTGGAGGAAAGCAGGGCCCTTCTCCTCCAACTCCAGCTGCTCCTCTGAGTCCCAGGCCACCTGCTCCTGTGTCTGCCGACCTACTGGCCTGTCTCTGAATCCTGCTGGAATGCCATTCCTCCTGATGTCTGCCCTGCCTCAGACCTTTCACTAACACCACCACCCCTACTGCCCAGGGCCCACCACCCCCACTGCCCCCGACCATAGCCTGCCCCTATCCCAGAAGCCCCTGCTTCCAGCCACATGCCCTAGGTGACCTAAAGGGGACCTGGACATGCAGGGGAAGAGGGTGCTCTTCTGGTTCCTCCTGCTTAGGTATCCCAGTCTCGCAATCATGAGTGTGAGTAAATGTTGGATATGACACAGATTCTATTTCTCAAGCTGTTTCACACTGTGGTTTACCTAACAGTGTTTTGTGGGGTCATCGATGGGGATTTGGTTCTCCCTGCAGACCAAGGACCTCAGCGCAGATTTCTTGAGCAGCATAGAGAGGCTCTGGCCTCACCTGGCCACATCAAGTTCTGGGTCCTGCCTGCCCTGCTTGGCCCAAACACAGCAAGGGTGACAGGAGGGAAACGGGAAAATGGTGACTTTATAATATTGGAAAGGAAGGATTTCATGGCCCAGTGGAACACAACAGAGAACCCAGAAATAAATCCAGGCATTTACAGCCAGCTCATTCTGCACCGAGGCACCAAAAACATACCATGGGGAAACAGATGGTGTCTTCAATAAGTGGTGCTGGGAAAATGAGATATATCTATGTGTGAAGAATAAAACTAGACCCCTGTGCTTCACCACATATAAAAATCAAATCAAAATTAATTAAAAACTTATATGTAAGAAACTACAGGCTGGGCACTGTGGCTCACACCTGTAATCCCAGCCCAGGCCGAGGCGGGAGGATTGCCCGAGCTCAGGCGTTCAAGACCAGCCTGGCCAACATGGCGAAACCCCGTCTCTACTAAAAATACAAAAATTAGCCAGGCGTGGTAGCGCACACTTGTAATCCCAGCTACTAGGGAGGGAGGCGGAAGAATTGCTTGAACCCAAGGGGTGGAGGTTGCAGTGAGCTGGGATTGCGCCACTGCACTCCAGCCTGGGTGACAGAGTGAGACTCCATCTCAAAAGAAAAAAAGAAAAGAAAAGAAAAGAAAAGAAACCACGAAAATATTAGTAGAAAACATTGGGGAAATGCTTTATAACACTTGTCTAGGCAAAGATTTCTTGAGTAAGACTTCAAAAACACAGACAACCAAAGCAAAAATTGATAAATAGAATTACATCAAGCTAAAAAGCTTCTGCACAGAAAAAAAATTTGTTTAATGAAAATTAAAAATAAACAAAGTAGACCAGGCACGGTAGCTCATGCCTGTAATCCCAGCACTTTGGGAGGCCAAGGCGGGCAGATCACTTGAAGTCAGGAGTTCTAGACCAGCCTGGCCAACATAGTGAAACCCTGTCTCTACTAAAATACAAATAATTAGCTGGGGATGGTGGTGGGTGCCTGTAATCCCCAGCTACTAGGGAGGCTGAGGCAGGAGAACTGCTTGAACCCGGGAAGCGAAGGTTGCAGTGAGCCGAGATTGTGCCACTGCACTCCAACCTGGGCCACAGAGTGAGACTCCGTCTAAAATAAATAAAAAAACAAAGTGAAGAGACAACCCACAGAATGGGAGAAAATTTTTGCAAACTATTCATCCATCAAAAGATTAATACCCAGAACATATAAGAACTCAAAAACAAAAATCCCAAATAATCCCATTAAAAAATGGACAACAGCCACGGCGGGCCGGGCCAGCAGGTCCATGCCTCGCCTGGGGCCCAGGCCCGCTGCCCCGAGCGCGACGCCCAGCCCGGACCGCATGGACTCGGCCTCGCCCGGTGCCGCCCGCGGCCTCGCCTGGTGCTGCCCGCGGCTTGGACCCACAGGACTCTCCGCGCTCGCGCTTCTGGTCCAACTTGTGACCCTCACCAACCGCCCTGCGGGGCCCAGGCTGGCCCGGGGCGGGGCGTCATCCAGACCAAAGCCCTGTCATTGCGCTGCCCCGGCTGCCAGCCCCTCAAGAAGCTATAGACGAGACGTAGGTAGCCGTAGTCGGACTGACTACACTGGCCGGGGAGCAGTCCCCTCCGAGCCCCCAGCCATCCCCCCTCATCGCCCTGTGCCCACCCCCATCGCCCCTGCCCCCGGCGGCGGCCTCGCGTGCGAGGGGGCTCCCTTCACCTCGGTGCCTCAGTTTCCCCAGCTGTAAGATAGGGACAGGGCGACCCAGTGGTGGAGAGGAGCCGGCTGTGGAGCCCTGCCCGCCCCCTGCCCTCTAGGTAGCCCGCCGTCTGATGAGGATTGTTATTCTAAGTGCAATACTTGGCCCTCCGGCTTCCCGCTGCTCCCACCGCGCTCACGCAATAACCTGCCCAGCCGCCGTCCATGCGCGTCCCGCGGTGACCTCCCGGAGCAGTGCCCCGGCTCCCTCCAGCACCTGCGCTGAGGGGCGGGCCGTCCTGGCTGCGCAGGGCGCGTGGGCGAGGCTGCAAAGGCTGGAGTCCCGCCGCCGTGATTAATGTACTGACGAACCGAGGCAACAGCGCCCCCATCACGACCCCCACGCCCCACTAACCCCCACGCCCCCACTCCGCGCAATAAACGACAGCATTGGCAAAAAAAAAAAAAAAGGCAAAAGATCTCAATGGCTATTTTCCAACAGAAGACATACAAGTGGCCAACGGGTATATGCAAACTTAACATCACTAATCATCACAGAAGTGCACATCAAAACCCAGTAAAATTTCATCTAACCTCAACTAAAATGGCGACTATCAAAAAGTCAGAAAACAACAAATGCTGACAAGGACGCAGAGAAACAGGAGCACTCAAACACTCTTGGTGGGAATGTTTTTTGTTTGTTTGTTTGTTTTGAGACAGAGTCTCTCTCTCTGTCGCCCAGGCTGGAGTAGTGCAACGGCGCGGATCTCGGCTCACTGCAACCTCCGCCTCCCGGGTTCCAGCATTCTCCTGCCTCAGCCTCCCGAGTAGCTGGGACTACAGGCGTTTGCCACCACGCCCAGCTGTTTTTTGTGTTTTTAGTAGAGATGGGGTTTCACCATTTTGGCCAGGATGTTTTTGATATCTTGACCTCGTTATTCTCCCGCCTCAGCCTCCCAAAGAGCTGGGATTACCAGCGTGAGCCACCACGCCTGGCCGGTGGGAATGTAAAATAGCTTATCCACTATGGAAAACTGCATGGAGGGTCCTCAATAAGCTAAAAATAGAACTACCGTATAATTCGGCAATCACACTGCTGGGTATAAGTCCACAAGAAAGAAACTCAGTATCTCAAAGACACATCTGCACTCCTATGTTTATTGCAGCACTATTCAAAACAGCCAAAATACAAAATCAACCTAAGTATCCATCAACAGATGAATGGACAAAGAAAATGTGGTACATATACACAAAAAGAAAGGATTTGTGAATATACTAAAAGCCATTGAATTGTATGCCTTAAATGGGGAAGTTGTATGCTACGTGAATTCTATTTCAATAAAGTTGTTTTTAAAAAACGTAAGGGGTCAGACACAATGGCTCATGCCTGTAATCACAGCACTTTGAGAGGCCTAGGCGGGTGGATTACGAGGTCAGGAGTTCAAGACCAGCCTGGCCAAGATGATGAAACCCCGTCTCTACTAAAAATGCAAAAATTAGCCAGCGTAGTGGCGGACGCCTGTAATTCCAGCTATTCGGGAGGCCGAGACAGAGAACTGCTTGAACCCAGGAGGCGAAGGTTTCAGTGAGCTGAGATCGTGCCACTACAATCCAGCCTGGGTGACAGAGCAAAACTCAAAAAAAATAAATAAAATAAGGGGCTGGGCACCATGGCTCATGCCTATAATCCCAGCAATTTGGGAAGCTGAAGTAGGTGGATCTTCTGAGGTCAGGAGTTCGAGACCAGCCTGAGCAACAGGGTGAAAGCCTGTCTCTACTAAAAAGACAAAAAATAAGGCAGGCATGGTGGTGCACACCTGTAATCCCAGCTACTCGTGAGGCTGAGGCAGGAGAAGCACTTGAACCTGGGAGGTGGAGGTTGCAGTGAGCTGAGATCGCACCATTGCACTTCAGCCTGGGCAACAAGAACGATCACTTTGGGACTGTGATTTTTGAGATTTTAGATGTGAGGGATTTTGATCTTTCAGGATTTAACCTATTTTACAGTTGAGCAGACTGAGCCACAGAGAGGGGATGTGAACTGCCCAAGGTCTCACAGGTGGTAAGTGTTTGTAGCTGGAACCTGAACTAAGGAAGGAGACCACTACTACTCCGGCTGCCCTCCTCCCACCATCTTGCCTAGTTCACAAGACAGGAGGAAAGAGAGAAAGCAAAAATTTAGAAACAAAAGTAAGATAAGTAGCCAGACACCTTGGCACCACCACCTGCCACAGGAGTTAAAAATAATAATAATAATGACATCAACCCCTGACCTAAACTACTTGTGTTATCTGTAAATTCCAGACATTGTATGAAAAAGCATTGCAAAACTTTCTGTTCTGTTAGCTGATGCATGTAGCCCCCACTCACCTTCCCCATGCTTGCTCGATTTATCACGACACTTTCACGTGGACCCTTTAAAGTTGTAAGCCTTTAAAAAGGCCAAAAATTTCTTTTTCAGGGAGCTCAGGTCTTAAGACACAAATCTGCTGACGCTCCTGGCCAAATAAACCTTTTCCTTCTTTAATCTGGTGTCTGAGGAGATTTGTCTGCGGCTCGTCCTGCTACAGAACCAGGGTCTACCTTGGCAAGGGATTCCACACTGAGTCTCCTCCTGAGAAGCCTGCTCTCGGGGGTTTTGAGGAAATTCATGGTCAGTAAACTGTGTCTCAGGAAATTGTTCCTCTCATGCCATTAGTACCTCTAATGCATCAGTCAGCATAAACAAGATTATGATGCAGTCACAGGCAACCTCCATTCTCTCTCCCTTTGTTTTGCTTTGTTTCGTTTTATGGAGATAAGAATCTCGCTCTGTTGCCCAGGCAGGAGGGCAGTGGCATGACCTTGGCTCACTACAACCTCCACCTCCTGGTTCAAGCAATTTTCCTGCCTCAGCCTCCTGAGTAGCTGGGATTACAGGCATGCCCCACCACACCTGGCTAATTTTTGTATTTTTAGTAGAGACGGGGTTTCACTGTGTTAGCCAGGCTGGTCTTGAACTCCTGGCCTGAACTGATCCACCAGCCTTGGGCTCCCAAAGTGCTGGAATTACAGGCATGAGTCATCCTGCCTGGTGCACCCCCCATTCTCCATAGAGAAATCGACAAAGTCGATTTCTCTCCCACAGGACACATCCACAGCAGCCTTGGATTAGTCTGCATTGGAAACATCCAGAGTCCTGCGGCACAAAAAAAAGAGACATGCCTGGCCACTTACTGACTCTGAAAGTTTCTGCTAAAAAATGACAGGGGTTCAGGCTGGGCGTCGTGGCTCACGCCTGTAATCCCAGCACTTTGGGAGGCCGAGGCGGGCGGATCACAAGGTCAGGAGATCAAGATCATCCTGGCTAACACAGTGAAACCCCGTCTCTACTAAAAACACAAAAATTAGCCAGGCGTTGTGGCAGGCGCCTGTAGTCCCAGCTACTCAGGAGGCTGAGGCAGGAGAATGGTGAGAATCCAGGAGGCGGAGCTTGCAGTGAGCCAAGATTGCGCCACTGCACTCCAGCCTGGGCTACAGAGTGAGTCTCAAAAAGAAAAAACAAAAAGTGACACAGGTTCCTCCCAGCCACATTTCACTGATCAAAGTGGGACACCAGCAAACATTGTAAATGCCAATACAAGCCAGACAGCTGGAAGTTTTTGTTTCCTTTTGCTTTCCTTCTTTTTCCTACCAAGATTCACGCTCTACCTTTCTTCCTTCTTTCAACAACCCATGGTTTCACTTTCTTTACTTTAAGAAAATGCTGGCCGGGTGCAGTGGCTCACGCCTGTAATCCTAACATTTTGGGAGGCCGAGGTGAGTGGATCACTTGAGGTCAAGAGGTCAAGACCAGTCTGACCAACATGGTGGAACCCTATCTCTAGTTAAAAAAAAAAAAAATACAAAATTAGCCAGGTGTGGTGGGGCATGCCTGTAATCCTAGCTACTTGGGAGGCTGAGGCAGGAGAATTGCTTGAAGCCAGGAGGCGGAGGTTGCAGTGAGCTGAGATCACGCCATTGCACTCCAGCCTGGGCAACAAGAGCGAAACTGCATTTCAAAAAAAAGGGGGGCCGGGTGTGGTGGCTCATGCCTGTAATCCCAACACTTTGGGAGGCCAATGCAGGCAGATCATGAGGTCAAGAGATGGAGAGCATCCTGGCCAACATGGTGAAACCGTGTCTCTACTAAAAGTACAAAAATTAAGCCGGGCACAGTGGCTCAAGCCTGTAACCCCAGCAGTTTGGGAGGCCAAGGTGGGTGGATCACGAGGTCAGGAGATCGAGACCATGGTGAAACCCCATCTGTACTAAAAATACAAAAAATTAGCCAGGCGTGGTGGCTCATGCCTGTAATCCCAGCTACTCGGGAGGCTGAGGCAGAAGAGTCGCTTGAACCCAGGAGGCAGAGGTTGCGGTAAGCCGAGATAGCACCATTGCACTCCAACCTGGGCAACAAGAATGAAACTCTGTCTAAAAAGAAAAAATAAAAGGCTCTGCATCCCATGACTCATCATGGAAAAGATAAAATGATCCAAATTAAATATGTATTTCTATGCTGACTTATAAATTGCTAAAATAGTTCATAACCAATGTTTCGTTTGTCAAATCCATGTTCCTGGGAAGACAATCAAAGCTTCAGGTGCATTTGGCTACCTCATGGGCAATTTGAACATTTCAATTGTCAATTGTCATTTCAATGCATGTTTTCTGGTTGCTTTCCCATGCAAGAGGGCTGACATTATAACAGTAGATCTATGGTACGGTGTATTTTCACCAGATACTGAAAGCTTTTTATGGCTCACTGACTGGGGACAATCAATTCCTTCACAATCTAGAACCTGAAGATTGGATCTTCTGAGAACATCAGAGAAAGAATGTCCTTGCCATCCACACTACAGCAAAACTTCAGGACCTTGAACTTTGGGTTCATAATCTCACAAGAGGGAAGTTTTTCGCTGGAAGAAGATGGCATCCTTGATGTGAACAGCTTTTCCCAAGATCACAGATCAAGACTTCTGGTTTTTATTGTTTCATTGTTTTTTGTTTTTTTTTTTTGAGACAGAGACTTTTTTTTTTTTTTTTGATATGGAGTCTTGGTCTTCTCGCTCCAGCTGGAGTGGAATAGTGCAATCTTGGATCACTGCAACCTTCACCTCCCAAATTCAAGCGATTCTTGTACCTCAGCCTCCTGAGCCGCTGAGACTACAGGCACATGCCACCATGCCTGGTTAATTTTGTGTGTGTGTGTGTGTGTGTGTGTGTGTGTGTGTATGTGTGTCTGTGTGTGTGTGACAGGGTTTTACTCTTGTTGCCCAGGCTGGAGTGCAGTGGTGCGATCTTGGCTCACTGCAATTTCTGCCTCCTAGGTTCAAGTGATTCTCCTGCCTCAGCCTCCTGAGTAGTTGGGTTTATAGGCGCCCAACACCATACCCAGGGAATTTTTTGTATTTTTAGTAGAGACAGGGTTTCATCATGTTGGCCAGGCTGGTCTCAAACTCCTGACCTCAGGTGATCCACCCGCCTCAGTGTCCCAAAGTGCTGGGATTACAGGCGTGAGCCCTGTACCCAGCCTCCGTCCCCCCCCCACCTTCTCTCTCTCTCTCTCTCTCTCTCTCTCTCTCAAGACTGACTGGGGACAATCAACTCTCTCTAGACTGACAGAGAGAGGGAGGGAGAGAAAGAGACGGAGTCTGGCTCTCACCCAGGCTGGAGTGCAGTGGAGTGATCTTGGTTCACTGCAACCTCCACCTTCCGTGTTCAAGCGATTCCTGTGCCTCAGCCTCCCAAGTAGCTGGGATTGT
Organism: Pan troglodytes; assembly: GCF_028858775.2. Taxonomy (NCBI): domain Eukaryota; kingdom Metazoa; phylum Chordata; class Mammalia; order Primates; family Hominidae; genus Pan; species Pan troglodytes. The sequence goes on from NC_072416.2 coordinate 31,002,188, forward strand.
AGGTCCGCACCACCACGCCCTGCTAATTTTTGTGTTTTTAGTAGAGACGGCTTCGCCATGTTGGCCAGGCTGGTTTTGAACTCCTGACATCAGGTGATCCGCCAGCCTCGGCCTTCCAAAGTGCTGGGATTACAGGCGTGAGCCACCTCGCGCCCAGCCAAATGAAATAAAATGCTAAAGTAAATTCAGGACTACCCCTCCTCCAACTCTTCTGTCCCCTTTGGGCGCCCAGGTGAGCAGGGGAGGGGCTGGGGGAATAATAACATCAAAAGACCGCCTTTTCCTCCCTTATTCCGAGGAGACTTTCCTGGGCCTGACTCCCAGTCCTGTCCCCAGCGCCCCGTGGCCTCTCGAGCCCCTTCAGTGACCAAGATGCAGAGATCAGGATGCCTTTGCGCCGCCCCAGGTGCCCACCCCTAGCTGGTTCCGCCTGGGCCCCCAGGGAAGGTGAGGTTGAGGGCCGGGCCGAGGCGTGGCAGCCAGGGTGTGTGTCCACTGGGCTTGCTGCCTCCGACGGCCCAGCAGCACCGTCCCACCTCTGCCACCCTCCGATGAGGCCGCTACCTGTGCGCCTGCCAATCATGCTGCTCCTGCGGCTCCCATAGCTGCTGCTGCTGCTGCTGCTGCTTGGACCTGGCCTCGGGTCTGGCGAGGGTAAGTGAGGAAGGGGCTTTCCCGGAACTCAGGCGTTCCGGGATTCCTCCAGCCCTTCCTAGGGACCCAGCAGCCCTGCCTCCCATCCCTCTTCAAGTTCCTAGTTGCCCTAGAGCCCCCAGCTCGCTCTTCTAATGCTCACCCACACTCTGGGTCCCAGCCCTCTGCAGGGCCCCCCACTCACTCCTCCCAGGGACCCAGAACTAGCCCAGCCCTTCCCCGGGGCCACAGAGTCCTCTCCTGGCTCCCTCCCCTAACCGGCTGTGACCCTCTCCAGCAGCCCGGAAGCTTCCCGCTTGTCCTGATCTGGGGTCCGCGAACTTATCCTTCATTCCACCTGTCCCTGAGATGTGAGACACCAGAGGGTGGGAGGAGCAGGGGCAGAAAGGGCCCGGCTTGGGGGTGGGAGAAGAATATATTGTGCCCCTGTACAACAAACCCCTGTGACCAAAAAAAAAATATCGATCATACTGTCCCTATCTCACTATCCATCATTTGGGGTCACTGTAGAGAGGTCTCCTGGGTGACTGCCCATTTCTGGAGTGCACAGATACATGTAGCCACAGAATACTATGCAGACACCGCCAGCACACAGATGCGCAGGCACAGGACCAGCCCCAGACTCACCTGGCCCTCAGGTGTGCAGCTCACGGTGTGCAGCTCCCACAGGCAAAAATACTGAGATACCGCTAGGGGGACACATGCACACACAGCTCAAGGATACCGGAGACAGCACTCAGGACAATTCAGATGCGCCGTGTACACACACACACACACACACACACACACACACAGAGCAGCACAGACACACATATGTGCACATAGACCCTGGGGCTCACAGGATGCACAGACAACCCTGGCCCTCCCCGAGGAGGCTGCAGTGGGCAGACAGGGCAAACAGACCCCAGCGTGACCTGCCCCACCTATGTTGGCACAGAGGGAGTGTTTTGCTTGGTTATAAGCACAGTGCTCATGCCTGCCCCATGCCTAGAACCCTCCCTCTATAGGGCTGTTGCTAGGGCTCTGAGATACCAGAGAGTGGTCAGGGAGTGTGGCAGGGGAAACTTTGGGGACAGCTTCAGGGTACTGTGTTGGGACTGGGACATTGTCAGGGTGCTCAGAGTGGGCGTGTTCCCTGGGTCTTGGTGGATTTAGAGGTCGAGGGACCATTTCTGGAAGCTCACTGTGTGCCAGGGGAGCTTATATCAGAGATTTTTTTTTTTTTTTTAAAGACAGAGTCTCACTGTTGCCCAGGCTGGAGTGCAGTGGCACCATTGCAGCTCACTGCAACCTCCACCTCCCAGGTCCAAGAGATTCTCCTGCCTCAGCCTCCTGAGTAGCTGGGACTACAGGCGTGCACCACCACACCTGGCTAATTTTTGTATTTTTAGTAGAGACGGGGTTTCACCATGTTAGCAAGGCTGGTCTCGAACTCCTGACCTCAGGTGATCCACCTGCCTTGGCCTCTGAAAGTGCTGAGATTACAGGTATGAGCCACTGCGCTAGGCCAGAGATCTGCTCTGGAAGACCCCCCAGGCCGGAGGGCACTGCCACAAGCAGACAGTATGGCGAGGGTCCCTATGGCCACCTGGCAGGCAGGGTGGATTCTGGAGGGAGGTGGCCTGGGAGCAGGCTGAGGATGGGGTGAGGGCATTTGAGCAGCAGAGTGTCTGCGTGACCAGGCATAACTGGAGGGACAGTAAACAACTCTTGTGTGAGAGGATGAGGGAGGGGTGAGAGGGGCTGACTACCCCCAGGACTTGGGGTGCGTTGAGACTCCTTAGCTTTATCCAGACTCTTGGGAGCCATGGAGGTTTGAGGCAGAGGCGTGGGCTGCTGGGAGAGTGAGGACTCACCATCCAGAGAGGAAGGCGAAGCTTTCAACTCTAAATGCCGTTTTATTTTCGTGTCTCTTTTTTTTTTTTTTTTTTGAGATGGAGTTTCACTCTTGTTGCCCAGGCTGGAGTGCAATAGCACGATCTCAGCTCACTGCAACCTCTGCCTCCTGGGTTCAAGCGATTCTCCTGCTTCACCCTCCCAAGTAGCTGGGATTACAGGCATGCGCCACCATGCCTTGCTGATTTTGTATATTTATTAGAAACAGGCTCTCCCTCTCCCTCCCCCTCCCCACAGTCTCCCTCTCCCTCTCTTTCCACAGTCTCCCTCTGATGCTGAGCCGAAGCTGGACTGTACTGCTGCCATCTCGGCTCACTGCAACCTCCCTGCCTCATTCTCCTGCCTCAGCCTGCTGAGTGCCTGCGATTGCAGGCACGCGCCGCCACGCCTGACTGGTTTTCGTATTTTTTTGGTGGAGACGGGGTTTCGCTGTGTTGGCCGGGCCGGTCTCCACCTCCTAACCGCTAGTGATCCGCCAGCCTCGGCCTCCCGAGGTGCTGGGATTGCAGACGGAGTCTCGTTCACTCAGTGCTCAATGGTGCCCAGGCTGGAGTGTAGTGCCGTGATCTTGGCTCGCTACAACCTCCACCTCCCAACCGCCTGCCTTGGCCTCCCAAAGTGCCGAGATTGCAGCCTCTGCCCGGCCGCCACCCCGTATGGGAAGTGAGGAGCGTCTCTGCCTGGCCGCCCATCGTCTGGAATGTGAGGAGCCCCTCTGCCCGGCTGCCCAGTCTGGAAAGTGAGGAGCGTCTCTGCCCGGCCGCCATCCCATCTGGGAGGTGAGGAGCGTCTCTGCCAGGCCACCCATCGTCTGAGATGTGGGGAGTGCCTCTGCCCGGCCGCGACCCCGTCTCGGAGGTGAGGAGCGTCTCTGCCCGGCCGCCCCGTCTGAGAAGTGAGGAGACCATCTGCCTGGCGACCGCCCCGTCTGAGAAGTGAGGAGCCCCTCCGCCCGGCAGCCACCCCGTCCGGGAGGGAGGTGGGGGTCAGCCCCCTCCAGGCCAGCCGCCCCGTCCGAGAGGGAGGTGGGGGGGTCAGCCGCCCCGTCCGGGAGAGAGGTGGGGGCAGCCTCCGCCTGGCCAGCCGCCCCGTCTGGGAGGGAGGTGGGGGGCAGCCCCCCACCCAGCCGCCACCCTGTCCGGGAGGTGGGCACCTCTGCCCGGCCGCCCCATCTGGGAGGTGAGGAGCCCCTCTGCCCGGCCGCCACCCCGTCAGGGAGGTGTACCCAACAGCTCATTGGGAATGGGCCATGATGACGATGGCGGTTTTGTCAAATAGAAAAGGGGGAAATGTGGGGAAAAGAGAGAGAGATCAGATTGTTACTGTGCGTGTGTAGAAAGAAGTAGACATAGGAGACTCCATTTTGTTCTGTACTAAGAAAAATTCTTCTGCCTTGGGATGCTGTTAATCTATAACCTTACCCCCAACCCCGTGCTCTCTGAAACATATGCTGTGTCCACTCAGGGTTAAATGGATTAAGGGCGGTGCAAGATGTGCTTTGTTAAACAGATGCTTGAAGGCAGCGTGCTCGTTAACAGTCATCACCACTCCCTAATCTCAAGTACCCAGGGATACAAACACTGCGGAAGGCCGCAGGGCCCTCTACCTAGGAAAACCAGAGACCCTTGTTCACGTTTATCTGCTGACCTTCCCTCCACTATTGTCCTATGACCCTGCCAAATCCCCCTCTCCGATAAACACCCAAGAATGATCAATAAATACTTAAAAAAAAAAAAATTTTTTTTTGTGCCCTGCTACTGGCCTCAAGTGATCGTCCCGCCTCGGCCTCCCACAGTGCTCGGATTTCAGGTGTGAGCCACTGCGCCCAGCCCCAGCTGTGAATTTGTTTATAAAAACCCAGAGCATTGAAAGTTTTAAGAGACGGCCCGGATAAGTCTCCAGTGCATCTCCTGCACATGCTCCACACGTGCGTTACACTAATCATGCCACTATCTCACTTCTCCAACCCTTTGAGCTTGCACTTTTTCCCTCTGCCTACATCAGTGCTTCTCAAATGTGGTAAAGGATCATTTTTAAAAAATTTCCAATCTAGACCAGGCATGGTGATGCATACCTGTAGTCCCAGTTACTTAGAAGGCTGAGGTGGGAGGATTGCTTGAGTCCAGGAGTTCAAGACCAGCCTGGGCAACACAGCAAGATCCCATGTCTTAAAAAAAAAAATCCAATCTGCTGTGGACCCATACTTATGTAAAACACAATAAGGCCGGGCGCGGTGGCTCACGCCTGTAATCCCAGCACTTTGGGAGGTGGAGGTGGGTAGATCACGAGGTCAGGAGATGGAGACCATCCTGGCTAACATGGCAAAACCCCGTCTCTACTAAAAAAAAAAAAAAAATACAAAAATTTAGCCAGGCGTGGTGTTGGGCGCCTGTAGTCCCAGCTACTTGGGAGGCTGAGGCAGGAGAACGGTGTGAACCCGGGAGGCGGAGCTTGCAGTGAGCTGAGATCGCGCCACTGCACTCCAGCCTGGGCGACAGAGTGAGACTCTGTCTCAAAAACAAACAAACAAAAAACAAGCAAACAAAAAACACAATAAACTTAAATGATCAGAAAACAACCACATGCTTAGATATCAGAGCAAAGGCCCAGTCTCTCAATGCACCCTCTTACTGATGGCACCTGTCTTGTTATGAACAGGTAACAGTGCATCCACGCTGGTCTAGACCAGCTCTCCCTTCTCCCTGCCTGGTGAACCCTCAGGGTCCAACAGTCACTACTGTGTCCACTATGTCTTCCTGACGTTCCACCCCCCGTCACATCCTCAATACATCTGTGACTTTCTTTTTGAGACGGCGTCTCGCTTTGTTGCCCAGGCTGGAGAGCAGTGGTGTGATCTTGGCTCACTGCAACCTCCACCTCATGGGTTCAAGCGATTCTCCTGCCTCAGCCTCCCAAGCGGCTGGGACTACAGGCATGTGCCTCCATGCCCGGCTAATTTTTGTATTTTTAGTAGAGAGGGGGTTTCACTATGTTGGCCAGGCTGGTCTGAAACTCCCAACCTTGTGATCTGCCCACCTGGGCCTCCTAAAGTGCTGGGATTACAGGCGTGAGCCACTGCGACTGGCCTTTTAAAACACCCATTATAACTTATGTTACTATAATTTTCTGTTAAATGTCAAAAAGCAGCAGGCTCTTTGAGGTCAGGAACGTGTTCAATTCACCTCTTCATCTGAGCCTTGTGTCTGTCATGTGGTAGCAGCTCAGAAATATAATCAGCAAATGAATGGGCTCAACACACCTTTGTGGCAACAAGCAATCAACCAGAACAACTTTAAACAGACCTTTAGTGACTGAGATGTGGTTTAGGACTTCAAGGTTGGATGGCCTAGGCGGGAAACAGAGTGGAGAGCTCAGTAGGCTGTCTGAGACTGCTGCTGGCGGTAGCCACTGCGGCGCATGTAGCCCTCATTTTTGCGGTAGCCGTCCTTCTGGTCTGTAGGAGAGAGATGGGAAGGAAGGGCAGGGAATGCCAGGTGAGAGGCGGTGAGGGCACCAGGAGCTGGGCAAGGAGAGGAGCCGAAGTACTCACCTCGGAAGTAGCCCCCATAGGTGCCCTGCTTGTGGTCAAACACCCGTTCGTTGTTCTCCACCAGGCTGCCCAGCTTCTCGGCCAGCTGCAGAGCCAGGTTCTGCTGGGCAGTGGGCTCAGTGCGGTGCATCACCACTGTCTGTGTTGGCTGGTCCAAGGAGGCCTGACAGGCGCCAAAGCAGAGGAGGGGACACGACACAGATCATGCCCGGCTGCTCCAATCCCTCCATGGCTCCACCTGCCCGCTTCCCACCCCGGCCCCTACCATCAGCTCCTCATTAATGATCATTTTGCTGATGATGGAGTGCACAGTGGGCAGATCCAGCTCAAACATGTCTGACAGTGTCTCCATGCTGGGAAGAAAGAAGGCAGAGGGCAGGGGCAGTCAGGACACTTGCCCACAAGGCTGGGGCCCTTCTGTGTCCCCAGGGCCCCGCCTACCTGATGGAGTCATAGACACTGCTGTAGGTGAAGAGGTAGGTCCTCAGTGACTCTTCCTGGATCTTCCTGTGGGAAGAGGGGACAGAAGACACAACAGGGCCTCAGGGAAGGGGACCAACCAGTCTCTTCTTCCCCGACCCATCATGGCCTCTCTGTCTGCTCACCTAACCAGCATGGTGCGGACTTTGTCAGCCTCGGGGAAAAGGTCCCACACTTTCCCATTCATCTTCTCATTGATGATAAAACTGTGACAGGTCTTCCAGTCACCCATCTTCATGGCCTTGGAGGCAGCGACCACATGTTCCCGCATGGACTCAGGGGGACCTGAAAGGGTGGGAATGAGGCAGGGCCTAGGGAACTTGGGACAAGTTCCATTAGCACTCTTTAAGGAGGAACAGAGGCTGGAGGAGCAAACCATACTAGAGACTCTCCCCGCCTCTCCACCAAACAGCCACGTAGTCGCCCAAGCCACTCCATCTGCACAAATGTTTGAACTCAATCAGTCCATAGATGCACTTCAGGGGACTGCCGAAACCCTCAAAAATGTTGACAAATTGTGCACATGTCCTCATGTACATTCTTCCTAGGAAAAAGGCCCATGGCTTTCATCAGATTCTCGTCAGCTTCCTTGACCTAAAAACACCTCTTCCAGCCAGGCGTGGTGGCTCACACCTGTAATAATCCCAGCACTTTGGGAGGCGGATCATCTGAGGTCAGGAGTTGGAGACCAGCCTGGCCAGCATGGCAAAACCTCGTCTCTACTAAAAATACAAAAATTAGCCAGGCATAGTGGCACATGCCTGTAATCCCAACTACTCGGGAGGCTGAGGCAGGAAAATTGCTTGAACCCGGGAGGCAGAATTTGCAGTGAGCTGAGATCTTGCCACTGCACTCCAGCCTGGGCTATAGAACGAGACTCTGTCTCAAAAAACAAAACAAAACCACCTCTTCCAGCTCAACTGGAGTGGAATTTACCAACCCTTCCTCACTCACATCACCTTCATGAATGGTGCCATTCCCATGCATCAATTACACTGTTGCCAGCTTATTCTTCCAAGCAGCTCACTTCTTTTCCTTAAAAAACTTAGCCCCGGTCAAAATTATCTCTAAAATCACAAGTTTATATATTAATTATGAACTCAGGCCCCCAAATACAATCCTAAGACAAGCCAGGAAGGTAAGACATGCTACGCCATAGTAACTGGAATTCAGGGTAGACAAAGTGCAAACGTTCTATGGCTAGAAATGGGTGGCAGACAGTGAAACACAAACACGCAGACTCCACAGCAAGAACGGCAAGCTCAATGCGAACGGGGATCAGGTCCAAATGGAACCATAGGAGCAGGGCTAAGTGTAAGAGTGTAAGGAGAGGCACACAGCCCTCCTGAATGAACCTCCATTTTAACCATATTAACACTTGCAAAAGGCAAGGTTGGTCTGGGTGCGGTGGCTCACACCTGTAATCCCAGCACTTTGGGAAGCCGAGGTGGGTGGGCCACCTGAGGTCAGGAATTCGAGACCAGCCTGGCCAACATGAAGAAACCCCATCTCTACTAAAAATACAAAAAATTAGCTGGACATGGTGGCGGGGGCCTGTAGTCTCAGCTACTCGAGAGGCTGAGGCAGCAGAATCACTTGGACCCAGGAGGTGGAGGTTGCAGTGAGCTGAGACTGCGCCACTGCACTCCAGTCTGGGCAACAGTGAGGCTCCGTCTCAAAAAAAAAAAAAAAAAAAAGGAAAAAAAAAGAAAGAAAAAGGCAAGTTTAGGGGCTCAAAGAATATTTCTCTATAGGCCGAACAACAGTGCAGGGCTGATGGAAACTGGCTTTTGGAACCACTGTAGGGAGAAATTGAGAGGCAGGGACTGTGGAGAAGCAGACAGCCCTTTCCCATCTCTGCTACTTCAGCTCCAGCCAAGGCTAGCTCTGCAGGAAGGCAGGGCCAGGAGCGACAGATTGCCAATATTCTAAGACATGAAAATTCCGATTTTCATGGGAAATTTCCCCACAAAGTAAATCTCACTACATAAGCCAAACAAAATGTGCCTAAGGGAACTTGCCCTTTAGCCCAAACATATACATGACCAGGAGAGGACAAATCTGTAGGGGGATGTGGCTGTGGACACTGGGCTCAGCTCACTCGTCAAGCCCTCCTGTGGGCCAATGTCACAGGAAGGGCGCAGCTCAATTCCTTTCCAGTGAGTCATCACTCACTGCAACCCTGCAGGATCTGTCTTTCAAAAGGGACCAAAGGAATCAACGTTAGCCTCTTGAACGATAAGGCTCTATGATAGTTGGTTTGGCTGGAATATAATGTACATGAAGGGAAGAAAAGGGAAAGAAAGATCAGAGGTACACATGAGCTGCATTAAACTCGGGCAAGTCACTTAACTTCTCTGTGCCTCAGTTTCTCCACTGGGAAAAAGGGTATTACTAGTACCTACCGGCATAGGGTTATTACTAATGCAGATTAAATAATTATTTGTAAAACACTTAGCACAGTGCCAGGCAGAGGAGGTGTCATTAAATCAGATGGAGTCGAGTGGTGGGAGAGTTACTCCCTTCACTTCTCTTAATCCTTATGTGTAATCAGGGAGCGAGGCAGCCTGCTGAACCCTGGAGCTCCACACTCACCCAGCAGGGGCTGTCGCTCGCCCACGCGCAGCTGGTGGTGGAACTGCTTGCTGATCATGCGTCGGCGGGCATCGCTCTCATGGGCGGCCATGTAGGGGATCTCCAGGAGCATGGCAGACACCAGGTAGACACACTCCAGCAGCTCCAGGTTGATGTGCAGGTGGAAGGGGACCTGACGGCGCCGCTCCACCTTCTCCTGCTCCTGGTTGCGCTCCTGCAGGCTGCGCAGCAGCAGGCCCTGGCCCAGAAGCTCCTTGGCTCGGCCACTCGACTGGATGTCCAGCAGGGCGTTGTGTGCATCCTTGGTCAGGCCTTGGCGGAAGGCACAGATGCCCAGCTGCACCATGGTGCGGTTGTAAAGGATCTGGGGGCAAAGGGTCATAATGCACTCAGAGATGACAGCTTCAAGACAAGTCTTCATTTATTCCATAACTAAGCCGGGTGCAGTGGCTCACACCTGTAATCCCAGCACTTTGGGAGGCTAAGGTGGGAGGATCACTTGAGCCCAGCGGTTCAAGATGGGCCTGAGCAACATGGAGATACCCCATCGCTAAAGATAAAAAACAAAAACAAAACTAAACAAATCTACTTCAAGTGCCTACTATGTGCTGAGCACTAGGCTGGGGAGGGAGAGCAAAATAGACAAGTCCCCAGTCTGCATGGAGCTTATGTCTAGGGGTGGGGTGTGGTGGGCAAGAGAGCTGCACTACGAGGATGGTGACTCATGCTGAGAAGAAAAATAAAGCAGAGGACAGAGCCAGGAAGGCAGTCTGCGCAGTGGTGGAGGCTCAAATGTTCATATAACTACAGAAGGCCTCATTGGGAAAGAATGTTTGAATAAAGACCTAAAGAGAGAGCAAGTCATGCAGGCATCTGGGGAAAGAATATCCTATAAAAAGGAAAAATAAACGCAGTGATCCTGTGGAAGAACCGGGCCAGGCATATTCAAGAAACAAGGGGCGCGACACAGCTAGGGCTGGGAAAAGATGCCACCACAAGCTGGGGGATGGGCGAGCACCAGCCATTTATGAGTTTTTTTTGGAGACGGAGTCTCACTCTGTCACCCAGGCTGGAGTGCAGCGGTGTGATCTTGGCTCATTGCAAGCTCCGCCTCCCGGGATCACGCCATTCTCCTGCCTCAGCCTCTCCGAGTAGCTGGGACTACAGGCGCCCGCCACCACGCCCGGCTAATTTTTTGTATTTTTAGTAGAGACAGGGTTTCACCGTGTTAGCCAGGATGGTCTCGATCTCTTGACCTCGTGATCCACCCGCCTCGGCCTCCCGAAGTGCTGGGATTACAAGTGTGAGCCACCGTGCCTGGCCTTGTTATGAGTTTTAAGACAAGAAACCATGGGAAGGTTTTGAGCAAACAGGTAATATGATCTGACATAACTGAACAGGGTTAATCTGTATTATGAACAGAACAAAGGGACTGAAGGGACACAAAGGCAGATGATGGTGGCTTAGAGCAGAGGGTACAAGCAGAAGTGACAGAAGTGTTCTCATAATGGACTGAACAGGAATGGCTGGGGAATCAGATACAGTATATGAGGGAAAAGTTCGAATCAAGAATGACTCCAAGGTTTCTGGTCTAAGCAACTGGGAAGAGGGACTTGGCACTAATTAAGACAGAGGAGACGGTAAGTGGTACAAATCTTGGGGGAAAAGGCTAAGTGTAGTCATAACAACAAAAATGTGGAGATCAATACCAGTCATAAGCTTACATGCAAAAAGCCTTAAAAATGTTAGCGACAGAATCCAGCAATATATAATATAAAAGAGACAATATACATGACCAAACTGGATATACTTCAGGAATAAAAGGTTGGTATAAAAATGTAATGAACTCGGCTGGGCGTGGTGGCTCATGCCTGTAATCCCAGCACTTTGGGAGGCCGAGGTGGGTGGATCGTGGGGTCAGGAGTTCAAGAGCAGCCTGCCCAACATGGTGAAACCCCGTCTCTACTAAAAATACAAAAGTTAGCCGGGTAGTGGTGATGTGCACCTGTAATCCCAGCTACTCGAGAGGCTGAGGCAGGAGAATTGCTTGAGCCTGGGAGGCAGAGATTGCAGTGAGCCGAGATCGCGCCACTGCACTCCAGCTTGGGTGACAGAGTGACACCCTTTTTCAAAAAACAAAAAACACACAATAATGAACTCATAGTTATTCATTATATGAATAGAATGAAAGAGAAGTAACCGGGTATTTCTTTTCTTTTTGAGACAGTCTTGCTCTGTTGCCCAGGCTAGAGTGCAGTGGCGTGATCGTGGCTCCTGCAGCCTCGACCTCCTGAGCTCAAGCAATCCTCCTACCTCAGCCTCCTGCATAGGTGGGACTACAGGCGTGCACCACTATACCTGACTAGTTTCTGTATTTTTTGTAGAGACAGGGTTTTGCTATGTTGCACAGCAATGAAGATAGTATGGGACTTGCATAAGGACAGACAAAAAGGTAAATGAATGGGACAGAGGGAATGACCTGAAAAACACCTACTCTTATAGGTAATGTGGTTTTTCATATTGTTTTCCACAAAGACACCAAAGCAATACAATAGGGGAAAGGAAGTCTTTTCTACAAATGATGCTAGAACAACTAGGTATCCATATGGAGGAAAAAGAAACCCTGATCCCAACCTCACCAGATGCAAAAATCAAACCAAGACCAACTATAAGACTAAATGTAAAAGCTAACACCCATAGCAACTTACAAAAAAAAAAAGAGAGAAATTTAAAAAGTCTTCATGAATTTCAGTTAGGCAAAGGTTTTTCAGACAGGATCCAGAAAATAATTACTATAAAAGAAAAAACTGGGCCGGGCGCAGTGGCTCATGACTGTAATCCCTGCACTTTGGGAGGGTGAGGCGGGCGGATCATGAGGTCAAGAGATCGAGACCATCCTGGCCAACACGGATACTAAAAAATAAAAAAAATTAGCTGGGCATGGTGGTGGGCGCCTGTAGTCCCAGCTACTCGGGAGGCTGAGGCAGGAGAATTGCCTGAACCTGGGAAGCAGAGGTTGTAGTGAGTCGTCAAGATCGCGCCACTGCACTCCAGCCTGCCGACAGAGCGAGACTCCGTCTCCAAAAAAAAAAAAAAAAAAAAAATTCTGACACAGGACTAGCTATCCAGGATAGATAAGGCACTCCTACAACTCAATAAAGTGAACAATCCAATTGTTTTAAATGGGCAAGAACTGACTAGATATTTATTATTTCATGAAAGATAAATGGCCAATAAACATAAAAAAGTAAAAAAGTAGCCAATATCAATAGTCACCAGGGAAATGCAAACTAACACCACAATGAGATACCATTAGACAGCCAACTAAAATTTGAAAGACCTTTGAGTGGCCGGTTGCGGTGGCTCACGCCTGTAATCCCAGCACTTTGGGAGACTGAGGTGGGTGGGTCACCTGAGGTTCAAGACCAGCCTGGCCAACATAGTGAAATCTTGTCTCTATTAAATATACAAAAATTAGCCTGGTGTGGTGGCACGTGCCTATAATCCCAGCTACATGGGATGGTGAGGGAGGAGAATGGCTTGAACCTGGGAGATGGAGGTTGTAGTGAGCCAAGATTGCACCACTGCACTCCAGCCTGGGCAACAGAGCGAGACTCTGTCTCAAAACACACACACACACACACACACACACACACACCCTAAAAGATACACACACACACACCCTAAAAGATACACACACACACACACACCCTAAAAGATACACACACACACACCCCCTAAAAGATACACACACACACACCCCCTAAAAGATACACACACACCCCCTAAAAGACACACACACACACACACACACACACACACCCCTAAAAGATGTTTGAGACCAGCCTGGGCAACATAGTGAGACCCTGTCTCTACAAAAAATAAAAAACTAGCCAGGCATGGTGGCACATGCCTGTAGTCCCAGCTGTGGCGGCACATGCCTGTAGTCCCAGCTGTGGCGGCACATGCCTGTAGTCCCAGCTACTATGGAGGCTGAGGTGGGAGAATCACTTGAACCTGGGAATTTGAGGCTACTGCGGGCCATGATCATGCCACTACACTCAGTCTAGGTGACAGTGCAAGACCCTGCCTCAAAAAACAAAAACAAAAAAAAGTTTAAAAGACCAATACCACCGCCGGCATGATGGCTCACTCCTGTAATCTCAGCACTTTGGGAGGCTGAGGCAGGCAGATCACTTGAGGTCAGGAGTTTGAGACCAGCCTGGCCAACATGGTTAAACCCTGTCTCTACTAAATTACAAAAATTAGTCGGAAGTGGTGGCGGGCACCTGTAATCCCAGCTACTCGGGAGGCTGAGGTAGAATCGCTTGATCCTGGGAGGTGGCAGTTGCAGTGAGCCAAGATTGCACCACTGCACTCCAGCCTTGGCGACAGAGCGAGACTCCCTCTCAAAAAAAGACCAACACCACCAAAAGTTGACAAGGAACTCCCAAACACTAGCAGGAGTGTAAAATGGTATAACCACTTTTGAGTTTCTTACAAGAATGTTCACAGCAGCTTCATACATTAGAGCCAAAAACTGGAAATAAACTGGGTGTCCGCCAAGAGGAAAACAGACACAGTGATATGTTCATACCATAGAATAAAAACACAAACAGGAGGGCTGTTTAAAAACCAGCATTACCCCCAGACAGGTTCACCAGGTGCTCTACACATAAACATTTCCTAGTTGCCTCAAATATACTTTTACGTGATCTACACTTCCAGACACAGCTTTTTTTTTTTTTTTGAACAGTCTTGCTCCATTACCCAGGCTGGAGTGCAGTGGCACAACCTCGGCTCACTGGAACCTCTGCCTCTTGGGCTCAAGCACTACCAAGCCTGGATAATTTTTTTTTTGACACGAAATTATGTGTTTACATGCAGGAGGACTGCAGGATGCTGGCAACTGGGAAAGACCAAGTGTCTACTTAAATTTGCACCGGCCAGACAGGTGGCTGTTCTGGTTAAGCCAGTTTGCCAAGAGGCCAGGGGCCTGGCAACTCCTTCACCTCCAAGGCCTCCCCATCCTACCTGCACTGGCGGGTCTGCATGCTGAATGTTGTCCTGCAAGTGGCTCATGAGCATGAGGTCGCGGGCCTGGTACCAGCGGGAGTGCAGAGCATGGTGGTAGATGTGGCAGAGGATGGCGCATGTGCGGATCCGGTCTGTGCGGTCCTTGGCGTAGATGTACTTGCACAGTCTCTCCATCAACACAGCCGAGTCCTCGCCCTCATTTTCTGCCTGGTCTTGCTCAGACTGGGGAGGAAGGGAGGTTATTTGCAAAGGAGATCCAGCTTTAAAAGGCACAGGCTCTAGCAACTAAAGATGAGACTCTATCCAGTCTCATTCTAATACCTCAGTTTCCCTCCCTGCTCCACCTGCGGAAGTCTAGAGAGTAACAGATTTGCTGTCAAGTCCTGACAGAAGTGGAGGACAGGTGGACACACCCATTCCCCTCTGCCATGACTGCCACGTGCTCACCTTTGAGGAGCCCTCAGGCGGGGTCAGCTGCCGCTGATGGGCCTTGTAATCAAACTTGTAGTAGGTGTGCAGGATGCGCAGCAGGTAGATGCGGCAGACCTCCTCGGTAGTGCCCTTCTCCTCCAGGTAGCGCTGCACACGCTCAATGATGGCACACACCTGGGCCTCATCCTTCAAGTGCTCCACGTACTCTGGCAGGGAGAGCACCCACCCTTGTCTCAGCTGGGCAGCCAGGCTTTCCCATCTGTCCCCACTCATTCCAATCAACCCGTCCCTCTTCTGCACCCGTCAGAAAAGTCTAGTCAGTGTGCCCCAGAAAGGCCATCTCCCACTCCCAGGACCCAGAACCTTCCAGTCCCACAGCTTAGGAAAAAAATCCCAACTGCCAACCTCTGCCAATAAGGGTCTGCCAGGCCTGGCCCTTGCCTGGTCTCCCACGATTCTCCCTCTGGCTTCCTGTGCTGGAGTCCCACTGGCCTTTTTACTCCTGGAACATCAAGCTCGCTCTCTGCTCCTCCTGTCAGGCGCTGTCTTCAGCTGATTCTTCCCCTAACTCCTCCTCATTGGATCTCACCTCAGGTGGTCCCTACTTAAGGGTGCTTTCTCCAGCTGTTAGCTACAGCAGCCACCCCTCCAGCCACTTCTTACCACAGGGCCCTAGTTTAACTCTGAACTTTATATCATCTAGGATTATTATTATTATTTTTTGAGATGGAGTTTCACTCTTTCGCCCAGGCTGGAGTGCAGTGGTGTGATCTCAGCTCATTGCAACCTCTGGCCCGCTGGGCTCAAGGGATTCTCCTGCCTCAGCCTCCCACATAGCTGGGATTTACAGGCACCTGCCACCATGCCTGGCTAATTTTTGTATTTGAGTAGAGCCAGGGTTTTGCCACGTTGGCCAGGCTGGTCTCAAACTCCTGACCTCACGTGATTCACCCACCTCGGCCTCCCAAAGTGCTAGGATTACAGGCGTGAGCCACTGCACCTGGCCCAGAATTATCTTAATATCATACTATTTTTTTTTTTTTTTTTTGAGATGGAGTCTTGCTCTGTCGCCCAGGCTGGAGTGCAGGGGTGTGATCTCGGCTCACTGCAAGTTCCGCCTCCTGGGTTCATGCCATTCTCCTGCCTCAGCCTCCCGAGTAGCTGGGACTATAGGCGCCCAGCACCACGCCTAATTTTGTGTGTGTGTGTGTGTGTGTATTTTTAGTAGAGATGGGGTTTCACCGTGTTAGCCAGGATGGTCTCGATCTCCTGACCTTGGGATCCGCCTGCTTCGGCCTCCCAAAGAGCTGGAATTACAGACGTGAGCCACCACGCCCGGCCATATCTTACTACTATTATTTTTCAAACTGCCTTTCTCCATCCAGCACCAAAGGTAAGCTTTTGGCTGCCTTGTTAATCACTACACCCTTGACTTGATGGGCACATTCACACTTTTACTGAGTAAACTATGCTGCACTTTCACACCCCAATGCCTCTCATCCAAGCTAAACAAGAGAAGTGAATAGATGCCTTACCCCAAAGGTTCTCAAAGTATAGCCCTGAGACCAGCAACCTGGGAGCAGGCTAGAGGTGCAGGTTCTCAGGCCCCACTCAGACCTATGGAATCAGAAACGATGGGACTGGGAGCCAGCATCTCATCAGGCCCTTCCGTGTGAATGCTAGGTAAGTTGAAAGGCTGGCTTTTCAAGCACTCTGACTTAGTATAATCCTCACAAAGCTCTAAACCTAGTAATATTCCCCACAATTTTCCTCTCAGCAAAGCCCACGCTTGCTCAGGCTCACCTTGGGAGTGAGGGTCAGTATTTTGCATTATTTTGGTAAATTCTTCATCCATTCGTTCCACCAGAGTTAGGATGCAGCCACGGACACGCAGTGGCTGAAAAGGAAGGCGAAGGAGGAGTCAACAAATTAGCCCAGATCTCAGTCTCAAACCTCAACCCTCGGGTCCCACTGAGCCTTCCCAAAGCATAAAATACACACCTCCAGTTATCCTGCCAACTCCTCCCTTTACCTGGTCAGCGTTGTGCAGG
This sequence comes from Pan troglodytes, assembly GCF_028858775.2. NCBI lineage: Eukaryota > Metazoa > Chordata > Mammalia > Primates > Hominidae > Pan > Pan troglodytes. Next base: position 31,018,883 of record NC_072416.2, read on the forward strand.
TTCTCACTCTCTTCCAGAATATTCTCTCCAACAAAAATGTTGGGATTTGCAAACAGGATATCCATCAGCTCATTGATGCAGTCCAGGCACTTCCCCCACATCTCTGGCTGCCAAGATTTCAGGCCACATCAGAGTCAGAGGTGTGAAGGTAGAGTAAGCGGATGCCTCCCCCTTCAGCAGGAATCATGGGGCCTTCCACCACCAAGACTGCCTCCATAGCCCCTGAGTCTTAAGATGCTAGGTACCTTCTTCCCCCAACCCACCAGCGATGCCCTGAGATGAGCCTCTTCACTGCTCTCACCTTCATGTAGGTTGCCAGGTTGGGGTTGTAGTCATAGAGAGAGGCGATGATATTGAACTTGATCTTGACAATGACGCCCTCTCCCAGGTTGTTTTCCGCTGCAATCTGAACCAGCAGTTGCAGCAGCTCAATCTGGGCAGCACTAGAGGGCCAGAGAGCTGGGTGAGGCTTTGGAGACAAATCACAAAGTCTCTCCCAGCATGCCCTCTTCAGATAACACGCCCTCCTCATCACTCATATCCCTGCTTCTCCTTTATAAATTCCAAACAGAAGCAACAATAATCCCAACCATCCTGGAATGCTGTGAAATGCTTCACACCTACCACCATCCTCTGTTACCTAATAACTAAAGAAGGTAAACACTCTTACTTTTTTAATCTTAAAAAAAAAAAGCCACGTGTGGTAGCTCATGCCTGTAATCCCAGCACTTTGGGAGGCTGAGGCAGGCGGATCACTTGAAGTCAGGAGTTCGAGACATGGTGAAACCCCATCTCAACTAAAAGTACAAAATCAGCCAGGGATGGTGGCGGGTTCCTGTAATCCCAGCTACTCAGGAGGCTGAGGCAGGAGAATCAGTTAAACCCAGAAGGCAAAAAGGTTGCAGTGAGCCGAGATCGTGCCAGTGCACTCCAGCCTGGGCAACAACGAGACTCCATCTCAAACAAAAAAAAAAAAAAAAGAGGAGAACATTATCGCATTGCATAGATGGGAAAACAGACCCAAAACGTTAAGTGATTGGTTTTAAGTCACAAGAAGAGTAAACAGCAGATAATGGACGGGGATGCCCCAAGCATACAATTCCCTCTACTACAGCCACACACAGACCCTCCCAACAATCCCTTCCCCCAACCTCCACCCTCTGCCACCCTGCAATCCCACTGCCCAGGCCCACGAATCTTACCGATCAGTTCCCTTCTTGCCTCGTGCCTGTAGGATCTCATTCAGTTTCTTGATAACAACAGCATGGGTGATCTCAGTTCCCTTGGCAAACATTTTTGGCTTCTCCTGTATCAGTACATATCCTGTCATGTGCATGCCAGCGGGAAACTGTCCTTGCCTTTTCCCCACAAGGGGACCTTTATGTCCTCCCAAACTGTTCCCCAATTCATTTTACCTCTGAAACCCTCACCTTAACCAACGGCACTCCGCCCCGGACCCTTTCCCACTCCCCGCCTTCATTGTCCTCCTCCTCCTCATCCAGGCGCTTGGATTTCCTGTCGTGCTTCTTCTTAGCTTTGTCCTCCCGTTTCTTCTCGGCTGCCTTCTTGTCCTCATCTGTGGTGGGTGCCCTGCCGACAGACATGGGAGAAGATGACAGATCAGCCCCTCCCCACCTCTAAGGCTTCTTCCTCCCATCAACTTCCTCTTTTCCTCCAGCAGCTCCTGGGTCCAAGTTATGCTCTACAACAATGACCTAGAGGGCACAGTGAACCATAACCATAGCCATCCCTAATAAGACAGAGTACTAACCAGGCCACTGTAGACATATTAATAGAAACAACCTGTCAGCTAGGCGTGGTAGATCACTTGACGTCAGGAATCCAAGACCAGCCTGGGCCACATGGTGGAACCCCGTCTCTACTAAAAGTACAAAAATTAGCCAGGCATGGTGGTGCACGCCTGTAGTCCCAGCTACTTAGGAGGCTGAGGCACGAGAATCACTTGAACTTGGGAGGCAGAGAAGGCTGCAGTGAGCCACAATCATGCCACTGCACTTAAGCCGGGGTGACAGAGCAAGACTCAGTCTCCAAAAAAGCAAAACAAAATAAAACAAAAGAAAAAAAAACCAACCTGTCATTTTGCTCCAAAGCTAACATCTACAGTTTTCCAAAGAATCCACAAACAACTTATTTTCTTTGATACCAGCTGCTTTCTCCAGACTGACCAACTAATCAATGAATCAGTTCCCCCAAATATATAAAAACATTTTTTCTTTTTTACTATTCCTAAACTGTTTTATCCCTTTCTCTCCTCTCTTGACAACCGATTAATCTAAATTCTGAATTTAAAAAAAATGTTCATTACAAAAAAGGTCCCCACAAAACAGAAAAAGATCACCAGCTACCTTGAAACGGTCTTAGGCTACTGGATGTTGCCTGAAACCATCTCCAGACTTGAGTATGTATTTATGTAACAAAATACAAACCAAATGGCAAAGACAAATTACTTCAAACTTTGCACAGATACTGAAGAATAAATCTTTCCAGAAAGACTCAACATTTTTGAAAACTCATATGTAATTACCATAATCTACCATTTGAACATTTATAAATAAATTTCATTTTCACTGCTTAAAAGGTTTGAATATGTTTTTGGAATAGTCTATAAGTTTACCAGTTAAATTAAGTCTTCCCTTGCCAGAAGACCAATGCCATAACTCTCAACAGAAGTGTATGGACTGGCCAAGCACGGTGGCTCAAGCCTGTAATCCCAGCACTTTGGGAGGCCGAGGTGGGCGTATTGCTTGAGCCCAGGAGTTTGAGACCAGTCTGGGTGACAAGGTAAAAAGCCCGTCTCTATTAAAAACAACAACAACAACAACAACAACAACAACAGCTTATGGATCTTTCCCAACAACAACAACAACAACAACAGCTTATGGATCTTTCCCCCGTACCACTGCAAGACTCTAATGATGACTCACTTTATAGGTAAAATCCTTTGCAAATATGCAAAGCATGTTCATTAAACTAAAACCTCTTGGTCCAAACCATCTGTATAGCTCTGAGATCAGAAGAACTAAAGCTATTTTTAAAAATGAATGCTTCAAAAGAACTTAAACTTCCTTGGCTAAAGTATTACTTCTAGCACTAAAGATAGTATGATACACACCTCAAAAGGGAAATGTACTATTGTATGAAATTCTAACGGAAAGACCTAAGACTTGGCTTGACCTCTCCTATGACAGATTATACTCTGGTATATTCATATCTTGTTAGAAATTATCAGATAACAAATGTTTATATCCTCAGCTATATAATCAACAGATAAAAGCAACATTTCTAAACGAGTATTACCTCTACTTAATACATAGTTAAGAGACTAAAAACTCATTATTGAGAGACACCAACGGAAGTCAGGCCTAACTACACTGCAGAGGACCACACCATTTTCCCATGCCTTCCCAACCACAACTACTGATGGAAAGCCCTAGATGTATACCCTTGCTTAGGATCCTAACTCGGACATTCAGTCTCACTAGAGATCCTGGGGTTCACTTAAAAAACAAAAACAAAAACAAAAAAACGCCTCCAGAATCAGGTAACTCTTAGAAGTAGACAGCAGCTCTGTAAGAGTTCACAGGTCGCTGGGCGCAGTGGCTCATGCCTGTAATCCCAGCACTTTGGGAAGCCGAGGCAGGCAATCACGAGATAAGGAGATCAAGACCATCCTGGCTAACATGGCGAAACCCCGTCTCTACTAAAAATACAAAAAATTAGCCAGGCGTGGTGGCACGTGCCTGTAATCCCAGCTACTTGGGAGGCTGAGGAGAACTGCTTGAACCAGGGAGGCGGAGGTTGCAGTGAGCTGAGATTGCACCACTGCACTGCAGCCTGGGCAACAGAGCAAGACTCCATCTAAAAAAAAAAAAAAAAAAAGAAAAAAAGAAAAAGAGTTCACAGGTCAATCATGACATCAGGTATAGATGAACTTCCCCCTAATACCTTCAGATCACCATAAGACAACAGATGACCTTATCCCACATCAAAGAGGCTGAAGCTCATGAGAATAAACCCACTCCTTTACAAGATTGTTTTGACCAAAAGATGAAGGCTGAGAAATGCTGATGACGGAAAGGGTATATTTAGACTGGCTGAATCTGGAGTTGCTGAAAACCCTTACTGGCAGAGGGCCTATCGTGTTTTCTAGAGCATCCACCAACCCTGGGTGGCATACTCAAGGAGAGTTAATATCAGAGTTTACACAGAAAAACGGGCAAACAGAATCCACTGTTCTGTGGTTTTGCCCTCTCTCCTTGTTCCTCTTTCTCCTATATAAATCCTGCTTTGCTCGGTTGGAAATTAATCTGAAAATGTCTCCCTTGTTATATGAGTGAAATAGTGTCTGTGAATTATTCTTCTACACTACAAAGCCACAAACTCTCAATGTCAAAAAGATTCTGACACTTGAAATTCTAACTTTATTTTCTCAAGGGTTTTCCTCAGAACATTGATTCAACTAATTTTAGATTTTTCTGATTAGGTATACAAGTTAGTTTACAGGTTAACAAAAAAAAATTTGGCTGGGTGCGGTGGTTCACGCCTGTAATTCCAGCACTTTGGGAGGGTGAGGTGGGCAGATCACGAGGTCAGGAGATCGAGACCATCCTGGCTAACACAGTGAAACCCCGTCTCTACTAAAAATACAAAAAAATTTAGCTGGGCATGGTGGCAGGTGCCTGTAGTCCCAGCTACTCAGGAGGCTGAGGCAGGAGAATGGCGTGAACCCGGGAGGCGGAGCTTGCAGTGAGCCGAGATCGCGCCACTGCACTCTAGCCTCGGCAACAGGCTACTGTCTCAAAAAAAAAAAAAAAAAAAAAAAAAAATTCAAGGATAACCTCTAAAAGCATAGCATGTCTAACTCCCAAACCAGCAGAGAAAAACAAAATGAATAATAAGAAAATATATATAACTAGAAACGGGGAAAAAAAAAGAGGATGAGAAAATACATGTAGGCTAGGTGTGGGGGCTCATGCCTGTAATCCCAGTACTCTGGGAGGCTGAGGCGAGCAAATCATCTCAGGTCAGGAGTTCAAGACCAGCCTGGCCAACATGCTGAAACCTCATCTCTACTAAAAATATAAAAATTAGCTGGGCACAGTGGTGCTCACGTGTAGTCCCAGCTACCCAGGAGGCTGTGGCCTGAGAATCACTTGAAACCAGGAGGCAGAGGTTGCAGTGGGCCAGGATTGCACCACTGCATTCCAGCCGGGGCAACACAGTGAGACTCCTTCTCAAAAACAAAAACAAAAAACACACAAATAAAAGAAAAATAAAATACAGGCTGAATATCCCTTATCTGAAATGCTTAGAACCAGAAGTGTTTCAAATTTCAAATAATTGCATATATATAATGAGGTATCTTGGGAAGGGCTCCAAGTCTAACTATGAAATTTGTGTGTTTCATCTACACCTTATACAAACAGCCTGATGGCAATTTTACATAGTATTTTAAATAACTTTGTGCATGAAACAAAGTTTTGACTGCAACCTGTCGCATGAGGTCAGATGTGGAATTGTCCACTTATGGTGCTCCAGAAGTTTCAGACTTTGGAATTAGAGATGCCCAATCTTTAGAAGACAGAATGAATTTCAAAATAATTATGATGAAAGAAACTACCCCCTCCAAATTATATACCGTTGATTCCATTTACATAAAATTCTAGAAAATGCTAACTTACCTAGTGACAGAAAGCAAATTAGTGGTTGCCCAGGGATAGGGTGAGGAAACTGAGGCAGGGAGAAGTATTACAAAGGGGAAGGTGGAAATGTTTAGGTGTGAAATTTTTAGGATATTATGTTTTGATTGTGGTGAGTTCTATGGGTGTAAACATACGTCACAACTTATTAAATGTAACTTTAAGGCCGGGTGCGGTGGCTCATGCCTGTAATCCCAGCACTTAGTGGAAGGCCAAGGCGGGTGGATCACGAGGTCAGGAGATCGAGACCATCCTGGCTAACATGGTGAAACCCTGTCTCTACTAAAAGTACAAAAAATTAGCCAGGCGTGGTGGCGGGTGGCTGTAGTCCCAGCTACTCAGGAGGCTGAGGCAGGAGAATGGTGTGAACCCGGGAGGTGGAGCTTGCAGTGAGCCAAGATTGCGCCACTGCACTCCAGCCTGGGCGACAGTGCAAGACTCTGTCTCAAAAAAAAAAAAAAAAAAAAAAAACTTTAAACAAGAGCAGTTATTGTATGTCATTTACACCTCAATAAAGCTATTACAAAATTTAAAATAAAGAGGATAAACAGAAAGTATAAGATATCATAAAATGGTAAGAATAAATACATTGATAACCACAACAGGCTGGGCGCAGTGGCTCACGCCTGTAATCCCAGCACTTTAGGAGGCCCAGGCAGAAGGGTTACTCGAGCCCAGGAGTTCGAGACCATCCTGGGCAACAGGGCAAGACCCCATCTTGATAAAAACTAATTATGTAGACACATATATAAATAACCATCATATATATGTAAATAACTATAATAAACGTAAATGAACTAAATTGCCAGAGAAGCAGAGATCAAGTTCTGGCGGTCATTGCACAATGTGAACGTACTAAATGCCACTGATTTGTATACCTGAAAATGGTTAAAATGGGAAATGTTATGTATCACAATAAAAGAAAAAAAAAGCAGAGATTTTATGAGATTAAAAAAAAACAAACCAAAAACCTAGCTGTGCTTAAGAGACACTCTTTTTTTTTTTTTTTTTTTTTCCTGAGACGGAGTCTTGCTCTGTTGCCCAGAGCTGAAGTGCAATGGCGCGATCTCGGCACACTGCAACCTCCGCCTCTCGGGTTCAAGCAATTCTCCTGCCTTAGCCTCATGAGTAGCTGGGACTACAGGCGCAGGCCACCACACCGGGCTAATTTTTTTGTATTTTCAGTAGAGATGGGGTTTCACCATGTTGGCCAGGCTGGTCTCGAACTCCTGACCTTGTGATTTGCCTGCCTCCGCCTCCCAAAGTGCTGGGATTACAGGCGTGAGCCACCACGCCCAGCCAAAAAACACTCTTAATCATACAGCATGGCAGAGTTAAAAATAAAAGGACAGGAAACGTCCTTTTCATAAACATCCTTTATCAGGTAGAGGGAAGCTCCCTTCTATTCCTAGCTTCAGTCTTTTATCATGAAAGAATATTAGGATTTTTTTCAAATGCTTTTTTTTGCATCTGCTGAGATGACTCTACGGCTTTTGTCTGTTATTCTATTGATATAGTATATTAGTTGATTTTCATATTAAAACATCCTTCTATTATTGGGATAAATCCTACTTGGTTATTAAATTTTTTTTAAAAACTTTTTTGGGAGATGAGCCCACCCATCCTCCATCCCCCTACAGGCAAGGAGAGGGTGCTCCCATATAATCCTTATTGTATGTTGCTGTGTTTGGTTTTCTACTATGTTGTTAAGAACTTTTGAGTCTGTATTTATAAAAGTATAGCTTTATAGTCTTACAGTTTTTTTGGTTTTGTTTCATTTTCTGAGACAGAGTCTTGCTCTGTCGCCCAGGCTGGAGTGCAGTGGCACGATCTCGGCTCACTGCAACCTCTGCCTCCCAGTTCAAGCGATTCTCCCGCCTCAGCTTTCCGAGTAGCTGGGACTACAGGCGCCGGCCACCATGTCTGGCTAATTTTTTGTATTTTCAGTAGAGACTGGGTTTCACTGTGTTAGCCAGGATGGTCTCGATCTCCTGACTTCGTGATCCGCCCGCCTCGGCCTCCCAAAGTGCTGGGATTACAGGCGTAAGCCACCGTGCCCAGCCTTGATGTCTTAAGTTTAATTTTAGGCCCCATTTGCTCCCTCAGACAGGAGCCTTTGTGTAACACACATGTGCAGTGCACATCACACACCAGAGTCCACACAATGGGAGACTTCAATACACAATTATTCAAAGACAAAAACACAAAGTACAGTAGATATAAAAGACCTGAACCAATAGTAACGCTGATAGTTCTGTAAGATGTCAACAGGTTAAAAAAACGAGTTTCATGATCAAGCAAGTTTTTGAGATGGTTAATAAAACAAAGTTAGGTATATTTATTCTCATGGAACTTTCCAGAGGTGGTTGTAAACCCTCCAAGAAGGGGTGTGATAGACAATGTGGCCCAGACCTTGACCAGTGTTCCCTGAAGCACTGGACAAAAAAGGCCTTCTCAACAAAATGCCCACCAAGTAAGTTGTTCAGCCTCTCTAGACCTCTAGAGGGCTGGAAACTCACTACCTCCCTAAAGCAGCACGACCACAACTTTTAAACACAGGAAAGCAACCTCAAGAGCAATAATCTTCCCATTAAAGGGGTACTATTTGTCTGGGTGCAGTGGCTCACGCCTATAACCCCAGCACTTTGGGAGGCTGAGGCGGGAGGATCACTTAAGCCCAGGAGTTCAAGATCAGCATGGGTAACATGGTGAAATCTTGTCTGTATTAAAAACACAAGAATTAGCCGGATGTACTGGAGTGTACCTGTAGTCCCAGCTACCCAGGAGCCTGAGGTGGGAAGATCACCTGAGCCCAAGAGGTTGTGGTTGCAGTGAGCCAAGATTGCATCACTACACTCCAGCCTGGGAAGAGCGAGACCCTGTCTCAAAAAAAGCACTTTTTATCTGTAGTTTGCGCAAACTGGCTAAGAAAAAATAAATAAAAGCGCTATTTTTAGTGAGCTTGAGATTTCACTCCCATGGGATACAAAAGAGCAGGTATCACTTTTATTTCAAAGGGAGAAACTAAGACTTAAGGTCAAGTAACTTATACAATGTCGTACAGCTCATAAAGGCTGGGAGACAGAATCCACACTGGGATCCTCCCCTATTCTGACTGTCCCAGTAAAGGTCATGAACAACACTTGCGGCAGTCTGTATGCTGTATGTGTACTAAGAAGTTATCAGGAAGGGTAACACAGTAGCAACGCACACTGAGGGCTCACCACACGTCAGTCCTAGATGAACTACTTTCTTACATCACACCTCCCTGTATTCCTGCAGCTATTCTGGAAGGGAGGGTTCCCTGCCTTATTTTACAGATGAGAAAACTGAAGATTAGACAGGCTAAGTAGTTTGTCCAATGTCACACAGGTATCGGGTGCCAAAGTGAGATTTGCACCCAATCCACACGCAGTGAGTAAGGCTGTGGGTAAATATTTGGACTCTGGAGCCTTCAATTCTCATCTTTAGGACACATTAGCTTCGTGACTTTAGCCAACTAATGTACTTGACTCTCTGATCCTACTGTAAAATGCTAATAGTTGGCTGCTCCAACCTAAAAGGACTCCATGGAAGAATCAATAACCTTCCAGACAATTAGGAGCTTTCCACCAGTTCCAGTGTAACCCTAGGTCCCACTACTTTCCTTACTTTTTAAGAAATCTTGAGGCCAGCGCGGTTTGTTTCCCTTCTTCCTCCTCTGAGTCGGAATCGGAAGATGTGGAACCTGTGTCCCAGTCTTCATCATCTTCGGAATCTTCTGAGTCCTCATCTTCATCCTTAGAGGGAAGAAAAGAGGATCAGCAAGAAGATAGGGAGATCGACTGGTGTCTCCTCCTTACTAACGCATGTTCGAGATTTATTTTCATGAGTAGAACAAGAGCAGCTACTCATGGAATCAAGATACCAAGGGCTGGGACTCACCATCAAGTCCCAGAGTGATGCTGCAATTTGGCCGCAGGAACACACACAGCTTCCCCCGGCAGAGCTGGGCCCAGATCCCTGTTTGCCCACTGCTCTGATGTAAGAGGAAGCTTGTTCTCAATTCCACTAAATTCCACCCCTCCCAACCCTAGGGGTTTGAGTCTTGTCTTTCTCCCCCAGGGACTCAGGAACTACCTCTGGCAGGAAATCATCCATCTAACCCTGGCTCTTACATCCATCTTTTTGAGGAACTTGCGACTCTCCCCAGAAGGAGCTTCTGATTTCTTCTTCAAGAAAGTTGCAGCACTGACTCCGTCCTCATCCTCATCCTCATCTGAAGAGCCTAGTGGTAATGGAGGGAGAAAAAGATCCTGAATGTTGAAAAGCCAGACTGGAGGGCAGCCAAGAAACCAGGCCAAGGGCAGCACTAACTCTGGACTTCCTATTTGCAACAAAGGTTCTTTTGCTCACCTTCTGAATCCTCCTCATTTTTCTCAGCATCTTCATCCGCAGACTGCTCGGGGTTCTGGACAGAGAGGGAAGTGAGAGAACAATCATGGATGCTCTCCAGCCATCAGCCCACCCCACCCCGCCACCCCAGACAGTTCTGTCATCTTCCTGCTCCAGTCACACCTCCCACTAGCAATTCCATCTTTGGGCCTCAGTCACGGGGTCACTGTTCCCAGTTCAGTAAGTGTGCCTCTAGCCTCCCCACCTGCTTGTAGCTTGTGATATGGGACTCGAAATCACGGTTGTATTTTCGGATCTTCTGACGCAAGGTGCTCAGAGCCTTGGCATTGTTCTTGTTCATCTTCTTCTTCCCTTCCTTATCTTCCCAAAGCTAAAGGGAAGAAGAGGAAAGAAACAGAGAACAGTGATTTGAAACTAAGTAACATTTCCTAAACTCCAGGCTTCTTCTCCACTTTTGAGTCTTGCTATTGGAACACCGCTGGTACTACTTATTAACTACATCTGTTAGCTTATTTTTAAAAGATCCCATACATCCCACCACTAAAAGTACAAAACCATGAATAAGTGGTGGTAATAAATATAGGCATCACACCTCATTAAGATAGTCCTCTAGGTCAGCCAGGATGCGGATATAGAACCGGGGGACACCTTCTTTGTCCACAATGCTTTTGGCCTTCCCATATGCTTTTCCCAGGAGCTCAAACTCTTCCAGGCACTTGGTGACATCACGAATCTTCATGGCATTACGGATGGTCCGGATAAGGTTGGTCAGCTCCTCAAACCTGGGTTGGGAGCCCGATACCACATTGAACGTGCCCACCGAGGGAAAACTCACCACTGCTCCCAGAGACTCCTATCACCCAGCCTCCCCACAGCTTCATTGCTCCCAGAGACTCCCATCACCCAGCCTCGCCATGGCTTTACCTCTTGTCCTTGGCACTGCGGACAACTCTCTTGGTATCTTCTTCATCCTCGCTCAGCAACAATGGCCTGTTTGGAAGGAACAGAGGCCATTAACCTCCTTTCCCAGTCTTTCCAAGAGATCCGTATTTCCCTACTCAGGACAGGTAGAACTAAGTAATCCAGGCCATCCACACCACACCCATCCTCTTTTTGACTCCTCCTCAGGGCCACTTCATATACAACTCAATCTTTTAAGTGTACACTAAGTAAGGCCTTTTGCTCAGTGTTGTAGCAACACAAAGATGACATTCACTATCCTCTCAAAAACAAATGAAAGTGCTAATTTACTGTGTAACTAATGACATAGAGACGCAAGTCACCACAGAAGTAATGAATAAAAAAAGAGGTAGAGAAAAATGATACTTGAGCTATAATGAACAGAAAAGGCTTTAGGGAGGTGGTACCTAAACTAGATCTTAGCAACATTTCCCAAAGTATGAGAGGCCAACAGCAAGGAGAAAGTCTCAATGGTATTAACACCTCCACTGCTAGTATTTTTCTATGATAATAAGACCAGACCACAGGCTCACAGTCAGCAACAGTATCTCTACTCTTTTGGTTTGTTAAGAGATAAGGTCTCACTATGTTGCCCAGGCAGCCTCCAACTCCTGAGTTTCAAGGGATCCTCCCACCTCAGCCTCCAGAGTAGTTGGGACTACAGGCATGCACCATCTTGCCTGCCTCTTTTCCCTTTTTATTATTTTTTGGATTATTTTAGCGGTGTTTTTTGAGGTGGAGTTTTGCTTTTATCGCCCAGGCTGGAGTGCAATGGCGCAATCTCGGCTCACTGCAACCTCCGCCTCCAAGGTTCAAGAGATTCTCCTGCCTCAGCCTCCTAAGTCGCTGGGGTTACAGGCATGTGCCACCACAACCGGCTAATTTTTGTATTTTTAGTAGAGACGGGGTTTCACCTTATTGGCCATGCTGGTCTCAAACTCTTGACCTCAAATAATCAGCCTCCCAAAGTGCTGGGATTACAGGCTTGAGCCACCTGCCCAGCCTGGATTATTTGGTATTTTATGGCAAATGACACTGGTTTCCACCTGGGGAAGTGATATGAAACCATATGCATATTGGCATATACATGTGCAATACATACTTTTAAAACAGTAGCACAAACGTGGCAGATGTTTAAGAAACACCATTCCAGTGGGGCACAGTGGCTCATTCCTGTAACCCCAACACTTTAGAATGCTGGGCGGGAGGTTCACTTGAGCCCAGGAGTTCAGAACCAGTCTGAGCAACACAGTGAGACACCTTCTCTACAAAAAATTAAAAACAATTAGCCTGCTGCGATGGCGTGCACCTGTAGTCCCATCTACTTGAGAGGCTGAGGTGGGAGGATCGCTTGAGATCTGAAGGTCGAGACAGCAGTGAGCTATGACCCCTCAAAAAAAGAAAAAAAAAAAGGAAAAAGAAAAACCATTCTATTGTTCCAAAGGGTAAAAAAAAAAAAAATTAATGTACAGAAATGGCAGACGGGTATTTACGTAGAGGTGAACAGGCATATAAAATGTTTAAGCACCTGCGTACACAGCAGGTGACCAGACTTCAGAGTCGCATCAGGGGGCTCCCAGATACCAATCAAGCATTTTGCATTTCCTTCTGTGAGCAGTGAGAAGCCACTAAGGACTTCTCGGCGGTAAAATGAGAGGAGACAGGTAGAGGCTGTAGACTTAAGGCCAGTTAAGAAGCTGATGCAACAGATCTGGCTTGGGAAACCTCTGTGATTCTATCCCTTGTGCCTGGTGGGTGGCTACCGGCTATCACAGCCCTCTAAGGCTGTCTCTCTCCAACACCGCTCCGATCCTGCAAACTCTGGTCATTGTCCAAACCCACTCTCCCCGCCCTCACCTCCATCCCTCCCATGTGCACTGCGTTCCACAGCCTGCCTAACCCCGCACTCCCAGAATGGTCACAGCCACAGCCCCCGCAACTCACTGTTTGCCATAGTTGCCTCCGACAGGTTTGGTGACGAGCTCCTCCCCGGACAGGGACGACTCGGACTCGCTGTCCGAACCGGTGGTGAAAAACCGCGACATGGCGACGGCGCGGAGGTGCTACGGCCGGACCTGCGGGGGAGCCAAGGCGTCACCGGCCACGCGAAGAGGCCCGAGCCAACACCTCCCGACGCCCAACCCCTCACCGGCCCCACCCGGACCTCAACCTGGGTCTCCCACCACGAAGCACGGGGCCCAAAAAATACCAACCAGCTGAGCCCGCGAGTCACACCGCAGGGCCCTGACAGCAGAAACGCCGAGGGAGAAGGCGGGTCCACGCGTCACTTCCGGGAAGCGCCGACTAACTACACTGGGAGACTACAACTCCCAGTGGCCTTCGCGCCATAAGGGGGCGGGGACAAGCCTGAGGGAACCGGGCGCTGAGACCTTGGCTGCAGGCGTCGCGAATCCTACCGCGCGTTGGTGTCGGGATTTAAAACACGAAGATCGGCGGGGCGCAGTGGCTCACGCGTGTAATTACAGCATTAATAGGCATTAATAGTATAGAAGTAGATAATCCTGCCGGGTGCGGTGGCTCACTCACGCCTGTAATCCTAGCACTTTGGGAGACCGAGGCAGGCGGATTACCCGAGGTCGGGAGTTCGAGACCAGCCTGACCAATATGGAGAAACCCCATCTCTACTAAAAATACAAAATTAGCCAGGCGTGGTGGTGCATGCCTGTAAGCCAAGCTACTCGGGAGGCTGAGGCAGGAGAATCGCTTGAACCCGGGAGGCGGAGGTTGTGGTGAGCCGAGATCGAGCCATTGGACTCCAGCCTGGACAACAAAAGCGAAACTCCATCTCAAAAAAAAAAAAAAAAAAAAAGTAGACAATGCTAGCCAGGCACAGTGGCTCACTCCTGTAATTCCAACACTCTGGGAGGCTGAGGTGGGTGGATCACCTGAGGTCAGGAGTTCGAGACCAGCCTGGCCAATATGGCAAAACCCCATGTCTACTAAAAAATACAAAAATTAGCCTGGCACAGTGTCACCTGCCTGTAATCCCAGCTACGTGGGAGGCTGAGGCTGGAGAATCACTTGAACCCAGGAGGAAGAGATTGCAGTGAGCAGAGATCACACGACTGCATTCCAGCCTGGGTGACAGAGCAAGACTCTGAATCAAAAAAAAAAAAAAAAAAAGTATACAATGCTAGATCTTGCAGGTCTTTATAGGCCTGTGGTTTGGAGCCGCCATCGGCAGAGGTTTTAGTGCAAGGGACTGTTACATTTTTCAAGGTGGTTTTGATATGGGAGCTGGACAGGGAAGTGCTGGAAGGGAAGAGCATGCTCTTCCAAAGTGCTGGGATTATAGGCATGAGCTACCACACCTGGCCGTTTTATTTTTTATTGTGAAATATTTCAACAGACAAGAATAAAGACTATTCCAATGGACATCTATGTACTCACAACCCACCCAGCACTGTCAAAACTTAATATGAGGCTGGGCATGGTGGTTCATGCCTGTAATCCCAACACTTTGGGAGGCAGAGGTGGGCAGATCACTTGAGGTCAGGAATTCGAGACCAGCCTGGCCAACATGGTGAAACCCCATCTCTACTAAAAATACAAAAATTCACCTGGCATGGTGGCAGATGCCTGTAATTCCAGCTACTCAGGAGGCTGAGGCAGGAGAATTGCTTGAACCCTGAAGGTGGAGGTTGCAGTGAGCCAAGATCGTGCCACTGCACTCCAGCCTGAGCGACAGAGCAAGACTCTGTCTCCAAAAAAAAGTTAAAAAAAAAAAACAAGGTTCATTGTACATCTGTAAATCCATAAATATCTTTTTTTTTTTTTTTTGAGATGGAGTTTTGCTCTTGTTGCCCAGGCTGGAGTGCAATGGTATGATCTTGGCTCACTTCAACCTCCGCCTCCCAGTTTCAAGAAATTCTCCTGCCTCAGCCTCCCAAGTAGCTGGGATTTACAGACGTGCACCACCACATCCAGCTAATTTTTGTATTTGTAATAGAGAAGGGGTTTCATCATGTTGTCCAAGCTGGTCTCGAACTCCTGACCTCAGGTTATCCACCCGCCTCGGCCTCCCAAAATGCTGGGATTACAGGCGTGAGCCACCACGCCCAGCTCTCTTTATTTTTAAATAATATGTGTACATTTTTACAAAATGAAAATGGTACAACAGAATACACAGGAAGAAAAAATAGACAGGAAAAAATGTTTCCTTCCTGCCCTGACCTCATGTTCATCAGCTTTTCTCTCTAGAAGCAAACACAATTGTCAGTTTATAGCGTTATCTTCCAGATGTCCCTTTGTGCCCTCTCTCTCCGTATCTCTCTTTGTGTACACACACACACACACACACACACACACACACACACACACACAGAGTTGACTCTTGAACAATGTGTAGGTCTACATATATGTGGATTTTATTCAATAAATACAATCAATCCTCCATACAGGTGGGTTCCACATCTGGAACGAAATGTCAATCAAAAATAACAGTATTCACTGGATTTGAAACCCATGTATACCAAGGGCCCACATTTTGTAACCACAGGTTCCACAGGGGCAACTGCGGGACTTGAGTATGTACAGGTTTTGGTATCTCCCAGGAATCCTAGAACTAATCCCCTGAGGATACCAAGAAATGACTAGATAGAGACAGAAAGGATATAGATAGATGTATTGTATGTGTGTATGTATACATATATGTGTGTGTATATATATATATTCAATATATATATATGAATTATATAGATCAGGGTATGTGTGTGTGTGTGTGTGCGTCTACCTGGAACATATCTGTCTCTACCATTGTTTCCTGCATCTTATTTCATTATTCATATATCTTGCAGCTCATTCTGTATCAGTGCATATGGCTCTGTCTCATTCTCTTTTTTTGTTTGGTTTTTGAGACAGAGTCTTGCTCTGTAGCCTAGGCTGGACATAATCTTGGCTCACTGCAACCTCCACCTCCTAGGTTCAAGCGATACTTCTGCCTCAGCCTCCTGAGTAGCTGGGATCACAGGTGCCTGCCACCACATCTAATTTTTGTACTTTTAGTAGAGATGAGATCTCACCATGTTGGCCAGGCTGGCCTTGAACTCCTGACCTCAAGTGGTCCGCCTGCCTTTGCTTCCCAAAGTGCTGGGATTAAAGGCACGAGCCACCACACCCAGCCTGATTGCCTTTTAAAAGTATTCATAATAGGCTGGGTGTGGTGGCTCATGCCTGTAATTCCAGCACATTGGGAGGCTGAGGTGGGTGGATCACCTGAGGTCAGGATTTCAAGACCAGCCTGGCCTGGTCTCTACTAAACATGGTAAAACCCCATCTCAACTAAAAATACAAAAATTATCTGGGTGTAGTGGTCCTGTAGTCCCAGCTACTTGGAAGGCTGAGGGAGGAAAATCACTTGAACCTGGGAGGCAGAGGCTGCAGTGAGCCAAGATCGTAGCACTGCACTCCAGCCTGGGCAACAGAGAGAGACTCCATCCCAAAAAAAAAAAAAAAAAAATTCTCAACCTCAGCCTGGTGCAGTGGCTCATGCAGGTAATACCAGCACATTGGGAGACCAAGGTGGGATGATCACTTGAGGCCAGGAGTTCGAGACCAGCCTGGGCAACATAACAAAACTCCGTCTCTACAAAAAATTTAAAAATTAGTTGAGCATGGTGGCACGCACCTGCAGTCCCAGCTACTCGGGAGTCTGAGACAGGAGGATTGCTTGAACCCAGGAGGTGGAGGCTGCAGTAAGCTATGATTGTGCCACTGCACTCCAGCCTGGGTGACAGAGCAAGATCCTGTCTCATAAAAAAAAAAAAAAAAAAATGGAGGCTTCTTAAAGGAAGTGGGACCATCGAAACCAGGATTTCTCAATTGCAGCACTCTTGGCATTTGGTGCTGGTTGTTCTGCATGGTGAGGGCTGTCCTGTATATGGCAGCGCATTTAGCAGGATCCCTGGCCTCTGCCCGCTAGATGCCCATAGCATCCCTCAGTTGTGACAACCAAAGCATGCCTGCAGACGTTGCCAAACATCCCCTGGGCAGCAAAATTGCCCCTGTTTGAAAAACTGTTGGTTCACGATGGTAAAACAAGGTGGGAGTAGCCGGGCATCCTATTCAGCTGGGCTCGAACTCCTGGTCTCAAGCAGTCGCTGCCCCCCTGCCTCAGCCTCCCAAAGTGCTGGGATTATAGGCAGGAGCCACCGCACCTGGCCAGGAAGCCTCTTTGATCCCCACCCCAGGGTGTAGGTCCCACCTCTGTGCCCCAGTCTCTCAAGGAGGTGCCATCCTCCCAGCCCTGACCACACCACATTGCCTCTTGTGCAGTGTGTAGGCCTCCTCCTGGCGGTTCATACTTTTCGTATATGTAAGAATCGCCTGGGGATCTAGGTACAAATGCCCCAAGCAGGGCTTACCCTAGAGGTCCTAATTCATTAAATCTGAGGTGGACTTAAAGCTGAGCATTAAAAAGGACACACCTCTAGCCAGGTGTGGTGGCTCACACCTGTAATCCCAGCACTTTGGAAGGCCAAGGCGGGTGGATCACCTGAGGTCAGGAGTTCAAGACCAGCCTGGCCAACATGGCGAAACCCCATCTCTACTAAAAAATACAAAAATTAGCCAGGTGTGGTGGCACGTGCCTGTAATCCCAGCTACGCAGGAGGCTGAGGCAGAAGAATCGCCTGAACCTGGGAGGCGGAGGTTGCAGTGAGCCAAGATCACGCCATTGTACTCTAGCCTGAGCTACAAGAGCGAAACTCTGTCTCTAAAAAACAAAACAAAACAAAACAAAAAATTTGCTGGGCGTGGTGGCGCGCACCTGTAATCCCAGCTACTCGGAAGGCTGAGGCTTGAGAATCGCTTGAATCTGGGAGGCAGGGGTTGCAGTGAGCCAAGATTGCACCGCTACATTCCAGCCTGGGCAACAGAGCGAGACTCCATCTCAAAAAACAAAACAAAACAAAAAACATTATAGCTAAAAACATGTAGCTTAAAACCATAAGCTACATGTTTCAGTGGTATCTACAAGCACCCTGAGTTATAAATTTGGGGTTTTCTGGGTACAAACCCTGGGCTTGCAGCACTGCTCAGATAAATAAGGAAGGAGGCTGGAGGATATTTACATGCTTTGCCATAATATGAAAGTGTAATCTTTTTTTTTTGAGATAGGGTCTCACCCAGGCTGGGGTACAGTGGCATGATTATGGCTCACTGCAGCCTGGAACTCCTGGGCTAAAGCGATCCTCCTGCCTCAGCCTCCCGAGTAGCTGGGATTACAGGTGAATGTCACCACACCCTGTTGTTGTTTTTTGTAGAGATGAGGTCTCGTGATGTTACCCAGGCTGCTCTCTCAAACTTCTGGGCTCAAGCAATTCTCCCACCTGGCTTTTTTTTTTTTTTTTTTAATTTTTTGTAGAGGTGGGAGGCCTCACGATGTTGCCCAGTCTGCTCTCAAGCTCCTGGCTTCAAGTGATCCTCCCACCCTAGCCTCCAAAAGCATTGGGATTACAGGTGTGAGCCACAACACCTAGCCTAAAGTATAATCTCTATTTCTGTATTTTGCTATCACAGAATTGAGTTCCTAAGTCTTTTTTTTTTTTGGAGATGGAGTCTCGCTCTGTGGCCCAGGCTGGAGTACAGTACTGCAATCTCGGCTCACTGCAACCTCCATATCCGGGGTTCAAGCAATTCTCCTGCCTCAGCCTAGCGAGTAGCTGAGATGACAGGCAGATGCCACCACGCCCAACTAATTTTTGTATTTTTAGTAGAGACGGGGTTTCACTGCATTGGCCAGACTGGTCTCAAACTCCTGATCCTGACCTCAGGTGATTCACCTGCCTTGGCCTCCCAAAGTGCTGGGATTACAGGTGTGAGCCACCAGGACTGGCCAAGTTCCTAAATTTCAAAGGCAGAGGACTTTCCTGTCACAGTTGACAGTTTATTGTAACAGTTACCTGCAGGGGCTGTGGATTTGTAACCTTGAAACAATGAATGCTGGTTATATGAAACTCCTTTTATTAGACTGTTGTAAGGAAGGGTGTTTGCGCCCTTAAAGCTGTAAACTACTGTTTGCCAAGGGCAGTTGAATTTGCTCACCACCCTCAAGATAAATAACCCACTGACTTCAAAGTCACCAATTCTATTATAATTAACTATCTAGAATAAAAGAACTGTACATTTTCTTATAGTTAGAAACATTATTTGAAAGCCTGTCTCTTTGCCTGAGGTAAATGACCTATGATCATGCCACTGTACTCCAGCCTAGGCGACAGAGGAAGGTTCCGACTTTTCCTTTCTTTTTTCTTTTTCTGGGAGACAGGGTCTCGCTCTATTGCCTAGGCTGGAGTGCAGTGGCATGACCTTGGTTACTGCAGCCTTGACCTCATGGGTTCAAGTGATCCTCCCACCTCAGCTTCCCAGTAGCTAAGACTACAGGTGTGCGCCACTGCACCTGGCTAATTTTTGTAGAGATGTGATTGTGCCATGTTGCCCAGGCTGGACTTGAACTACCAAGCTCAAATGATCCACCTGCCTCAGCCTCCCATAGTGCTGGGATTACAGGCATGAGCCACCTGGCCTGGCCCAATCCCAATGCTTAAAACACACACACACACACACACACACACACACACACACACACACACACTACAAAATCTTGTTCTTCGATTCTTTCTCTCATCTCTATTTCTTACAACTACCCTGAAAAATAGGTATTGGCCACACCCAATTTATACATGAGGAAATTGAGGCTCAGAGAAGTTCTGAGACCTGCCCTAAGTCACACAGTGGCTGACTACTGAAGCTCAGTTTTGCTTGGCTCCTGAGGATATACATTTTACATGGAGCTCTGCTGGACTTTGGTTCCCTGTGCTAAGAAATGATAGTGTACAATTTACACTTCCCTGTAATCCCAGCACTTTGGGAGGCTGAGGCCGGCAGATCACCTGAGGTCAGGAGTTCAAGACCAGCCAATATGGCAAAATCCCATCTCTACTAAAAATACAAAAATTAGCCAGGTATGGTGGCGGGCACCTGTAATCCCAGCTACTCAGGAGACTGAGGCAGGAGAGTCACTTGAACCCGGGAGGCAGAGGTTGCAGTAAGCCAAGATTGCGCTACTGCACTCCAGCCTGGACGACAGAGCGAGACTCTGTCTCAAAAAAAAAAAAAAATTTTACACTTCCCACTGATAGTGAGAAGCAGGGGGTTTGGGGAAGCTGGGAGCCAAGCTGGGAGCCAAGCTGGGAGCCAAGGTGGGAGTGAAGTGAGGGGCAGGGGTTTGGTACCTGCAGCAGGGCCAGGGCCCAGGTGAAATGGATGCGACAGCAGCGGAGAGAAGAGCGGGAGGCAAAGACGCCAGCCTGGTACAGCATCTGGTACCTGAGGTTAGGGTTGAGGGTAGGAGAGGAGGCTCCTCCAGGGACCATCCCACTCCCCCCGGTGCCTACTGGGCAGGGCAGCTGCATCACCACGGCGCCCTCCCAGCCCACTGCCCTCGCTCCTCTTACCAGCGGTATTGCTGAGCGTGACTCAGGGAAGTGTTCCGGAAAAAGAGGAGTTCAAACTGCAACAAATACCAGACAGGGGAGATGGACGGGGCCGTGTGGGTCCCAGCCCCAATCGCCACCTCCACACCCCTCCTAGCACCCCTCACTTACAAGTCCCTGGTTAATGAAATACTTGGTAAAGTAAACTACGACCAAGGGAACAATGTACCACAGCAGACCCTGGAAAAGGCAGAAGATATAAGCAGGGGGCCTGGAGGTGAGCAAGCCCCACAGGGACATACCCCAGCCATCATCCGAACCTTGAACACTGTCCACCTTTCCCGAAGGGAGAGGCTGGAGCTGGAGCCTGCAGGGGAACAGAGAGAGAAGGGCAGATGAAGTTTTCACACTGAAGACTCGGCAAAGAGGCACCGGTATGACAGAATTAACCAGACCACGCAACAGTGGGAACTCACTTACATGCCACTGGATTGGACACTTAAAAATGGTTAAAATGGCTGGGCGCAGTGGCTCATGCTTGTAATCCCAGCACCTTGGGAGACTGAGGTGGGCGGATCACCTGAGGTCAGGAGTTCAAGACCACCCTGGCCAACATGGAGAAACCCCATCTCTACTAAAAATACAAAAATTAGCCATGTGTGGTGGCAGGTGCCTGTAGTCCCAGCTACTCGGGTGGCTGAGGCAGGAGAATCACTTGAACCCGGGAGGCAGAGGTTGTAGTGAGCTGAGATTGCGCCATTGCACTCCAGCCTAGGCAACAAGAGCGAAACTCCACCTCAAAAAAATAAAGTAAGATAAAAAATAATAAAATGGTAAACTTCAAGTAATATACATACTTTATCATGATGAAAATAAAAGCTAACCAGGTGAGACCTCTTCACGTCTCTTTGATTTTTAATTTTTTTTTATTTTTTGAGACAGAGTCTCACTCAGTTGCCCAGGCTGCAGTGCAGTGGTACAATCTCAGCTCACTGCAGCCTCTGCCTCCTGGGTTCAAGTGATTCTCGTGCCTCAGCTTCCCAAGTGGCTGGGACTACAGGCATGCACCACCACACCTGGCTAATTTTTTTATTTTTAGTAGAGACGGGGTTTTACCATGTTGGCCAGACTGGTCTCAAACTCTTGATCTCAGATGATCCATCTGCCTCAGCCTCCCAAAGTGCTGGGATTACAGGTGTGAACCACCACGCCCGGCCAATGTCTCTTGTACAGCTCCACAGATGGCCATTGGCCCACCCTGCCCAGTCTCACTGGCCATTTTCTGGTTCTAGAACATCCCAGCTTATCCCCACCGCAGGGCCTCAGCACTTGTGATTGGAATGCCTGGCACATGGTAAGTACTCAATTAATATCCCTCCTTCTCTCCCTCCCTTCCTTCCTTTCTTTTCTTTTCTTTTCTTTTCTTTTTTTTTTTTTTGCGACAAGGTCTTGCTCTGTTGCCCAGGCTGGACTCAGACTTCTGAGCTCAAGCGGTCCTCCTGCCTCAGCCTCCCAAAGTGCTGGGATATTACAGGCGTGAGCCACTGTGCTCGTCCTCAACAAGTATTTCTCAAATAGACAAAGGCTTTCCCCATAACCAGTACACTCACTCTCTTTCCCTTCTTAACTTTGCCTATTGCAGAGAGGAAAAGGCCAAACCCAGAGAGAAAGAAAGTGACCTCTCTGAGGGTCTGTGTCTCCTACCTGGCTTCGACTCCGGGGCCTCAGTTCTTATGAGGGGCTGCTGGGCTGCGCTCTCTGCCTCTTCTTCCCCTCCAGGGTCCTGGGCCTCAGGAGATGTGAGCAACAAGAAATAGCTAGGAGTAGGATGAAGGCAGGGTCAGAAAACCCTACTGGCTGGGAAGGTCCCCAGGGACCATCTAGGCCACTTTTCCCGGGGAACACCTCTACCTTTGAACACTTCCAAAGATGGGTAGCTCACTGCCTCTAAGGCTTCTACGCTGTGCGGGAGAGCTCCAATTGTGGACAAAGGCTTCCTTCTTTGGAGCTGAATTTATCTCCTTGTTCCTATTCATGGGCCTTCATTTTGTTTTGATTTTTTTCAGAGACAGGGTCTTTCTCCAGCATCCAGGCTGGAATGCAGTGGTGCAATCATAGCTCACTGCAGCCGCGACCTCCCAGGCTCAAGCAATCCTCCCACCTCAGCCTCCCAAGTAGCGGGGACTACAGGCATGTGCCACCAAGCCCGCCTCATATTTTCCATTTTTTTGTATAAATGGATTCTCGCTATGTTGCCCAGGCTGGTCTCAAATTTCTAGCCTCTAGTGGTCCTCCAGCCTCAGCCTCCTAAAGCACTGGGGTTACAGCTGTGAGCCACTGTGCTCAGCAGGCCCTTGTTCGGACTGCTGGCTCATACCTAGCGAGTCAGTTCTGTTTTCTGGCCATTATTATTCTAATGGTTGCTCTAGCTCCCATTAATTATACGTTCACTCTGTGCTAGGCCAGAACTTCCTCGATTTTAGTCACTTAGGTTCTGGCTTCATGTTATTTGCCATATCCATATTCCTCCTGTATATATATATTTTTACTTAATATTTTTCTTTAAATGGACTCACTTTTTCTACTTAGACTTGTCCTAAGCACTAATCTTGTGAAGGGCCAGGTGTGTCTGGCTAGTTCAAAGTGTGTGTTTTTTTTTTTTTTAGACGGAGTCTCGCTCTGTTGCCCAGCCCGGAGTGCAGTGGCACAATCACGGCTCACTGCAACCTCTGCCTCCTGGGTTCAAGCGATTCTTCTCCTCAGCCTCCCAAGTAGCTGGGACTACAGGCAATCGCCACCAAGCCTGGCTAATTTTTGTATTTTTAGTAGAGACGGGGTTTCACCATATTGGCCAGGCTGGTCTCAAACTCCTGACCTCGTGGTGCGCCCGCCTCGGCCTCCCAAAGTGCTGGGATTACAGGTGTGAGCCACCATGCCCGGCCAAAGTGTTTTGTAATATGCATGAAAATACACAGAACTAATCAGGCCGGGCACGGTGGCTCACGCCTGTATTCCTAGCATTATGGGAGGCCAAGGCAGGTGGATCACTTGAGGTCAGGAGTTTGAGACCAGCCTGGCCAACACAGTGAAACCCCGTCTCTACTAAAAATATAAAAAATTAGCCAGGCATGGTGGCATGGGCCTGTAGTCCCAGCTACTCGGGAGGCTGAGGCAGGAGAATCACTAGAGCCCGGGAGGCCGAGGCTGCAGTGAGCTGAGATCACACCAGTCACTGCACTCCAGCCTGAGTGACACAATGAGACTCCGTCTCAAAAAAAAAAAAAAAAAAAAAAAGGGAGTCACCATGGTTCAGGCCGGTTGCCCTGGCACGCAGGCAGGCAAGGCTACACATTCGAGGCCAACCTGGTCAACACTGATTAAAAAAAAAAAAAAAAAAAAAAGGAACTAATCAAATAAAGTCCACTCTCATCCTACTTCTAATCACCTTGGGAACCACACTGTGCTGAATGCATTACCCTCATCACCTCCAAGGAAAGCAAGAACAACTGCCATTAGAGATATGGGGAAACTGAGGGTTCAGAGAGGTGGAGTAACTTGTTCAACGCTACAAAGCTAAAAAGTGGCAGCTCCAGGACTCACACCTGGGGCTATCAGAGTCCAGATTCCACCTCCCTTCACAGCAAGGTAGGGACTTGAAGATTGCAATCATAATCAAGTTTTCTTTTCTTTCTTTTTTTTTTTTTTTCTTCCTGAGACAGAGTCTCACTCTGTCACCCGGGCTGGAGTGCAATGGCACGATCTCGGCTCACTGCCACCACTGCCTCCGGGGTTCAAGCGATTCTCCTGCCTCAGCCTCCTGAGTAGTTGGGACTACAGGCACCCGCCACCACACCTGGCTAATTGTTGTATTTTTAGTAGAGACGGGGTTTCACCATGTTGGCCAGGCTGGTTTCCTGACCTTAGGCGATCCGCCCTCCTTGGCCTCCCAAAGTGCTGGGATTACAGGCGTGAGCCACCACACCCAGCCATGGCCAAGTTTTCTCTCCTTGGACCCCTCTCCCTCCCGGCTCAGGGTAGCTCACCTGGCCAGCAGCAGGGCAGGGATACCCAGCATGGACAGCAGGGTCTGCTGAGGGGAGAGGCCGGCCTGGGTGAGGCCCAGGTAGGACAGGGCCCCCAGCAGCCCAGCTCCCCCAGTCCCTGAGGACCACCAGGAGATCACGGCCCTGGGAAGGAGAACACAGGAACATTCAGGAGGACCTAGGCTGACCATGGGACAGCCTCTCCCCACACTCCCTGCTCCACCTGCTTACCTGGGGTAGAAGGCAGTGAGGGAGAGGAAGGTGACCTCCCCAAGGCCTGATGAGATGCTAGCGAAGACCACACCTGGGGGGAGGACAAGCACTGGGATGGTCACACCTCACCTTGCCACACTGCCCAGGCCTCTAATGTGTCTGGCCATGGCCTCCTCAGTATCAGCTCATAGAGGCTCCAATAGATCCCATGCATAGGCCAGGTTCCAGGTCTGAAGCAGAGCCCCACTCCCTTGCGTGTCCCTTCATGGAGAGTGGCACCTCCATCCACCCAGTTATCAGACCAGGGGCAGACATGCACCCTTGATGTCTCTGCCCCTTCATCAGTCTTTTTCTTTTCTTTTCTTTTTGGAGACGGAGTCTCGCCCTGTCACCCAGGCTGGAGTACAGTGGCGTGATCTCGGCTCACTGCAACCTCTGCCTCCCAGGTTCAAGAGATTCTCCTGCCTCAGCCTCCCGAGTAGCTGGGATTACAGGCTCCTGCCACCACACCCAGCTAATTTTTGTATTTTTGGTAGAGACGGGGTTTCTCCATGTTGGCCAGGCTGGTTTCGAACTCCTGACCTCAGGTGATCTGCCTGCCTTGGCTTTCCAAAGTGCTGGGATTATAGGCATGAGTCACTGTGCCTGGTCCATCACAGAGTCTTGACTTTGTTCACCTCAATCTCCATCTAATTCATCCATTTTCTCCCATCTCCTCCACTGCCTTCCCCTCCAAATTGTCTCAGTCTCCCATCTCCTACTGCTGATAGCCCTAGCAGGCTTCTAAGGGTGACAGAATGAATCCCTTTCCTCTGGGAGGCTGGGGAGACTCTTCCCACAAATGCTCTGATGCGGTTCCTCGGGGCTCCCCATCTGACACAGAACCACACACTCACCACACAGGCTGGTCCCCACAGAATGAGAAAAGGCAACCAGGTCGAAGCTTCCAGCAGCACAAATCCCACTGACGAGAACCCGGGGGCTGAGGGGGTGAGAAGGGAAGGGAGGGGGAAGGTCGGTCTCTACTCTCAGCATCTCAGCCATCCCGGCCTCCCCTTTCTCAGCTCCTGCCCACCCTGCCTCCCACTACCCTCACCCAGACCTGTAGGGCAGCAGGTGAAGGCCAAGAGGAGCCAACAATTTGATGACGAGTGTGGGGAGGATGTCCGCCAGGAGCACAGCCTGGGACAGGAGAATAGAGTGAGACCGCAGAGCTTCCAGGGGACAACCCTCCCAACCACGTGGCCAAGGAGAGGCAGGAGCTGGCCAAACAGGCCTGCTACAAACACAGGCTCTGGAGTCAGGCACGCCTGGGTTCAAGTCTCAGCTCTGCCACTCCTTAGTTGTGTGTCAAGAGTTTATACTCTCTGAGCTTCAGTTTCCTCATCTGGAAAATGGGAATATCATAGCGCCTAGCTCACAGGACTGCTGTGTGGCTTAAGTGAGCTAATATATGCTACAGACAGAAAGGACTCAGAAACTACATATATATATATATTTTGAGAGTGAGTCTCATTCTGCCACCCAGGCTGGAGTGTAGTGGCTCGATCTTGGCTCACTACAACCTCCACCTCCTGGGTTCAAGTGATTCTCCTGCCTCAGCCTCCCGAGTAGCTGGGATTACAGGCGTGCACCACCATGCCTGGCTAATTTTTGTATTTTTAGTACAGATGGGGTTTCACCATGTTGGCCAGGCTGGTCTTGAACTCCTGGTCTCAAGTGATCCATCCGCCTCAGCCTCAGAAATTATATTAAGGTCTCAATTATTATATATATATATATTTTTTAATTTTTTTCCTTAAGATGGGGGTCTCACTATACTGCCCAGGCTGGTCTCAAACTCCTAGGCTCAAGTGATCCTCCCACCTTGGTCTCCCAAAGTGCTGGGATTACAAGTGTGAGCCAGTGCGCCCAGCCCAGGTCTCAACTGTTTTAATCATGACAGTCCCAGCTGGGTAGTGAAGGGCTGGGAGTGGGGTCTATAGACCCAGGGGCCCTGGGTCAGGCAAGGACCAGGTGAGATGAGTACGCACAGCCGTAGAGACAGAGTTGCAGTCAAATCGTGATGAGCTGTTGTGGGGCATCGGCTTTGGGCCTGGGTCCACCTAATGGGAGAAAAGCATGTCTTTCACCCTGGAGGAAGAGGGATAGACACACAGAGCCTGGCTCTCTGCCTTCACTTGAAGGATGGCTTTGGGTCAGCAGTGACTGACTTCTCAGGACCTCAGCGTCTCTGCATGCACAATGAAGAGAGGGGGTTTCCATATGAGTCTCACACTACTAGACCACAGGCCACAGATGGCCCTGTAAATGGACTTTGTTTAGATAACACATTCAAGAGCTTTCTTTTTTTTGAGATGGAGTCTCACTCTGTTGCCCAAGCTAGAGTGCAGTGGTGTGATCTTGGCTCATTGCAACTTCCACCTCCTGGCTTCAAGCAATTCTCCTGCCTCAGCCTCCTGAATAGCTCAGACTACAGGTGTGTGCCACCACACCCAGCTAGTTTTTGTATTTTTAGTAGAGTCGGAGTTTCACCATGTTGGCCAGGCTGGTCTCGAACTCCTGACTTCAAGTGATCCGCCCGCCTCAGCCTCCCAAACTGCTGGGATTACAGGTGTGAGCCACTGCGCCCAGCCAGAGACTGGAAACTTTACCCCACCTTGTCCCACCCCCTCATCTTCCCACAGGGACTAACCATGGTGGTGGTGGTAGAGAGTCACTTACATGGCTCTGGTTTCCCGATGTCCTCTTGTGGCTAAGGATGTCATGGGCAGCACTCAGCATCACCACATAAGAGAAGTTGTTGCAAAGGCCCAGCAGCCTGGAAGGAGCAGGACAGGTCTCAACTCCCTCCTCATCCTGCAGCCATCTGTAGCCTTTGTGCCAAACCTTCCCTTACCTGTGCCCTTCAATCAGCCCCCTCTTTTTTTCCCCTCTATCACCAGATCCCATCCTCATTCAATGTTGGGGTCAAAAATACAGGCTTTGGTGCTTGGGCAAGATAGTGAGACCCCCATCTCTACAAAAAATTTAAAAATTAGCCAGGTGTGGTGGCTTGCACTATAGTCCCAGCTACTTGGGAGGCTGAGGTGGGAGGATTGCTTGAGTCCAGGAGTCAGAGGCTGCAGTGAACTGTGATCATGCCACTGCACTCTAGCCTGGGTGACAGAGCAAGACCCTGTCACAAAAATAAAAAATAAAAAGGAAGAGGCCGAGTGCAGTGGCTCACACCTGTAATTCCAGCACTTTGAGGGGCCGAGGTGGGCGGATCGCCTGAGGTCAGGAGTTCGAGACCAGCCTGACCAATATGGAGAAACCCCGTCTCTACTAAAAAATACAAAATTAGCTGGGCAAAGTTGCACATGCCTGTAATCCTAGCTACTCAGGAGGCTGAGGCAGGAGAACCACTTGAACCCGAAAGGCGGAGGTTGCAGTAAGCCAAGATTGTGCCATTGCACTCCAGCCTGGGCTACAAGAGTGAGACTCTATCTCAAAAAAAAAAAAAAAAAAAAAGGAGAGTGGTCACAGAGAGTTTCTGGGAGAGGCCTTGGAGGCTGGAAGTGAATCCAAGTCTGTGATCCCAAAGCACCTATGTCAGGGCGGGGCACGGTGGCTCACGCCTGTAATCCCAGCACTTTGGGAAGTGGAGGCAAGCAGATCACCTAAGGTCAGGAGTTCCAGACCAGCCTGACCAACATGGTGAAGTCCTGTCTTTACTAAAAATACAAAAATTAGCTGTGTCTGGTGGCACGCGCCTGTAATCCCAGCTACTCGGGGAGCTGAGACAGGAGAATCGCTTGAACCTTGGAGGTGGAGGTTTCGGTGAGCCGAGATTGTGCCACTGCTCTCCAGCCTGGGTGATAGAGTGAGACTCTGTCTCAAAAATAAAATAAAATTAAAAAAAAAAAAAAAAGCTGGGCGCGGTGGCTCACACCTGTAATCCCAGCACTTTGGGAGGCCGAGGCGGGCGGATCACGAGGTCAGGAGATCAAGACCATCCTGGATAATGCGGTGAAACCCCCATCTCTACTAAAAATACAAAAAAATAGCCGGGCATGGTGGCAGGCGCCTGTAGTCTCAGCTACTCCGGAGGCTGAGGCAGAAGAGTGGTGTGAACCTGGGAGGTGGAGTTTGCAGTGAGCCGAGATTGCGCCACTGCACTCCAGCCTGGAGGACAGAGAGAGACTCCGTCTCAAAAAAAAAAAAAAAAAAGGTTCAGGCCCGGCATGGTGGCTCATGCTTGTAATCTCAGCACTTTGGAAGGTTGAGGTAGGAGGATCACTTGAGGCTACGAGTTTGAGACCAGCCCAGGTCCCATAGTGAGACCCCCATCTCTATAAAAAAATTTAAAAATTAGGCAGATGCGGTGGTGCACACCTGTAGCCACACCTACTTGGAGGCTGAGGTGGGAGAATCACTTGAGCCCAGGAGTTCCAGGCTGCAGGGAGCTGTGATTGCACTACTGCATTCCAACCTGGGCAACAAAGCAAGACCCTGTCTCAAAAAGAAAAAAAAATAAGATAAAATAAAATAAATTAAAAAAATAAAAAGTTTTAGTAGTGATGCATTTATTTAAACGTTCATTAGGAAAACGCTGGTTTTCCAAGTGGAGTCGTGATTTAAAGTTTTCTTTTTAAAAATATGTGCATTAAAAAACGTTAAGGCTGAATTGGCTGGAAGAAAAAAGTAAATAATCCTACAGGTGGTAGGTATGAGGATCTTGCTAAATCCGGAAGGTGATAAGGAGTGAAGTTTGGAAATTTTACATGCTGCCCCCGGGGCAAACCGGTGGATTCAGTAAATATTTCTGGGTTCAGCTCCTTTGCGCAGCTTAACTCTTTCTTCCCCCTTTCCTCCGGTCACTTCCCTCTTCTCATGCCATTGTCACTTGCTGAAGTCTCAGGCCACTCACCAGAAGCGCACCGCGTTCTTCCAATGCGCGCCCTGATGGTCCAACAGAGGGAGCCGGGGCTCCGGGACGGTCTCCTCCCCTGGGAGAGCGAGAAGAGGGCATGACCCCCACCTACTCTCAGGTGCACGACCGCTCCATGCGTGTCCTCCCGGGGCCGAGTCAGCTCTCATTCCCCTCAGGTGGGCTGCGAGCCAGAGGTGGTCGTTCCATGAGGGTGGGCGGGAATACTCACCCTCGGAATCCGAAAAGCGCCGCCGCGAGCCTGCACAGCCTCCCATCGCATCAAGTTCAGGTCCCCCGAGGGTCCAGGGTCATAGAGTGTCCAAAGGGGGCTCCCACGGGATGGATGAGGGTCTGCGACAGGTGACAAGGATCAACGCCCGATTGCCGGTCCCAGCTCCGCCTTGTCTAGGGCACTCGCGCCCCGCGATCCATCAAGAAAGCTGGGGGCTCCATCTCGAGCGCCCTACGACCCACCACGCCCCACCCATCGTACTCTGCCCCCGCCCCGTCTACAGCAGGGACCCTGAGGCCTGTACCTTTAAGAGCAGCAGAATGTTCTGCACTATGCAGAGGCCGTTTGTCGGATCACGTGACAGCACCCGCGTGTTCCCCCATCACGTGCTCAGAGGTTTTCCCTACTTCCGGGTCCTCTCTGTCTTCGCTTTGGGCCTTCTCGGCTTCGGAGCGTGAGAAAGGGAGGGGCTGGAGAACCCTGGAACCGCAGGTTTTAAACTGGAGCAGGTGGGAGCAGCAAGCAGAGCCGTGACCTTAGATCAGTGGCGCCCAAGACCGAGACAGTAGCCTGCCAGCACCAGTTATGGCTGTGGGAGGCTTCAGCTCCTTTCCTTCAGCACTCACTTGCCAGAAACAAATATGGCCACCTGCCTACTCCCCTTTTTTTTTTTTTTTTTTTTTTTTTTTTTTTGAGGCAGGACTGTTTCTGGTTGCGAACAAAGACGACCAGCTTCAGGTCATTCTTATCCCCATCTGTTGACCTTACAAATTGTTTTAGAGACCTAAGTAAACATAACACTCATCTAAAGGGATTTCCTGAATGATCTATTGGCAGTATCCAAGATGTTAAGAGATCCCTATTTCCAAATTATCCTAGAACCAAAAAATATCACAGCACTTCAACTCCTGGTGTTACAGATGAGAAAACCAAGGTACAAATATATATATATAAAACAAAATTAGCCGGGCATGGTGGCGCATTCCTGTAGTCACAGGTACCTTGGAAGCTGAGGTGGGAGGATCACTTGTGCCCAGGAGGTTGAAGCTACAGTGAGCTATGATCACGCCACTGCACTCCAGCCTGGGTGACAGAGTGAGATCCTGTCTCAAAAAAAGAAAAAGTCAAAAATAAAATAAAAAAAATATATATATATGAAAAAAATTGGAAAGTTGCTGACAATCATTCATACAATGTTAGACCTAAAGGTGAACTTAGAGACCTGTATGGTGATAAGAAATAGAGCACCAGAGGCAGGGAGCCATTGGGTTGGCTCCAGGCTGCTGCAGGATTCCTGCCTCCATCAAAGGTGGTGCTTAGACCAGATTTTTTTTTTTTTTTTTTTTTTTTTTTGACAGGGTTTTGCTCTGTTCCCCAGGCTGGAGTGCAGTGGCAGGATCTTGGTTTGCTGCAACCTTGACCTCCCAGGCTCAGGTGATCCTCCCACCTCAGCTTCCCGAGTAGCTGGGACAGCAGGTGCGCACCACTGTGCCCAGCTAATTTTTGTATTTTTTGTAGAGACTGGATTTTGCCACGTTGCCCAGGGTGGCCTCAAACTCCTGAGCTCAAGCAATCCACCTGCCTTGGCTTCCCAAAGTGCTAGGACTACAGGCGTGAGCCACTGCACCTGGCCAGACTAAATGATTTTAAGGCCTAAGATTCTGATGCTGTGATTTCATAGAATTGCCCTAATTGGAATAGGAAAGTGGGGCTGGGGAGGGGAGAAGGAGGGTATGGGGAAGAGAAGTAGAGCAAGGTCACTTTATGTAGTTCCAAATAAGGAATCATACCCTTACCTTCTTCTAGGTGGAAGGCGGCATCCTGCATTCTCTTCTTGTCCTTGGCCTCATCTCTGCTATGGGCTGTGCCACCTCTATATGCTCTTTCTCACCATCAGGCCTTCAGAATGCAGTTGGAAATGTGCCCTCTCATCTGGGCGTGGTGGCTCATGCCTGTCATCCCAGCACTTTGGGAGGCCAAGGTGGGCAGATCACCTGAGGTCAGGAGTTCGAAACCAGCCTGGCTAACATGGTGAAACCCTGTCTCTACTAAAGATACAAAAATTAACCAGGTGTGGTGGCATGCACCTGTAATCCCAGCTACTTGGGAGGCTGAGGCAGGAGAATCACTTGAACCCAGGAGGCAGAGGTTGCAGTGAGCTGAGACTGCGCCACTACACTCCAGCCTGGGTGACAGAGTGAGACTGTCTCAAAAAAAAAAAAAAAAGAAAAGAAAAGAAAAGAAATGTGCCCTCTCTAGTGTGCCTCCCAGGTCACTCAGCTGATGGAAAATGGAGTCCTACTAACGTGCAGGGCTCTAGAAATTCAGCAGCGTTTCATACATGGCATCTGCCATCAAGGAAGTCACAGGAAGGTGGGAGGCAGACACAGATATCCACAATATAAAGTTTAGCCAAGTTCTTTTTTGCAAGCCTAATCATAGGTGAGGGGATGCACCCCAGAGCCACCAATCTGGCCCCTTCTGCCCCTGGGGGAAGCGTTAATGATGCCGAAATGTGTCAGAGCTCCCACCAGCCCCCTCTTCACTGCTACTCTTTCTTCCCAGGCAAAACAGGAACCACAAACCCCAGCTTCCTCTTGCAGAGTGGCTGTGGATTCTAGGGGAGGCGGAAATGGCTGAGGTGCGGATATGAGACCTGACTCACTTGAGCTGCTGTTGCCACATGTCCCCTCCCTCTCCCCCTCCCCAGTTCTAAGGTCTCCTGCTCCCACTTTGTCCTTTCTGGCCTCTTGCTTGTCCTTTATTTCCAAATGTGCACCTGAGTCCCCTGTGTGATGTACACCCATTTCCCGAGCTGCAGTGGGGGCTACTGTGGGCATCAGGGGCCATGGGCAGGGCCTGGGGTGGGGATGCATCAGGGAGACAGGGGAAGAGGAAGCGCCTTTGGTCCTGGGGAAGGTTGGCTTGTCTTGGTGGGTGGGGATGGTCATTATCAGCTTTCTGGACACACAGACAGAGACAGACAGGATGGACTTCCTCCGGCTATACCTCCCTGGGCTGCACCAGGCCTTGAGGGGGGCACTGGTGAGAAGGGCAGACAGCTACCAGATACTTGCACCCCATTCCCTGGGGCCTCACTTCCGGGCACCTCCCCTGGGGCCTCACGTTTCGCCTCCTCCTTCTGATCTCCTCAAACTGGAGATTGCTTTCTCAGGTTTAGGCAGACTCCTGGCCTAATATTTTCTGAATTTCAGTCCCCACCTCCAACCATGCATCCTCGTACCCCTAATCGATGCCCCTTCTGGCTCCTTCTGCAAATCCTCTTCTTCTCCTTTCAGATCCCAGTACCCTCTTCCTTAACCTGGGCTCCTCCAGCCAGGGCCCCCAGGGAAAGGGCTGGGACTCTCCTCAATGACTCTCCCCTCTCTCTTTTTTCCTAGGATTCCCTCGGCACCTTTGTCTCCTACCTCCTGGGAGATGCAGTCCCCACTGTAGAGCGGGAGGCGCAGGCGGCTGAGGAACTGGGGGCGGTGGCGGTGGGAAAGACAGGGAAGATTGTAGAGGAGGAAGCCCAGGAGGACCTGGAGGGCCTTAGAGGCAGCCAAAATGAGGGGGCTGGAAGGCTGAGAGGGCCTGGAGATGACAGAAGACGTGAAGTGGGGAGCTCAGCTGTAGAGCAGACCTGGGGCTGGGGAGATGGCAGCTCCCATGGGTCCCAAGCAGAGAGGCAGGACAGTGGGGCTGGGGAGATAGCCAAGGCTGCCAGGTGCCAGGAGCCAAGCGCCCACTTGGAGGCCAGAAAGAAATCCAAGGCAGGGTCTGGGGCTTGCCAAGACAGGAGCGGCCAAGCCCAGGAGAGGCAGGAGTCCCATGAGCAGGAAGTGAACAGAGAGGAGAGGCTGAGAAGCTGGGAACAGGAGGAGGAGGAAGAGGTCAGGGCAAGAGAGCCAGGGATGGCCAGAGGGGCGGAGTCAGAGTGGACCTGGCATGGGGAGACGGAGGGGAAGGCTGGTGCTGTTGGGCCAAAGGCGGCAGGGGACAACCGGGAGATGGAGCAGGGGGTCAGGGAGGCAGATCCAGGGGAAACTGAGGAGCCTGGGGCCGAAGGGGCTGGGAAAGGAGAAGAGGTGGTAGTGGTGGAGAAGGCCTGTGAAAGCACTAGGGCATGGGGGACGTGGGGCCCAGGGGCAGAGCCTGAGGACTGGGGAATCTTAGGCAGAGAGGAGGCCAGGACAACCCCAGGTAGGGAAGAGGCCAGGGCAATTTTAGATAGGGAGGAAGCCAGGACAATCTCAGGTGGGGAGGAGGCTGAGACAGCCTCAGGCGGGGAGGAGGCTGAAACAGCCTCAGGCGGGGAGGAGGCCGGGACAGCCTCCGGAGGGGAGGAGGCTGGGACAGCCTCGGGAGGGGAGGAGGCCGGGACAGCCTCAGGAGGGGAGGAGGCCGGGATAGCCTCAGGTGGGGAGGCTGGGACAGCCTCAGGAGGGGAGGAGGCCGGGACAGCCTCAGGAGGGGATGAGGCCTGGACGACCTCAGGCGGGGAGGCTGGGACAGCCTCAGGAGGGGAGGAGGCCGGGACAGCCTCAGGAGGGGACGAGGCCTGGACGACCTCAGGCAAAGAGGAGGCTGACCTGCTGGGAGTCAGACAGACAGAATATGGAGCAGTCCCAGGAGAAAGGCTCCTAGAGGCTACTGGAAAAGTCTGGGTCCTAGAGGAGGAGGGGGATGAGGAGAGAGAGGCTGAGGTGAGGCCTTTCCCCAAACAGGCCCAGGTCCTGGGCACTGAAAGAACAGAAGAGGCTGCTGAGAGCCAGACCGCAGGGAGGGAGGCTGTGGGAGGCCAGGAGGCAGGGGAGAGCTTTGAGGGCCAGGTAGACCTGCGTGGTAAGGAGGCTGAGATGAGGCAGGACTTGGAGATCAGGGCCGACCGGGCCAGGATGGAAGAGCTGGTACGGGCAGAGGAGGCCCAGGAGGACAGAGGGAGCAGCAGGGATCCAGTGGCTGAGCTGCCCTCAGATGGAGAGGCTGAAGGCGCTGCCGACTTGGAGGCAACTCCAGAGGCCAGGCCTGAGGAGGAGCTCACAGGGGAGGAGAGTGAGGTGGCCCAGACTAGCTGTGGCCCACTGGGGGTGGAATGGGGTGGCCTCACACACAGCGTCACCAAAGGCCAGGGACCTGAGCTGATGGGGGGGGGCACCCAGACCCCAACTAAGCAACCCGAGGAAAGGGAGGCAGGGGAGGTGGAGCTCATGGGAGTTCTGGCCCTGAGCAAAGAGGAGCAGGAGAGGAGCCTGGAGGCAGGTCCCAGGCACGCGGGGTCTGTAAAGCCTGAGGCCTCTGAGGCCTTCCCAGGAGCCTGGGAAAACCGCACGAGAAAGGACATGGAGAGAGGAAATACTCAGGAGGATGCGGCCGATGGCGAGCAGCAGGAGGAGGAGGAGACTGCGGGAGGCCAGACCCTGGCGGCTGAGGCTGAAGGAGGCCGAGAGTCTGAACTATCAGAAGTCCCAGAGGCAGGCGGGGAGGGGCTGACAACCCAGGACGCGGGATGTGGAACTGAGGAGGGAGAGGCGTCTGTCTCAGAGAACCAGGAGCTGGACGGAAGCACAGGGGCAGACGCAGGGCCTTGCCCGTCACTGGGAGAGGCCTATGCCAGAGAAACTGAGGATGAAGAGGCGGAGGCTGACAGAACATCCAGAAGAGGCTGGAGCCTGCAAGCGGTGGCTGTGGGCCTCCCGGACCGTGAGGATGCACAGACTGGCTCTGTGGCTGCTGGGATTATGGGGGGTGAGGTGGTCCCAGACATCAGCGCTGCTGGCGCTGGTGAAGCTTTGGAAGGGGCACATGGGCAAGGCTGGGACTCAAGAGAAAAGGAAGAGGCAGCAGCAGGAGAGCATGCAGGTGGGCAAGAATTTGGTCTGGAGGGCTCAGCAGAGGAAGAGGTGACTGGCAGAGGCAGCCAAGTAGAGGCTTTTGAGTCCAGGGAGGGAGGACCTTGGGGAGGGCGGGTAGAGGCCGAGGAATCTGCAGGCGCAGAGGACAGCTGTGGGCTGGATCCTGCGGGCTCCCAGACAGCGAGGGCAGAGGGGATGGGAGCCATGGTGGAGGCTGGGGGGCTTCTAGAAGAGTGGACGCTGTTGGAAGAAGAGGCTGTTGGATGGCAGGAGAGAGAACAGAGGGAAGACAGTGAGGGGCAGTGTGGGGACTACCACCCTGAGGGAGAGGCACCAAGGCTCCTTGATGCAGAGGGTCTCATGGTGACCGGGGGCCGGAGGGCAGAGGCCAAGGAGACTGAGCCAGAAAGCCTGGAACACGTCAGGGGCCAGGAGGAGCAGCCAACACACCAGGCCCCTGCAGAAGCTGCACCGGAGTCAGTCGGGGAAGCCGAGACGGCTGAGGCCATGGGCAGTGCCAGAGGAGGTGCTGCCAACAGCTGGAGCGAGGTGAGGGCTCTTGGTGGCGTCTCGGGGGGAACGAGTGGAATCCCGAAGCTGGCCCCATGGTCCTCTGTGCCCCCTTTCCTGCAGGCCCCGCTCCCCGGGTCCCTCCTAGACGTCTCTGTCCCAAGGAGTCGCGTGCACCTCTCGAGAAGCTCCTCACAGCGTCACTCCCGGCCCTCTTTTCGTCGGACTCCGGCCTGGGAGCAGCAGGAGGAGCCCCCAGCCCCCAACCCTCCTGAGGAGGAGCTGTCAGCTCCTGAGCAGAGACCCCTCCAGCTGGAGGAACCCCTGGAGCCAAGCCCTCTGAGGCATGATGGGACCCCGGTGCCAGCCAGGAGAAGGTCCCTGGGACACGGGTAGGCACAGGGCAACTCAGCTGGGGTGGGGAAGAGACCGCGGGCACCTGGGAACCTGTTCTCACGGGCCTGACTTCCGCCTCCAGGTTTGGCCTCGTGCACCCTGGCATGATGCAGGAGCTGCAAGCCCATCTGGGCCGGCCTAAGCCCCAGTGACTGAGACCCGGTGCTCTGGGAGCCAGGCCCTGAGTGGGTGCCAGAAGGCTTGCTCCAATGCCACTGAGCCCTGCTCCCTCTGCCACTGTGGACACATCCTCTCCACCCTCTGGGCCTCAGTGTCTTGATGTATCATTCATGGAGCAGGCAAAACCAGACGTCTGGGAAGACCGTGAACTTAAGGAGTCTGATTCTCCAACACAGGCTGGTGGACCACCTACCCCACTGAGACCACCTCTCAGGGTGCCTGCCCTGGTTCCTCCCCAGCCTGAGTCAGCTGTCTGGACTGCAAGGAGGCTGGGCACGGGGGCTCATGCCTGTCACCCCAGAGCTTTGGGAGGCCAAGGTGGGAGGATCGCTTGAGACCAGGAGTTCGAGACCAGCCTGGGCAGCATAGCAAGACCCCCATCTTTTAAAAACAAAATAAAACAATAAAGACTGCAAGGAAGACTGAGGGAACAGCGACCATTTTCCTTACAGGCCTTCCTCTCTAACTCCCACTTCCCAGCCCAACTCCCTGCACCAAGACCCTCAGAACTGGGCGGGGATAACACAAACCTCTGGAGTTGCATCCAGGCCAAAGGAAGGCGGTTAGGAGGGCTTAAGGAGCACTGTTCAGAATCAAAGATGAGCTGCCTTGAGCTTCCAAAACGGTAGCTCGGCCTCAGGATGCTGCTGGTTACTATGGCAACTGCCTGCCTGAGCAGGACATAGTAGGGGAAGGTGGGCCAGAGACCCCAAAAATGTAGGAGCAGAGAGGGGTTCAGGATGGCTAGAGGTTGCTGACCCCGTTCCAGGCTGCCCTGCCCTCTGGGTGTCAGACAGCCCTTACCCGAAGAGAAGCGGAGGCCAGGGGTGGATGAGAGTGCTTTATTGGGCACCCAGCATGGGGGCTTGGCCCGAGGAGGACCATCAGGCCCCAAGACAATAAATAAACCATCATCTCCCTAAACAATAAATAAATATCCAAGAAATAAATAGCTGGCGAGGACCAGAGGGGCTTTCAGTTACTGGGTAGGGCCTGGGGCAGGGGGCTGGAAGAGCCCTCCCTTGTCCAAGGCTGATGATGCGAAGGCTGCTCTGATGCCAAGACTCCAGTCCTAAAGTTCTAAAGGGTGGGGGGCAGGGGGCTAAGAAGCCACCGATCAGGGCTGGGGGCTCAATGTTGGGAACCCCAAGGGCCAGACTGAGTGCCCAGCCTTGGACAGCAGCAGCAACTCCCGCACGGCCCGAGATAAGACGAGCTCCAAGGAGTGCAGCAGGCGGTAGGTGGAGAGGAGCTGGGGCCAGGACACCTGGGCCGGCCCCTGTAAGGCGCTGCCCAGTGCCCCTGGGAGCAGCCCCTTCCTCTCCTCCTCCTCCTTTTCCTCCTCCTCCTCCTCCGGGAGGTTGAATCCCGCAGCCAGCACCTGTGAGGAGAGGCCATGGGTCAGGGAGGGGCCAGGCCGAGAACCTGAGAGGAATCCTCATTCCCTATTCATGCCCAGCGGTTCCCAATGACATCAGTGACCACAAGGTCATGATTTCCCCGGACATTCCCTGCTTGATCTTCCATGATGTCACCTGCTAACGCGTCTCACCTGATCTTTCGGTTCGAGAAAATGGAAGTCAAGGAGCAAGAGGATGCTCACAGAGCTAGATCACCCCAAGGACTGCGCCGAGGCGTGGGGTTCAGGAAGTTTCTCTCTGCTGTGAAAGTTGCTTTTGGGTCGGGTCAGCAACAGGCAGAGGGTGACATAGCTCAGATTCCCTGCTGCTTGCCATTCCTCTCTCTCTCTCTTTCTTGGGAGTCCCGCTCTGTCGCCCAGGCTGGAGTGCAGTGGGGTGATCACGGCTCACTGCAACCTCTGTCTCCCCAGTTCAAGCAATTCTGCTACCTCAGCCTCCTGAGTAGCTGGGACTACAGACGCGCACCACCACGCCCGACTAATTTTTGTATTTTTAGTAGAGATGGGGTTTTACCATGTTGGCCAGGCTGGTCTCGAACTCCTGACCTCAGGTGATCCACCCACATCAGCCTCCCACAGTGCTGGGATTACAGGCGTGAGCCACTGCGCTCAGCTAATTTTTGTATTTTTTAGTAGAGATGGGGTTTCGTCATGTTGGCCAGGCTGGGTCTTGAACTCTTGACCTCAGGTGATCCGCCCTCCTCAGCCTCCCAAAGTGCTGGGATTACAGGCATGAGCCACCACGCCTGACAGTTTATTTATTTTTCTGAGACAGGGTTTCCCTCGGTTCTCCATCCTGGAGTCCAGGATCATAACTCACTGCAGCCTCCAACTCCTGAGCTCAAGCAGTCCTCCCATGTCGGCCTCCTGAGTAGCTGGGACCAAAGGTGTACACCACCATGCCTGGCTAACTCTTAAATTTTTTTTTGTAGAGACAAAGTTTCACTATGTTGCCCAGACTGGTCTTGAACTCCTGGCCTCAAGCAGTCCTTCCACCTGGGCCTCCCAAAGTGCTGGGTTTATAGGTGTAAGTCACCATGCCTGTCTTTCATCTCTATGTCCAATGACATATTCAGCCTTATCCAGGTTCTATCGCCAATGCATCTCCTGCTCAATCTCCAGCCTCATC
Organism: Pan troglodytes; assembly: GCF_028858775.2. Classification (NCBI taxonomy): domain Eukaryota; kingdom Metazoa; phylum Chordata; class Mammalia; order Primates; family Hominidae; genus Pan; species Pan troglodytes. The sequence goes on from NC_072416.2 coordinate 31,058,306, forward strand.
TTGCACCCTGGCCCCAGCCTATCACAAGCTTCCCGCCCCACTCCACCAGCCCTCACTCACAGAGAGGCGGCGCCAGGCCTGGAAGGTCAGGGAAACATCAGGGAGCTGCTCTCCCAGGGGCAGGAGGTACAGGTTCACTCCTGGCAGGTGAGATTCCACCTGGGGGGCAAGGTCTGTTAGTGGGGGCCAGAAGGGATTGGGCGTCTGCCCATCTCCAGCACCAGCTGCATTAGGGGGACTTACAAAGCGGTGCGCCTGGCCCCGAACCTCGGAGAGCAGCTTCCTGGCGAGATGCAGGCTGACTGTGAACTCCCTCCGCAGCTCCTGCAGGCTCAGCTGGGGCCTCCCTGGGGGCCTTGGGAATCCCCAGACACCAGCTTGAACCAGGAGCAAGGGAAGCAGCAACAGGCTGAGCCCTGGAGAGATGGGAAGAGGGTGGCAAGACAGGGAGAGAGCTTGAGAACTCGGGAGAAGGAAGGGAACATGCCTTTTCTGAGCCTGTGCTAGCTGTGAGCACGGTGCAGGCACTTTGACCAGCATCATTCCTCTGCCTCCTCAAAACCACAATGGAGGCTGGGTGCGGTGACTCACACCTGTAATCCCAACAATTTAGGAGACCGAGGCGGGCAGATCACCTGAGGCCAGGAGTTCAAGACCAGCCTGGCCAACATGGCGAAACCCTGTCTCTACTAAAAATACAAAAATTAGTCGGGCGTGGTGGTGCATGCCTGTAATCCCAGCTACTCAGGAGGTTGAGGCAGGAGAATCGCTTGAACTTGGGAGGCAGAGGCTGCAGTGAGCTAACACCACTGTGCTCCAGCCTGGGCGACAGAGCCAGACTCTGTCTCAAAAAAACAAAACAAAACAAAACCCCACGATGCAGCCAGCACGGCCCCCATATGGCATCTCCGCATGGTGTGCCCACTTTTGCAAAAAGACCAGAAGCCTGATCCTTTTTTTTTTTTGAAACAGAGTTCTGTTCTATCACCCAGGCTGGAGTGTAGTGGTGTGATCACAGCTCACTGTAGCCTTGAACTCCCAGGCTCAAGTGATCCTCTCGCCTCAGCCTCCCAAGTAGCTGGGATCACAGGGACACACCACTGTGCCTAACTGTTTCTATTTTTTTGTAGAGACAGGGTCTCACTATGTTGCCCAGGCTGGTCTTGAACTCCTGGCCTCAAGAGATCTTCCCGCCTCAGCCTCCCAAATTGCTGGGATCACAGGCATGAGCCACTGTGCCGGGACAGAGACTGGATTTTGACCCCCATAAACTCCCTTGGCCAAATGCCTTTTTCAGTGAGCAACCTGCACAACCACGTGTGGCAGCCTCAGTGCTATTGTTCTCCCCAATTTGCAGATGAGGCTCAGTGAGGTTGACTTGCCCAAGGTCAAATAGCCAGAAGGTGGGAAGCCAGGACTGGATTCCAGGTTTTTCCAAATGCAGAGCCCATGGGTTTTCCCCAGAGAATGCAGAGGGAGGCAGCCATCTGCCCCAGGAGTGGGCACACCATGTTCTGCCAAGGATTCTTTGGGCTCAGCCAAGTGACTCTGATGGCTTGAACTGGCCATGAGGTCCCCAGGGATTGGCTGGCAATGCCAGAGGCTCTATTCCAGGGAGTCAAAAGGACAGGTTTGTCCAGTTTCCACCACGGCAGGTGGATCCTAGCAGGGTAACCTGCCTGGGGCGAATCCACAGTATGGGAGCTTTTGTTTTTTTAAGACAGATTCTCACTCTGTCACCCAGGCTGCAGTGCAGTGGCGCGATCTCGGCTCACTGCAACCTTCACCGCGATCTCGGCTCACTGCAACCTTCACCTCGCAGGTTAAAGCAATTATCCTGCCTCAGCCTCCTGAGTAGCTGGGATTACAGCCATGTGCCACCACGCCTGGCTAATTTTTATTATTTTTAGTAGAGAGGGGTTTTGCTGTGTTGGCCAGGCTGCTCTCCAACTCCTGACCTCAGGTGATCCGCCTGCCTTGGCCTCCCAAAGTGCTGGGATTACAGGCGTGAGCCACTGCGCCTGGCCAAAATTCTACTTTTCAAGTGAAAATTAGAATTAAAAAAAATGAAAAAAAAATCTGTTTTCATTAGCCTGGCGGCTGCCTACTACTTACAGATTTTATCCTCTCCTTTATTATTATTATTATTATTATTGAGATGGAGTCTCGCTCTGTCCCCCAGGCTGGAGTGCAGTGGCATGATCTCGGCTCACTGCAAGCTCTACCTCCCAGGTTCACGCCATTCTCCTGCCTCAGTCTCCTGAGTACCTTGGACTACAGGCACCTGCCACCATGCCTGGCTAATTTTTTGTATTTTTAGTAGGGATGGGGTTTCACCGTGTTAGCCAGGATGGTCTCGATCTCTTGACCTTGTGATCCACCCACCTCGGCCTCCCAAAGTCCTGGGATTACAGGTGTGAGCCACCACACCCGGCCTCCTTTTTTTTTTTTTTTTTTTTTTTTTTTGAGACAGAGTCTTGCTCTGTTGCCCAGGCTGGAGTGCAGTGGCTCTATCTCAGCTCACCACAACCTCCGCCTCCTGGCTTCAAGTGGTTCTCCTGCTTCAGCCTCCCGAGTAGCTGGGATTACAGGTGCCCACCATCACGCCTGGCTAATTTTTGTATTTTTAGTAGAGACAGGGTTTCACCATGTTGGCCAGGCTGGTCTTGAACTCCTGGCCTCAGGTGATCCACTCACTTCGGCCTCCCAAAGTGCTGGGATTACAGGAGTGAGCCACTGCGCCCAGCCAGTTTAATGTGTTTTATTTTATTTTATTTATTTATTTTGTTTTTTGAGATGGAGTTTCGCTCTTGTTGCCCAGGCTGGAGTGCAATGGCGTGATCTTGGCTCACCACAAACTCCACCTCCCGGGTTCAAGTGATTCTCCTGCCTCAGCCTCCCGAGTAGCTGGGATTACAACAAGCATGTGCCACAATGCCCGGCTAATTTTGTATTTTTAGTAGTGATGGGGTTTCTCCATGTTAGGCTAGTCTCAAACTCTCGACCTCAGGTGATTCACCCGCCTCAGCCTCCCAAAGTGCTGGGATTACAGGCGTGAGCTACTGCTCCCAGCCAGATGGACTATTAATTATTAATAGACCCTTCCTGGCCAGGCACCGTGGCTCATGCCTGTAATCCCAGCACTCTGGGAGGCTGAGACGGGCAGACCATGAGGTCAAGAGATGGAGACCATCCTGGCCAACATGGTGAAAACCAGTCTCTACTAAAAATTAGCTGGGCGTGGTGGCATGTGCCTGTAGTCCCAGCTACTTGGAAGGCTGAGGCAGGAGAATCGCTTGAACCTGGGAGGTGGAGGTTGCAGTGAGCCGAGATCGCGCCACTGCACTCCAGGCTGGCGACAAAGTGAGACTCCATCTCAAAAAAATAAAAATAAAAATAAAATAAAATAAAATAAAATAAACACTTCCATCTATTTGTCTGAGACCTTCTATCTCATATGTAGGCAATTCTAGGAGAGGTTGGGGTTACAAGGAAGTTGAGGGCAATGGTGAGAATAACCTAAAAGCTTGGGAGTGGTTATTCCCAAGAACTCTCATCTTGTGGACAAAGGAGGGTTGGAGAAATAGAGCCTTTGATTCTATTTTAAAAGGCTCAGGGAGGCCAAGCAAAGTAGCTCATGCCTGTAATCCCAGCACTTTGGGAGGCAGAGGTGGGAGAATCACCTGAGGTCAGGAGTTCGAGACCAGCCTGGCCAATATGGCGAAACATCATCTCTACTAAAAATACAAAAATTAGAGCCAGGAGCGGTGGCTCACGCCTGTAATCCCAGCACTTTGGGAGGCCAAGGCGGGCGGATCACCTGAGGTTGGGAGTTAGGGACCAGCCTGACCAACATGGAGAAACCCCATCTCTACTAAAAATACAAAATTAGCCGGGCATGGTGGCGCATGCCTGTAATCCCAGCCACTCGGGGGGCTGAGGCAGGAGAATCGCTTGAACCTGGGAGGCGGAGGTTGTGGTGAGCCGAGATTGCGCCAATGGGGCAACAAGAGCAAAACTCCATCTCAAAGAAAAAAAAAATTAGCTGGTTGTGGTGATGCATGCCTGTAATCCAAGCTACTAGGGAGGCTGAGGCAGGAGAACCATTTGAACCTGGGAGACGGAGGCTGCAGTGAGCCAAGATCACGCCACTGCACTCCAGCCTGGGTGACAGAGCCAGACTCAGTCTCAAAAAAAAAAAAAAAAAAAAAAAAAAAGGCGGCGGGGGAGCTTGGGAAAAGTGATGAGAGAAACCTGAGGTCTGACAGGTGCATGAGGAAATCTCACCTCTGACCCAGAAGAGGGTCGTACTGTGCTGCTCTGCGTTTCGCAGGGCATGCCACATTTTTTTTTAAATAATTTCAACCTTTATCTTATTATTTTCTTGAGATGGAGTCTTGCTCTGTCGCTCAAGCTGGAGTGCAGTGGTGCAGTCTTGGCTCACTGCAACCTCTGCCTCCCAGGTTCAAGTGATTTTCCTGCCTCAGCCTCCCAAGTAGCTAAGATTACAGGTGCCTTCTGCCATGCCTGGCTAATTTTTGTATTTTTAGTAGAGACGGGGTTTCACCGTGTTGGCCAGGCTGGTCTTGAACTCCTGACCTCAGGTGATTCGCCTGCCTCGGCCTCCCAAAGTGCTGAGATTACAGGCGTGAGGCACCCACCGTGCCCGGCCATATTATTATTATTTTTTGAGATGGGGTGTTGCTTTGTTGCCCAGGCTGGAGTGCAGTAGCTCGATCACAGGTCACTGCAGTCTCAGCCCCGCAGGCTCAAGCAATCCTCCCACCTCAGCCTCCTGAGTAGCTGGTGCTATAGCACGTTCCACCACACCCTGCTAATTTTTTGTAAAGGTGGGGTCTCTCTATGTTGCCAAGGCTGGTCTCGAACTCCTTGGCTCAAGCCATCCTCCCACCTCGGCCTCCCAAAGTGCTGGGATTACAGACGTGAGCCACCGAGCCTGGTCTCCCAGCTTTTATTTTAGGTTCAGGGAGGCGTGTGTGGGTTCGTCACCTGGGTATACTGCATGATGCTGAGGCTTGGGCTATGAATGATCCTGTCATCCAGGAAGTAAGCATAATACCCAACAGTTTTTCAATTCTTACTCTCCACTGTCCCTCCCCACTCTAGGAGGTCCCAGTATCTATTGTTCCCATCTTTACATCCATGTGTGTACTCAATGTTTTTTTTGTTTTGTTTTGAGATGGAGTTGCGCTCTGTCGCATAGGCTGAAGTGCAATCATGCAATCTTGGCTCACTGCAACCTCCACCTCCCGGGTTCAAACGATTCTCCTGCTTCAGCCCCTCGAGTAGCTGGGATTAAAGGCGCCTGCCATCATGCCTGGCTAATTTTTGTATTTTTGTAGAGACAGGGTTTCGCCATATTGGCCAGGCTGATCTTGAACTCCTGACCTCAGATGATCCACCTGCCTCAGCCTCCCAAAGTGCTGGGATTACAGGTGTGAGCCACCGCACCCAGGCAATGTGTACTCAATGTTTAGATCTCATTTATAAGTGAGAACACGCAGTCCTTGGTTTTCTGTTCCTGGGTTAATTTGCTTAGGATAATGACCTCCAGCTACATCCATGTCAGAGCGAAGAATATGATTTCATTAGTGTTTATGGCTGGGCGTGCTGCATTCTTTCACTGCTTGCTGAGCATCAGCAGGGAAGCATTGCCTTGGGAACAGAACTTGATGGGAGGCCTCCTTGGGACCTCTCTCCTTCTCCGCCTCCTCCTCACTCTCCTCCCTCCTCCTCCATAAATTGGACCAAAACATATCCTGCTGGGGACCAAAACATATCCGCACTGGCTCACGCATGTAACCCCAGCACTTTGGGAGGCTGAGGCGGGTGGATCACTTGAGGTCAGGAGTTTGACACCAGCCTGGGCAACACGGTGAAACTCCATCTCTACTGAAAATACAAAATTGCTTGAATCTGGGAGGTGGAGGTTGCAGTGAGCCAAGATTGGGCCACTGCACTCCAGCCTGGGTTAACAAGTGAGACTCTGTTTCAAAAAAAAAAAAAAATATATATATATATATATATGGCCGGGCATGGTGGCTCTCGCCTGTAATCCCAGCACTTTGGGAGGCTGAGGCGGGCAGATCACAAGGTCAAGAGATCGAGACCATTCTGGCCAACATGGTGAAACCCCATCTCTACTAAAAGTACAAAAATTAGCTGGGTGTTGTGGTGCGTGCCTGTAGTCTCAGCTACTCAGGAGGCTGAGGCAGGAGAATTGCCTGAACCCAAAAGGTGGAGGTTGCAGTGAGTTGAGATTGTGCCACTGCACACCAGCCTGGTAACAGAGTGAGACTCCATCTCAAAAAAAAAAAATAAATAAATAAATAAATATATATATATATATATATATATATATATATATAAAATAGAGGACCAATTTCAGCAGCATATTAAAAGGATTTTATGGGGCCGGGCGTGGTGGCTCATGCCTGTAATCCCAGCACTTTGGGATGCCAAGGTGGGCGGATCATGAGGTCAAGAGTTTGAGACCAGCCTGGCCAACATGGTGAAACCCCATCTCTATTAAGAATACAAAAAGTAGCCGGGCGTGGTGGCGCATGCCTGTAAATCCCAGCTACTCAGGAGACTGAGGCAGGAGAATTGCTTGAACCCGGGAGGCAGAGGTTGCGGTGAGCCGAGGTCACACCATTGCACTCCAGCCTGGGCAATAAGAGCAAAACTATGTCTCAAAAAACAAAAACAAAAAATTAGCTGGGCGTGGAGGCGGGTGCCTGTAATCTCAGCTACTTGGGAGGCTGAGGCAGGAGAATCACTTGAACCCAGAAGGCAGAGGTTGCAGTGAGCCGAGATCACACCACTGCAGTCCAGCCTGGGCAAAAAGAGCGAAATTCCATCTCAAGAAAAAAAAAAGCCATGAAAAGGAATCAAATAGGAAGAAATGTAACCAATGAGGCAAAATATTTGTAACTGAAAACTACAAAAAATTAAAGAAACATAAATAAAAAGATATCCTACGTTTATAGAATGTAAAATTTATTGTTTGTTTGTTTTTTGAGAGAGAGTCTTGCTCTGTCACCCAGGCTGGAGTGCTGTGATGCAATCTTGGCTCACTGCAACCTCTGCCTCCTGGGTTCAAGTGATTCTTCTGCCTCAGCCTCCTGAGTGGCGGGAACTACAGGCACGTGCCACCACGCCCAGCTGATTTTTTTTTTTTTTTTGCATTTTTAGTAGAGACAGGATTTTACCATGTCGACAGGGCTGGTCTCAAACTCCTGACCTCAAGTGATCTGCCCGCCTCAGCCTCCCAAAGTGCTGAGATTACAGGCATGAGCCACTGCGCCCGGCCTGAATGTAAGATTTAATATTGTTAGGATGATGGTACTACCCAGAGCAATCTACAGATTCAATGCAATTTGTATCAAAATCCAAATGGTATTTTTAATATTTTACAGATATACAAAAACTCATCCTAAAATTTATGTGGAATCACAAGGCATCCTAAATAACACAAAAAAAGACGGAAAAAAAGGTCTGCAGAAAAAGAAGAAACCAGGTCTCTCATTTCCTGATTTCAAAACTTAAATACTAACCTACCACAATGAAAAGAGTGCGGTACTGGCATAAAGACAAACATATAAGGCCGCCTGTAATCTCAACAATTTGGGAGACTGAGGTGAGTGGATTGCTTGAGCCCAGGAGTTCAAAATCAACCTGGGCAACATGGCAAAACCCAGTCTTTACAAAAAATACAACAATTAGCTAGGCGTGGTAGCCTGCGCCTATAGTCCCAGCTACTGAGGAGGAGGCTGAGGTGGGAGGATCACTCAAGCCTAGGAGGCAGAGGTTGCAGTGAACCGAGATCATGCCAGTGCACTCCAGCCTGGGCAACAGAGTGAGACTCCGTCTCAAAAATAAAGAAAGAGAGAAACAAATAGACACATATATTAGACCAGTGTGAGAGGTGACAGCGTGCTGGCAGTCCTCACAGCCCTCGTTCGCTCTTGGCGCCTCCTCTGCCTGGGCTCCCACTTTGGCGGCATTTGAGGAGCCCTTCAGCCCACCACTGCTCTGTGGGAGCCCCTTTCTGGGCTGGCCAAGGCCGGAGCCAGCTGCCTTAGCTTGCGGGGAGGTGTGGATGGAGAGGCACGAGTGGGAAGCGGGGCTGCGCGCCGCGCTTGCGGGCCAGCTGGAGGTCCGAGTGGGCGTGGGCTTGGCGGGCCCTGCACTAGGAGCCACCAGCCGGCCCTGCCGGCCCCGGGCAATGAGGGGCTTAGTACCCGGGCCAGCGGCTGCGGACGGTGTACTGGGTCCCCCAGCAGTGCCAGCCCACCGGCGCTGCTCTCGATTTTTCACGGGGTCTTAGCTGCCTTCCCGCCGGGCAGGGCTCCGGACCTGCAGCCCGCCATGCCTGAGCCTCCCACCCCCTCCATGGGCTCCTGTGAGGCCGGAGCCTCCCCAGGAGCACCGTCCCCCGCTCCTCGGCGCCCAGTCCCATCGACCACCCAAGGGCTGAGGAGTGCAGGCAGACAGCGCGGGACTGGCAGGCAGCTCCACCTGCAGCCCCAGTGCGGGATCCACTGGGTGAAGCCAGCTGGGCTCCTGAGTCTGCTGGGGACGTGGAGAACCTTTATGTCTAGCTCAGGGATTGTAAATACACCAATGGGCACTCTGTATCTAGCTCAAGGTTTGTAAACACACCAATCAGCACCCTGTGTCTAGCTCAGGGTTTGTGAATGCACCAGTCGACACTCTGTATCTAGCTATCTGGTGGGGCCTTGGAGAACCTTTGTGCTGACACTCTGTATCTAGCTAATCTGGTGGGGAGGTGGAGAACATTTGTGTCTAGCTCAGGGATTGTAAACGCACCAATCAGCACCCTGTCAAAACAGACCACTCAGCCCTACCAATCAGCAGGATGTGGGTGGGGCCAGATAAGAGAATAAAAGCAGGCTGCCCGCGCCCACAGTGGCAACTCGCTCGGGTCCTGTTACACGCTGTGGAAGCTTTGTTCTTTCGCTCTTTGCGATAAATGTTGCTACTGCTCACTCTTTGGCTCCACGCTGCTTTTATGAGCTGTAACACCACGAAGGTATGCAACTTCACTTCTGAAGCCAGCGAGACCATGAGCCCACCGGGAGGAATAAACAATTCCAGACGCGCCACCTTAAGAGCTGTAACACTCACCGCGAAGGTCTGCAGCTTCACTCCTGAACCAGCGAGACCACGAACCCACCAGAAAGAAGAAACTCCAAACACATCCGAACGTCAGAAGGAACAAATTCCAGACGCGCCACCTTAAGAGCTGTAACACTCACCGCGAGGGTCCGCGGCTTCATTCTTGAAGTCAGTGAGACCAAGAACCCACCAATTCCGGACACAAGTGGAATAGATTAGAGAGCCCAGAAATAAACCTTCTACATGGAAGATTAATTTTTGACAAGGGTTCCAAGACCACTTAATGGGGGAAAGAACAACCTTTTCGATAATAGCAGTGGGACAACTGGATATCTATATGCAAAAGAATAGTCCAGGTGTGGTGGTTCACACCTGTAATCCCAGCACATTGGGAGGCCAAGGCAGGCAGATCACCTGAGGTCAGGAGTTCAAGACCAGCCTGGCCAACATGGTGAAACCCCATCTCTACTAAAATACAAAAAAATGAGCTGAGCCTGGTGGCATGCAGCTGTAATCCCAGCTAGTTGGGAGGCTGAGGCATGAGAATCGCTTGAACCCGGGAGGGGGAGGTTGCCATGAGCTGAGATTGCGCCACTGCACTCCAGCCTGGGTGACACAGCAAGACTCCATCTCAAAAAAAAAAAAAAAAAAGTCTTTACTTATAATAGATCAATTTAGGTTTTATATTTCTTTTTTTCTTTTTCTTTTTGAGTTGGAATTTCCCTCTTGTTGCCCAGGCTGGAGTGCAATGGCGCCATCTCAGCTCACTGCAGCCTCAGCCTCCTGGGTTCAAGTGACTCTCCTGCCTCAGCCTCCAGAGTAGCTGGGATTATAGGCACATGCCATCATACCCGGCTAATTTTTGTATTTATTTATTTTTGAGACAGAGTCTCGCCCTGTCACCCAGGCTAGAGTGCAATGGCACAATCTCGGCTTACTGCAACCTCCACCTCCCCGGTTGAAGTGATTCTCCTGCCTCAGCTGGGATTACAGGCGTGCGCCACTTGCCTGGCTAATTTTTTGTATCTTTAGTAGACATGAGGTTTCACCATGTTGGTCAGGCTGGTCTCAAACTCCTGATCTCAGATGATCTGCTTGACTCAGCCCCTCAAAGTGCTGGGATTACAGACGTGAGCCACCATGCCTGGCCTAGATTTTATATTTCTTCTTAAGGTTGGTGTTTAAATTCCCCTAGGAATTTGTTCCTTTCATCTAATTTGTTGGCATACAACTATTCATAGTATTCCCTGATAATTCTTTTACTTATCTAATGTTGGTAGTGATGTCTCCTCTTTTGCTCCTGTTTTGCAGTTTGAGTCTCCTCTGCTTTTTTCTTGGTCAGTCCATCTAAAGGTTCATCAATTTTATGGATTTTTCAAAGAACCAAATTATTTTGGTTTTACTTACTTCCTCTATTTTTTAAATCTCTGCTGCATTTATTTCTGCTCATCTTTATTATCTTTTTTTTTTTTTTTTTTTTTTGAGACGAAGTCTCTTGTCACCCAGGCTGGAGTGCAGTGGTGAGATCTCAGCTCACTGAAAACTCCGCCTCCTGGGTTCGAGCGATTCTTGTGCCTCAGCCTCCTGAGTAGCTGGGACCACAGGTATGTGCCACCATGCCTGGCTAATTTTTTTATTTAGCAGAGACAGGCTTTCACCATGTTGGCCAGGATGGTGTCAAGCTCCTGGCCTCAAGCTGTCTGCCCGCTTCAGCCTCCCTAAACTGGGATTACAGGTGTGAGTAATCCTCTGCCTCTGGGAGGCAGAAGTTGCAGTGAGCCAAGATCACACCACTGTACTACAGCCTGTGCAACAGAGCGAGACTCCACCTCAAAAAAAAAAAAAAAAATTAGCCAGACATGGTGGCACATATCTGTAGTTCCAGCTGCTTGGGGGACTGAGGCAGGGGGCTTGCTTGAGCCTAGGAGATCAAGGCTGCTATAACCCATGTTTATGCCACTGCACTGCAGCCTGGGCAACAAAGTGAGAACCTGTCTCAAAATAAAAATAAAAATAAGTAAATAGGCCGGGCACGGTGGCTCATGCCTGTAATCCCAGCACTTTGAGAGGCTGAGGTGTGAGGATCATGAAGTCAGGAGTTTGAGACCAGCCTGGTCAACATAGTGAAACCTTGTCTCTACCAAAAATACAAAAATTAGCCAGGTGTGGTGGTGGGCACCTGTAGTCCCAGCTACTCGGGAGGGCAAAGCAGGAGAATCGCTTGAACCCGGGAGGCAGAGGTTGCAGTGAGCTGAGATCGTGCCATTGCACTCCAGGCTGGGTGACAGAGTGAGACTCCATCTCAAAAAAAAAAAAAAAAAAAGGAAATAAATATAGCTTCCTAGGGGATTCTGTTTGCAGAGTGTGTCGAGAATATGAAGCCCAGAATTCAAGACTGCATTATGGACTGTGAAGGCTGAGGAGGGCTGTGAGGAAAGAGTGGGTAGGTTAAAGGAGCAGAGGCAACTGTCATGCCCTGTGGCTCTTCTATAGGAAAAGAGGAAAGAGTGAGCCTTGGGCTGTGTTTTGTGAGGGAATAGTGCCCTCCCTTTGTGGGTAAGCAAAGTTGGCTCGGAAGATGAAGACAGATGAGTCAAGAAGGTCAGGGTGTCAGGGGGAGCACAAAAAGAAGGCGAAATATGCCCTTCTACACTCAAACTTGAAGGTATTCGGGGCCTGGTGGCTGGATCTGAGGCCATGCTGAGTCCTGAAGAGGGGACCAAAGTCTTGCTTTGTGAAAACTGTCTAGACCGTCCTAGCAATTCCATTTGTTTTTGACTGTCCTAGCAATTCCATTTTTTTTTTTTTTGACAGAATCTCACTCTTGTCGCCCAGGCTGGAGTGCAGTGGCACAATCTCAGCTCATTGCAACCTCCACCTCCTGGGTTCAAATGATTCTCCTGCCTCAGCCTCCCAAGTAGCTGGGATTACAGGCGCCTGCCCCTGCGCCCAGCTAATTTTTGTATTTTTGGTAGAGACAGGGTTTCACCATCTTGGCCAGGCTGCTCTTGAACTACTGACCTTGTGATCCACCCACCTTGGCCTTCCAAAGTGCTGGGATTACAGGCGTGAGCCACTGTGACTGGCTTTTTTTTTTTTTTTTTTTTTTTTCTGAGACGGAGTCTCGCTCTGTCACCCAGGCTGGAGTGCAGTGGCGCAGTCTCAGCTCACTACAAGCTCCACCTCCCGGGTTCGCGCCATTCTCCTGCCTCAGCCTCCTGAGTAGCTGGGACTACAGGCGCCCGCCACTGCGCCCAGCTAATTTTTTGTATTTTTAGTAGAGATGGGGTTTCACTGTGTTAGCCAGGAGGTTCTCGATCTCCTGACCTCATGATCTGCCCGCCTCGGCCTCCCAAAGTGCTGGGATTACAGGCGTGAGCCACTGCGCCCGGCTGCCTTTTTAAATTTAAAAAACTTTTTTTTTTTTTTGAGACAGTCTCTCTCTGTCCCCCAGGCTGGAGTGCAGTGGCGGGATCTCAGCTCACTGCAACCTCTACCTCCCAGGTTCAAGCAATTCTGCCTCAGCCTCCCAAGTAGCTGGGATTACAGGCACACGGCACCACACCTGGCTAATTTTTGTATTTTTAGTAGAGATAGGTTTTCACCATGTTGGCCAGGCTGCTCTCGAACTCCTAACCTCAGGTGATCCTCCTGCCTCGGCCTCCCAAAGTGTGAGTACAGGCGTTAGTCACCACTGCTCCTGGCCTCCATTCTCATCTTTTCTGATTGGAGAACTCGGTTCTCTAGAGCACAGAAGTAGCACTTCTTTCCCCTGGTCCCTGGAGAGTAAGGTCTTGTTCACATCTGTGCATGGGGCTCAGATCAGGGCCTGGTACAGAGAAAGTGCACAATAAATGGGTGTTTAAGTCTGGGCATGGTGCCTCATATCTGTAATCCTAGCACTTTGGGAGGCCAATGTGGGAGGATCACTTGAGCCCAGGAATTCAAGACCAGCCTGGACAACAAAGCAAGACCCCAATCTCTACCAAAAAATAGAAAAATTAGCCAGGTGTGGTGGCACGTTCCAGCTACCCGGGAGGCTGAGGTGAGAGGATTGCTTGAGCTGGGAGGCTTCAGTGAGCTGTGCTCGTACCACTGCACACCAGCCTGGGAGACACAGTGAGACCCTGTCTCAAAAAATATAATAAAAGTCTAAAAAATAAATGGGGGCTGGGCGTGGTGGCTCATGCCTGTAATCCCAGCAGTCTGGGAGGCCAAGGTGGGCAGATCACCTGAAGTCAGGAGTTCAAGACCAGCCTGGCCAACATAGTGAAACTCTGTCTCTACTAAAAATACAAAAATTAGCCGGGCATGGTGGCGGGTGCCTGTAATCCCAGCTACTCAGGAGGCTGAGGCAGGAGAATTGCTTGAACCCAGGAGACGGAGGTTGCAGTGAGCCAAGATCACGCCACTGCACTCCAGCGTGGGCAACAGAGCAAGCCTCTGTCTCAAAAATAAATAAACATAGGCCAGGTGCAGTGGCTCATGCCTATAATCCCAGTACTTTCAGAGGCTGAGGCAGAAAAATCACTTGAGGTCAGAAGTTCGAGACCAGCCTGGCCAACATGGTGAACCCTCATCTCTACTAAAAATACAAAAATTAGCCAGGCGTGGTGGTGCATGCCTGTAATCCAGCTACTTGGGAGGCCGAGGCAGAAGAATTGCTTGAACCCAGGAGGCAGAGGTTGCAGTGAGCCAAGATTGTGCCACTGCACTCCAGCTTGGGTGACAAAGTGAGACTTTGTCTCAATTAAAAAAAAAAAAATAGCCAGGCGTGGTGGCTCACGCCTGTAATCCCAGCACTTTGGGAGGTCAAGGCGGGCGGATCAACTGAGGTCAGGAGTTCAAGACCAGCCTGGCCAGCATGGCGAAATGCCATCTCTACTAAAAGTACCAAAATTAGCCAGGTGTTGGGGTGGGCACCTATAATCCCAGCTACTCAGGAGGAGGAGGCGGCAGAATCACTTGAACCCAGGAGACGGAGGTTGCAGTGAGCTGAGATCGCGCCACTACACTCCAGCCTGGGTGACAAGAGCAGACTCCGTCTCAAAAAAATAAAATAAAATAAATAAATAAAATAAAATAACAAATGGGTGTTTAAATGAATGATGTTCATGGAATCCCTCCCCAGTGCTTTGCTTTCCACAAAGTTCTGCATGGAAGTCTCAATAAATTGTGGTTGAATGCTTGACACTTAGTAACTGTGATGAAAGCAGAATTCATATTTCATCACCTGGCCAGCAAATGTTTTGTTGTATTATTATTATTATTATTATTATTTTTTGAGATGGAGTCTTGCTCTGTTGCCCAGGCTGGAGTGCAGTGGCGTGATCTCGGCTCACTGCAAGCTCCACCTCCCGGGTTCACACCATTCTCCTGCCTCAGCCTCCCAAGTAGCTGGGACTACAGGTGCCCGCCACCATGCCCGGCTAATTTTTTTTTTTGTATTTTTAGTAGAGATGGGGTTTCACCGTGTTAGCCAGGATGGTCTCGATCTCCTGACCTTGTGATCCGCCTGCCTTGGCCTCCCAAAGTGCTGGGATTACAGGCTTGAGCCACCGTGCCTGGCCTGCTTGTCTTATATAGTATTGACCAGTAAAATGTTTTTTTTTTTTTTTTGAGCCAGAGTCTCACTCTGTCGCCAGGCTGGAGTGCAGTGGCGTGATCTCGGCTCACTGCAATCTCCGCCTCCTGGGTTCAAGTGATTCTTCTGCCTCAGCCTCCTGAGTAACTGGGACCACAGGCTCCCACCACCATGCCCAGGTAATTTTTGTATTTTTAGTAGAGACAGGGTTTCTTTTTCTTTCTTTCTTTCTTTCTTTTTTTTTTTGGAGACAGAGTCTCGCTCTTTCACCCAGGCTGGAGCTCAGTGGCATGATCTCGGCTCACTGCAACCTCCACCTCCCAGGTTCACGCCATTCTCCTGCCTCAGCCTCCTGAGTAGCTGGGACTACAGGTGCTTGCCACCACACCCGGCTAATTTTTTGTATTTTTAGTAGAGATGGGGTTTCACCATGTTAGCCAGGATGGTCTCGATCTCCTGACCTTGTGATCCACCCACCTCGGCCTTCCAAAGTGCTGGGATTACAGGCTTGAGCCACCGCACCCGGCCCGTAGAGACAGGGTTTCACCATGTTGACCAGTATGGTCTCGATCTCCTGACCTCAGGTGATCCACCTGCCTCGGCCTCCCAAAGCGCTGGTATTACAGGAGTGAGCCACCGGGCCTGGCCAAGATGTCTTTCAAATAATTAAAGCCACATCTTTTTGTAGTTCATAAACATGATGACTGTGTTTTCATGCTCATGCGTGAGTTGCACCTCCCTCAAACCTTGTTTTGACATTGACACATTATCTGCCTGATGTAAAAATAATGAAATCCAATATACTAAGATCAGGAGATTTCACAATAAAATCCCAATTTCTGTTTCTTTTAAAAAATCAGGCCAGCCATGATGGCTTATGCCTGGAATTCCAGCACTTTGGGAGGCCCAGGCAGAAGGATCACTTGATCCTGGAAGTTCAAGATCAGCATGGTTAACACAGGGAGACCTGGTCTCAATTTAAAAATTAGCTGGGCATGGCACTTTGGGAGACTGAGGCAGGTGGATCACCCGAGATCAGGAGTTTGAGACCAGCTTGCCCAATATGGTGAAACCTCATCTCTGTATTAAAAAAAAAAAAAAATTAGCCAGTTGTGGTAATGAGCGCCTGTAGTCCCAGCTACTCGAGAGGCTGAGGCAGGGGAATCACTGGAACCCGGGAAGTGGAGGTTGCAGTGAGCCAAGATCTCGCCATTGCACTTGAGCCTGGGTAACAGAGTGAGACTCTGTCTCAAAACAAACAAACAAACAAACAAAAACATTAGCCATAGCCCCAGTTATCTGGAGGCTGAGATGGAGGCTGAGAACCCACGAGTTCGTTCAAGGCTGCAGTGAGCTATCATTGCACTCCAGCCAGGATGACAGAGCAAGACCCTGTCTCAAAATAAAATAAATACTTTGGGAGGCCAAAGTGGGCAAATCACCTGAGGTCAGGAGTTCAAGACCAGCCAGGTCAACATGGCGAAACCTCATCTCTACTAATAAAATACAAAAATTAGCCAGGCGTGGTGGTGTGTGCCTATAATCCCAGCTACCCAGGAGGCTGAGGCAGGAGAATCACTTGATCCCAGGAGGCAGAGGTTGCAGTAAGCCGAGATTGTGCCACTGCACTCCAGCCTGGGCAACAAGAGCAAAACCCCATCTCAAATAAATAAATAAATAGAAATAAATAAAATGGGCCGGGCGTGGTGGCTCACGCCTGTAATCCCAGCACTTTGGGAGGCCGAGGCGGGCGGATCACGAGGTCAGGAGATCGAGACCATCCTGGCTAACACGGTGAAACCCCGTCTCTACTAAAAATACAAAAAAAAATTAGCCGGGCGTGGTAGCGGGCGCCTGTAGTCCCAGCTACTCGGGAGGCTGAGACAGGAGAATGGCGTGAACCCGGGAGGCGGAGCTTGCAGTGAGCCGAGATCGCGCCACTGCACTCCAGCCTGGGCGACTGAGCGAGACTCCGTCTCAAAAAAAAAAAAAAAAAAAAAAGAAATAAATAAAATGGTTACTTTATGTTATTTCACCTCAATAATTTTAAGTAAAATAAAATTAGATAACTGATAGCCAGGCATGGTGGTGGATGCCTGTAATCCCAGCTACTTAGGAGGCTGAGGCAGGAGAATCGCTTGAATCCGAGGCAGAGGCTGCAGTGAGCCAAGATCACGCCACTGCACTCCAGCCTGGGTGACAGAGCAAGACTCCGTCTCAAAAAAAAAAAAAAAAAATTTAGATAACTGATTAGAAGGTACTGAAGTTTGCCATCCTTTGGAAATGATCCTCTTCATTAGAAAGATGAGGATCCTGAGGCCCTACAAGGGAAGTGTCAGGTCAGTGGAAGAGACTGAAAGGGAAGTCTGGTTCCCACCCCGGCAGCACAGTCGCTGCCTCCTCTCCCCTTTACTTAGGCTATGAACTCTGGTGTGATACAGACCACAACCCGTTCACCATAGGTTACACCCCACATCTTCTGGCTCGGACCCTGGCACTTGAACTGTCAGCCTCCAAGTAGCTGGGACAATAGGCCAGCTCAACAAATGCCCCCTGCTCATTAAAATTTTTTTTGTAGAGTTGGGGTCTTGTTATGTTGCCCAGGGTGGTCTCAAATTCCTGATCTCTAGCAACTCTCGCCTTGGCCTCCCAAAGTGCTGAGATTACAGGCATGAGCCACTGTACACAGTCTTGATGTATTACCTTTTATTTTTAAAAAAAATTTTATAAAGACGGGTGTAACCATGTTGTCCATGCTGGTCTCAAACTCCTGGGCTCAGGCAATCCTCCCGACTTGGCTTCCCAAAGTGCTTGGATTACTGGTGTGAGCCGTGCCTGGCTTGCTTTTTTTGTTTGTTTGTTTTTGAGATGGAGTCTCACTGTTGCTCAGGCTGGAGTGCAGTGGCGCAATCTCGGCTCACTACAACCTCTGCCTCCTGAGTTCAAGGGATTCTCCCATCTCAGCCTCCCGAGTAGCTGGGATTACAGGTGTGTGCCACCACACCTGGCTTATTTTTGTATTTTTAGTAGAGATGGGGTTTCACCATGTTGGCCAGGATGGTCTTGATCTCCTGACCTCATGATCCACCTGCCTACATCTGGTTTTTTTAATTAAAAAAATTTTTTTAAGTACTTTTTTTCTTTTGAGATGGAGTCTCACTCTGTCACCCAGGCTGGAGTGCAATGGCACAATTGTGGCTCACTGCAACCTCCACCTCTTGGGTTCAAGCAATTCTCCTGTCTTAGCCTCCCAAGTAGCTTGGACTACAGGCATGCACCACTATGCCTGGCTAATTCTTGTATTTTTAGTAGAGATGGGGTTCCACCATGTTGGCCAGGCTGGTCTCGAACTCCTGACTTTGTGATCCACCTGCCTCAGCCTCCCAAAGTGCTGGGATTACAGGCATGAGCCACCATGCCCAGCCTAAAGTACTTTTCATTAGAGACAGTACTTTATTCAAACTGCTTCTCTTCTCGTGCTTTTGTGTCTTGAGACAGTCTGTCTGTCACCCAGGTTGGAATGCAGTGGTGTGATGACAGCTCACTGAAGCCTCGACCTTCCAGGCTCAGGTGATCCTCCCACCTCAGTCTTCTGAGTTGCTGGGACTATAGGTGTGTGCCACCATGCCTGGTGGATGTATGACTGTTTATGTAGGAACGTCTGTTAATTGTAAATTTCCTCCAAAACCACCCTGTTGTTGCAGAAATGACAGGCTGTGAGCACTGTAGCCACCTATACATTCCTTCCAGAGCACTATGCTTTTGCTCCAAGACATAAGCGGTAGGTCTTGGGGCTGTGGTGTGGAGATCTGTCATGGCGCAGCCCAAGACCATGCTTTTGTGTGTAAGTTCCTTAATAAATCACCCAAAACTGACAAACTGGATTTGTCTGCTTCCTTTTTTTTTTTGGCTCCTTTGGCATGAGGGTCACTTGGCATATACGGCCCTTTCACGGAATGCACAGCAACTCCAACAAAGAGAGATGATTCTTTCACAGATGAAGCTGCTGAGGCTTAGAGAAGCGAGATTGTCCCAAGGGTGGCAGCTTCTAAGGGAAGGGCTGGAATGTGAACCCAGGCATCTTGACTTGAGCCTTGTCCTTTTGGCCCCTATGCCCTCCCACCTCCCAACCCAGGGGATTAGCTAAAATTTAGGAAAGCAGCTCATGTTATTTAAAGGGAGGGGAGGCCGGGCATGGTGGCTCATGCCTGTAATCCCAGCACTTTGGGACGCTGAGGCGGGCAGATCACTTGAGGCCAGGAGTTCAAGACCAGTCTGGCCAACATGGTGAAAACCCATCTGTACTAAAAATATGAAAATTAGCCGGGTGTGGTGGCGAGTGTCTGTAGTCCCAGCTACTCGGGAGGCTGAGATTGCAGTGAGTTGAGATTGCACCACTGAACTCCAACCTGGGTGACAGGGCAAGACTCTGTCTATAAAATAAATAAATTATAAAATAAATAAATTAAAAAATAAATAAAATTTCAGAAAGCAGCTCACTTTATGTAAAGGGACAGGAAACAGCAACAGATGACATATATATAGGATGATTCCAGTCTAGTAATAAATATACACACACCAGAAAGAGAGGCATTAAAATGTTAACGGTAGTTAACAGCCTGGGCGACAGAGCGGAGACCCTGTCTCAAAAAAAAAAAAAAAAAGTTAAGAAAAGGAGTGACAATCCACGTGTGGCCCACAAAGCTTAAAATATATACTATCTAGCCCTGGGCAGAAAAGGGTTTGACAATGCTGTTCAAAGGTCACCATTGGTAGATTGGAAACTGAAAAAGGTATATACCCTGGCATTGGACAACACAATGGCTGTGCCTCCTGCCTAAGAATGCTGAACTGGCCAAGTGAGGTACTTGGCAGCCCAGCCCTGAAATGCATAAGCTCTCCAGCCTTTTCATCACTGCTCCTCCCTGGTTCTTAACCTCTGGCCACTCGATCCTCTGGCTTCCCTTCCACCAAGCACTCGCACATTGAGTCCAGTCCCTAGCCCTCTCCTCTAGGCTGCCCCCTCTGGAAATGTAAGCAGCACCAGGTATAAGAGCCAGGCACAGGCTGCCTTGACGTGCACCTAGCCCCCTTACTTCCCCGTTGTGTGGAAGGTAAATCACTTCTCTTTGGGTCTGTTTTCCCATCTACAAGTTGGGAATGACAATAGGGTTATTCTGAGATTAAGTGAGATAAGGCAGCTAAAGCACGCAGTATGGAAGTGGTCAACATGCTGGCTCTGATGTCAGCCACGACCAGACTTCGGGTAACTATTTATAAGTCATTCCCTTCAAAACCTTTCTCTCTGTTCTTTCTCTCCTGTGACAGACTAATACTTGTGCCCCTTCCCTTCATTTAGAAACAAAATGACCCAAGTTTAAATGAACATGTAACTATCCAGCTAGAGGCATTTTAGTCTCACATATAGGGTGGTAAGAAGGTGAGACTAAGTTCTGGCCAATGGGATCAGTGTAATTTCCAGGCCCTGTATTTCCGCTTCCTTTTGCATGGGCTTGAACGAGGACTTGGGGCTGGTGAGCCGCTTTAACCACACAGATGACAACCTCGGGGATGCAAGAACAACATGACAGCGCAGCCCTGGGTCCCTAGATGATTTTGCATAACGGTTGTTGTCTAACCCTAACCCTGGACCAATCACCTCTGAACTGTCACATGAGAAATAAGCTATTTTGCTGAGTCACTGTTTGGGGCTCCTTGTGACAGAAGCTGAGTCTAGAATCTAGTTAGTGCACGTCAGAAGGCTTCTCTTCAACTTCAGTATCAGTCCGCCCTCCATATGTGCTGTTCTTGTACTTCCGAACACAAAGAATATTCCAGCTATTTCTTGAAAACAGTCACATTTGTTTATCCTCCAGTCAGGAGAATGTGTCATTCTTGACTCCTTCAACTCTCGAATCCACTGGTCACAATAGCTTCAGTTTTTTACATCTGCACCTCTTCAATCCTCCCCCACCTCCGACCCCAGGCACCCTGACTTCAGATGGTTTTTTTTTTTTTTTGGCTTCATGCTCTTTGCTTCCAGTTTCATACTCTTACACAATGATGCTTCATTCTCTTAAAATGGAATCCATTCATGTTATTTTGTTACCTTTTTTTAGAGACAGGGTCTTGCTCTATTCCCCAGGCTGGAGTGCAGTGGTATAATCATAGCTCACTGTACCCTTTACTTAAATAGACCTTAAGTTCCTGGGCTCAAGTGATCCTGCTGCCTCAGTCTCCCCAGCAGCTTGGACTACTGGCCCACACAACCATGTCTGGCTAAATTTTAATTTTTTGTCCTCTCCCTCCCCCTCCCCCTCCCTCTCCCACTTTCCACAGTCTCCCTCTGATGCCGAGCCGAGGCTGGACTGTACTGCCACCATCTCGGCTCACTGCAACCTCCCTGCCTCATTCTCCTGCCTCAGCCTGCCAAGTGCCTGGGATTGCAGGTGTGCTCCGTCTGTGTTTTTTGGTGGAGACGGGGTTTCGCCGTGTTGGCCGGGCTGGTCTCCAGCTCCTGACCGCTAGTGATCCGCCAGCCTCGGCCTCCCGAGGTGCTGGGATTGCAGACGGAGTCTCGTTCACTCAGTGCTCAATGGTGCCCAGGCTGGAGTGCAGTGGTGTGATCTCGGCTCGCTACAACCTCCACCTCCCAACCACCTGCCTTGGCCTCCCAAAGTGCCGAGATTGCAGCCTCTGCCCGGCCGCCACCCCGTCTGGGAAGTGAGGAGCGTCTCTGCCTGGCCGCCCATCATCTGGAATGTGAGGAGCCCCTCTGCCTGGCTGCCTGGCCTGGAAAGTGAGGAGCGTCTCTGCCTGGCCGCCATCCCATCTAGGAAGTAAGGAGCGCCTCTTCCCGGCCGCCATCCCATCTGGGAGGCGAGGAGCGTCTCTGCCAGGCTGCCCATCGTCTGAGATGTGGGGAGTGCCTCTGCCCGGCCGCGACCCCGTCTGGGAGGTGAGGAGCGTCTGAGAAGTGAGGAGACCCTCTGCCTGGCGACCGCCCTGTCTGAGAAGTGAGGAGCCCCTCCGCCCGGCAGCCACCCCATCTGGGAAGTGAAGAGCGCCTCCGCCCGGCAGCCACCCCGTCCGGGAGGGAGGTGGGGGTCAGCCCCCGCCAGGCCAGCCGCCCCGTCCGGGAGGGGGGTGGGGGGGTCAGCCCCCCACCCAGCCAGCAGCCCCGTCCGGGAGGGAGGTGGGGGGGTCAGCCCCCCGCCCGGCCAGCTGCCCCGTCCGGGAGGTGAGGGGTGCCTCTGCCCGGCCACCCCTACTGGGAAGTGAGGAGCCCCTCTGCCCGGCCAGCCGCCCCGTTCGGGAGGGAGGTGGGGGGGTCAGCCCCCCCGCCCAGCCAGCCGCCCCATCCGGGAGGGAGGTGGGGGGGTCAGCCCCCCCACCCGGCCAGCCGCCCCATCCGGGAGGGAGGTGGGGGGGTCAGCCCCCTTCCCAGCCAGCCGCCCCGTCCGGGAGGTGAGGGGCGCCTCTGCCCGGCCCTCCCTACTGGGAAGTGAGGAACCCCTCTGCCCGGCCGCCACCCCGGCTGGGAGGTGTGCCCAACAGCTCATTGAGAACGGGCCATGATGACAGTGGCGGTTTTGTGGAATAGAAAGGGGGGAAAGGTGGGGAAAAGATTGAGAAATCAGATGGTTGCCGTGTCTGTGTAGAAGGAAGTAGACATGGGAGACTTTTCATTTTGTTCTGTAGTAAGAAAAATTCTTCTGCCTTGGGATCCTGTTGATCTGTGACCTTACCCCAACCCTGTGCTCTCTGAAACATGTGCTGTGTCCACTCAGGGTTAAATGGATTAAGGGTGGTGCAAGATGTGCTTTGTTAAACAGATGCTTGAAGGCAGCATGCTCGTTGAGAGTCATCACCACTCCCTAATCTCAAGTACCCAGGGACACAAACACTGCGGACTGCCACAGGGTCCTCTGCCTAGGAAAACCAGAGACCTTTGTTCACTTGTTTATCTGCTGACCTTCCCTCCACTATTGTCCTATGACCCTGCCAAATCCACCTCTGCGAGAAACACCCAAGAATGATCAATTAAAAAAAAAAAAAAAAAAAAGAAACATGGTTTCTCCATGTTGGTCAGGCTGGTCTGGAACTCCTGACTTCAGGTGATCTGCCCACCTTGGCCTCCCAAAGTGCTGGGATTACAGGCATAAGCCACTGTGCCTGGCCCCAAATGTGTTTTACATTTTCTTCCTATTTGATTCATCTTTGTCCTGCAACATAAATACGCTACTTTTCCACTGATAAAAAGACAAAATGGAATTTAAATCTGGCCTGGACTTCTCAAAAAAGTCAGTGTGATGAAAACATGTTCTAGATAAAACAGAAATGAGACTGGGCATGGTGGCTCATGCCTGGAATCCCAGCGCCTTCGGAGGCCAAGGCAGGAGAATGACTTGAGGCCAGGAGTTTGTGAACAGCCTGGGCAACATAGTGAGACCCCAGATCTACTAAAAATTTAAAAATTAGCTGGGCATGGTGGTGCATGCCCATATGTCTGGAGACTGAGGCAGGAGGATCACTTGAGCCCAGGATTTGGAGGCTGCAGTGAGCTATGATTGTGCCACTGCACTCCAGTGTGGGTGACAGAGTGAGACCCTGTCTCTA
This sequence comes from Pan troglodytes, assembly GCF_028858775.2. Classification (NCBI taxonomy): domain Eukaryota; kingdom Metazoa; phylum Chordata; class Mammalia; order Primates; family Hominidae; genus Pan; species Pan troglodytes. The sequence continues at coordinate 31,081,671 of NC_072416.2, forward strand.
AAAAAAAAAAGAGAGACAAGATGATCAGGATGAGCGCAGTGGCTCATGCCTATAATCCCAGCACTTTGGGAGGCCAAACCAGGTGGATCATATGAGGTCAGGAGTTCAAGACCAGCCTGGCCTAGATGGTGAAACCCCGTTTCTACTAAAAATACAAAACTCAGCTGGGTGTGGTGGCGCACGCCTGTGATCCCAGCTACTCGGGAGGCTGAGGCGGGACAATTGCTTGAACCTGGGAGGCAGAAGTTGCTGTGAGCAAGATTACACCACTGTGCTCCAGCCTGGGCAACAGGAATGAGACTCTGTCTCAAAAAAAAAAGGGGGGGATGATCAAACACAATGCATCAACCTCCCGGAGCCGTATAAACCCTAACCCTAGCCCAGGAAGCAGGCAAGCCTGTGTGTGAGTTTCCACTCTATTGCTGGTACCACTCAGCTCTGGCAACCCGGAAGGCCACCTTCCCCTGTTGTTACTGTGTAAGGAGGAAGGAGCGCTGGTTTGCAAGTCAGAAGCCTGGGTTGAAGCCTCTGCTCGGGTTGCTGCTGGCTGTGGGAATGCGGGGTTACCTTTCCCGGCTGGCCTCGTTTCCTTCATGTCCAATGCAGGGGTTCCAGTCACATGCATTGGGCACCATTACATGTCCAAGCTGTGCCAGGATCTAGAAAAATGGCTGGGCTCAGGCCAAGGGGCCTTCCTGTCTGGCAGTGAAAATAAGAGGAGATACCAAGGGCCCTGAGTCTGGAGGGTAAGTCATGAGCACAGGGCAGTGCCAGGGCCCGGGAGCTGCCACAGAGGAGCCCACCTTGGTGACAGACACCTGTAGGTGCATCCGTGATGCCCAGTGCCCAACACAGGGAACTGGACAAACGTTTCATGCACGACTCTTTTTTCCCTTCTTGGCTACCTTGAGGACCTTGATTATAATAGTTATCCTTTTTTTCTTTTTCTTTTTTTGAGACTCTTGCTCTGTCGTCCAGGTTGGAATGCAGTGGCAAAATCTTGGCTCACTGCAATCTTCACCTCTCAGGTTCAAGTGACTCTCCTTCCTCAGCCTCCCTAGTAGCTGGGATTACCGGTGTGCACCACTAGGCTCGGCTAATTTTTGTATTTTTACTACAGATGGGGTTTCACCATGTTGGCCAGGCTGATCTTGAACTGCTGACCTCAGGTGATCTGCCCACCTGGGCCTCCCAAAGTCTTGGGATTACAGGTGTGAGCCACTGAGCCCAGCCGGATTATAGTAGCCTTTTCATGCACCAGGGGCTTTATACTCATTATCTCATTTCATTCATATGAGTTGAAGTCAGCTTATCCCCCATTTCACAGATGAGGAAACCAAGGCCCAGAGAGGTTAGGAATTTGTCCAAGGTCACACAGCTAGGAAGCAGGATTCAAACTCAGACAGCCAGGCTGTAACACCTAGGCTCTTCTCAGGCTCATGCCCTTCCCAGGGGTCTGGGAAGCCCTGACCTGCAGCCTGTCACCTTTGTTTACCCCCCAGCCTCCAGGATATTATGTGTGCACCGGCGTGGGATCCTGGAACTGGCAGGAATTGTGGGTTGTGTTGGTCCCTAGACTCCCATCGCCTATATGAAATATGGTTCCTTTTGTGGCTTGGGAGGCCATGGCCAGCCCCGAGATGCCATTGACTGGTGAGTGCATGCCTGGGACCAGGCTACAAAATCCCTCACACTCTGGGGTAGTCAAGGCTTATGAGGAAGTACCCAAAACTGAAGCTGGGGTTTGGTGCAGGGAGATCCCAGTGTGCAGTACTACTTTGCAGGCAGGCAGAGGCCTCTTGGATAACATGGCCAGTGAAGCCAGATCTTGGTACCAGCTGCCCCTTACCCTGGCCATGGGCTGAAAACGTTGCCTTAAAAAATTGGCCAGGAGCGGTGGCTCACTCCTGTAATCCCAGCACTTTGGGAGGCCGAGGTGGGCAGATCACTTGAGGTCAGGAGTTCAAGACCAGCCTGGCCAATATGGTGAAACCCCATCTCTACTAAAAATGCAAAAATTAGCTGTGTGTGGTGGCAGGCGTCTGTAATCTCAGCTACTGGGGAGACTGAGGCAGGAGAATTGCTTGAACCCGGGAGGTGGAGTTTGCAGTGAGTTGAGATTGCACCACTGTATTCCAACCTGGACAACAGTGCCAAACCCTGTCTCAAAAGAAAAAAAAAATAATAATATAAAGTGACCAGGTGTGTTGACTCATGCCTGTAATCCCACCACTTTGGGTCGAGGCAGGAGGATCACTGGAGCCCAGGAGTTTGAAACGAGCCTAGGCAACAGAGTGAGACCCTGTCTCTTTATTAAACACAAACACACACACACACACACACACACAGACACACACACACACACACACACACACAGGCAGCCAGACTATGCACTAGGAACTGCCCTGGGAATCCCTTTGTGTTCTCACAATAATCCCATTTCACAGATGAAGAAACCTAGGCACAGAAATATTCAGTAACGTGTCCAGGTGCGGTGGCTCACGCCTGTAATCCCAGTACTTTGGGAGGCTGAGCCAGGCAGATCATGAGGTCAGGAGTTCGAGACCATCCTGGCCAACATGGTGAAACCCCGTCTCTACTAAAAATACAAAAGTTAGCTGTGTGTGGTGGCAGGTGCCTGTAATTCCAGCTACTCAGGAAGCGGAGGCAGGAGAATTGCTTGAACCCGGGAGGCAGAGGTTGCAATGAGCCGAGATCACACCACTGCACTCCAACCTGGGTGACAGAGCAAAACTCCGTCTGGAAAAAAAAAAAAAGAAATATTAAGTAACTTGTCTGAGGCCACATAGTTACCAAGACGTGGGAGCTGGGACTTGAACCCAGGCAGTCTGGCTGGATTCATGCCTGCAGCCTCTGCACTCCTGCTACTTACTGTGTGAGAAGCGCCTGTTCTGTGGAAGGTTGTGGGCTGAGATCTTTCCATGAGATCCACTCATTTACCCCCAAGGCTGTTCTTAAAGACGGGCATGACGGTTATGCCCATTTTACAGATGGGGCCCTGAGGCTCAAAAGGGCACGCCACTCACCCATTTCCACAAAGCTATAGTTCGTTAGCAGAGGGCAGAATTCGGCCGCCTCTCCCCTAGCTTGAACGCTGTGATTGACACAGAGGTTTTTTTGTTGTCGTTGCTGTTGTTTGTTCCTTTTTCTTATTTTTGAGACAGGGTCTTGCTCTGTCATCCCAGCTGGCGTGCAGTGGTGCGATGTCAGCTCACTGCAAACTCTGCCTCCAAGATGCAAATGATTCTCGTGCCTCAGCCTCCCAAGTAGCTGGAATTACAGGTGTGCACTACCACGCCCAGCTGTTTTTTGTAGAGATGGGGTTAGTAGAGATTTGTTTTATAGAGACGGGGTTTCACCATGGTCTCTACTAAACCCTGTCTCTACTAAAAATACAAAAATTACCCAGGCGTGGTGGCACATGCCTGTAGTCCCAGCTACTCAAGAGGCTGAGGCAGGAGAATCACTTGAACCTGGGAGGTGGAGGTTGCAGTGACCCAAAATCATGCACTCTAGCCTGGGGTCTCGCTTTTGCCCAGGTTAGAGTGCAGTGGCACAATCATAGTGGCTCACTGCAGCCTCAAACTCCTGGGCTGAAGGGAATCCTCCCACCTCAGCCTCCCAAGTAGCTAGGACTATAGGCATGTGCCATCCTGGCGAGTTAATTTTTTGTGTGTTTTTATTGTCTCGAGACAGAGTCTTGCTCTGTTGCTCAGGCTGGACTGCAATGGCATGATCTTGGCTCACCGCAACCTCCACCTCCTGGGTTCAAGCAATTCTCCTACCTCAGCCTCCCGAGTAGCTGGGATTACAGGTGCGTGCCACCATGCCTGGCTAATTTTGTATTTTTAGTAGAGACAGGGTTTCGCCGTGTTGATCAGGCTGCTCTCGAACTCCTGACCTCGTGATCCACCTGCCTCGGCCTCTCAAAGTGTTGGGATTACAGGCATGAGCCACTGAGCCTGGCCTGGTGAGCTAATTTTTAAATTTGTTATAGAGACAAGAGTCTCTCTTATGTTGCCCAGGCTGGTCTCGACCCCCTGGCCTCAAGTGATCCTCCCACCTCAGCCTCCCAAAGTGCTGGGATTACAGATGGGTGTCACCGCACCTGGCCTCTGAGGAGGATTTCATTATAAACCTGCCCTGAAGGGAGGGAATCCAATTTTACGAGAGGGTGTAGCCTGGTGAGGCCTGGATGACCTCCGGAGGCAGGGGCTTGTGCCTGGGCTGAGGCCTAAGGGACAATGGGCAGACATGAAGTTGCCCCAGGCAGAGGGTACAGTGTGGGCAAAGTCAGGAAGTGGCAGGGCTTGGATCACTCCAGGAAGAGAGAGGAGTCATGTGTCACAGAAGCTCGAGACCCAGAGAGTGAGGCAGGCAGGCAGGCAGGCAGGGACCAAGCTTGGGCACAGCCAGGAAGGCAGGACAGGGCATGGTGGGGCCAATGGAATCATTACCCAAGTCGGGGATTTTCAGGGAAACAGCTTAGATAAGGCCAGGCATACAGTAGCTCCCACCTGTAATCCCAGCATTTGGGGAGGCTGAGGTAGGAGGACTGCTTGAGCCTGGGAGTTCGAGACCAGCCTAGGCAACATAGTGAGACCCCCATATCCACAAAAAATTTAAAAAAGGAGTTTGTGTTCCTGTAGTAGCATACTTGGGAGGTTGAGGTGGCAGTATCACTTGAGCCCGGGAGTTCAAGGCTAAAGTGAGCTGATTGAGCCATTGCACTCCAGCCTGAGCGACAGAGAGATACGCTGTCTCAAAGGAAATACAAATTAAAAAACCAGCCGGGCATGCTGGCGTGTGCCTGTCGTCTCAGCTACTTGGGACACTGAAGTAGGAGGATCGCTTGAGCCCAGGAGTTCAAGGCTGCCGTGAACTATGATTGTGCCTCTGCAGTCCAGCCTGGGCGACAGAGAAAGACCCTGTCTCTTAAAAAAAAACAAAAAAAACTTAGATAAGAGGATGCTGTGCCTCCCTGGGGGTCTTCAGTCACCCATGGTCCTGGCAAGAGAGGAGGGCCAGGAGAGAGCTTCACCCACCTGCTGTCCTGCCCATGTGACATCCGCAGGTGCTGCCATGGCCACGACTGTTGTTACACTCGAGCTGAGGAGGCCGGCTGCAGCCCCAAGACAGAGCGCTACTCCTGGCAGTGCGTCAATCAGAGCGTCCTGTGCGGTGAGTCCCCAGCACCACTATGCCATCCGCCCCGAGTATCCCCTGGGCATCCTGGCATAGCCAGATGACTTCCGTGCCCCTGTTGCAATAACCACTGCTTCCAACTCTCTATAGAACACCCCTTGGGTATATCTAATGTAAGTGATATTTATTTTATTTATTTTTTGAGTCAGAGTCTCGCTCTGTCACCCAGGCTAGAGTGTGCTGATGTGATCTTGGCTCACTACAACCTCTGCCTCCTGGGTTCAAGCGATTCTCATGCCTCAGCCTCCCAAGTGGCTGGGACTACAGGCATGCACCATCACGCCCAGCTAATTTTTGTATGTTTTTCAGTAGAGGTGGGGTTTCACCAAGTTGGCCGGGCTGGTCTCAAACTCCCCACCTCAAGTGCTCTGCCCGCCTTGGCCTCCCAAAGTGCTGGGATTACAGGCATGAGTCGTGGTGTCTGGCCCTAATGTGAGTGATCTTTAACAATGAGGACTTGAAAAAGAAAACCCTGAAGAAACCTACTTCTTTGATGTCTGGACGACAAGGAAGAAGATAGAAATGGCATCAGATAATAAACAGTGTAAATGTTTATCAGAAAGGGGCTGGTGGTCGGGACCAGTAGGAGGATCGCTTGAGTCCAGGAGTGCATCTCCACAAAAATGTTGAAGGATTTTTTAACATTGGCCAGGCGTGGTGGCACACATCTGTGATCCCAGCTACTTGGGAGGCTGAGGCAGGAGGATTGCTTGAAGCCCAGGAGGTTGAGGCTGCAGTGAGCTGTGATCGAGCCACTGCACTCCTGCCTGGGTGACAGAGCAAAACCCAGTCTCAAAATAATAATAATAATAATAATATTTTACATAACCAAACACTTCTAAAGATTAAAAAAAAAACCCTACAATTAATTAAAAACCTCAGGTCCCTCAGGCAATCATACCAGATATTGAAACAAAGCAATAACATAAGGACTGCAGTATTTATTTTATTTTTATATTATTTATTTATTCTTTGTTAGTTTGTTTTTGGAGTGTGGGTTTTGTTTTATTTTTTGATTTTTTTCTTTTTTTCGACCCACGGATTTATTCTTATTGCCCAGGCTTGAGTGCAATGGCGTGTTCTCAGCTTACTCAACCTCCGCCTCTTGGGGTTCAGTGATTGTTCCACCTCATCCACCCTCCACCTCTTGGGTTTGGGTGGTTTTTCCGCCTCGGCCTCCTGAGTAGCTAAGGGAGGAGTCTTGAGATTATCATCCACTGAGGCTGGAAGAGGAGAGGGTGGAAGAGGGATAAGGAGACACTCGTTCAGATTATCATCCACTGAGGGTGGAAGAGGAGAGGGTGGAAGAGGGATAAGGAGACACTCGTTCAGATTATCATCCACTGAGGGTGGAAGAGGAGAGGGTGGAAGTGGAGCAAGAGGACACTCCTTGATATTATCATCCACTGAGGGTGGAAGGGGACGATGGAGACATTCGGGAGGTGTCTTGAGGCTCAGGGAGTTATCCGTTATAGAACGTTGTTGAGTTGGAGGAGGTGGCTGGCGGCCCATCCTGTTTTTTAAAGTTTCAGCTGTGAGGTAGGGCCAGTGGGGCAATCCTGAAGAATGACGATGCTCCGCTGCCGCCATTCTGACCTGTAGGGCCGAAGAAGGGAATGTTTTCACACATATTCATTTGATGGACAAAATTACCGCCACCAACAGGGTCTGCACCTTCTGTTGCTGGTGATAGATTTTTGCACCTTTCCATCCTCCAGGTTTCAAAATAGCAGTATCAGTGTCATAATATCACCCTTCCACTGAGTACTGCCAACAGCTGGGGAGTAAAGAAAAGTCATTGGGACACACTGTTGTCTCCACATGCCACTGTGTCTGTCTGCAAACGTAGGCAGGCTGGGGTCCTGCCCCAGGGAAGACAGAGTCATAACAGAGTAATAAAGAAGCATGTTTGAGACACAGGAGTGTCTATGTCCATCCTCATTCCTCCCTCACAGCCATCACCAGAGCATGTTTCTTGCACCAGGTCAACAGACAGTAAGAGAGGCATGAAAAGCCCATTGTCCACACATGTTGCAGCTTCCTTTTGGAGAATGTTTTCCAGGCCTTTTATGTTCTGTCTCTGATTCTCAGAACTCTGCAAGGTCAGTGTGACCACCCTGCTCCAAATCTAAGAAAACAGAGGTTTCCAGAGGAACGAGAAATTGTGCCCAGGGTCACACAGCTTGCAAGAGGCAGAGTGGAAGTTGATTCCAGCTCTGCCTGCAGGACCCTCTCACTTCCCCTCTGTTTCCCTTCTTGACAAAGGATCTTCTTCACTCTGGAGGTGCCACCCATGAGAACAAAGAGCTCTGGAGAGATGTGGATTCCTGAAGAGCTGCAGGGGAACTGGGAGAGGGTTTTCTGACAGAACAATCTTACCTCAAGAAGTCAGTTAGGCATGGCTGTAATATTTCTTTTCACTCCCAGGTAATACCAAATTGTAAGTGCACTAGGACATAAAGAATACTTTTGTCCATGGAAAAATGAGGTGGGAATTCTAAACAAAGCAAGTTTTAAAACTGTGTTTCACTTCAAGTGTACAAGTCCCGTCACGTGTAATCATAGGACTCGGCAGCTTTTGAAGGTACAGAGGCCGCACAAGAACCAGCTTAGCTGAGCATCATTTAAGGCCTTCATTTGGAATTGTCCCTGTGGGTAATAAGTTACATTCACTCTTCACTAATTAACAGTCAGGGCCCATTTGCTATTACAAATATGGAACCTCTGACACTTTGAATATTAGATCAGGGGCCCCACTGGGTGGGGATGAAGGTGTTTTTGCACAACATGGTTACCAACAGGGATGGGACTGTGATGCTTGTAGGCAGCCTTTCTCTCTGCCATCTCCCTCTGCAGGGCTTGAGCACAGAGCTGTAGGGAGAAAAATGTATCCATGTCCTGACCTGGCAGACTATGTTCAAAAGCAAGGAAAACAAACAAACTTACCCAGTTGCAAAGAGGCTTTCTTGCAGAAGGGGGGATCTGAAAAAGCCAACACATGAGAAATTGAATGTTGAGAGAGTCTAAGAGCCGTGGCATCATCTGCATCAGCACTGAACTATCCTGCAACTGCGGGGAGGAAGCTCCTTACTTTGCATTTGTGGTAGTCCTCTGCCCGCCGCCACAACTCTTGCGCACGTTGAAACATTTTCCTATGGATTACAATCACTTTCATCAGATAAAGCACCACTTTCAGGATGATTTTAAATAATCTGCCATATTTCTGTTATCCTCACAACTGTACCCTTACACAATCTATCTCTACCTAGAAAATGTATTTCAGATGGCTATAAGAGTACAGTCTGAGCCGGTCGCGGTGGCTGACGCCTGTAGTCCCAGCACTCTGGGAGGGCGAGGCGGATGGATCACGAGGTCAGGAGATTGAGACCATCCTGGCTAATACGGTGAAACCCCATCTCTACTAAAAATACCAAAGATTAGCCGGGCGTGGTGGCAGGCACCTGTAATCCCAGCTACTCGGGAGGCTGAGGCAGGGGAATCACTTGAACCTGGGAGGCGGAGGTTGCAGTGAGCCAAGATCACGTCATTGCACTCCAGCCTGGGTGACACAGCCAGACTCCATCTCAGAAAAACAAAAACAAAAAAACTGTACGGTCTGATCCAAACTGTTGCTATATTGATTCCTCCTCTTGCTTACTGCCTGCTGACTTCTGAGATGATAGTTTCCTTCCCCATTCTCAGTATATCCCTAATTCATCCTTCATTGAGCATCTTTTATCATAAAGCTGTATTCTCTTTGTATTAATATCCTTACCGTGTTTCACAGGGCAGAAACAGCTGGGCTTATAAACAGGCATAGTCCTTTTGAAGGATGTGGTTGATCCTACAACAACACACTTTCCTAAGGATGACAACAACTCACCCCACCCCTAGAATGGCTGGTATGAACCGAGTTTCCACACAGTCTAGCTGGCAATGGGGTCAGGAGACGTTTTGCTACTTCACATCTTTTGGTCACTGGTAAATATTAAGGTACTTTGTTTTCTGTTTTGTGAACTCTCTCTCTCTCTCACGATATGTCTTCTGACCATTTGTTTCTATTTCTGCATTTACTGGGTCTAAACACTGTACAAAGGTTAAAAACAACACTCCAATGGGCGTTTCCCAAGAGGGTGGGGTTCAGTTTCTGAACTCACTTGTAGGTGTGTATTTCTTTCATATCCAATTTCCCATTTTCCTCTGCCTCTGATACCTGCCTCTCCTTTTCTGCGTGCTCACATTCTTTCATGCTTAGTTTCCTCAGATTAGAAGGGAGAGAAATGCACACACATGATCCACCAGCCCGTGTGGGATCCCCTCTGCCCTTCTGGCATCTGAAGGCTGTGATTCAAAGATCCCCCCTGCAACCTTCCCAGAAATGAACCAACTGATTCTCACAACCAAAGGGAGAATTGACACCTCCCATTGAGGGACAAAAAAAAGTCACACTCTGGCCTGCTGGCAAGTCACCTGTCATTTCCAGCTCATCTTCATAGTTCCATAGTTAGTCCTATTCTTTAGTAAATATAAAGACTATTAAAAGCTTCTATGAGGTGCACTATGTGTGTCTCTGGGGTCAGTCTTGTGCTTGACACAGCGAAAGCTCATTTTAGTTCAGTGTGAAAAACCAGACCTCACCAATTCATCACAACTAACTCCATCGGAAGCAGAGGATTGCTCCTCATCTGACTCCTCCTGTGTGAGACCTGATTCTCAGTCAGAGGCTGATGCCGGAACTGAGACCATCAGCCATAGAGAGATCCTTCCAGAATATGGTGTCATTAACCCCGCAGTTCACTACTGCACTTTGCCATGATTCAGGACTGGAACTCTTGTCATCGACTTTAAAGATCCTGGTTGAGAGAAAAGGCAATCTGAATGCTGGGCGCATCTATTGAATTAGAAATGGTCGGAATGGCTCCTAAGTCAGGGTGTTATGTCCTGAAAATAGGTGACAATGGCAAACCATCCACCCTGGTGTTGACTGACTTTAACAAGGTTCAGTTCACAGAGATTGAGGGCAGAAAAAGGAAATGGCCTAAAAAGGGTAAGTTTGCTGTGTTGCCCTCACACCACTTGATTCATGGTCCTGATCCTAAGGATCTCACCTGATACTTGGTTTTATAGGAAGGATGTGTAAAATTCCCAGAACGCTAGGAAACAGGGACAAAAACACTTCAAAGAGAAAGTTAATGAACTTGTTTCTGACCACAGGGCATCCTTCAGCACATGCTGTCTGGAGTGGCCTCCAACAAGGAGTGTGTGGTGAGGTGCTGAGAATGCAATGGGAGCAGGGTCCTGTCCCCACGCTAAAGAAGCTCACAGTTTAATGCAAATGAGAAGCCAGTGAGGACATCACTACTCCTGCTGTGCACTTGGGAACTAGAAACACAAAACCTGACTCTGGAGGGAAGCTAAGGAAGCATTCTACTCTTGAGTTGACATAAGTGCATCTGAAGCTTCTGATCTCCGATGAGAACAATGGGGGACACCAAACAGAATATAAAACTCGTGATTGAATACATCAAATTGCTAACATGGCAGTAAACAGACATGAGGTGAAGATGGAGAAGAAGGAAACCCAGGACGAAAGTCAGCCTCGCATTTGGAACCCATTTCCCTGAGTTTCATTGCTGAATTCCAGAAGGAACTACTGAGATGCAAAGAAGCACAGCAGCTTTTGCACACATGCATGGGATTAGATGGAAAACAAGTGGATTGAGGGTCTGCCAATGAAAGCGACCCATACTGAAGTCCACTGGCTCTGGTTGAGACCCAGAAGAGTCATGCATCAGAATAAAGGTGGACAGAAAATACCCTGGCCTTTGTAGGGACTGAGCCTGCACCGATGACCTCAATTGCCGCCTGTATGGAGGACCCCTGACCATCCCCCAGAAGTAGACTCCCATCTCTTCTGCAGCAAGATAACATGCTACTAGGCCTCAATTCATTGCTAAATATTTTTTAACAACTATCTCACATTTAACAAAAAAAGATCAGTCATATGGCAGCAAAATACAATGTAATATGACCAAAACATGAAAGACTGTGAAAATGAATCTGGAGGTGACCCAAGCATTGAATTCAACAATCCAGGCTGGGTGCGGTGGCTCACACTGGGAGGCTGAGGTAGGCAGATCACCTGAGGTCAGGAGTTCAAGACTAGCCTGGCCAACATGGTGAACCCCTGTCTCTACTAAAAATACAAAAATCGGGCCGGGCACGGTGGCTCACGCCTGTAATCCCAGCACATTGGGAGGCCGAGGTGTGCGGATCATGATATCAGGAGTTCTAGACCAGCTTGGCCAATATGGTGAAACCCCGCCTCTACTAAAAATACAAAAATTATCCGGGCATGGTGGCATATGCCTGTAGTCCCAGCTACTCAAGAGGCTGAGGGATAAGCATCGCTTGAACCTGGGAGGTGGAGGTTGCAGTGAGCCAAGATCATGCCACTGCACTCTAGCCTGGGTGACAGAGTGAGACTCTGTCTCAAAAAAAAAAAAAAAAAAAAAAAAAAAAAATTGGCCAAATGTGCTGGCACACACCTGTAATCCAAGCTACTCAGGAAGCTGAGGCAGAATTGCTTCAAACTGGGAGCAGAGGTTGCAGTGAGCCAAGATTGCACCATAGCACTCCAGCCTGGGCGACAGAGCGAGACTCTATCTCAAAATTAAAAAAAAAAAAAAAAGGCTGGCTGTGGTGGCTCACGCCTCTAATCCCAGCACTTTGGGAGGCTGAGGCAGGTGGATTACCTGAGGTCAGAAGTTCGAGACCAGCCTGGACAACATGGTGAAACCCCATCTCTAGTAAAAATACAAAAATTAGCTGGGCGTGGTGGTGGGCACCGGTAATCCCAGCTACTTGGGAGGCTGAGGCAGGAGAATTGCTTGAACCCAAAAGGCAGTGAGCCGAGATTTTGCCATTGCACTACAGCCTGGGCAACAACAGCAAAGCTCCATCTCAGGAAAAAAAAAAAAAAAAAAAGACAGAGAAAGGAAAACCAATGCCAGTACTAGCAACTCCTCTTCCCCCGAAAAAATGACAAACAAGAATGTAGGAAGGGAAAGGAATTATACAGCTTAAACTAATGAAGCAGAAAGGACAAACTCAATTTTGAACCCACTGAATGTGCCACAAATATTGTAGAAAATATTCTCAAGGACTTTACAGTTGTCTACTTTGATTGGCACATGGTTCATACAACAGTATTTGTGTCAAGGCACATCTTACTGTTTTCTGGCGGTCTTCCTCTTTCCATTGATTTTGTCATGATGGTTGATTTTCGTTGTCACCTTCCTCTTATGGATTTTAGCTCTAAATTTTCTTTCCACATTTCTCCATGGAGTAATGACGTCTTTCAGGCCAATTTTATTTCCTGGAAAGGAAGAAACTCTTTTCTTTGTGTGCATACAAATGGACCTCAGCCCTTGGTGAGAGTGAGGAGAAGAGAAGGTGAGAAACCTGAGGGCAAGAAGCTGTTCTTTCCCTTTCCAGGGCAAACTCATTTCCACACTATGGGGACTCCAACAGAGCCATACCTTCCTGTCTACGTCGGTTGGACCTCCAGGCTCTCTGCTGTACATCCGTGGATCCATCATGTCCATTTCGAGAACAGAAGATAGTCTTCAGGAAAGACACCTAGGAAATAATAATATAAGAATGACGGCTGGGCACGGTGGCTCATGCGTATAATCCTAGTACTTTGGGAGGCCAAGGCAGGTGGATCACGGGGTCAGGAGTTCAAGACCAGCCTGGCCAAGATGGTGAAACCCCGTCTCTACTAAAAATACAAAAATTAGCTGGGCATGGCAGCGGGCGCCCGTAATCCGAGCTACTCGGGAGGCTGAGGCAGAGAACCGTTTGAAGCTGGGAGGCGGAGGTTGCAGTGAGCCGAGATCACACCACTGCACTCCAGCCTGAGCGACAGAATGAGACTCTGTCACACACACACACACACACACACACACACACACACACACACACAAGAATGACATGAGGCTGGCACGGTGGCTCACTCCTGTAATCCCAGCACTTTGGGAGGCCGAGGCAGGCGGATCACCTGAGGTCGGGAGTTTGAGACCAGCCTCACCAACATGGAGAAATGCTGTCTCTGCTAAAAATACAAAATTAGCCAGGCATGGTGTTGCATGCCTGTAATCCCAGCTATTCGGGAGGCTGAGGCAGGAGAATCACTTGAACCCAGCAGGAAAAGGTTGTGGTGAGCTGAGATTGTGCCATTGCACTCCAACCTGGGCAACAAAATTGAAACTCTGTCTCAAAAAAAAAAAAAAAAAAAAAAATAGGCCAGGTGCGGTAGCTCACGCCTGTAATCCCAGCACTTTGGGAGGCTGAGGCGGGTGAATCACAAGGTCAAGAGATGGAGACCATCCCGGGCAACATGGTGAAACCCCATCTCTACTAAAAATACAAAAATTAGCTGAGCATGGTGATGCACGCCTGTAGTCCCAGCTACTCGGGAGGCTGAGGCAGGAGAACTGCTTGAACCCAGGAGGCAGAGGTTGCAGTGAGCCAAGATCCCACCACTGCACTCCAGCCTGGTGACAGAGTGAGACTCCGTCTCAAAAAAAAAAAAAAAAAAAAAAAAAAAAAAAAAAAAAAAAATGACATGAATATACTTCACACAACTGGACTGTACACTTCAACATGGTTAGATGGTTATTATCATCTTATAAGTATTTTACCACAGGTTAACATGTTTCACAACTTGAAAAGGAAGTAATTACCTTCAGCTCTCTGAGTTCTAGAATTTGTAACATTTCACCCCCTGCTCCTTCCTGATCTGCACTGGAGCATCTTCCTTCTGTCCCTGCTCTACTCAGAGTTCACTTTCTTTCCCTCACATCAGCTTCATTGAGGCTGGTTTGAACTTAACGCAAAACGTTCTCACTAATGACTGAATTCCCACCAAGATTTCCATATTATCACAGTATGCTTTTAATCTTCTAAGATATTAAATATTTGTTCTCATCATAGTGAAAATGCAATGCAAATCCCATCTCAGATGTGGGTCAGATACCTATGAATCTCCTGAGGTAGTCATTGAAATGACTTTTTTCTTGAGATGGAGTGTCACTCTCAACCATGCTGAAGTGCAGTGGCGCTACCTTGGCTCACGGCAACCTCCACCTCCCAGATTCAAGCGATTCTTGTGCCTCGGCCTCCCAAGTAGCTGGGATTACAGGTGCCTGCTACCATGCCTGGCTAATTTTTGTCTTTTCAGTAGAGATGGGGTTTCACCATGTTGGCCCATCTGGTCTTGAACTCCTGACCTCAAGTGATCCACCTGCCTCAGCCTCCCAAAGTGCTGGGATTACAGGCATGAGCCACCACACCTGGCCTGAAATAGTATCTTTCAAATTCTTTGTAGAATTTGTTTTTTCCTGATTTCTGCACATAGGATAAAAAAAAAAAATCATGTACTAGGATTTTGAGAGAAGCAATGGGTAATCTAAAAAGATGAAAAGAGCAACCACGTCAATCCCACAACTACTGCTACATTTCATAGGAAAGGTAGCTGGCCCAGTTTGGAGCTAGGAGAAATGTTAAACACATGAAGAAATGACAAGCAAAGAAATGCCATCACGCATGAATGCTTCATGGCACCCATGATGTCCCTGCTTAGGAGGTAATGGCATAGATGACTAGATGACAAGGACAAAGATGAGAGGTGCGAAGTTGTCCAAGTCCAACAGCTCAACTGAACTTTCCTAAATGGAATTGTTAAAAAGTGGTAAATTTAACAACTTCCCCTGGCTCACGTGGTGGCTCACGCTTGTAATCCCAGCACTTTGGGAGGCTGAGGCGGGTGGATCATTTGAGGTTGGGTTTTGAGACTAGCCTGGCCAACATGGTAAAACCCCGACTCTACTAAAAATACAAAAATTAGCTGGGCATGGTGGTGGGCACCTGTAATCCCAGCTACTTGAGAGGCTGAGGCAGGGGAATCGCTTGAAGCCAGGAGGTGGAGGTTGCAGTGAGCCGAGATCACACCATTATACTCCAGCCTGGGCAACAGAGGGAGACTCATCTCGGGGGTGAGAAAAGAAAAAAAAAAAAAAAAAAAAAAAAGCTTCCTCCAATTTATACCGAAAATTCTCTGTTCAGGACTAAGTGGCATAGAGAATGTTAAATGTGCCTAGATATCTTCATAACTCATATTTTTTCTGTTTTCTACATATCTTGAAAGGCAGTGCCAAATGACGTGTAATTATCTAGGTGGTTAAACTGAAACATACTTCCTCTTCCCTTGAATATAAAAAAGCATTGTGGTATTAGTACTTTTATCTTGGATCATTGTTCAGAAGGAGGTTCAGCCCCCAGACGACCACATTTTTACTGTCATGAATGGCAAGACAAAATGTAGAGCTCAACTTACCCAAAGGAAAAAAGGCTCAAAAGACAAATTATGGCACAACTTAGCAGCCAAATTCTTACCAAGTACAGACTTTTGACATACTGATCTCTCTCCAGTTGCAAGTGGGAACATGCACTTTGAATGATGTCATTCAAAATTACCCTGCCCAGACACACTTTTCATTGATTCTCTTGGAGGGCAGTTCTAAGAGATTCTCTGGGGCTTTCTCTGCATCATGAGACGCAGTGCAGTTCTGCCCTTCACCTTCCGGCAGTTTGTCACCTCGTCCCTATGACCTCAGAGGAACTTTGTCTCAGGCCAATTGTTTGTTCCTTGGCCTCTTTCATTTCCCCTAAAAATCATTTGCTGCCCCTCTAAATGGCCTACATCTCCATCTATCTCCCTCTCCCCTCAGAAGAGGGTGCTCTTTAAGCATCAACCATCTGGCCCTTCTAGCAGTCTCATTTTTCAGCTGGTTCCCATGTTTATGCCTGTTCTATGTTTTTCTTCTCCTGTTAAGCTGTCTGTTGTCAGCTCATTTCTGCAGTGAATCTTCAGAGAGGAGATTGGAAGCTTTCCTTCCACCCATACGATAGAACTATAAAGCAGAAGAGTTTAGAAAGAATTTCCTATTTAAGTGACGAAACCTCATACTCCATTTGTGATAAATAGCACAAAGGTTAAAAAAACTTATTTTTGACCAAAAGCTCTGTTGACATTCTATTAAACAAACACTGACCTATTTAATTTTCATAATGTAAATGGCAGACATTTTCATAATTCTTATGCTAATAAATCATTTCCCTGATTGTTTGGGTAAAACCACATATTCATAATGAAGTCCAGAAATGTGAATTGTTTTATATAATTTATTCTTATTTGTGATTATAAGTATACCTCTACAGAAAGTTAGTATACTCACACAAAGGTAATTTGTGCAGAAGAGAATGGTAAATGTGTAAGGTCTCAGAAACCCAATAATGATAATTATCAAATTATCCAATTTTTGTGGAGATGGGGTTTTGCCATGTTGGCCAGGGTGGTCTCGAACTCCTCCACAAAAGTCAGTCTCACGATGACGATAGACAGCCAGAGTATTGATAACCTGGAATAATAATAGTTGAAATAATGAAAAGGTCAATGACACCGACAATATTTCACTCAGAAAGAATCATCCTTAGAAACCGTCAACCTCCTCCAAAAGGTAACCACATCCCTCAGATATCACCGTGGGATTCCACTGCTACAAAAAAGAACAGAAGTTACAAGTCTCATGTTTTTCAGATGGCTGGTAGTGTTTTTAGGCATTGCAAATGTGGGGTGCTGTCTTTCTTGGTATAAAGCAGGGATATCCAATCTTTTGACTTCCCTGCCTATATTAAAAGAAGCAAAGCTGTCTTGAGCCACACATAACATACACTAACACTAACAATAGCTGATGATCTAAAAAAAAAACTCTTTTTTTTTTTTTTTTTTGGAGACAGAGTTCCGCTCCACTCAGTCGCCCAGGCTGGAGTGCAGTGGTGCAATCTCAGCTCACTGCAAGCGCCAGCTCCTGGGCTCAAGCCATTCTCCTCCCTCAGCCTCCCGAGTAGCTGAGATTACAGGTCTCTGCCACCATGCCCGACTAATTTTTGTATTTTTAGTAGAGGTGAGGTTTCATCATGTTGGCCAGTCTGGCCTTGAACTCCTGACAGGCGATCTGCCTGCCTCGGCCTCCCAAAGTGCTGGGATTACAGGTGTGAGCCACCGTGCCCAGCCATTTGTTTTTGTTTTTGTTTGGTGTTTTGTTTTTGAGATGGGGTCTCACTCTGTCACCCACGCTGGAGTGCAGTGGCATGCTCTCGGCTCACTGCAACCTCTGCCTCTCAGGTTCAAGTGATTCTCCTGCCTCAGCCTCCTGAGTAGCTGGGAGTACAGGTGCCTGACAATGCACTCAGCAAATTTTTGTATTTTTTGTGGAGATGGGGTTTTGCCATGTTGGCCAGGGTGGTCTCGAACTCCTGACCTCAGGTAATCTGCCCGCCTCAGCCTCCCAAAGTGCTGGGATTACAGGCATGAGCCACTGTACCTGGCCAAAATCTCCTAAAGTTTTAAGAAAGTTTACAAATTTGTGTTGAACTGCATTCAAAACTGTCCTGGGCCACATGCAGCCCGTCACTCATGGCTAAGACAAGCTAAGTATAAAGTAATTATCTTTTCTTTTTGTTTGGAGACAAAGTCTTGCTCTGTCACCCAGGCTAGATTGCAGTGGCATGATCTCAGCTCACTGCAACCTCCGCCTCCCGGGTTCAAGCGATTCTCCTGCCTCAGCTACTGAGTAACTGGGATTACAGGCGCCTGCCACCGCACTCGGCTAATTTTTGTATTTTTAGTACAAACAGGGTTTCACCATCTTGGCCAGGCTGGTCTCCAACTCCTGACCTCATGATCCACCTGCCTCGGCCTCCCAAAGTGCTGGGAATACAGGTGTGAGCCACTGCACCTGGCCAGTAGTTATCTTTTCTTTAAAGTTATTTACTTGTTTTTTAAATTGATGTATAACATTGGATGCATTTATTATATATCACATGGTAAAAGAATCCCTCTAAATAATACTTCTCTCTTGGATTATATGAATCTTTGTCATTTAAAGCTCAGCATGAGTTAAAAAAAAAATACAATGAAGAGATTACTTCATTCACAAATAAGGATCAAATTTTAGTGCTTAAAAATTAACAAGGTGGGCCGGGCGTGGTGGCTCACGCCTGCAATCCCAGCACTTTGGGAAGCCGAGGTGGGTGGACCACGAGATCAGGAGATTGAGACCATCCTAGCTAACACGGTGAAACCCATCTCTACTAAAATTACAAAAAATTAGCAGGGCATGGTGGCACGCGCCTATAGTTCCAGCTACTTGGGAGGCTGAGGCAGAAGAATCACTTGAACCCGGGAGGCAGAGGTTGCAGTGAGCCGAGATCGCACCACTGCACTTCAGCCTGGGTGACAGAGCGAGACTCTGTCTCAAAAAAAAATTACCAAGGCGGAGATCATGAAAATGGCATGAATAGTGTGGGATTTCTCTAAGATTGTTGATATTAATTCCATTAGACTCTTAAGTGAGTGAAGATGAAGACTTCCCCTGAGTAAGTTCAGACAGCTTGTGATAACATTTCTACATCGATTCCTCAGGATTTAACTATATATTCTTGAAAACATCTCAATTTTAAATGTTTCTTTCAAGATGGTGAATTAAACAGAGATAGCCCTTCATCAGGTTGAACTCAGCATATGCTGTGTCTGAAATGGAAATGATGGAGTTAGAGAACCATACAACAATGGTAATGATTTCAGAAACATGGTGTTGAGCAGAACAAAGCAGACACAAAAGAGTACCTATGGCATGGCATGCATCTGTATACGCGAAATTCCAGAATAAGCAAGCTAACCTATGATAAGAAAGACACTGGCTGGGAAGAGTGAGAGTTCACTTTCTGGGGTGACATAATAGTGTAGATCTTGGCTGGGCACGGTGGTTCACGCCTGTAATCCCAACGCTTTGGGAGGCCGAGGCGGGCGGATCACCTGAGGTCGGGAGTTCAAAACCAGCCTGACCAACATGGAGAAACCCTATCTCTACTAAAAATACAAAATTAGCTGGGAGTGGTGGCACATGTCTGTAATCCCAGCCACTCGGGAGGCTGAGGCAGGAGAATCGCTCGAACCTGGGAAGCAGAGGTTGCGGTGAGCTGATATTGCCCCATTGCACTCCAGCCTGGGCAACAAGGGAGGAACTGTCTCAAAAAAATAAATGAATAAATAAAATAATGTAGATCTTGAAAGGGGGTTGGTTTATGCTGGTGTATGTACCTTCCAAAGTTAGTAAACTTACACTTAAGGTTATATATTTTGGCCAGGCGCGGTGGCTCACGCCTGTAATCCCAGCACTGGGAGGCCGAGGCAGGCAGATCACGAGGTCAAGAGATGGAGACCATCCTGGCGAACATGGTGAAACCCCATCTCTACTAAAAATACAAAAATTAGCCAGGCATTGTAATCTGAGCTACTCAGGAGGCTGAGGCAGGACAATTGCTTGAACCCAGGAAGCGGAGGTTGCAGTGAGCCGAGATCTTGCCACTGCACTCCAGCCTGGGCGACAGAGTGAGACTCTGTCTAAAAAAAAAAAAAAAGTCATCAAACCAGATGACACAAATCAAATGACATTTCACTTTGTTTTGGTCCATTTTGTTTGTTAGAGACAAGAGTGCAGCGGGGCCATCTCGGCTCACTGCAACGTCCAGCTCCTGGGCCCAAGCGATCCTCCCACCTCAGCCTCTCCAGTAACAGGGATAACAGGTACGCACCACCAGGCCCAACTAATCTTTTTTGGAATTTTTTGTAGAGATGGGGTTTCGCTATGATGCCCTGGCTACTCTTCAACTCCTGGACTCGAGTGATCTGCCCACCTCGGCCCCCTAAAGTGCTGGGATTACAGGCCTGAGCTGTGTAATTTCATGCCGCGTGACACAGCCCAGTAAAAAGGAAGAAACCCCGCGGGTCCAGCGTCTACTCACAGGGGTGGGATGATGGCTGATAAATCCCAGCAGGAGCCAAAAGAGGAGCCACCACCGCAGCCGCAGCCGCATGTCCTGGTCCTTTCAGGGCGCCCTGAGGCAGCCAGGACAGAGGTGGAGGTGGCTTAGGGCAGGGGGGAGGGAAGGGGACGGGGACCGGGGCGGATCTGAGTTGGGGAGGGGGAGGGGAGGGGGAGGGGAAGGGGAGGGGAAGGGGGGAAGTAAGGGAAGGGAAAGGAGGAGAAGGGGGCTGTTGGGCACCTGGAGGAGGTGGAGGAGGAGGACGAGGAGAAGAAGAAAGGGGTCTGGGAAAGGATCCGGTTCAAATTAAGTTCTCAAGCGCTGGTGGAATGATTAGCTACAGGTCACGGAGAAGATCAGGGAAGCAACAGGACACGCGGGGCAAGGGAGCGTGAGGCTTAGGAGCAATTAGAGGGAGACAAAAAGGTTCTGCTATCCACCAAACCTTCTTCGGTCTGGGCCCTCCCTTGGCAACCCTGGGGCTTTATACTCCCTCTCCACCAATCCCTGATGACCCCGGTGGTGCCTCACAATGGACAACGCCAAGTAGCGCCCGCATCATTCCAATGACCCCTCCCCCATCTCAGTCTCCCACACTCCTCGCAAGGACAGGTCCTCTCTGGAACCTTCACAAACCTGATTTCTGGTCCTCCCCAACCAGCTCCCTGACCCTGCTTCTGGGCGCTCCTTCCTTCCTGAGCTCCCAGGGTTCCTCAAGGTCACTTTTGGCGACAAAACATAAAAAACAAATGATGGCAGGATGGCAGGAAGAACCTCATACCCAAGCAGGGTGCCAGGTTTTACAGCCTCCGCTCAGCCATTCATATCCTAAGCAACAAAACATCACCAGGATGCGGAAGGTCCCGATAGTAAACCATCTCCATCACATCCATGTAGCCATCCGTCCATCAACCTGTATCTCAGGAACAAATGTAGATACATTCATTTTAAGCATGCATGGTACATTTACAAAAATTAACCTGACTTATTTTGTTCCAGCAAATCTCAATATATTTGAGAGCAATCAAATCACACAGCATGTTTCTGATCATATAACTGTGCTAGAAGTCAATGATTAAAAGCTAATTCAAAATTATTATTTGCTTGGAAATTCAAAGTGCCCTTAGAAGACATAAACATAAGAAAGAATCCAAAATGAAACAAGATTGCCTTTCAACTCAATGATAAGATCATAACATGGCAATAAAATGTCTCCCTCTGGCCTGGGAATTCCTCTTTGTGCCACAAGGTTGTGTGATCGCAAATCACCCCTAACCCACCTAGACATTTTAACATCCGAAACCGAGTGATGATGTCCTTATCTATATCATCTTACTGCCTGTGTGTGTGGACTTTAAATTCTGAACCCAAATGAGGGGGAGAAAACCAAGTTGACTTTCATGATTGACCTCTCAGGGATGTCCAAGGAATCTGTGCATTTCAAGAAACAAAGTTCATCAGCTTCTCTCCTAAGGTATTTGCCCACAATACCCAGAGGGCTTGGCAGCATCATGTGTGATGGGTGGGGAGCTCCAAGCAGGTGGGCAGGACCCAGGGGCCTGGTGACCAGGACAGACCCCCACTGTCCATCACCTTTCCTGGCCCTGTCCTCTGCTAAACTTCCCACAGGCCTTCTGCCCGATCACACAGAGTGTGCCCAAACTCTCTCAGGCCTCTGGCAGCTGAAAACCACTGCTTTAAATCCCTTTACCATTTACTATGACATAAGGTTATTGTAAACAGGAAATATTCTATTGATGCTACAAATGGAAAGCCAATGCCTTTACCATAAATAGAAAAACAACCCTAACAAGCAAGCAAAACAAAAACAAAAGAGGGGCTGGGTGTGGTGGCTCACGCCTGTAATCCCAGCACTTTGGGAGGCCGAGGTGGGCGGATCACAAGGTCAGGAGTTCCAGACCAGCCTGGCCAATATGGTGAAACCCTGTCTCTAATAAAACACAAAAATTAGCCGGGTGTGGTGGTGGGCACCTGTAGTCCCACCTACTTGGGAGGCTGAGGCAGGAGAATAGTTTGAACCCGGGAGGCAGAGTCTGCAGTGAGCCGAGATTGCACCACTGCACTCCAGCCTAGGCGACAGAGCGAGACTCTGTCTCAAAAACAGCAACAACTACAAACAAACAAAAAACAGGGTTAACAAAAGTATGGAATTCAATTCTTTTTATATGCTGCAACCACGTTCTGGCCCTAGATTTGGCTGGGCATGGTGGCTCACGCCTGTAATCCCAGCACTTTGGGAGGCTGAGGCAGGCGGATCACGAGGTTAGGAGTTCGAGATCATCCTGGCCAACATGGTGAAACCCCGTCTCTACTAAAAATACAAAAATTAGCTGTGTGTGGTGGCAGGTGCCTGTAATTCCAGCTACTCAGGAAGCTGAGGCAGGAGAATTGCTTGAACCCGGGAGGCAGAGGTTGCAATGAGCCGAGATCACACCACTGCACTCCAACCTGGGTGACAGAGCAAAACTCCTTCTGAAAAGAAAAAAAAAAAGAAATATTAAGTAACTTGTCTGAGGCCACATAGTTACCAAGACGTGGGAGCTGGGACTTGAACCCAGGCAGTCTGGCTGGATTCATGCCTGCAGCCTCTGCACTCCTGCTACTTACTGTGTGAGAAGCGCCTGTTCTGTGGAAGGTTGTGGGCTGAGATCTTTCCATGAGTTCCACTCATTTACCCCCAAGGCTGTTTTTAAAGACGGGCATGACAGTTATGCCCATTTTACAGATGGGGCCCTGAGGCTCAAAAGGGCATGCCACTCACCCATTTCCACAAAGCTATAGTTAGTTAGCAGAGGGCAGAATTCGGCCGCCTCTCCCCTAGCTTGAAGGCTGTGATTGACACAGAGGTTTTTTTGTTGTCGTTGCTGTTGTTTGTTCCTTTTTCTTATTTTTGAGACAGGGTCTTGCTCTGTCATCCCAGCTGGCGTGCAGTGGTGCGATGTCAGCTCACTGCAAACTCTGCCTCCAAGATGCAAATGATTCTCGTGCCTCAGCCTCCCAAGTAGCTGGAATTACAGGTGTGCACTACCACGCCCAGCTGTTTTTTGTAGAGATGGGGTTAGTAGAGATTTGTTTTATAGAGACGGGGTTTCACCATGGTCTCTACTAAACCCTGTCTCTACTAAAAATACAAAAATTACCCAGGCGTGGTGGCACATGCCTGTAGTCCCAGCTACTCAAGAGGCTGAGGCAGGAGAATCACTTGAACCTGGGAGGTGGAGGTTGCAGTGACCCAAAATCATGCACTCTAGCCTGGGGTCTCGCTTTTGCCCAGGTTAGAGTGCAGTGGCACAATCATAGTGGCTCACTGCAGCCTCAAACTCCTGGGCTGAAGGGAATCCTCCCACCTCAGCCTCCCAAGTAGCTAGGACTATAGGCATGTGCCATCCTGGCGAGTTAATTTTTTGTGTGTTTTTATTGTCTCGAGACAGAGTCTTGCTCTGTTGCTCAGGCTGGACTGCAATGGCATGATCTTGGCTCACCGCAACCTCCACCTCCTGGGTTCAAGCAATTCTCCTACCTCAGCCTCCCGAGTAGCTGGGATTACAGGTGCGTGCCACCATGCCTGGCTAATTTTGTATTTTTAGTAGAGACAGGGTTTCGCCGTGTTGATCAGGCTGCTCTCGAACTCCTGACCTCGTGATCCACCTGCCTCGGCCTCTCAAAGTGTTGGGATTACAGGCATGAGCCACTGAGCCTGGCCTGGTGAGCTAATTTTTAAATTTGTTATAGAGACAAGAGTCTCTCTTATGTTGCCCAGGCTGGTCTCGACCCCCTGGCCTCAAGTGATCCTCCCACCTCAGCCTCCCAAAGTGCTGGGATTACAGATGGGTGTCACCGCACCTGGCCTCTGAGGAGGATTTCATTATAAACCTGCCCTGAAGGGAGGGAATCCAATTTTACGAGAGGGTGTAGCCTGGTGAGGCCTGGATGACCTCCGGAGGCAGGGGCTTGTGCCTGGGCTGAGGCCTAAGGGACAATGGGCAGACATGAAGTTGCCCCAGGCAGAGGGTACAGTGTGGGCAAAGTCAGGAAGTGGCAGGGCTTGGATCACTCCAGGAAGAGAGAGGAGTCATGTGTCACAGAAGCTCGAGACCCAGAGAGTGAGGCAGGCAGGCAGGCAGGCAGGGACCAAGCTTGGGCACAGCCAGGAAGGCAGGACAGGGCATGGTGGGGCCAATGGAATCATCACCCAAGTCGGGGATTTTCAGGGAAACAGCTTAGATAAGGCCAGGCATACAGTAGCTCCCACCTGTAATCCCAGCATTTGGGGAGGCTGAGGTAGGAGGACTGCTTGAGCCTGGGAGTTCGAGACCAGCCTAGGCAACATAGTGAGACCCCCATATCCACAAAAAATTTAAAAAAGGAGTTTGTGTTCCTGTAGTAGCATACTTGGGAGGTTGAGGTGGCAGTATCACTTGAGCCCGGGAGTTCAAGGCTAAAGTGAGCTGATTGAGCCATTGCACTCCAGCCTGAGCGACAGAGAGATACGCTGTCTCAAAGGAAATACAAATTAAAAAACCAGCCGGGCATGCTGGCGTGTGCCTGTCGTCTCAGCTACTTGGGACACTGAAGTAGGAGGATCGCTTGAGCCCAGGAGTTCAAGGCTGCCGTGAACTATGATTGTGCCTCTGCAGTCCAGCCTGGGCGACAGAGAAAGACCCTGTCTCTTAAAAAAAAACAAAAAAAACTTAGATAAGAGGATGCTGTGCCTCCCTGGGGGTCTTCAGTCACCCATGGTCCTGGCAAGAGAGGAGGGCCAGGAGAGAGCTTCACCCACCTGCTGTCCTGCCCATGTGACATCCGCAGGTGCTGCCATGGCCACGACTGTTGTTACACTCGAGCTGAGGAGGCCGGCTGCAGCCCCAAGACAGAGCGCTACTCCTGGCAGTGCGTCAATCAGAGCGTCCTGTGCGGTGAGTCCCCAGCACCACTATGCCATCCGCCCCGAGTATCCCCTGGGCATCCTGGCATAGCCAGATGACTTCCGTGCCCCTGTTGCAATAACCACTGCTTCCAACTCTCTATAGAACACCCCTTGGGTATATCTAATGTAAGTGATATTTATTTTATTTATTTTTTGAGTCAGAGTCTCGCTCTGTCACCCAGGCTAGAGTGTGCTGATGTGATCTTGGCTCACTACAACCTCTGCCTCCTGGGTTCAAGCGATTCTCATGCCTCAGCCTCCCAAGTGGCTGGGACTACAGGCATGCACCATCACGCCCAGCTAATTTTTGTATGTTTTTCAGTAGAGGTGGGGTTTCACCAAGTTGGCCGGGCTGGTCTCAAACTCCCCACCTCAAGTGCTCTGCCCGCCTTGGCCTCCCAAAGTGCTGGGATTACAGGCATGAGTCGTGGTGTCTGGCCCTAATGTGAGTGATCTTTAACAATGAGGACTTGAAAAAGAAAACCCTGAAGAAACCTACTTCTTTGATGTCTGGACGACAAGGAAGAAGATAGAAATGGCATCAGATAATAAACAGTGTAAATGTTTATCAGAAAGGGGCTGGTGGTCGGGACCAGTAGGAGGATCGCTTGAGTCCAGGAGTGCATCTCCACAAAAATGTTAAAGGATTTTTTAACATTGGCCAGGCGTGGTGGCACACATCTGTGATCCCAGCTACTTGGGAGGCTGAGGCAGGAGGATTGCTTGAAGCCCAGGAGGTTGAGGCTGCAGTGAGCTGTGATCGAGCCACTGCACTCCTGCCTGGGTGACAGAGCAAAACCCAGTCTCAAAAAAATAATAATAATAATAATATTTTACATAACCAAACACTTCTAAAGATTAAAAAAAAACCCTACAATTAATTAAAAACCTCAGGTCCCTCAGGCAATCATACCAGATATTGAAACAAAGCAATAACATAAGGACTGCAGTATTTATTTTATTTTTATATTATTTATTTATTCTTTGTTAGTTTGTTTTTGGAGTGTGGGTTTTGTTTTATTTTTTGATTTTTTTCTTTTTTTCGACCCACGGATTTATTCTTATTGCCCAGGCTTGAGTGCAATGGCGTGTTCTCAGCTTACTCAACCTCCGCCTCTTGGGGTTCAGTGATTGTTCCACCTCATCCACCCTCCACCTCTTGGGTTTGGGTGGTTTTTCCGCCTCGGCCTCCTGAGTAGCTAAGGGAGGAGTCTTGAGATTATCATCCACTGAGGCTGGAAGAGGAGAGGGTGGAAGAGGGATAAGGAGACACTCGTTCAGATTATCATCCACTGAGGGTGGAAGAGGAGAGGGTGGAAGAGGGATAAGGAGACACTCGTTCAGATTATCATCCACTGAGGGTGGAAGAGGAGAGGGTGGAAGTGGAGCAAGAGGACACTCCTTGATATTATCATCCACTGAGGGTGGAAGGGGACGATGGAGACATTCGGGAGGTGTCTTGAGGCTCAGGGAGTTATCCGTTATAGAACGTTGTTGAGTTGGAGGAGGTGGCTGGCGGCCCATCCTGTTTTTTAAAGTTTCAGCTGTGAGGTAGGGCCAGTGGGGCAATCCTGAAGAATGACGATGCTCCGCTGCCGCCATTCTGACCTGTAGGGCCGAAGAAGGGAATGTTTTCACACATATTCATTTGATGGACAAAATTACCGCCACCAACAGGGTCTGCACCTTCTGTTGCTGGTGATAGATTTTTGCACCTTTCCATCCTCCAGGT
This sequence comes from Pan troglodytes, assembly GCF_028858775.2. NCBI lineage: Eukaryota > Metazoa > Chordata > Mammalia > Primates > Hominidae > Pan > Pan troglodytes. The sequence continues at coordinate 31,108,529 of NC_072416.2, forward strand.
TTCAAAATAGCAGTATCAGTGTCATAATATCACCCTTCCACTGAGTACTGCCAACAGCTGGGGAGTAAAGAAAAGTCATTGGGACACACTGTTGTCTCCACATGCCACTGTGTCTGTCTGCAAACGTAGGCAGGCTGGGGTCCTGCCCCAGGGAAGACAGAGTCATAACAGAGTAATAAAGAAGCATGTTTGAGACACAGGAGTGTCTATGTCCATCCTCATTCCTCCCTCACAGCCATCACCAGAGCATGTTTCTTGCACCAGGTCAACAGACAGTAAGAGAGGCATGAAAAGCCCATTGTCCACACATGTTGCAGCTTCCTTTTGGAGAATGTTTTCCAGGCCTTTTATGTTCTGTCTCTGATTCTCAGAACTCTGCAAGGTCAGTGTGACCACCCTGCTCCAAATCTAAGAAAACAGAGGTTTCCAGAGGAACGAGAAATTGTGCCCAGGGTCACACAGCTTGCAAGAGGCAGAGTGGAAGTTGATTCCAGCTCTGCCTGCAGGACCCTCTCACTTCCCCTCTGTTTCCCTTCTTGACAAAGGATCTTCTTCACTCTGGAGGTGCCACCCATGAGAACAAAGAGCTCTGGAGAGATGTGGATTCCTGAAGAGCTGCAGGGGAACTGGGAGAGGGTTTTCTGACAGAACAATCTTACCTCAAGAAGTCAGTTAGGCATGGCTGTAATATTTCTTTTCACTCCCAGGTAATACCAAATTGTAAGTGCACTAGGACATAAAGAATACTTTTGTCCATGGAAAAATGAGGTGGGAATTCTAAACAAAGCAAGTTTTAAAACTGTGTTTCACTTCAAGTGTACAAGTCCCGTCACGTGTAATCATAGGACTCGGCAGCTTTTGAAGGTACAGAGGCCGCACAAGAACCAGCTTAGCTGAGCATCATTTAAGGCCTTCATTTGGAATTGTCCCTGTGGGTAATAAGTTACATTCACTCTTCACTAATTAACAGTCAGGGCCCATTTGCTATTACAAATATGGAACCTCTGACACTTTGAATATTAGATCAGGGGCCCCACTGGGTGGGGATGAAGGTGTTTTTGCACAACATGGTTACCAACAGGGATGGGACTGTGATGCTTGTAGGCAGCCTTTCTCTCTGCCATCTCCCTCTGCAGGGCTTGAGCACAGAGCTGTAGGGAGAAAAATGTATCCATGTCCTGACCTGGCAGACTATGTTCAAAAGCAAGGAAAACAAACAAACTTACCCAGTTGCAAAGAGGCTTTCTTGCAGAAGGGGGGATCTGAAAAAGCCAACACATGAGAAATTGAATGTTGAGAGAGTCTAAGAGCCGTGGCATCATCTGCATCAGCACTGAACTATCCTGCAACTGCGGGGAGGAAGCTCCTTACTTTGCATTTGTGGTAGTCCTCTGCCCGCCGCCACAACTCTTGCGCACGTTGAAACATTTTCCTATGGATTACAATCACTTTCATCAGATAAAGCACCACTTTCAGGATGATTTTAAATAATCTGCCATATTTCTGTTATCCTCACAACTGTACCCTTACACAATCTATCTCTACCTAGAAAATGTATTTCAGATGGCTATAAGAGTACAGTCTGAGCCGGTCGCGGTGGCTGACGCCTGTAGTCCCAGCACTCTGGGAGGGCGAGGCGGATGGATCACGAGGTCAGGAGATTGAGACCATCCTGGCTAATACGGTGAAACCCCATCTCTACTAAAAATACCAAAGATTAGCCGGGCGTGGTGGCAGGCACCTGTAATCCCAGCTACTCGGGAGGCTGAGGCAGGGGAATCACTTGAACCTGGGAGGCGGAGGTTGCAGTGAGCCAAGATCACGTCATTGCACTCCAGCCTGGGTGACACAGCCAGACTCCATCTCAGAAAAACAAAAACAAAAAAACTGTACGGTCTGATCCAAACTGTTGCTATATTGATTCCTCCTCTTGCTTACTGCCTGCTGACTTCTGAGATGATAGTTTCCTTCCCCATTCTCAGTATATCCCTAATTCATCCTTCATTGAGCATCTTTTATCATAAAGCTGTATTCTCTTTGTATTAATATCCTTACCGTGTTTCACAGGGCAGAAACAGCTGGGCTTATAAACAGGCATAGTCCTTTTGAAGGATGTGGTTGATCCTACAACAACACACTTTCCTAAGGATGACAACAACTCACCCCACCCCTAGAATGGCTGGTATGAACCGAGTTTCCACACAGTCTAGCTGGCAATGGGGTCAGGAGACGTTTTGCTACTTCACATCTTTTGGTCACTGGTAAATATTAAGGTACTTTGTTTTCTGTTTTGTGAACTCTCTCTCTCTCTCACGATATGTCTTCTGACCATTTGTTTCTATTTCTGCATTTACTGGGTCTAAACACTGTACAAAGGTTAAAAACAACACTCCAATGGGCGTTTCCCAAGAGGGTGGGGTTCAGTTTCTGAACTCACTTGTAGGTGTGTATTTCTTTCATATCCAATTTCCCATTTTCCTCTGCCTCTGATACCTGCCTCTCCTTTTCTGCGTGCTCACATTCTTTCATGCTTAGTTTCCTCAGATTAGAAGGGAGAGAAATGCACACACATGATCCACCAGCCCGTGTGGGATCCCCTCTGCCCTTCTGGCATCTGAAGGCTGTGATTCAAAGATCCCCCCTGCAACCTTCCCAGAAATGAACCAACTGATTCTCACAACCAAAGGGAGAATTGACACCTCCCATTGAGGGACAAAAAAAAGTCACACTCTGGCCTGCTGGCAAGTCACCTGTCATTTCCAGCTCATCTTCATAGTTCCATAGTTAGTCCTATTCTTTAGTAAATATAAAGACTATTAAAAGCTTCTATGAGGTGCACTATGTGTGTCTCTGGGGTCAGTCTTGTGCTTGACACAGCGAAAGCTCATTTTAGTTCAGTGTGAAAAACCAGACCTCACCAATTCATCACAACTAACTCCATCGGAAGCAGAGGATTGCTCCTCATCTGACTCCTCCTGTGTGAGACCTGATTCTCAGTCAGAGGCTGATGCCGGAACTGAGACCATCAGCCATAGAGAGATCCTTCCAGAATATGGTGTCATTAACCCCGCAGTTCACTACTGCACTTTGCCATGATTCAGGACTGGAACTCTTGTCATCGACTTTAAAGATCCTGGTTGAGAGAAAAGGCAATCTGAATGCTGGGCGCATCTATTGAATTAGAAATGGTCGGAATGGCTCCTAAGTCAGGGTGTTATGTCCTGAAAATAGGTGACAATGGCAAACCATCCACCCTGGTGTTGACTGACTTTAACAAGGTTCAGTTCACAGAGATTGAGGGCAGAAAAAGGAAATGGCCTAAAAAGGGTAAGTTTGCTGTGTTGCCCTCACACCACTTGATTCATGGTCCTGATCCTAAGGATCTCACCTGATACTTGGTTTTATAGGAAGGATGTGTAAAATTCCCAGAACGCTAGGAAACAGGGACAAAAACACTTCAAAGAGAAAGTTAATGAACTTGTTTCTGACCACAGGGCATCCTTCAGCACATGCTGTCTGGAGTGGCCTCCAACAAGGAGTGTGTGGTGAGGTGCTGAGAATGCAATGGGAGCAGGGTCCTGTCCCCACGCTAAAGAAGCTCACAGTTTAATGCAAATGAGAAGCCAGTGAGGACATCACTACTCCTGCTGTGCACTTGGGAACTAGAAACACAAAACCTGACTCTGGAGGGAAGCTAAGGAAGCATTCTACTCTTGAGTTGACATAAGTGCATCTGAAGCTTCTGATCTCCGATGAGAACAATGGGGGACACCAAACAGAATATAAAACTCATGATTGAATACATCAAATTGCTAACATGGCAGTAAACAGACATGAGGTGAAGATGGAGAAGAAGGAAACCCAGGACGAAAGTCAGCCTCGCATTTGGAACCCATTTCCCTGAGTTTCATTGCTGAATTCCAGAAGGAACTACTGAGATGCAAAGAAGCACAGCAGCTTTTGCACACATGCATGGGATTAGATGGAAAACAAGTGGATTGAGGGTCTGCCAATGAAAGCGACCCATACTGAAGTCCACTGGCTCTGGTTGAGACCCAGAAGAGTCATGCATCAGAATAAAGGTGGACAGAAAATACCCTGGCCTTTGTAGGGACTGAGCCTGCACCGATGACCTCAATTGCCGCCTGTATGGAGGACCCCTGACCATCCCCCAGAAGTAGACTCCCATCTCTTCTGCAGCAAGATAACATGCTACTAGGCCTCAATTCATTGCTAAATATTTTTTAACAACTATCTCACATTTAACAAAAAAAGATCAGTCATATGGCAGCAAAATACAATGTAATATGACCAAAACATGAAAGACTGTGAAAATGAATCTGGAGGTGACCCAAGCATTGAATTCAACAATCCAGGCTGGGTGCGGTGGCTCACACTGGGAGGCTGAGGTAGGCAGATCACCTGAGGTCAGGAGTTCAAGACTAGCCTGGCCAACATGGTGAACCCCTGTCTCTACTAAAAATACAAAAATCGGGCCGGGCACGGTGGCTCACGCCTGTAATCCCAGCACATTGGGAGGCCGAGGTGTGCGGATCATGATATCAGGAGTTCTAGACCAGCTTGGCCAATATGGTGAAACCCCGCCTCTACTAAAAATACAAAAATTATCCGGGCATGGTGGCATATGCCTGTAGTCCCAGCTACTCAAGAGGCTGAGGGATAAGCATCGCTTGAACCTGGGAGGTGGAGGTTGCAGTGAGCCAAGATCATGCCACTGCACTCTAGCCTGGGTGACAGAGTGAGACTCTGTCTCAAAAAAAAAAAAAAAAAAAAAAAAAAAAAATTGGCCAAATGTGCTGGCACACACCTGTAATCCAAGCTACTCAGGAAGCTGAGGCAGAATTGCTTCAAACTGGGAGCAGAGGTTGCAGTGAGCCAAGATTGCACCATAGCACTCCAGCCTGGGCGACAGAGCGAGACTCTATCTCAAAATTAAAAAAAAAAAAAAAAGGCTGGCTGTGGTGGCTCACGCCTCTAATCCCAGCACTTTGGGAGGCTGAGGCAGGTGGATTACCTGAGGTCAGAAGTTCGAGACCAGCCTGGACAACATGGTGAAACCCCATCTCTAGTAAAAATACAAAAATTAGCTGGGCGTGGTGGTGGGCACCGGTAATCCCAGCTACTTGGGAGGCTGAGGCAGGAGAATTGCTTGAACCCAAAAGGCAGTGAGCCGAGATTTTGCCATTGCACTACAGCCTGGGCAACAACAGCAAAGCTCCATCTCAGGAAAAAAAAAAAAAAAAAAAGACAGAGAAAGGAAAACCAATGCCAGTACTAGCAACTCCTCTTCCCCCGAAAAAATGACAAACAAGAATGTAGGAAGGGAAAGGAATTATACAGCTTAAACTAATGAAGCAGAAAGGACAAACTCAATTTTGAACCCACTGAATGTGCCACAAATATTGTAGAAAATATTCTCAAGGACTTTACAGTTGTCTACTTTGATTGGCACATGGTTCATACAACAGTATTTGTGTCAAGGCACATCTTACTGTTTTCTGGCGGTCTTCCTCTTTCCATTGATTTTGTCATGATGGTTGATTTTCGTTGTCACCTTCCTCTTATGGATTTTAGCTCTAAATTTTCTTTCCACATTTCTCCATGGAGTAATGACGTCTTTCAGGCCAATTTTATTTCCTGGAAAGGAAGAAACTCTTTTCTTTGTGTGCATACAAATGGACCTCAGCCCTTGGTGAGAGTGAGGAGAAGAGAAGGTGAGAAACCTGAGGGCAAGAAGCTGTTCTTTCCCTTTCCAGGGCAAACTCATTTCCACACTATGGGGACTCCAACAGAGCCATACCTTCCTGTCTACGTCGGTTGGACCTCCAGGCTCTCTGCTGTACATCCGTGGATCCATCATGTCCATTTCGAGAACAGAAGATAGTCTTCAGGAAAGACACCTAGGAAATAATAATATAAGAATGACGGCTGGGCACGGTGGCTCATGCGTATAATCCTAGTACTTTGGGAGGCCAAGGCAGGTGGATCACGGGGTCAGGAGTTCAAGACCAGCCTGGCCAAGATGGTGAAACCCCGTCTCTACTAAAAATACAAAAATTAGCTGGGCATGGCAGCGGGCGCCCGTAATCCGAGCTACTCGGGAGGCTGAGGCAGAGAACCGTTTGAAGCTGGGAGGCGGAGGTTGCAGTGAGCCGAGATCACACCACTGCACTCCAGCCTGAGCGACAGAATGAGACTCTGTCTCACACACACACACACACACACACACACACACACACACACACACACAAGAATGACATGAGGCTGGCACGGTGGCTCACTCCTGTAATCCCAGCACTTTGGGAGGCCGAGGCAGGCGGATCACCTGAGGTCGGGAGTTTGAGACCAGCCTCACCAACATGGAGAAATGCTGTCTCTGCTAAAAATACAAAATTAGCCAGGCATGGTGGTGCATGCCTGTAATCCCAGCTATTCGGGAGGCTGAGGCAGGAGAATCACTTGAACCCAGCAGGAAAAGGTTGTGGTGAGCTGAGATTGTGCCATTGCACTCCAACCTGGGCAACAAAATTGAAACTCTGTCTCAAAAAAAAAAAAAAAATAGGCCAGGTGCGGTAGCTCACGCCTGTAATCCCAGCACTTTGGGAGGCTGAGGCGGGTGAATCACAAGGTCAAGAGATGGAGACCATCCCGGGCAACATGGTGAAACCCCATCTCTACTAAAAATACAAAAATTAGCTGAGCATGGTGATGCACGCCTGTAGTCCCAGCTACTCGGGAGGCTGAGGCAGGAGAACTGCTTGAACCCAGGAGGCAGAGGTTGCAGTGAGCCAAGATCCCACCACTGCACTCCAGCCTGGTGACAGAGTGAGACTCCGTCTCAAAAAAAAAAAAAAAAAAAAAAAAAAAAAAAAAAAAAAAAAAAAATGACATGAATATACTTCACACAACTGGACTGTACACTTCAACATGGTTAGATGGTTATTATCATCTTATAAGTATTTTACCACAGGTTAACATGTTTCACAACTTGAAAAGGAAGTAATTACCTTCAGCTCTCTGAGTTCTAGAATTTGTAACATTTCACCCCCTGCTCCTTCCTGATCTGCACTGGAGCATCTTCCTTCTGTCCCTGCTCTACTCAGAGTTCACTTTCTTTCCCTCACATCAGCTTCATTGAGGCTGGTTTGAACTTAACGCAAAACGTTCTCACTAATGACTGAATTCCCACCAAGATTTCCATATTATCACAGTATGCTTTTAATCTTCTAAGATATTAAATATTTGTTCTCATCATAGTGAAAATGCAATGCAAATCCCATCTCAGATGTGGGTCAGATACCTATGAATCTCCTGAGGTAGTCATTGAAATGACTTTTTTCTTGAGATGGAGTGTCACTCTCAACCATGCTGAAGTGCAGTGGCGCTACCTTGGCTCACGGCAACCTCCACCTCCCAGATTCAAGCGATTCTTGTGCCTCGGCCTCCCAAGTAGCTGGGATTACAGGTGCCTGCTACCATGCCTGGCTAATTTTTGTCTTTTCAGTAGAGATGGGGTTTCACCATGTTGGCCCATCTGGTCTTGAACTCCTGACCTCAAGTGATCCACCTGCCTCAGCCTCCCAAAGTGCTGGGATTACAGGCATGAGCCACCACACCTGGCCTGAAATAGTATCTTTCAAATTCTTTGTAGAATTTGTTTTTTCCTGATTTCTGCACATAGGATAAAAAAAAAAAAATCATGTACTAGGATTTTGAGAGAAGCAATGGGTAATCTAAAAAGATGAAAAGAGCAACCACGTCAATCCCACAACTACTGCTACATTTCATAGGAAAGGTAGCTGGCCCAGTTTGGAGCTAGGAGAAATGTTAAACACATGAAGAAATGACAAGCAAAGAAATGCCATCACGCATGAATGCTTCATGGCACCCATGATGTCCCTGCTTAGGAGGTAATGGCATAGATGACTAGATGACAAGGACAAAGATGAGAGGTGCGAAGTTGTCCAAGTCCAACAGCTCAACTGAACTTTCCTAAATGGAATTGTTAAAAAGTGGTAAATTTAACAACTTCCCCTGGCTCACGTGGTGGCTCACGCTTGTAATCCCAGCACTTTGGGAGGCTGAGGCGGGTGGATCATTTGAGGTTGGGTTTTGAGACTAGCCTGGCCAACATGGTAAAACCCCGACTCTACTAAAAATACAAAAATTAGCTGGGCATGGTGGTGGGCACCTGTAATCCCAGCTACTTGAGAGGCTGAGGCAGGGGAATCGCTTGAAGCCAGGAGGTGGAGGTTGCAGTGAGCCGAGATCACACCATTATACTCCAGCCTGGGCAACAGAGGGAGACTCATCTCGGGGGTGAGAAAAGAAAAAAAAAAAAAAAAAAAAAAAAGCTTCCTCCAATTTATACCGAAAATTCTCTGTTCAGGACTAAGTGGCATAGAGAATGTTAAATGTGCCTAGATATCTTCATAACTCATATTTTTTCTGTTTTCTACATATCTTGAAAGGCAGTGCCAAATGACGTGTAATTATCTAGGTGGTTAAACTGAAACATACTTCCTCTTCCCTTGAATATAAAAAAGCATTGTGGTATTAGTACTTTTATCTTGGATCATTGTTCAGAAGGAGGTTCAGCCCCCAGACGACCACATTTTTACTGTCATGAATGGCAAGACAAAATGTAGAGCTCAACTTACCCAAAGGAAAAAAGGCTCAAAAGACAAATTATGGCACAACTTAGCAGCCAAATTCTTACCAAGTACAGACTTTTGACATACTGATCTCTCTCCAGTTGCAAGTGGGAACATGCACTTTGAATGATGTCATTCAAAATTACCCTGCCCAGACACACTTTTCATTGATTCTCTTGGAGGGCAGTTCTAAGAGATTCTCTGGGGCTTTCTCTGCATCATGAGATGCAGTGCAGTTCTGCCCTTCACCTTCCGGCAGTTTGTCACCTCGTCCCTATGACCTCAGAGGAACTTTGTCTCAGGCCAATTGTTTGTTCCTTGGCCTCTTTCATTTCCCCTAAAAATCATTTGCTGCCCCTCTAAATGGCCTACATCTCCATCTATCTCCCTCTCCCCTCAGAAGAGGGTGCTCTTTAAGCATCAACCATCTGGCCCTTCTAGCAGTCTCATTTTTCAGCTGGTTCCCATGTTTATGCCTGTTCTATGTTTTTCTTCTCCTGTTAAGCTGTCTGTTGTCAGCTCATTTCTGCAGTGAATCTTCAGAGAGGAGATTGGAAGCTTTCCTTCCACCCATACGATAGAACTATAAAGCAGAAGAGTTTAGAAAGAATTTCCTATTTAAGTGACGAAACCTCATACTCCATTTGTGATAAATAGCACAAAGGTTAAAAAAACTTATTTTTGACCAAAAGCTCTGTTGACATTCTATTAAACAAACACTGACCTATTTAATTTTCATAATGTAAATGGCAGACATTTTCATAATTCTTATGCTAATAAATCATTTCCCTGATTGTTTGGGTAAAACCACATATTCATAATGAAGTCCAGAAATGTGAATTGTTTTATATAATTTATTCTTATTTGTGATTATAAGTATACCTCTACAGAAAGTTAGTATACTCACACAAAGGTAATTTGTGCAGAAGAGAATGGTAAATGTGTAAGGTCTCAGAAACCCAATAATGATAATTATCAAATTATCCAATTTTTGTGGAGATGGGGTTTTGCCATGTTGGCCAGGGTGGTCTCGAACTCCTCCACAAAAGTCAGTCTCACGATGACGATAGACAGCCAGAGTATTGATAACCTGGAATAATAATAGTTGAAATAATGAAAAGGTCAATGACACCGACAATATTTCACTCAGAAAGAATCATCCTTAGAAACCGTCAACCTCCTCCAAAAGGTAACCACATCCCTCAGATATCACCGTGGGATTCCACTGCTACAAAAAAGAACAGAAGTTACAAGTCTCATGTTTTTCAGATGGCTGGTAGTGTTTTTAGGCATTGCAAATCTGGGGTGCTGTCTTTCTTGGTATAAAGCAGGGATATCCAATCTTTTGACTTCCCTGCCTATATTAAAAGAAGCAAAGCTGTCTTGAGCCACACATAACATACACTAACACTAACAATAGCTGATGATCTAAAAAAAAAACTCTTTTTTTTTTTTTTTTTTTGGAGACAGAGTTCCGCTCCACTCAGTCGCCCAGGCTGGAGTGCAGTGGTGCAATCTCAGCTCACTGCAACCGCCAGCTCCTGGGCTCAAGCCATTCTCCTCCCTCAGCCTCCCGAGTAGCTGAGATTACAGGTCTCTGCCACCATGCCCGACTAATTTTTGTATTTTTAGTAGAGATGAGGTTTCACCATGTTGGCCAGTCTGGCCTTGAACTCCTGACAGGCGATCTGCCTGCCTCGGCCTCCCAAAGTGCTGGGATTACAGGTGTGAGCCACCGTGCCCAGCCATTTGTTTTTGTTTTTGTTTGGTGTTTTGTTTTTGAGATGGGGTCTCACTCTGTCACCCACGCTGGAGTGCAGTGGCGTGCTCTCGGCTCACTGCAACCTCTGCCTCTCAGGTTCAAGTGATTCTCCTGCCTCAGCCTCCTGAGTAGCTGGGAGTACAGGTGCCTGACAATGCACTCAGCAAATTTTTGTATTTTTTGTGGAGATGGGGTTTTGCCATGTTGGCCAGGGTGGTCTCGAACTCCTGACCTCAGGTAATCTGCCCGCCTCAGCCTCCCAAAGTGCTGGGATTACAGGCATGAGCCACTGTACCTGGCCAAAATCTCCTAATGTTTTAAGAAAGTTTACAAATTTGTGTTGAACTGCATTCAAAACTGTCCTGGGCCACATGCAGCCCGTCACTCATGGCTAAGACAAGCTAAGTATAAAGTAATTATCTTTTCTTTTTGTTTGGAGACAAAGTCTTGCTCTGTCACCCAGGCTAGATTGCAGTGGCATGATCTCAGCTCACTGCAACCTCCGCCTCCCGGGTTCAAGCGATTCTCCTGCCTCAGCTACTGAGTAACTGGGATTACAGGCGCCTGCCACCGCACTCGGCTAATTTTTGTATTTTTAGTACAAACAGGGTTTCACCATCTTGGCCAGGCTGGTCTCCAACTCCTGACCTCATGATCCACCTGCCTCGGCCTCCCAAAGTGCTGGGAATACAGGTGTGAGCCACTGCACCTGGCCAGTAGTTATCTTTTCTTTAAAGTTATTTACTTGTTTTTTAAATTGATGTATAACATTGGATGCATTTATTATATATCACATGGTAAAAGAATCCCTCTAAATAATACTTCTCTCTTGGATTATATGAATCTTTGTCATTTAAAGCTCAGCATGAGTTAAAAAAAAAATACAATGAAGAGATTACTTCATTCACAAATAAGGATCAAATTTTAGTGCTTAAAAATTAACAAGGTGGGCCGGGCGTGGTGGCTCACGCCTGCAATCCCAGCACTTTGGGAAGCCGAGGTGGGTGGACCACGAGATCAGGAGATTGAGACCATCCTAGCTAACACGGTGAAACCCATCTCTACTAAAATTACAAAAAATTAGCAGGGCATGGTGGCACGCGCCTATAGTTCCAGCTACTTGGGAGGCTGAGGCAGAAGAATCACTTGAACCCGGGAGGCAGAGGTTGCAGTGAGCCGAGATCGCACCACTGCACTTCAGCCTGGGTGACAGAGCGAGACTATGTCTCAAAAAAAAATTACCAAGGCGGAGATCATGAAAATGGCATGAATAGTGTGGGATTTCTCTAAGATTGTTGATATTAATTCCATTAGACTCTTATGTGAGTGAAGATGAAGACTTCCCCTAAGTTCAGACAGCTTGTGATAACATTTCTACATCGATTCCTCAGGATTTAACTATATATTCTTGAAAACATCTCAATTTTAAATGTTTCTTTCAAGATGGTGAATTAAACAGAGATAGCCCTTCATCAGGTTGAACTCAGCATATGCTGTGTCTGAAATGGAAATGATGGAGTTAGAGAACCATACAACAATGGTAGTGATTTCAGAAACATGGTGTTAAGCAGAACAAAGCAGACACAAAAGAGTACCTATGGCATGGCATGCATCTGTATACCTGAAATTCCAGAATAAGCAAGCTAACCTATGATAAGAAAGAGACTGGCTGGGAAGAGTGAGAGTTCACTTTCTGGGGTGACATGATAGTGTAGATCTTGGCTGGGCACGGTGGTTCACGCCTGTAATCCCAACGCCTTGGGAGGCTGAGGCGGGCGGATCACCTGAGGTCGGGAGTTCAAAACCAGCCTGACCAACATGGAGAAACCCTATCTCTACTAAAAATACAAAATTAGCTGGGAGTGGTGGCACATGTCTGTAATCCCAGCCTCTCGGGAGGCTGAGGCAGGAGAATCGCTCGAACCTGGGAAGCAGAGGTTGTGGTGAGCTGATATTGCCCCATTGCACTCCAGCCTGGGCAACAAGGGAGAAACTGTCTCAAAAAAATAAATAAATAAATAAAATAATGTAGATCTTGAAAGGGGGTTGGTTTATGCTGGTGTATGTACTTTCCAAAGTTAGTAAACTGACACTTAAGGTTATATATTTTGGCCAGGCGCGGTGGCTCACGCCTGTAATCCCAGCACTGGGAGGCTGAGGCAGGCAGATCACGAGGTCAAGAGATGGAGACCATCCTGGCGAACATGGTGAAACCCCGTCTGTACTAAAAATACAAAAATTAGCCAGGTGTGGTGGCCTACTAAAAATACAAAAATTAGCCAGACGTTGTAATCTGAGCTACTCAGGAGGCTGAGGCAGGACAATTGCTTGAACCCCGGAAGCGGAGGTTGCAGTGAGCCGAGATCTTGCCACTGCACTCCAGCCTGGGCGACAGAGTGAGACTCTAAGAAAAAAAAAAAAGAAGTCATCAAACCAGATGACACAAATCAAATGACATTTCACTTTGTTTTGGTCCATTTTGTTTGTTAGAGACAAGAGTGCAGCGGGGCCATCTCGGCTCACTGCAACATCCAGCTCCTGGGCCCAAGCGATCCTCCCACCTCAGCCTCTCCAGTAACAGGGATAACAGGTACGCACCACCAGGCCCAACTAATCTTTTTTGGAATTTTTTGTAGAGATGGGGTTTCGCTATGATGCCCTGGCTACTCTTCAACTCCTGGACTCGAGTGATCTGCCCACCTCGGCCCCCTAAAGTGCTGGGATTACAGGCCTGAGCTGTGTAATTTCATGCCGCGTGACACAGCCCAGTAAAACGGAAGAAACCCCGCGGGTCCAGCGTCTACTCACAGGGGTGGGATGATGGCTGATAAATCCCAGCAGGAGCCAAAAGAGGAGCCACCACCGCAGCCGCAGCCGCATGTCCTGGTCCTTTCAGGGCGCCCTGAGGCGGCCAGGACAGAGGTGGAGGTGGCTTAGGGCAGGGGGGAGGGAAGGGGACGGGGACCGGGGCCGGATCTGAGTTGGGGAGGGGGAGGGGGAGGGGAAGGGGAGGGGAAGGGGGGAAGGGAAGGGAAAGGAGGAGAAGGGGGCTGTTGGGCACCTGGAGGAGGTGGAGGAGGAGGACGAGGAGAAGAAGAAAGGGGTCTGGGAAAGGATCCGGTTCAAATTAAGTTCTCAAGCGCTGGTGGAAGGTTTAGCTACAGGTCACGGAGAAGATCAGGGAAGCAACAGGACACGCGGGGCAAGGGAGCGTGAGGCTTAGGAGCAATTAGAGGGAGACAAAAAGGTTCTGCTATCCACCAAACCTTCTTCGGTCTGGGCCCTCCCTTGGCAACCCTGGGGCTTTATACTCCCTCTCCACCAATCCCTGATGACCCCGGTGGTGCCTCACAATGGACAACGCCAAGTAGCGCCCGCATCATTCCAATGACCCCTCCCCCATCTCAGTCTCCCACACTCCTCGCAAGGACAGGTCCTCTCTGGAACCTTCACAAACCTGATTTCTGGTCCTCCCCAACCAGCTCCCTGTCCCTGCTTCTGGGCGCTCCTTCCTTCCTGAGCTCCCAGGGTTCCTCAAGGTCACTTTTGGCGACAAAACATAAAAAACAAATGATGGCAGGATGGCAGGAAGAACCTCATACCCAAGCAGGGTGCCAGGTTTTACAGCCTCCGCTCAGCCATTCATATCCTAAGCAACAAAACATCAGCAGGATGCGGAAGGTCCCGATAGTAAACCATCTCCATCACATCCATGTAGCCATCCGTCCATCAACCTGTATCTCAGGAACAAATGTAGATACATTCATTTTAAGCATGCATGGTACATTTACAAAAATTAACCTGACTTATTTTGTTCCAGCAAATCTCAATATATTTGAGAGCAATCAAATCACACAGCATGTTTCTGATCATATAACTGTGCTAGAAGTCAATGATTAAAAGCTAATTCAAAATTATTATTTGCTTGGAAATTCAAAGTGCCCTTAGAAGACATAAACATAAGAAAGAATCCAAAATGAAACAAGATTGCCTTTCAACTCAATGATAAGATCGTAACATGGCAATAAAATGTCTCCCTCTGGCCTGGGAATTCCTCTTTGTGCCACAAGGTTGTGTGATCGCAAATCACCCCTAACCCACCTAGACATTTTAACATCCGAAACCGAGTGATGATGTCCTTATCTATATCATCTTACTGCCTGTGTGTGTGGACTTTAAATTCTGAACCGAAATGAGGGGGAGAAAACCAAGTTGACTTTCATGATTGACCTCTCAGGGATGTCCAAGGAATCTGTGCATTTCAAGAAACAAAGTTCATCAGCTTCTCTCCTAAGGTATTTGCCCACAATACCCAGAGGGCTTGGCAGCATCATGTGTGATGGGTGGGGAGCTCCAAGCAGGTGGGCAGGACCCAGGGGCCTGGTGACCAGGACAGACCCCCACTGTCCATCACCTTTCCTGGCCCTGTCCTCTGCTAAACTTCCCACAGGCCTTCTGCCCGATCACACAGAGTATGCCCAAACTCTCTCAGGCCTCTGGCAGCTGAAAACCACTGCTTTAAATCCCTTTACCATTTACTATGACATAAGGTTATTGTAAACAGGAAACATTCTATTGATGCTACAAATGGAAAGCCAATGCCTTTACCATAAATAGAAAAACAACCCTAAGAAGCAAGGAAAACAAAAACAAAACAGAGGCTGGGTGTGGTGGCTCACGCCTGTAATCCCAGCACTTTGGGAGGCCGAGGTGGGCGGATCACAAGGTCAGGAGTTCCAGACCAGCCTGGCCAATATGGTGAAACCCTGTCTCTAATAAAATACAAAAATTAGCCGGGTGTGGTGGTGGGTGCCTGTAGTCCCACCTACTTGGGAGGCTGAGGCAGGAGAATAGTTTGAACCCGGGAGGCAGAGTCTGCAGTGAGCCGAGATTGCACCACTGCACTCCAGCCTAGGCGACAGAGCGAGACTCTGTCTCAAAAACAGCAACAACTACAAACAAACAAAAAATAGGGTTAACAAAAGTATGGAATTCAATTCTTTTTATATGCTGCAGCCATGTTCCGGCCCTAGATTTGGCTGGGCATGGTGGCTCACGCCTGTAATCCCAGCACTTTGGGAGGCTGAGGCAGGTGGATCACGAGGTTAGGAGTTCGAGACCAGCCTGACCAACATGGTGAAACCCCGTCTCTACTAAAAATACAAAAATTAGCCAGGCATGGTGGCACACGCCTGTAATCCCAGCTACTCAGGAGGCTGAGGCAGGACAATCCCTTGGACCCGGGAGGCGGAGGTTGCAGTGAGCCGAGATCGTACCATTGCACTCCAGCCTGGGTGACAGAATGGAATGAGATTCTGTCTCAAAAAAAAAAAAAAAAAAAAAGAAGCCCTAGATTTCGGTTGTGTTGGTTGTAAAAGGAGAGACCAAGTAAGTGGGGGTTGAAGTCAGATTAGAGCAAAAGTGAATGGCAGAGAGTAGTATAATGTCCATGAAGGGCTGCTAGAGTCGCCGTGATCATAGCCCAAGCAGAGACAGGGAAAGGAAGATGTGAGCAGAGTTTAGGGTCTCGAACAATGGAGGTTATTCGTGCAGCCCAGGAAAGGCTCCCCAAAGCCAGGATCAACCTCCCTTGCAGGCAGTCCCTCATGGAGGCATGGCCAGGCACCTTAGATTTGAGACCAGCTATGTTGCTGCTGACCAGCTGTGTGACCCTGGGCTGGTTTCCTTCCATACAATGGGAGTGCCAATGGCTGCATGCATGCAAAGACCGTCTGAGGATAGAAGGAAGCAATCTGTTGAGCACCCATGTACCTGAGTGTCATCACCTCCGAAGGGCATCCTTCGTTCCAGAGCTGGCACCTTGGAAGGCCCTTGGTCACTGAAGGCAGTGATGATGGTAACAGCAGTAAATCATCATTTACGGCTGATGAGGGAAGGCCAGGGGTAGGGCTCCTAGGTCCTGGATAAGAATGAGGGTCTGGGCACTCCTGGGGACAGCTGAGTGGTAGGACTCCTCGGTCCCCAGGGGGCAGGTCCATCTTCAGTGGCATTGGGCCTAGGCTGGGATGCTGAGTTATCCACTGGAGCATCAGCAGTACAGGCAGGCACAGAGGCAGTGGATCCATCGGAGGTGGCAGGTGTAGGATCATCTGGTGAGCAAGTAGAGTCACCAAGCCTGGCTGACCACTACCCCCACTACCCCCACTATCCCCACAGACGATGCCCTGTCCCTTGCCTCATGCTCCGGCAGGGTACAGGCTCGCACCTGGGGCCTCATGGAGCATCTCTCTAAGACCTCTGTGTCCTGGTCATTGAATGGGCACTTGAGTCACCCAGGGCCATTGGAACAAAGAGGAAGAATCAGGCCCCACCATGTTTTGGGAGAGTGTTTAGCACAGGAAAATGCACAGAATACATGCACGACATGGGGGCACTGTCAGTGTGGGAGCAATAGTTTGCAACCTCCAGCCCTAATCTGAGCACTCTCACCTGTGCAATCTGAAAGGAACAGGAGACTTGCAGGAAAAATAGTGCCTGGATTTAACTTAAAGGAACTAAAATGTTGGAATTTTTACTCTTGATATCCTTCCAAATCAACTCTCTCAATGTTCCCATCCTCAAAACTATCATATGGGGTAACTGAGGCAGTCAGAGATTTACTGACTCAATGTCACTCAGTTGATTCTGAGTTCACTGCTGATTACATCTGACCAAACTGCTTTTTCTGAAGTCTACTCCGTTTCATCATGCTGGTGATGATTTTGTGCAGCTCTGAGACAAACTCCACCTGGCTGAGGATAAAGCAAATCTGCGGTGACTTAGTCCTCCTGTCATTTCCCATCAGTTCCCCACTCTCCTCCTCTGCCCCTCCACAGTCTCCCATGCAGGCTGACACCATATGACGGCCTTAATGGAGTCCACCGAGTATTTCAGGTTCTCTCCTGGGCCACTTGAAAGTGGATGTACCCATGGGATTTGCTTTGACCCAAGAGATGTGAGTGGAAGTGAAGCGTGTCACCTCGAGGCAAAAGAGTTGGGAGCCATTGAGACTGGCCACCCTCTCCTTCATCTCTTAGAGCAGCTGACAGCTCCCATATGGAGGCTGCTCCTTTATTCTCGTGGCAGGATGAGGGCATGTGGGGCACAGGGCACAGGAGAGCCATGGAGGATGTGCAGCATGGGCAGGAAAAGAGCCTTCAGTGGTGTACATTTCCATCGTTTGGGGCTGTTTCTTACCTACAGTGATACCTAGCCCATCCTAGCAGGCATGCACCATCTACCCCACGCTCTGTGATGCAGACTAGCCTGCCGTCAGAACATGAACTGGTGGTCAGACACACGTAGGTTTCAGTTCCAGCTCTGCCTCTTATTGACTGTAACCTCAGGCCTAACTTTCAGTCTCTGAGCCTCAGTTTCAACTCTGTAAAATGAGGTGGCTATACCATCTCAGGTTGCAGAGAGAATTAAATGAAATATAAGTGCATGTAGAGCATTGAACCCAGGGCCTGGCACACACAGTGAGTACTCAATGTTAGCCATGTAGCTTCATGATGCATACTGATTGTCAATATTCAGACAATCCAGTAAAGTATTACCAAAAATAAAAGTAAACTTATTTGCATATGTATTCTTTCAATCTTTATTTTTAAACAGGGTAAAACTATGCATATTCTTTCATAGCCAGTGTTTTTCTCTTCATAGTATATTGTTAAAATAATTTTATCTTGGACCGGGTGCAGTGGCTCACACCTATAGTCCCAGCACTTTGGGAGGCCACGGTGGGCAGATTACGAGGTCAGGAGTTGACACGAGCCTGGCCAATATGGTGAAACCCCATCTCTACTAAGAATACAAAAATTAGCTGGGCATGATGGTGCACACCTGTAGTCCCAGCTACTCAGAGGCTGAGGCAGAGGAATTGCTTGAACCTGGGAGATGGAGGTTGCAGTGAGCCAAGATTGTGCCACTGCACTCCAGCCTGGGCGACAGAGTGAAACTCTGTCTCTCTCTCTATATATATATGTGTGTGTGTGTGTGTGTGTGTGTGTGTATCTATATAAATCTCAAAAATAAAAGATCATTTTTGAGATTATCATTTTAAAAGACAAGATAATGTTCAACTTAATGACTAATTTAATTATTACTATTGGACTTTTTGTAGACTGCACAGAGCATTCAAAACAAATGAAGGAGAATAAAAAATATGTATTACATGTTGTAAAATAAATGTGATGTGGTTAATTCTTTTATTCAAAATTATAGAACATATATATGTACTATAGAATGTATTTCTTATTATGAGTCATGTTAAAAAGTAGTTTAGAAGCTGTTGATTTGAATTTCCTTTTCAAATTTTGCAGGATAATTTTTTTTTTTTTTTGACAGAGTCTCGCTCTGTCGCACAGTCTGGAGTGCAATGGCGTGATCTCGGCCCACTAAAACCTCCACCTCCTGAATCTAAGCAATTCTCCTGTCTCAGCCTCCTGAGTAGCTGGGACTACAGGCTCACACCACCATGCCCGGCTAATTTTTGTATTTTTAGTAGGGACGAGGTTTTGCCATATTGGTCAGGCTGGTCTCGAAGTCCTGGCCTCAGGTGATCCACCAGCCTCAGCCTCCCAAAATGCTGGGATTACAGGCATGAGTCACCACGCCCAGCCTAAACTTGGCAAGATAATAAATAACCTTTTTAAGTGTCG
The DNA here is from genome assembly GCF_028858775.2 of Pan troglodytes. Taxonomy (NCBI): domain Eukaryota; kingdom Metazoa; phylum Chordata; class Mammalia; order Primates; family Hominidae; genus Pan; species Pan troglodytes. The sequence goes on from NC_072416.2 coordinate 31,127,626, forward strand.
TTGGGCACTTGTCTGGTTGTTTTTCTTTAGGTTACCATGCCAGCAATGATTCCTTTTGAGTTTCTGACAGAAGATAGTGGTTTTCATCCAAATAAGTCAACTACTCTACCCCACCCCTAAGCCACTTGTATGGAAAGAAAAAGAGGAAGAAGCCAGTACTGTGACTGCGTAAGCTTCCCCCAGCATCACCCGCTATGAGATGTGTGGCAGCTGAGACCCGGGAACTGCTCAAGGGCACCAGGCCCCATCTGTCTGCACTCACTCACCTTCCTCAGGTACTCGCATGGGCATGTCACTGACTTTACGTGCTGCTGCAGCTCCTTGGTGAGCTGGCCCTGGTCATGGGACAGGAACTGTGGGGTCAGGACAATAGAGAGCTTCACCATTTGCAGAATGAGAACAGAGGCTCATGATGATTGCCAACCTATTAGATAATTTAAAAAAAAATTGTTGAATGAGTGGAAAAACAAGGTGATGTTTGAGTCTATAGTGGTCAAGGGCTTCAGAAAAGGACAGAACCAAGTTCAAATTCCTGTACTTTGAATTTCTACTTCATGCCATGCAAAATTACTTTACCCCTTTTAACCTCAGTTTTCTTCTGTGTGAAACAGGAACAATAGTTTCATTCGTCATTCAGTTTCTCTCAAGGTTTCACGAGATCATACCTATAAAACATCCAAGTCATTTAAATGTATCATCATTTCTGTCATAATTAGTGGGATCCATTTCACCATTATTGGATATACAGTTCTGTGCCTGAAACCTACAAAAAAAGAAAATGTTAAGTCTAAAAAGCATTAGTGATTTCTCATTTTTATATTATTAATTATAACCCTATTTAATCACACAAGGCCTTGTCCGTGGCAGGTGCTCAATAAACACTTGTCGAATCAATGCATGTGGGCTCTGCAGCCACACTGTTTAGATTCTATTCTGCCTCCACCACTTATCAGCTGTGTGATCTGGGTAAGATAATTCACCTCTTTATGTCTGCACTTCCCTCTCCATAAACTATATATAATGAGAATCCTTAGCTCATTCAGTTGTGGTGAGGGGTGAATGATTTGGCACACAATCCCAGCTACTCGGGAGGCTGAGGCATGAGAATCGCTTGAACCTGGGAGGCAGAGGTTGCAGTGAGCCAAAATTGTGCCACTGCACTCCAGCCTGGGCGAGACTGAGACTGTGTCTCAGAAATAAAAATAAAAATAAACAAAAATCAATGAACTAAAAACCAATTTCTAGTGGTTTCTAATAAGGAAAAAATGGTTCAAAAAACTGCCAAGCAAGATCAAGCAAAACAAAAAAATCTATTAAGATAATGTTTTTATAACTCGTATTTAAAACATTGTTGATTCATTCTTTATTTTTATTTTGAGACGGAGTCTCACTCTGTCACCCAGGCTGGAGTGCAGTGGCAGGATCTCCGCTCAGTTCAAGCGATTCTCCTGCCTCACCCTCCCGAGTAGCTGGGATTACAGGCGCCCGCCACCACGCCCAGCTAGTTTTTGTATTTGTAGCAGAGACCGGGGTTTCACCATGTTGGCCAGGCTGATCTCCAACTCTCGATTTCAGGTGATCACCCCCTGCCTGGGCCTCCCAAAGTGCTGGGATTACAGGCTTGAGCAGCCACGCCTGGCCCTTGTTTTGTTTTCTAGATTGAAGAAAGGTTTTTCTCAGAAGTTATCTAGAATTTACACCGATTTGGTAAAGCACACTTTTGTGAACAAAGGTGGGTGGAAGCGTTTGTTTTTCCTCCCTATTTGATCCTTCTAAAATTTGGAAACTATTCATAAATATTCTTATTTTCATGTACATATGTTCTCTTTATAAGCAGGCTACAATCAGAAAGATTGGTTATATTATCAAGGCTTTGACTGAAACATCCTATTTAAGAACATGCAGAAAATTCCTGGCTTTGAGTTTGCAGCCTTACGTTACAGTCAGGGGGAAACTGTCACTCCCCGCAGGCCTGAGAACCTTAGAGCTTTTCGGGGAGCAACTTGGCAAGGGGGGGTCCCAGCAGCTGCTCGCGGGCAGGAACCATGGGGCACAGCCCCGGGCGACCCTCGGGCCGGCGGGGGCCTTCCGCTTCCTGGCGTCTTTCTTCCCCGCCCCGCCGGCTGCTGGGGAAGCGGCGGGCGCCCAGTGCCTGGAGGTCGCTCCCTCGCCTCCTCTGGCTGCGGGAAAGGAGAGGCGGCGGCGGCCGGAGCAGGGTGGGCGGCCTGAGTCGAGAGCCCGGCCGGCCCCCGCGAGGAATATGGCGACCTGCGGCGACCGGAGCAGCAGCGGCGTCAGTTGCTGCACCGCCGACTTCTCGGAGCAGCGAAAGCGACTCGCGAGAAGATGCCGCCAAGTGGAACCCGGGCCCTGCGGCCCTGGGAGGGGGCAGCAGCGACACAGCCATGAAGCCCCGGGCGGGGCGCTGGGCGCCAACGAGCGCCACGGCAACCTCCAGACGGCGCCACAGCAACCTCTAGGCAGTGCCCACACCAGCCTACAGGTGGCGCGCCTCGCACTGCACCTGCCGCGGCCGCCCCAGGGTGTGAACTGCGCTGTCAGCAGGGCCGCGCTGACCCGGGCGGCCCAGGCCCGCAGCAGCCGAGGAGCCCAGGGGCACTGCCCGGGGTGACGAGAAGGAGAAGACGGTGCCCCAGAAAAAGGCAAGAGCTCAGAGCTCGGGTCCCCGTGCCAGGAATGGCCAGGAGCAGAAGATGGAGAGGTGGAGATGGAGATGGAGAAGCAGCAGGTGGGAAGGAGCGGCGCTCCACCGGTGGGGTCAACATGCGCTGGCTGAGCTTAGAGTATGAAGAGGATGAAGCAAGGCAGAAAGAGCGGAAATGAGAAGGTGCAATGACACAATGGAGCACAATGCAGAATCCAGCCCTAGGACTCCAATAAAGGCTGCGTTTAATTCCAACTCACACCCTCCCACCCCTAATCAGAGAGGATCACGGGAGAGAGAGGACCCGAGGAACACTGGAACCTGAAGGACAGGAATCTGAGGCCAAGTCTGATTGCTGGAAATTGTGGGAATCAGGAAAGGAGAAACTGAGGCAGAATGGGGGGATGGAGGGTGGTGGTGGGGGGCAGTGAGCTGGGTTAGGAAGGATTAGAAATCAGAACCTTAGGAAGGATCCAGAAAGGAACTGTCCTTAAGAAGGTGCATGCTGCGGCTGGGTACTGTGGCTCACGCCTGTAATCCCAGCACCTTGGGAGGCCGAGGCGGGCAGATCACCTGAGGTCAGGAGTTCGAGACCAGCCTGGCCAACATGGCGAAACCCCATCTCTACTAAAAATACAAAAATTAGCCAGGAGTGGTGGTGTGCACCCGTAATCCCAGCTACTTGGGAGGCTGAGGCAGGGAGAATTGCTTGAACCTGGGAGGTGGGAGTTGCAGTGAGCTGAGATCATGCCACTCCATTGCAGCCTGGGCAACAAGAATGAGATTCTGTTTCAAAAAAAAAAAAAAAAAAAAAAAAGAAGAAGGTGCATGCTGGGGATGAAGGAATGGGTTCTAAGACTCAGGGAGTGAGGGAAGGGGAGGGACAGGGGTTGGGGGTGCAGTGGGGTGCTAATGCAGCACCCAAACAGAAGAAGACTGGAGGAAAGCAGGGCCCTTCTCCTCCAACTCCAGCTGCTCCTCTGAGTCCCAGGCCACCTGCTCCTGTGTCTGCCGACCTACTGGCCTGTCTCTGAATCCTGCTGGAATGCCATTCCTCCTGATGTCTGCCCTGCCTCAGACCTTTCACTAACACCACCACCCCTACTGCCCAGGGCCCACCACCCCCACTGCCCCCGACCATAGCCTGCCCCTATCCCAGAAGCCCCTGCTTCCAGCCACATGCCCTAGGTGACCTAAAGGGGACCTGGACATGCAGGGGAAGAGGGTGCTCTTCTGGTTCCTCCTGCTTAGGTATCCCAGTCTCGCAATCATGAGTGTGAGTAAATGTTGGATATGACACAGATTCTATTTCTCAAGCTGTTTCACACTGTGGTTTACCTAACAGTGTTTTGTGGGGTCATCGATGGGGATTTGGTTCTCCCTGCAGACCAAGGACCTCAGCGCAGATTTCTTGAGCAGCCTAGAGAGGCTCTGGCCTCACCTGGCCACATCAAGTTCTGGGTCCTGCCTGCCCTGCTTGGCCCAAACACAGCAAGGGTGACAGGAGGGAAACGGGAAAATGGTGACTTTATAATATTGGAAAGGAAGGATTTCATGGCCCAGTGGAACACAACAGAGAACCCAGAAATAAATCCAGGCATTTACAGCCAGCTCATTCTGCACCGAGGCACCAAAAACATACCATGGGGAAACAGATGGTGTCTTCAATAAGTGGTGCTGGGAAAATGAGATATATCTATGTGTGAAGAATAAAACTAGACCCCTGTGCTTCACCACATATAAAAATCAAATCAAAATTAATTAAAAACTTATATGTAAGAAACTACAGGCTGGGCACTGTGGCTCACACCTGTAATCCCAGCCCAGGCCGAGGCGGGAGGATTGCCCGAGCTCAGGCGTTCAAGACCAGCCTGGCCAACATGGCGAAACCCCGTCTCTACTAAAAATACAAAAATTAGCCAGGCGTGGTAGCGCACACTTGTAATCCCAGCTACTAGGGAGGGAGGCGGAAGAATTGCTTGAACCCAAGGGGTGGAGGTTGCAGTGAGCTGGGATTGCGCCACTGCACTCCAGCCTGGGTGACAGAGTGAGACTCCATCTCAAAAGAAAAAAAGAAAAGAAAAGAAAAGAAAAGAAACTACGAAAATATTAGTAGAAAACATTGGGGAAATGCTTTATAACACTTGTCTAGGCAAAGATTTCTTGAGTAAGACTTCAAAAACACAGACAACCAAAGCAAAAATTGATAAATAGAATTACATCAAGCTAAAAAGCTTCTGCACAGAAAAAAAATTTGTTTAATGAAAATTAAAAATAAACAAAGTAGACCAGGCACGGTAGCTCATGCCTGTAATCCCAGCACTTTGGGAGGCCAAGGCGGGCAGATCACTTGAAGTCAGGAGTTCTAGACCAGCCTGGCCAACATAGTGAAACCCTGTCTCTACTAAAATACAAATAATTAGCTGGGGATGGTGGTGGGTGCCTGTAATCCCCAGCTACTAGGGAGGCTGAGGCAGGAGAACTGCTTGAACCCGGGAAGCGAAGGTTGCAGTGAGCCGAGATTGTGCCACTGCACTCCAACCTGGGCCACAGAGTGAGACTCCGTCTAAAATAAATAAAAAAACAAAGTGAAGAGACAACCCACAGAATGGGAGAAAATTTTTGCAAACTATTCATCCATCAAAGGATTAATACCCAGAACATATAAGAACTCAAAAACAAAAATCCCAAATAATCCCATTAAAAAATGGACAACAGCCACGGCGGGCCGGGCCAGCAGGTCCATGCCTCGCCTGGGGCCCAGGCCCGCTGCCCCGAGCGCGACGCCCAGCCCGGACCGCATGGACTCGGCCTCGCCCGGTGCTGCCCGCGGCCTCGCCTGGTGCTGCCCGCGGCTTGGACCCACAGGACTCTCCGCGCTCGCGCTTCTGGTCCAACTTGTGACCCTCACCAAGGGCCAGGCTGGCCCGGGGCGGGGCGTCATCCAGACCAAAGCCCTGTCATTGCGCTGCCCCGGCCGCCAGCCCCTCAAGAAGCTATAGACGAGACGTAGGTAGCCGTAGTCGGACTGACTACACTGGCCAGGGAGCAGTCCCCTCCGAGCCCCCAGCCGTCCCCCCTCATCGCCCTGCGCCCACCCCCATCGCCCCTGCCCCCGGCGGCGGCCTCGCGTGCGAGGGGGCTCCCTTCACCTCGGTGCCTCAGTTTCCCCAGCTGTAAGATAGGGACAGGGCGACCCAGTGGTGGAGAGGAGCCGGCTGTGGAGCCCTGCCCGCCCCCTGCCCTCTAGGTAGCCGGCCATCTGATGAGGATTGTTATTCTAAGTGCAATACTTGGCCCTCCGGCTTCCCGCTGCTCCCACCGCGCTCACGCAATAACCTGCCCAGCCGCCGTCCACGCGCGTCCCGCGGTGACCTCCCGGAGCAGTGCCCCGGCTCCCTCCAGCACCTGCGCCGAGGGGCGGGCCGTCCTGGCTGCGCAGGGCGCGTGGGCGAGGCTGCAAAGCCTGGAGTCCCGCCGCCGTGATTAATGTACTGACGAACCGAGGCAGCAGCGCCCCCATCACGACCCCCACGCCCCACTAACCCCCACGCCCCCACTCCGCGCAATAAACGACAGCATTGGCACACACACACAAAAAAAGGCAAAAGATCTCAATGGCTATTTTCCAACAGAAGACATACAAGTGGCCAACGGGTATATGCAAACTTAACATCACTAATCATCACAGAAGTGCACATCAAAACCCAGTAAAATTTCATCTAACCTCAACTAAAATGGCGACTATCAAAAAGTCAGAAAACAACAAATGCTGACAAGGACGCAGAGAAACAGCAGCACTCAAACACTCTTGGTGGGAATGTTTTTTGTTTGTTTGTTTGTTTTGAGACAGAGTCTCTCTCTCTGTCGCCCAGGCTGGAGTAGTGCAACGGCGCGGATCTCGGCTCACTGCAACCTCCGCCTCCCGGGTTCCAGCATTCTCCTGCCTCAGCCTCCCGAGTAGCTGGGACTACAGGCGTTTGCCACCACGCCCAGCTGTTTTTTGTGTTTTTAGTAGAGATGGGGTTTCACCATTTTGGCCAGGATGTTTTTGATATCTTGACCTCGTTATTCTCCCGCCTCAGCCTCCCAAAGAGCTGGGATTACCAGCGTGAGCCACCACGCCTGGCCGGTGGGAATGTAAAATAGCTTATCCACTACGGAAAACTGCATGGAGGGTCCTCAATAAGCTAAAAATAGAACTACTGTATAATTCGGCAATCACACTGCTGGGTATAAGTCCACAAGAAAGAAACTCAGTATCTCAAAGACACATCTGCACTCCTATGTTTATTGCAGCACTATTCAAAACAGCCAAAATACAAAATCAACCTAAGTATCCATCAACAGATGAATGGACAAAGAAAATGTGGTACATATACACAAAAAGAAAGGATTTGTGAATATACTAAAAGCCATTGAATTGTATGCCTTAAATGGGGAAGTTGTATGCTACGTGAATTCTATTTCAATAAAGTTGTTTTTAAAAAATGTAAGGGGTCAGACACAATGGCTCATGCCTGTAATCACAGCACTTTGAGAGGCCTAGGCGGGTGGATTACGAGGTCAGGAGTTCAAGACCAGCCTGGCCAAGAGGATGAGACCCCGTCTCTACTAAAAATGCAAAAATTAGCCAGGGTAGTGGCGGACGCCTGTAATTCCAGCTACTCGGGAGGCCGAGACAGAGAATTGCTTGAACCCAGGAGGCGAAGGTTTCAGTGAGCTGAGATCGTGCCACTACAATCCAGCCTGGGTGACAGAGCAAAACTCAAAAAAATAAATAAATAAAATATGGGGCCGGGCACCATGGCTCATGCCTATAATCCCAGCAATTTGGGAAGCTGAAGTAGGTGGATCTTCTGAGGTCAGGAGTTCGAGACCAGCCTGAGCAACAGGGTGAAAGCCTGTCTCTACTAAAAAGACAAAAAATAAGGCAGGCATGGTGGTGCACACCTGTAATCCCAGCTACTCGTGAGGCTGAGGCAGGAGAAGCACTTGAACCTGGGAGGCGGAGGTTGCAGTGAGCTGAGATCGCACCATTGCACTTCAGCCTGGGCAACAAGAACGATCACTTTGGGACTGTGATTTTTGAGATTTTAGATGTGAGGGATTTTGATCTTTCAGGATTTAACCTATTTTACAGTTGAGCAGACTGAGCCACAGAGAGGGGATGTGAACTGCCCAAGGTCTCACAGGTGGTAAGTGTTTGTAGCTGGAACCTGAACTAAGGAAGGAGACCACTACTACTCCGGCTGCCCTCCTCCCACCATCTTGCCTAGTTCACAAGACAGGAGGAAAGAGAGAAAGCAAAAATTTAGAAACAAAAGTAAGATAAGTAGCCAGACACCTTGGCACCACCACCTGCCACAGGAGTTAAAAATAATAATGACATCAACCCCTGACCTAAACTACTTGTGTTATCTGTAAATTCCAGACATTGTATGAAAAAGCATTGCAAAACTTTCTGTTCTGTTAGCTGATGCATGTAGCCCCCACTCACCTTCCCCATGCTTGCTCGATTTATCACGACACTTTCACGTGGACCCTTTAAAGTTGTAAGCCTTTAAAAAGGCCAAGAATTTCTTTTTCGGGGAGCTCGGGTCTTAAGACACAAATCTGCTGACGCTCCTGGCCAAATAAACCTTTTCCTTCTTTAATCCGGTGTCTGAGGAGATTTGTCTGCAGCTCGTCCTGCTACAGAACCAGGGTCTACCTTGGCAAGGGATTCCACACTGAGTCTCCTCCTGAGAAGCCTGCTCTTGGGGGTTTTGAGGAAATTCATGGTCAGTAAACTGTGTCTCAGGAAATTGTTCCTCTCATGCCGTTAGTACCTCTAATGCATCAGTCAGCATAAACAAGATTATGATGCAGTCACAGGCAACCTCCATTCTCTCTCCCTTTGTTTTGCTTTGTTTCGTTTTATGGAGATAAGAATCTCGCTCTGTTGCCTAGGCAGGAGGGCAGTGGCGTGACCTTGGCTCACTACAACCTCCACCTCCTGGTTCAAGCAATTTTCCTGCCTCAGCCTCCTGAGTAGCTGGGATTACAGGCATGCCCCACCACACCTGGCTAATTTTTGTATTTTTAGTAGAGACGGGGTTTCACTGTGTTAGCCAGGCTGGTCTTGAACTCCTGGCCTGAAGTGATCCACCAGCCTTGGGCTCCCAAAGTGCTGGAATTACAGGCATGAGTCACCCTGCCTGGTGCACCCCCCATTCTCCATAGAGAAATCGACAAAGTCGATTTCTCTCCCACAGGACACATCCACAGCAGCCTTGGATTAGTCTGCATTGGAAACATCCAGAGTCCTGTGGCACAAAAAAAAGAGACATGCCTGGCCACTTACTGACTCTGAAAGTTTCTGCTAAAAAATGACAGGGGTTCAGGCCGGGCGTGGTGGCTCACGCCTGTAATCCCAGCACTTTGGGAGGCCGAGGCGGGCGGATCACAAGGTCAGGAGATCAAGATCATCCTGGCTAACACAGTGAAACCCCGTCTCTACTAAAAACACAAAAATTAGCCAGGCGTTGTGGCAGGCGCCTGTAGTCCCAGCTACTCAGGAGGCTGAGGCAGGAGAATGGTGAGAATCCAGGAGGCGGAGCTTGCAGTGAGCCAAGATTGCGCCACTGCACTCCAGCCTGGGCTACAGAGTGAGTCTCAAAAAGAAAAAACAAAAAGTGACACAGGTTCCTCCCAGCCACATTTCACTGATCAAAGTGGGACACCAGCAAACATTGTAAATGCCAATACAAGCCAGACAGCTGGAAGTTTTTGTTTCCTTTTGCTTTCCTTCTTTTTCCTACCAAGATTCACGCTCTACCTTTCTTCCTTCTTTCAACAACCCATGGTTTCACTTTCTTTACTATAAGAAAATGCTGGCCGGGTGCAGTGGCTCACGCCTGTAATCCTAACACTTTGGGAGGCCGAGGTGAGTGGATCACTTGAGGTCAAGAGTTCAAGACCAGCCTGACCAACATGGTGGAACCCCATCTCTAGTTAAAAAAAAAAAAAAAAAATACAAAATTAGCCAGGTGTGGTGGGGCATGCCTGTAATCCTAGCTACTTGGGAGGCTGAGGCAGGAGAATTGCTTGAAGCCAGGAGGCGGAGGTTGCAGTGAGCTGAGATCACGCCATTGCACTCCAGCCTGGGCAACAAGAGCGAAACTGCATCTCAAAAAAAAGGGGGGCCGGGTGTGGTGGCTCATGACTGTAATCCCAACACTTTGGGAGGCCAATGCAGGCAGATCATGAGGTCAAGAGATGGAGACCATCCTGGCCAACATGGTGAAACCGTGTCTCTACTAAAAGTACAAAAATTAAGCCGGGCACAGTGGCTCAAGCCTGTAACTCCAGCAGTTTGGGAGGCCAAGGTGGGTGGATCACGAGGTCAGGAGATCGAGACCATGGTGAAACCCCATCTGTACTAAAAATACAAAAAATTAGCCAGGCGTGGTGGCTCATGCCTGTAATCCCAGCTACTCGGGAGGCTGAGGCAGGAGAGTCACTTGAACCCAGGAGGCAGAGGTTGCGGTGAGCCGAGATAGCACCATTGCACTCCAACCTGGGCAACAAGAATGAAACTCTGTCTAAAAAGAAAAAATAAAAGGCTCTGCATCCCATGACTCATCATGGAAAAGATAAAATGATCCAAATTAAATATGTATTTCTATGCTGACTTATAAATTGCTAAAATAGTTCATAACCAATGTTTCGTTTGTCAAATCCATGTTCCTGGGAAGACAATCAAAGCTTCAGGTGCATTTGGCTACCTCATGGGCAATTTGAACATTTCAATTGTCAATTGTCATTTTCAATGCATGTTTTCTGGTTGCTTTCCCATGCAAGAGGGCTGATATTATAACAGTAGATCTATGGTATGGTGTATTTTCACCAGATACTGAAAGCTTTTTATGGCTGACTGGGGACAATCAATTCCTTCACAATCTAGAACCTGAAGATTGGATCTTCTGAGAACATCAGAGAAAGAATGTCCTTGCCATCCACACTACAGCAAAACTTCAGGACCTTGAACTTTGGGTTCATAATCTCACAAGAGGGAAGTTTTTCGCTGGAAGAAGATGGCATCCTTGATGTGAACAGCTTTTCCCAAGATCACAGATCAAGACTTCTGGTTTTTATTGTTTTTTTGTTTTTGTTTTTTTTTTTGAGACAGAGACTTTTTTTTTTTTTTGATATGGAGTCTCGGTCTTCTCGCTCCAGCTGGAGTGGAATAGCGCAATCTTGGATCACTGCAACCTTCACCTCCCAAATTCAAGCGATTCTTGTACCTCAGCCTCCTGAGCCGCTGAGACTACAGGCACATGCCACCATGCCTGGTTAATTTTGTGTGTGTGTGTGTGTATGTGTCTGTGTCTGTGTGTGTGTGACAGGGTTTTACTCTTGTTGCCCAGGCTGGAGTGCAGTGGTGCGATCTTGGCTCACTGCAATTTCTGCCTCCTAGGTTCAAGTGATTCTCCTGCCTCAGCCTCCTGAGTAGTTGGGTTTATAGGCGCCCAACACCATACCCAGGGAATTTTTTGTATTTTTAGTAGAGACAGGGTTTCATCATGTTGGCCAGGCTGGTCTCAAACTCCTGACCTCAGGTGATCCACCCGCCTCAGTGTCCCAAAGTGCTGGGATTACAGGCGTGAGCCCTGTGCCCATCCTCTGTCCCCCCCCACCCCTCTCTCGACTGAGAGAGAGAGACTGATTGGGGACAATCAACTCTCTCTAGACTGACAGAGAGAGAGAGAGAGGGAGGGAGAGAAAGAGATGGAGTCTGGCTCTCACCCAGGCTGGAGTGCAGTGGAGTGATCTTGGTTCACTGCAACCTCCACCTTCCGTGTTCAAGCGATTCCTGTGCCTCAGCCTCCCAAGTAGCTGGGATTGTAGGTCCGCACCACCACGCCCTGCTAATTTTTGTGTTTTTAGTAGAGACGGCTTCGCCATGTTGGCCAGGCTGGTTTTGAACTCCTGACCTCAGGTGATCCGCCAGCCTCGGCCTTCCAAAGTGCTGGGATTACAGGCATGAGCCACCTCGCGCCCGGCCAAATTAAATAAAATGCTGAAGTAAATTCAGGACTACCCCTCCTCCAAGTCTTCTGTCCCCTTTGGGCGCCCAGGTGAGCGGGGGAGGGGCTGGGGGAATAATAACATCAAAAGAGCGCCTTTTCCTCCCTTATTCCGAGGAGACTTTCCTGGGCCTGACTCCCAGTCCTGTCCCCAGCGCCCCGTGGCCTCTCGAGCCCCTTCAGTGACCAAGATGCAGAGATCAGGATGCCTTTGTGCCGCCCCAGGTGCCCACCCCTAGCTGGTTCCGCCTGGGCCCCGAGGGAAGGTGAGGTCGAGGGCCGGGCCGAGGCGTGGCAGCCAGGGTGTGTGTCCGCTGGGCTTGCTGCCTCCGGCGGCCCGGCAGCACCGTCCCACCTCTGCCACCCTCCGATGGGGCCGCTACCTGTGCGCCTGCCAATCATGCTGCTCCTGCGGCTCCCGTAGCTGCTGCTGCTGCTGCTGCTTGGACCTGGCCTCGGGTCCTGCGAGGGTAAGTGAGAAAGGGGCTTTCCCGGAACTCAGGCGTTAAGGGATTCCTCCAGCCCTTCCTAGGGACCCAGCAGCCCTGCCTCCCATCCCTCTTCAAGTTCCTAGTTGCCCTAGAGCCCCCAGCTCGCTCTTCTAATGCTCACCCACACTCTGGGTCCCAGCCCTCTGCAGGGCCCCCCACTCACTCCTCCCAGGGACCCAGAACTAGCCCAGCCCTTCCCCGGGGCCACAGAGTCCTCTCCTGGCTCCCTCCCCTAACCGGCTGTGACCCTCTCCAGCAGCCCAGAAGCTTCCCGCTTGTCCTGATCTGGGGTCCGTGAACTTATCCTTCATTCCACCTGTCCCTGAGACGTGAGACACCAGAGGGTGGGAGGAGCAGGGGCAGAAAGGGCCCGGCTTGGGAGTGGGAGAAGAATATATTGTGCCCCTGTACAACAAACCCCTGTGACCAAAAAAAAAAATATAAATCATACTGTCCCTATCTCACTATCCATCATTTGGGGTCACTGTAGAGAGGTCTCCTGGGTGACTGCCCATTTCTGGGGTGCACAGATACATGTAGCCACAGAATACTATGCAGACACCGCCAGCACACAGATGCGCAGGCACAGGACCAGCCCCAGACTCACCTGGCCCTCAGGTGTGCAGCTCACGGTGTGCAGCTCCCACAGGCAAAAATACTGAGATACCGCTAGGGGGACACATGCACACACAGCTCAAGGATACCCGAGACAGCACTCAGGACAATTCAGATGCGCCGTGTACACACACACACACACACACACACACACACACACACACACACAGAGCAGCACAGACACACATAGGTGCACATAGACCCTGGGGCTCACAGGATGCACAGACAACCCTGGCCCTCCCCGAGGAGGCTGCAGTGGGCAGACAGGGCAAACAGACCCCAGCGTGACCTGCCCCACCTATGTTGGCACAGAGGGAGTGTTTTGCTTGGTTATAAGCACAGTGCTCATGCCTGCCCCATGCCTAGAACCCTCCCTCTATAGGGCTGTTGCTAGGGCTCTGAGATACCAGAGAGTGGTCAGGGAGTGTGGCAGGGGAAACTTTGGGGACAGCTTCAGGGTACTGTGTTGGGACTGGGACATTGTCAGGGTGCTCAGAGTGGGCGTGTTCCCTGGGTCTTGGTGGATTTAGAGGTCGAGGGACCATTTCTGGAAGCTCACTGTGTGCCAGGGGAGCTTATATCAGAGATTTTTTTTTTTTTTTTTTTTTTAAGACAGAGTCTCACTGTTGCCCAGGCTGGAGTGCAGTGGCACCATTGCAGCTCACTGCAACCTCCACCTCCCAGGTCCAAGAGATTCTCCTGCCTCAGCCTCCTGAGTAGCTGGGACTACAGGCGTGCACCACCACACCTGGCTAATTTTTGTATTTTTAGTAGAGACGGGGTTTCACCATGTTAGCAAGGCTGGTCTCGAACTCCTGACCTCAGGTGATCCACCTGCCTTGGCCTCTGAAAGTGCTGAGATTACAGGTATGAGCCACTGCGCTAGGCCAGAGATCTGCTCTGGAAGACCCCCCAGGCCGGAGGGCACTGCCACAAGCAGACAGTATGGCGAGGGTCCCTATGGCCACCTGGCAGGCAGGGTGGATTCTGGAGGGAGGTGGCCTGGGAGCAGGCTGAGGATGGGGTGAGGGCATTTGAGCAGCAGAGTGTCTGCGTGACCAGGCATAACTGGAGGGACAGTAAACAACTCTTGTGTGAGAGGATGAGGGAGGGGTGAGAGGGGCTGACTACCCCCAGGACTTGGGGTGCGTTGAGACTCCTTAGCTTTATCCAGACTCTTGGGAGCCATGGAGGTTTGAGGCAGAGGCGTGGGCTGCTGGGAGAGTGAGGACTCACCATCCAGAGAGGAAGGCGAAGCTTTCAACTCTAAATGCCGTTTTATTTTCGTGTCTCTTTTTTTTTTTTTTTTGAGATGGAGTTTCACTCTTGTTGCCCAGGCTGGAGTGCAATAGCACGATCTCAGCTTACTGCAACCTCTGCCTCCTGGGTTCAAGCGATTCTCCTGCTTCACCCTCCCAAGTAGCTGGGATTACAGGCATGCGCCACCATGCCTTGCTGATTTTGTATATTTATTAGAAACAGGCTCTCCCTCTCCCTCTCCCTCCCCACAGTCTCCCTCTCCCTCTCTTTCCACGGTCTCCCTCTGATGCCGAGCCGAAGCTGGACTGTACTGCTGCCATCTCGGCTCACTGCAACCTCCCTGCCTCATTCTCCTGCCTCAGCCTGCTGAGTGCCTGCGATTGCAGGCGTGCGCCGCCACGCCTGACTGGTTTTCGTATTTTTTTGGTGGAGACGGGGTTTCGCTGTGTTGGCCGGGCCGGTCTCCACCTCCTAACCGCTAGTGATCCGCCAGCCTCGGCCTCCCGAGGTGCTGGGATTGCAGACGGAGTCTCGTTCACTCAGTGCTCAATGGTGCCCAGGCTGGAGTGCAGTGCCGTGATCTCGGCTCGCTACAACCTCCACCTCCCAACCGCCTGCCTTGGCCTCCCAAAGTGCCGAGATTGCAGCCTCTGCCCGGCTGCCACCCCGTCTGGGAAGTGAGGAGCATCTCTGCCTGGCTGCCCATCGTCTGGGATGTGAGGAGCCCCTCTGCCCGGCTGCCCAGTCTGGAAAGTGAGGAGCGTCTCTGCCCGGCTGCCATCCCATCTGGGAGGTGAGGAGCGTCTCTGCCAGGCCGCCCATCGTCTGAGATGTGGGGAGTGCCTCTGCCCGGCCGCGACCCCATCTGGGAGGTGAGGAGCGTCTCTGCCCGGCCGCCCCGTCTGAGAAGTGAGGAGACCCTCTGCCTGGTGACCGCCCCGTCTAAGAAGTGAGGAGCCCCTCCGCCCGGCAGCCACCCCGTCCAGGAGGGAGGTGGGGGTCAGCCCCCCCACCCGGCCAGCCGCCCCGTCCGGGAGGGAGGTGGGGCCAGCCCCCGCCCGGCCAGCCGCCCGGTCCGGGAGGGAGGTGGGGGGCAGCCCCCGCCCGGCCAGCCGCCCAGTCTGGGAGGGAGGTGGGGGGCAGCCCCCCACCCAGCCGCCACCCTGTCCGGGAGGTGGGCACCTCTGCCCGGCCGCCCCATCTTGGAGGTGAGGAGCCCCTCTGCCTGGCCGCCACCCCATCTGGGAGGTGTACCCAACAGCTCATTGAGAATGGGCCATGATGACGATGGCGGTTTTGTCAAATAGAAAAGGGGGAAATGTGGGGAAAAGAGAGAGATCAGATTGTTACTGTGCGTGTGCAGAAAGAAGTAGACATAGGAGACTCCATTTTGTTCTGTACTAAGAAAAATTCTTCTGCCTTGGGATGCTGTTAATCTATAACCTTACCCCCAACCCCGTGCTCTCTGAAACATATGCTGTGTCCACTCAGGGTTAAATGGATTAAGGGCGGTGCAAGATGTGCTTTGTTAAACAGATGCTTGAAGGCAGCGTGCTCGTTAACAGTCATCACCACTCCCTAATCTCAAGTACCCAGGGATACAAACGCTGTGGAAGGCCGCAGGGCCCTCTGCCTAGGAAAACCAGAGACCCTTGTTCACGTTTATCTGCTGACCTTCCCTCCACTATTGTCCTATGACCCTGCCAAATCCCCCTCTCCGATAAACACCCAAGAATGATCAATAAATACTAAAAAAATAAAAATTTTTGTGCCCTGCTACTGGCCTCAAGTGATCGTCCTGCCTCGGCCTCCCACAGTGCTTGGATTTCAGGTGTGAGCCACTGCGCCCAGCCCCAGCTGTGAATTTGTTTATAAAAACCCAGAGCATTGAAAGTTTTAAGAGACGGCCCGGGTAAGTCTCCAGTGCATCTCCTGCACATGCTCCACACGTGCGTTACACTAATCATGCCACTATCTCACTTCTCCAACCCTTTGAGCTTGCACTTTTTCCCTCTGCCTACATCAGTGCTTCTCAAATGTGGTAAAGGATCATTTTTAAAAAATTTCCAATCTAGACCAGGCATGGTGATGCATACCTGTAGTCCCAGTTACTTAGAAGGCTGAGGTGGGAGGATTGCTTGAGTCCAGGAGTTCAAGACCAGCCTGGGCAACACAGCAAGATCCCATGTCTTAAAAAAAAAAATCCAATCTGCTGTGGACCCATACTTATGTAAAACACAATAAGGCCGGGCGCGGTGGCTCACGCCTGTAATCCCAGCACTTTGGGAGGTGGAGGCGGGTGGATCACGAGGTCAGGAGATGGAGACCATCCTGGCTAACATGGCAAAACCCCATCTCTACTAAAAAAAAAAAAAAAAAAATTTAGCCAGGCGTGGTGTTGGGCGCCTGTAGTCCCAGCTACTTGGGAGGCTGAGGCAGGAGAACGGTGTGAACCCGGGAGGCGGAGCTTGCAGTGAGCTGAGATCGCGCCACTGCACTCCAGCCTGGGCGACAGAGTGAGACTCTGTCTCAAAAACAAACAAACAAAAAACAAGCAAACAAAAAACACAATAAACTTAAATGATCAGAAAACAACCACATGCTTAGATATCAGAGCAAAGGCCCAGTCTCTCAATGCACCCTCTTACTGATGGCACCTGTCTTGTTATGAACAGGTAACAGTGCATCCACGCTGGTCTAGACCAGCTCTCCCTTCTCCCTGCCTGGTGAACCCTCAGGGTCCAACTGTCACTACTGTGTCCACTATGTCTTCCTGACGTTCCACCCCCGGTCACATCCTCAATACATCTGTGACTTTCTTTTTGAGACGGCGTCTCGCTTTGTTGCCCAGACTGGAGAGCAGTGGTGTGATCTTGGCTCACTGCAACCTCCACCTCATGGGTTCAAGCGATTCTCCTGCCTCAGCCTCCCAAGCGGCTGGGACTACAGGCATGTGCCTCCATGCCCGGCTAATTTTTGTATTTTTAGTAGAGAGGGGGTTTCACTATGTTGGCCAGGCTGGTCTGAAACTCCCAACCTTGTGATCTGCCCACCTGGGCCTCCTAAAGTGCTGGGATTACAGGCATGAGCCACTGCGACTGGCCTTTTAAAACACCCATTATAACTTATGTTACTATAATTTTCTGTTAAATGTCAAAAAGCAGCAGGCTCTTTGAGGTCAGGAACGTGTTCAATTCACCTCTTCATCTGAGCCTTGTGTCTGTCATGTGGTAGCAGCTCAGAAATATAATCAGCAAATGAATGGGCTCAACACACCTTTGTGGCAACAAGCAATCAACCAGAACAACTTTAAACAGACCTTTAGTGACCGAGATGTGGTTTAGGACTTCAAGGTTGGATGGCCTAGGCGGGAAACAGAGTGGAGAGCTCAGTAGGCCGTCTGAGACTGCTGCTGGCGGTAGCCACCGCGGCGCATGTAGCCCTCGTTTTTGCGGTAGCCGTCCTTCTGGTCTGTAGGAGAGAGATGGGAAGGAAGGGCAGGGAATGCCAGGTGAGAGGCGGTGAGGGCACCAGGAGCTGGGCAAGGAGAGGAGCCGAAGTACTCACCTCGGAAGTAGCCCCCGTAGGTGCCCTGCTTGTGGTCAAACACCCGTTCGTTGTTCTCCACCAGGCTGCCCAGCTTCTCGGCCAGCTGCAGAGCCAGGTTCTGCTGGGCAGTGGGCTCAGTGCGGTGCATCACCACTGTCTGTGTTGGCTGGTCCAGGGAGGCCTGACAGGCGCCAAGGCAGAAGAGGGGACATGACACAGATCAGGCCCCTCTGCTCCAATCCCTCCATGGCTCCACCTGCCCGCTTCCCACCCCGGCCCCTACCATCAGCTCCTCATTAATGATCATTTTGCTGATGATGGAGTGCACAGTGGGCAGATCCAGCTCAAACATGTCTGACAGCATCTCCATGCTGGGAAGAAAGAAGGCAGAGGGCAGGGGCAGTCAGGACACTTGCCCACAAGGCTGGGGCCCTTCTGTGTCCCCAGGGCCCCGCCTACCTGATGGAGTCATAGACACTGCTGTAGGTGAAGAGGTAGGTCCTCAGTGACTCTTCCTGGATCTTCCTGTGGGAAGAGGGGACAGAAGACACAACAGGGCCTCAGGGAAGGGGACCAACCAGTCTCTTCTTCCCCGACCCATCATGGCCTCTCTGTCTGCTCACCTAACCAGCATGGTGCGGACTTTGTCAGCCTCGGGGAAAGGGTCCCACACTTTCCCATTCATCTTCTCATTGATGATAAAACTGTGACAGGTCTTCCAGTCACCCATCTTCATGGCCTTGGAGGCAGCGACCACATGTTCCCGCATGGACTCAGGGGGACCTGAAAGGGTGGGAATGAGGCAGGGCCTAGGGAACTTGGGACAAGTTCCATTAGCACTCTTTAAGGAGGAACAGAGGCTGGAGGAGCAAACCATACTAGAGACTCTCCCCACCTCTCCACCAAACAGCCACGTAGTCGCCCAAGCCACTCCATCTGCACAAATGTTTGAACTCAATCAGTCCATAGATGCACTTCAGGGGACTGCCGAAACCCTCAAAAATGTTGACAAATTGTGCACATGTCCTCATGTACATTCTTCCTAGGAAAAAGGCCCACAGCTTTCATCAGATTCTCGTCAGCTTCCTTGACCTAAAAACACCTCTTCCAGCCAGGCGTGGTGGCTCACACCTGTAATAATCCCAGCACTTTGGGAGGCCAAGGCAGGCGGATCATCTGAGGTCAGGAGTTGGAGACCAGCCTGGCCAGCATGGCAAAACCTCGTCTCTACTAAAAATACAAAAATTAGCCAGGCATAGTGGCACACGCCTGTAATCCCAACTACTCGGGAGGCTGAGGCAGGAAAATTGCTTGAACCCGGGAGGCAGAATTTGCAGTGAGCTGAGATCTTGCCACTGCACTCCAGCCTGGGCTACAGAGCGAGACTCTGTCTCAAAAAACAAAACAAAACAAAACAAAACAAAACAAAACCACCTCTTCCAGCTCAACTGGAATGGAATTTACCAACCCTTCCTCACTCACATCACCTTCATGAATGGTGCCATTCCCATGCATCAATTACACTGTTGCCAGCTTATTATTCTTCCAAGCAGCTCACTTCTTTTCCTTAAAAAACTTAGCCCCGGTCAAAATTATCTCTAAAATCACAAGTTGATATATTAATTATGAACTCAGGCCCCCAAATACAATCCTAAGACAAGCCAGGAAGGTAAGACATGGTACGCCATAGTAACTGGAATTCAGGGTAGACAAAGTGCAAAAGTTCTACGGCTAGAAATGGGTGGCAGACAGTGAAACACAAACACGCAGACTCCACAGCAAGAACGGCAAGCTCAATGCGAACGGGGATCAGGTCCAAATGGAACCATAGGAGCAGGGCTAAGTGTAAGAGTGTAAGGAGAGGCACACAGCCCTCCTGGATGAACCTCCATTTTAACCATATTAACACTTGCAAAAGGCAAGGTTGGTCTGGGTGCGGTGGCTCACACCTGTAATCCCAGCACTTTGGGAAGCCGAGGTGGGCGGGCCACCTGAGGTCAGGAATTCGAGACCAGCCTGGCCAACATGAAGAAACCCCATCTCTACTAAAAATACAAAAAATTAGCTGGACATGGTGGCGGGGGCCTGTAGTCTCAGCTACTCGAGAGGCTGAGGCAGCAGAATCACTTGAACCCAGGAGGTGGAGGTTGCAGTGAGCTGAGACTGAGCCACTGCACTCCAGTCTGGGCAACAGTGAGGCTCCGTCTCAAAAAAAAAAAGAAAGAAAAAAGCAAGTTTACGGGCTCAAAGAATATTTCTCTATAGGCCGAACAACAGTGCAGGGCTGATGGAAACTGGCTTTTGGAACCACTGTAGGGAGAAATTGAGAGGCAGGGACTGTGGAGAAGCAGACAGCCCTTTCCCATCGCTGCTACTTCAGCTCCAGCCAAGGCTAGCTCTGCAGGAAGGCAGGGCCAGGAGCGACAGATTGCCAATATTCTAAGACATGAAAATTCCGATTTTCATGGGAAATTTCCCCGCAAAGTAAATCTCACTACATAAGCCAAACAAAATGTGCCTAAGGGAACTTGCCCTTTAGCCCAAACATATACATGACCAGGAGAGGACAAATCTGTAGGGGGATGTGGCTGTGGACACTGGGCTCAGCTCACTCGTCAAGCCCTCCTGTGGGCCAATGTCACAGGAAGGGCGCAGCTCAATTCCTTTCCAGTGAGTCACCACTCACTGCAACCCTGCAGGATCTGTCTTTCAAAAGGGGCCAAAGGAATCAACATTAGCCTCTTGAACGATAAGGCTCTATGATAGTTGGTTTGGCTGGAATATAATGTACATGAAGGGAAGAAAAGGGAAAGAAAGATCAGAGGTACACATGAGCTGCATTAAACTCGGGCAAGTCACTTAACTTCTCTGTGCCTCAGTTTCTCCACTGGGAAAAAGGGTATTACTAGTACCTACCGGCATAGGGTTATTAGTAATGCAGATTAAATAATTATTTGTAAAACACTTAGCACAGTGCCAGGCAGAGGAGGTGTCATTAAATCAGATGGAGTCGAGTGGTGGGAGAGTTACTCCCTTCACTTCTCTTAATCCTTATGTGTAATCAGGGAGCGAGGCAGCCTGCTGAACCCTGGAGCTCCACACTCACCCAGCAGGGGCTGTCGCTCGCCCACGCGCAGCTGGTGGTGGAACTGCTTGCTGATCATGCGTCGGCGGGCATCGCTCTCATGGGCGGCCATGTAGGGGATCTCCAGGAGCATGGCAGACACCAGGTAGACACACTCCAGCAGCTCCAGGTTGATGTGCAGGTGGAAGGGGACCTGACGGCGCCGCTCCACCTTCTCCTGCTCCTGGTTGCGCTCCTGCAGGCTGCGCAGCAGCAGGCCCTGGCCCAGAAGCTCCTTGGCTCGGCCACTCGACTGGATGTCCAGCAGGGCGTTGTGTGCGTCCTTGGTCAGGCCTTGGCGGAAGGCACAGATGCCCAGCTGCACCATGGTGCGGTTGTAAAGGATCTGGGGGCAAAGGGTCATAATGCACTCAGAGATGACAGCTGCAAGACAAGTCTTCATTTATTCCATAACTAAGCCGGGTGCAGTGGCTCACACCTGTAATCCCAGCACTTTGGGAGGCTAAGGTGGGAGGATCACTTGAGCCCAGGGGTTCAAGATGGGCCTGAGCAACATGGAGATACCCCATCGCTAAAGATAAAAAACAAAAACAAAACTAAACAAATCTACTTCAAGTGCCTACTATGTGCTGAGCACTAGGCTGGGGAGGGAGAGCAAAATAGACAAGTCCCCAGTCTGCATGGAGCTTATGTCTAGGGGTGGGGTGTGGTGGGCAAGAGAGCTGCACTACGAGGATGGTGACTCATGCTGAGAAGAAAAATAAAGCAGAGGACGGAGCCAGGAAGGCAGTCTGTGCAGTGGTGGAGGCTCAAATGTTCATATAACTACAGAAGGCCTCATTGGGAAAGAATGTTTGAATAAAGACCTAAAGAGAGAGCAAGTCATGCAGGCATCTGGGGAAAGAATATCCTATAAAAAGGAAAAATAAACGCAGTGATCCTGTGGAAGAACCAGGCCAGGCATATTCAAGAAACAAGGGGCGTGACACAGCTAGGGCTGGGAAAAGATGCCACCACAAGCTGGGGGATGGGCGAGCACCAGCCATTTATGAGTTTTTTTTTTTTTTTTTTTGGAGACAGAGTCTCACTCTGTCACCCAGGCTGGAGTGCAGCGGCGTGATCTTGGCTCATTGCAAGCTCCGCCTCCCGGGATCACGCCATTCTCCTGCCTCAGCCTCTCCGAGTAGCTGGGACTACAGGCGCCCGCCACCACGCCCGGCTAATTTTTTGTATTTTTAGTAGAGACAGGGTTTCACCGTGTTAGCCAGGATGGTCTCGATCTCTTGACCTCGTGATCCACCCGCCTCGGCCTCCCGAAGTGCTGGGATTACAAGTGTGAGCCACCGTGCCTGGCCTTGTTATGAGTTTTAAGACAAGAAACCATGGGAAGGTTTTGAGCAAACAGGTAATATGATCTGACATAACTGAACAGGGTTAATCTGTATTATGAACAGAACAAAGGGACTGAAGGGACACAAAGGCAGATGATGGTGGCTTAGAGCAGAGGGTACAAGCAGAAGTGACAGAAGTGTTCTCATAATGGACTGTGAACAGGAATGGCTGGGGAATCAGATACAGTATATGAGGGAAAAGTTCGAATCAAGAATGACTCCAAGGTTTCTGGTCTAAGCAACTGGGAAGAGGGACTTGGCACTAATTAAGACAGAGGAGACGGTAAGTGGTACAAATCTTGGGGGAAAAGGCTAAGTGTAGTCATAACAACAAAAATGTGGAGATCAATACCAGTCATAAGCTTACATGCAAAAAGCCTTAATAATGTTAGCGACAGAATCCAGCAATATATAATATAAAAGAGACAATATACATGACCAAACTGGATATATTTCAGGAATAAAAGGTTGGTATAAAAATGTAATGAACTCGGCTGGGCGTGGTGGCTCATGCCTGTAATCCCAGCACTTTGGGAGGCCGAGGTGGGTGGATCGTGGGGTCAGGAGTTCAAGAGCAGCCTGCCCAACATGGTGAAACCCCGTCTCTACTAAGAATACAAAAGTTAGCCGGGTAGTGGTGATGTGCACCTGTAATCCCAGCTACTCGAGAGGCTGAGGCAGGAGAACTGCTTGAGCCTGGGAGGCAGAGATTGCAGTGAGCCGAGATCGCGCCACTGCACTCCAGCTTGGGTGACAGAGTGACACCCTTTTTCAAAAAACAAAAAACACACAATAATGAACTCATAGTTATTCATTATATGAATAGAATGAAGGAGAAGTAACTGGGTATTTCTTTTCTTTTTGAGACAGTCTTGCTCTGTTGCCCAGGCTAGAGTGCAGTGGCATGATCGTGGCTCCTGCAGCCTCGACCTCCTGAGCTCAAGCAATCCTCCTACCTCAGCCTCCTGAGTAGGTGGGACTACAAGCGTGCACCACTATGCCTGACTAGTTTCTGTATTTTTTGTAGAGACAGGGTTTTGCTATGTTGCACAGCAATGAAGATAGTATGGGACTTGCATAAGGACAGACAAAAAGGTAAATGAATGGGACAGAGGGAATGACCTGAAAAACACCTACTCTTATAGGTAATGTGGTTTTTCATATTGTTTTCCACAAAGACACCAAAGCAATACAATAGGGGAAAGGAAGTCTTTTCTACAAATGATGCTAGAACAACTAGGTATCCATATGGAGGAAAAAGAAACCCTGATCCCAACCTCACCAGATGCAAAAATCAAACCAAGACCAACTATAAGACTAAATGTAAAAGCTAACACCCATAGCAACTTACAAAAAAAAAAAAAAAAGAGAGAAATTTAAAAAGTCTTCATGAATTTCAGTTAGGCAAAGGTTTTTTAGACAGGATCCAGAAAATAATTACTATAAAAGAAAAAACTGGGCCGGGCGCAGTGGCTCATGCCTGTAATCCCTGCACTTTGGGAGGGTGAGGCGGGCGGATCATGAGGTCAAGAGATCGAGACCATCCTGGCCAACACGGATACTAAAAAATAAAAAAAATTAGCTGGGCATGGTGGTGGGCGCCTGTAGTCCCAGCTACTCGGGAGGCTGAGGCAGGAGAATTGCCTGAACCTGGGAAGCAGAGGTTGTAGTGAGTCGTCAAGATCGCGCCACTGCACTCCAGCCTGCCGACAGAGCGAGACTCCGTCTCCAAAAAAAAAAAAAAAAAAAAATTCTGACACAGGACTAGCTATCCAGGATAGATAAGGCACTCCTACAACTCAATAAAGTGAACAATCCAATTGTTTTAAATGGGCAAGAACTGACTAGATATTTATTATTTCATGAAAGATAAATGGCCAATAAATATAAAAAAGTAAAAAAGTAGCCAATATCAATAGTCACCAGGGAAATGCAAACTAACACCACAATGAGATACCATTAGACAACCAACTAAAATTTAAAAGACCTTTGAGTGGCCGGTTGCGGTGGCTCACGCCTGTAATCCCAGCACTTTGGGAGGCTGAGGTGGGTGGGTCACCTGAGGTTCAAGACCAGCCTGGCCAACATAGTGAAATCTTGTCTCTATTAAATATACAAAAATTAGCCTGGTGTGGTGGCACGTGCCTATAATCCCAGCTACATGGGATGGTGAGGGAGGAGAATGGCTTGAACCTGGGAGATGGAGGTTGTAGTGAGCCAAGATTGCACCACTGCACTCCAGCCTGGGCAACAGAGTGAGACTCTGTCTCAAAACACACACACACACACACCCTAAAAGATACACACCCCCTAAAAGATACACACACACACAACCCTAAAAGATACACACACACCCCCTAAAAGAGACACACACACACACACACACACACACACCCCTAAAAGATCTTTGAGACCAGCCTGGGCAACATAGTGAGACCCTGTCTCTACAAAAAATAAAAAACTAGCCAGGCATGGTGGCACATGCCTGTAGTCCCAGCTGTGGTGGCACATGCCTGTAGTCCCAGCTACTATGGAGGCTGAGGTGGGAGGATCACTTGAACCTGGGAATTTGAGGCTACTGCGGGCCATGATCATGCCACTACACTCAGTCTAGGTGACAGTGCAAGACCCTGCCTCAAAAAACAAAAACAAAAAAAAGTTTAAAAGACCAATACCACCGCCGGCATGATGGCTCACTCCTGTAATCTCAGCACTTTGGGAGGCTGAGGCAGGCAGATCACTTGAGGTCAGGAGTTTGAGACCAGCCTGGCCAACATGGTGAAACCCTATCTCTACTAAATTACAAAAATTAGTCAGAAGTGGTGGCGGGCACCTGTAATCCCAGCTACTCGGGAGGCTGAGGTAGAATCGCTTGATCCTGGGAGGTGGCAGTTGCAGTGAGCCAAGATTGCACCACTGCACTCCAGCCTTGGCGACAGAGCGAGACTCCCTCTCAAAAAAAGACCAACACCACCAAAAGTTGACAAGGAACTCCCAAACACTAGCAGGAGTGTAAAATGGTATAACCACTTTTGAGTTTCTTACAAGAATGTTCACAGCAGCTTCATACATTAGAGCCAAAAACTGGAAATAAACTGGGTGTCCGCCAAGAGGAAAACAGACACAGTGATATGTTCATACCATAGAATAAAAACACAAACAGGAGGGCTGTTTAAAAACCAGCATTACCCCCAGACAGGTTCACCAGGTGCTCTACACATAAACATTTCCTAGTTGCCTCAAATATACTTTTACGTGATCTACACTTCCAGACACAGCTTTTTTTTTTTTTTTGAACAGTCTTGCTCCATTACCCAGGCTGGAGTGCAGTGGCACAACCTCGGCTCACTGGAACCTCTGCCTCTTGGGCTCAAGCACTACCAAGCCTGGATAATTTTTTTTTTGACACGAAATTATGTGTTTACATGCAGGAGGACTGCAGGATGCTGGCAACTGGGAAAGACCAAGTGTCTACTTAAATTTGCACCGGCCAGACAGGTGGCTGTTCTGGTTAAGCCAGTTTGCCAAGAGGCCAGGGACCTGGCAACTCCTTCACCTCCAAGGCCTCCCCATCCTACCTGCACTGGCGGGTCTGCATGCTGAATGTTGTCCTGCAAGTGGCTCATGAGCATGAGGTCGCGGGCCTGGTACCAGCGGGAGTGCAGAGCATGGTGGTAGATGTGGCAGAGGATGGCGCATGTGCGGATCCGGTCTGTGCGGTCCTTGGCGTAGATGTACTTGCACAGTCTCTCCATCAACACAGCCGAGTCCTCGCCCTCATTTTCTGCCTGGTCTTGCTCAGACTGGGGAGGAAGGGAGGTTATTTGCAAAGGAGATCCAGCTTTAAAAGGCACAGGCTCTAGCAACTAAAGATGAGACTCTATCCAGTCTCATTCTAATACCTCAGTTTCCCTCCCTGCTCCACCTGCGGAAGTCTAGAGAGTAACAGATTTGCTGTCAAGTCCTGACAGAAGTGGAGGACAGGTGGACACACCCATTCCCCTCTGCCATGACTGCCACGTGCTCACCTTTGAGGAGCCCTCAGGCGGGGTCAGCTGCCGCTGATGGGCCTTGTAATCAAACTTGTAGCAGGTGTGCAGGATGCGCAGCAGGTAGATGCGGCAGACCTCCTCGGTAGTGCCCTTCTCCTCCAGGTAGCGCTGCACACGCTCGATGATGGCACACACCTGGGCCTCATCCTTCAAGTGCTCCACGTACTCTGGCAGGGAGAGCACCCACCCTTGTCTCAGCTGGGCAGCCAGGCTTTCCCATCTGTCCCCACTCATTCCAATCAACCCGTCCCTCTTCTGCACCCGTCAGAAAAGTCTAGTCAGTGTGCCCCAGAAAGGCCATCTCCCACTCCCAGGACCCAGAACCTTCCAGTCCCACAGCTTAGGAAAAAAATCCCAACTGCCAACCTCTGCCAATAAGGGTCTGCCAGGCCTGGCCCTTGCCTGGTCTCCCACGATTCTCCCTCTGGCTTCCTGTGCTGGAGTCCCACTGGCCTTTTTACTCCTGGAACATCAAGCTTGCTCTCTGCTCCTCCTGTCAGGCGCTGTCTTCAGCTGATTCTTCCCCTAACTCCTCCTCATTGGATCTCACCTCAGGTGGTCCCTACTTAAGGGTGCTTTCTCCAGCTGTTAGCTACAGCAGCCACCCCTCCAGCCACTTCTTACCACAGGGCCCTAGTTTAACTCTGAACTTTATATCATCTAGGATTATTATTATTATTTTTTGAGATGGAGTTTCACTCGTTCGCCCAGGCTGGAGTGCAGTGGTGTGATCTCAGCTCATTGCAACCTCTGGCCCGCTGGGCTCAAGGGATTCTCCTGCCTCAGCCTCCCACATAGCTGGGATTTACAGGTACCTGCCACCATGCCTGGCTAATTTTTGTATTTGAGTAGAGCCAGGGTTTTGCCACGTTGGCCAGGCTGGTCTCAAACTCCTGACCTCACGTGATTCACCCACCTCGGCCTCCCAAAGTGCTAGGATTACAGGCGTGAGCCACTGCACCTGGCCCAGAATTATCTTAATATCATACTATTTTTTTTTTTTTCTTTTTGAGATGGAGTCTTGCTCTGTCACCCAGGCTCGAGTGCAGGGGTGTGATCTTGGCTCACTGCAAGTTCCGCCTCCTGGGTTCATGCCATTCTCCTGCCTCAGCCTCCCGAGTAGCTGGGACTATAGGCGCCCAGCACCACGCCTAATTTTGTGTGTGTGTGTGTGTGTGTATTTTTAGTAGAGATGGGGTTTCACCGTGTTAGCCAGGATGGTCTCGATCTCCTGACCTCGGGATCCGCCTGCTTCGGCCTCCCAAAGAGCTGGAATTACAGACGTGAGCCACCACGCCCGGCCATATCTTACTACTATTATATTTCAAACTGCCTTTCTCCATCCAGCACCAAAGGTAAGCTTTTGGCTGCCTTGTTAATCACTACACCCTTGACTTGATGGGCACATTCACACTTTTACTGAGTAAACTATGCTGCACTTTCACACCCCAATGCCTCTCATCCAAGCTAAACAAGAGAAGTGAATAGATGCCTTACCCCAAAGGTTCTCAAAGTATAGCCCTGAGACCAGCAACCTGGGAGCAGGCTAGAGGTGCAGGTTCTCAGGCCCCACTCAGACCTATGGAATCAGAAACGATGGGACTGGGAGCCAGCATCTCATCAGGCCCTTCCGTGTGAACGCTAGGTAGGTAAGTTGAAAGGCTGGTTTTTCAAGCACTCTGACTTAGTATAATCCTCACAAAGCTCTAAACCTAGTAATATTCCCCACAATTTTCCTCTCAGCAAAGCCCACGCTTGCTCAGGCTCACCTTGGGAGTGAGGGTCAGTATTTTGCATTATTTTGGTAAATTCTTCATCCATTCGTTCCACCAGAGTTAGGATGCAGCCACGGACACGCAGTGGCTGAAAAGGAAGGCGAAGGAGGAGTCAACAAATTAGCCCAGATCTCAGTCTCAAACCTCAACCCTCGGGTCCCACTGAGCCTTCCCAAAGCATAAAATACACACCTCCAGTTATCCTGCCAACTCCTCCCTTTACCTGGTCAGCGTTGTGCAGGTTCTCACTCTCTTCCAGAATATTCTCTCCAACAAAAATGTTGGGATTTGCAAACAGGATATCCATCAGCTCATTGATGCAGTCCAGGCACTTCCCCCACATCTCTGGCTGCCAAGATTTCAGGCCACATCAGAGTCAGAGGTGTGAAGGTAGAGTAAGCGGATGCCTCCCCCTTCAGCAGGAATCATGGGGCCTTCCACCACCAAGACTGCCTCCATAGCCCCTGAGTCTTAAGATGCTAGGTACCTTCTTCCCCCAACCCACCAGCGATGCCCTGAGATGAGCCTCTTCACTGCTCTCACCTTCATGTAGGTTGCCAGGTTGGGGTTGTAGTCATAGAGAGAGGCGATGATATTGAACTTGATCTTGACAATGACGCCCTCTCCCAGGTTGTTTTCCGCTGCAATCTGAACCAGCAGTTGCAGCAGCTCAATCTGGGCAGCATTAGAGGGCCAGAGAGCTGGGTGAGGCTTTGGAGACAAATCACAAAGTCTCTCCCAGCATGCCCTCTTCAGATAACACGCCCTCCTCATCACCCATATCCCTGCTTCTCCTTTATAAATTCCAAACAGAAGCAACAATAATCCCAACCATCCTGGAATGCTGTGAAATGCTTCACACCTACCACCATCCTCTGTTACCTAACAACTAAAGAAGGTAAACACTCTTACTTTTTTAATCTTAAAAAAAAAAAAGCCACGTGTGGTAGCTCATGCCTGTAATCCCAGCACTTTGGGAGGCTGAGGCAGGCGGATCACTTGAAGTCAGGAGTTCGAGACATGGTGAAACCCCATCTCTACTAAAAGTACAAAATCAGCCAGGGATGGTGGCGGGTTCCTGTAATCCCAGCTACTCAGGAGGCTGAGGCAGGAGAATCGGTTGAACCCAGAAGGCAAAAAGGTTGCAGTGAGCCGAGATCGTGCCAGTGCACTCCAGCCTGGGCAACAACGAGACTCCATCTCAAACAAAAAAAAAAAAAGAGGAGAACATTATCTCATTGTATAGATGGGAAAACAGACCCAAAACGTTAAGTGATTGGTTTTAAGTCACAAGAAGAGTAAACAGCAGATAATGGACGGGGATGCCCCAAGCATACAATTCCCTCTACTACAGCCACACACAGACCCTCCCAACAATCCCTTCCCCCAACCTCCACCCTCTGCCACCCTGCAATCCCACTGCCCAGGCCCACGAATCTTACCGATCAGTTCCCTTCTTGCCTCGTGCCTGTAGGATCTCATTCAGTTTCTTGATAACAACAGCATGGGTGATCTCAGTTCCCTTGGCAAACATTTTTGGCTTCTCCTGTATCAGTACATATCCTGTCATGTGCATGCCAGCGGGAAACTGTCCTTGCCTTTTCCCCACAAGGGGACCTTTATGTCCTCCCAAACTGTTCCCCAATTCATTTTACCTCTGAAACCCTCACCTTAACCAACGGCACTCCGCCCCGGACCCTTTCCCACTCCCCGCCTTCATTGTCCTCCTCCTCCTCATCCAGGCGCTTGGATTTCCTGTCGTGCTTCTTCTTAGCTTTGTCCTCCCGTTTCTTCTCGGCTGCCTTCTTGTCCTCATCTGTGGTGGGTGCCCTGCCGACAGACATGGGAGAAGATGACAGATCAGCCCCTCCCCACCTCTAAGGC
The DNA here is from genome assembly GCF_028858775.2 of Pan troglodytes. NCBI lineage: Eukaryota > Metazoa > Chordata > Mammalia > Primates > Hominidae > Pan > Pan troglodytes. Next base: position 31,157,464 of record NC_072416.2, read on the forward strand.
TTCTTCCTCCCATCAACTTCCTCTTTTCCTCCAGCAGCTCCTGGGTCCAAGTTATGCTCTACAACAATGACCTAGAGGGCACAGTGAACCATAACCATAGCCATCTCTAATAAGACAGAGTACTAACCAGGCCACTGTAGACATATTAATAGAAACAACCTGTCAGCTAGGCGTGGTAGATCACTTGACGTCAGGAATCCAAGACCAGCCTGGGCCACATAGTGGAACCCCGTCTCTACTAAAAGTACAAAAATTAGCCAGGCATGGTGGTGCACGCCTGTAGTCCCAGCTACTTAGGAGGCTGAGGCACGAGAATCACTTGAACTTGGGAGGCAGAGAAGGCTGCAGTGAGCCACAATCATGCCACTGCACTTAAGCCGGGGTGACAGAGCAAGACTCAGTCTCCAAAAAAGCAAAACAAAATAAAACAAAAGAAAAAAAAACCAACCTGTCATTTTGCTCCAAAGCTAACATCTACAGTTTTCCAAAGAATCCACAAACAACTTATTTTCTTTGATACCAGCTGCTTTCTCCAGACTGACCAACTAATCAATGAATCAGTTCCCCCAAATATATAAAAACATTTTTTTCTTTTTTACTATTCCTAAACTGTTTTATCCCTTTCTCTCCTCTCTTGACAACCGATTAATCTAAATTCTGAATTTTAAAAAAATGTTCATTACAAAAAAGGTCCCCACAAAACAGAAAAAGATCACCAGCTACCTTGAAATGGTCTTAGGCTACTGGATGTTGCCTGAAACCATCTCCAGACTTGAGTATGTATTTATGTAACAAAATACAAACCAAATGGCAAAGACAAATTACTTCAAACTTTGCACAGATACTGAAGAATAAATCTTTCCAGAAAGACTCAACATTTTTGAAAACTCATATGTAATGACCATAATCTACCATTTGAACATTTATAAATAAATTTCATTTTCACTGCTTAAAAGGTTTGAATATGTTTTTGGAATAGTCTATAAGTTTACCAGTTAAATTAAGTCTTCCCTTGCCAGAAGACCAATGCCATAACTCTCAACAGAAGTGTATGGACTGGCCAAGCACGGTGGCTCAAGCCTGTAATCCCAGCACTTTGGGAGGCCGAGGTGGGTGTATTGCTTGAGCCCAGGAGTTTGAGACCAGCCTGGGTGACAAGGTAAAAAGCCCGTCTCTATTAAAAACAACAACAACAACAACAACAACAACAAAAGCTTATGGATCTTTCCCCCGTACCACTGCAAGACTCTAATGATGACTCACTTTATAGGTAAAATCCTTTGCAAATATGCAAAGCATGTTCATTAAACTAAAACCTCTTGGTCCAAACCATCTGTATAGCTCTGAGATCAGAAGAACTAAAGCTATTTTTAAAAATGAATGCTTCAAAAGAACTTAAACTTCCTTGGCTAAAGTATTACTTCTAGCACTAAAGATAGTATGATACACACCTCAAAAGGGAAATGTACTATTGCATGAAATTCTAACGGAAAGACCTAAGACTTGGCTTGACCTCTCCTATGACAGATTATACTCTGGTATATTCATATCTTGTTAGAAATTATCAGATAACAAATGTTTATATCCTCAGCTATATAATCAACAGATAAAAGCAACATTTCTAAACGAGTATTACCTCTACTTAATACATAGTTAAGAGACTAAAAACTCATTATTGAGAGACACCAACGGAAGTCAGGCCTAACTACACTGCAGAGGACCACACCATTTTCCCGTGCCTTCCCAACCACAACTACTGATGGAAAGCCCTAGATGTATACCCTTGCTTAGGATCCCAACTCGGACATTCAGTCTCACTAGAGATCCTGGGGTTCACTTAAAAAACAAAAACAAAAACAAAAAAACGCCTCCAGAATCAGGTAACTCTTAGAAGTAGACAGCAGCTCTGTAAGAGTTCACAGGTCGCTGGGCGCAGTGGCTCACGCCTGTAATCCCAGCACTTTGGGAAGCCGAGGCAGGCAATCACGAGATAAGGAGATCGAGACCATCCTGGCTAACATGGCGAAACCCCATCTCTACTAAAAATACAAAAAATTAGCCAGGCGTGGTGGCACGTACCTGTAATCCCAGCTACTTGGGAGGCTGAGGAGAACTGCTTGAACCAGGGAGGCGGAGGTTGCAGTGAGCTGAGATTGCACCACTGCACTCCAGCCTGGGCAACAGAGCAAGACTCCATCTAAAAAAAAAAAAAAAGAAAAAAAGAAAAAGAGTTCACAGGTCAATCATGACATCAGGTATAAATGAACTTCCCCCAATACCTTCAGATCACCATAAGACAACAGATGGCCTTATCCCACATCAAAGAGGCTGAAGCTCATGAGAATAAACCCACTCCTTTACAAGCTTGTTTTGACCAAAAGATGAAGGCTGAGAAATGCTGATGACGGAAAGGGTATATTTAGACTGGCTGAATCTGGAGTTGCTGAAAACCCTTACTGGCAGTGGGCCTATCGTGTTTTCTAGAGCATCCACCAACCCTGGGTGGCATACTCAAGGAGAGTTAGTATCCGAGTTTACACAGAAAAACGGGCAAACAGAATCCACTGTTCTGTGGTTTTGCCCTCTCTCCTTGTTCCTCTTTCTCCTATATAAATCCTGCTTTTGCTCGGTTGGAAATTAATCTGAAAATGTCTCCCTTGTTATACAAGTGAAATAGTGTCTGTGAATTATTCTTCTACACTACAAAGCCACAAACTCTCAATGTCAAAAAGATTCTGACACTTGAAATTCTAACTTTATTTTCTCAAGGGTTTTCCTCAGAACATTGATTCAACTAATTTTAGATTTTTCTGATTAGGTATACAAGTTAGTTTACAGGTTAACAAAAAAAATGTGGCTGGGTGCGGTGGTTCACGCCTGTAATTCCAGCACTTTGGGAGGCTGAGGTGGGCAGATCACGAGGTCAGGAGATCGAGACCATCCTGGCTAACACAGTGAAACCCCGTCTCTACTAAAAATACAAAAAAATTTAGCTGGGCATGGTGGCAGGTGCCTGTAGTCCCAGCTACTCAGGAGGCTGAGGCAGGAGAATGGCGTGAACCCGGGAGGCGGAGCTTGCAGTGAGCCAAGATCGCGCCACTGCACTCTAGCCTCGGCAACAGGCTAGTGTCTCAAAAAAAAAAAAAAAAAAATTCAAGGATAACCTCTAAAAGCATAGCATGTCTAACTCCCAAACCAGCAGAGAAAAACAAAATGAATAATAAGAAAATATATATAACTAGAAACGGGGAAAAAAAAAGAGGATGAGAAAATACATGTAGGCTAGGTGTGGGGGCTCGTGCCTGTAATCCCAGTACTCTGGGAGGCTGAGGCGAGCGAATCATCTAAGGTCAGGAGTTCAAGACCAGCCTGGCCAACATGCTGAAACCTCATCTCTACTAAAAATATAAAAATTAGCTGGGCGTGGTGGTGCTCACGTGTAGTCCCAGCTACCCAGGAGGATGAGGCCTGAGAATCACTTGAACCCAGGAGGCAGAGGTTGCAGTGGGCCAGGATTGCACCACTGCATTCCAGCCGGGGCAACACAGTGAGACTCCTTCTCAAAAACAAAAACAAAAAACACACAAATAAAAGAAAAATAAAATACAGGCTGAATATCCCTTATCTGAAATGCTTAGAACCAGAAGTGTTTCAAATTTCAAATAATTGCATATATATAATGAGGTATCTTGGGAAGGGCTCCAAGTCTAACTATGAAATTTGTGTGTTTCATCTACACCTTATACAAACAGCCTGATGGCAATTTTACATAGTATTTTAAATAACTTTGTGCATGAAACAAAGTTTTGACTGCAACCTGTCGCATGAGGTCAGATGTGGAATTGTCCACTTATGGTGCTCCAGAAGTTTCAGACTTTGGAATTAGAGATGCCCAATCTTTAGAAGACAGAATGAATTTCAAAATAATTATGATGAAAGAAACTACCCCCTCCAAATTATATACCGTTGATTCCATTTACATAAAATTCTAGAAAATGCTAACTTACCTAGTGACAGAAAGCAAATTAGTGGTTGCCCAGGGATAGGGTGAGGAAACTGAGGCAGGGAGAAGTATTACAAAGGGGAAGGTGGAAATGTTTAGGTGTGAAATTTTTAGGATATTATGTTTTGATTGTGGTGAGTTCTATGGGTGTAAACATACGTCACAACTTATTAAATGTAACTTTAAGGCCGGGTGCGGTGGCTCATGCCTGTAATCCCAGCACTTAGTGGAAGGCCAAGGCGGGTGGATCACGAGGTCAGGAGATCGAGACCATCCTGGCTAACATGGTGAAACCCTGTCTCTACTAAAAGTACAAAAAATTAGCCAGGCGTGGTGGCGGGTGGCTGTAGTCCCAGCTACTCAGGAGGCTGAGGCAGGAGAATGGTGTGAACCCGGGAGGTGGAGCTTGCAGTGAGCCAAGATTGCGCCACTGCACTCCAGCCTGGGCGACAGTGCAAGACTCTGTCTCAAAAAAAAAAAAAAAAAAAAAAAACTTTAAACAAGAGCAGTTATTGTATGTCATTTACACCTCAATAAAGCTATTACAAACTTTAAAATAAAGAGGATAAACAGAAAGTATAAGATATCATAAAATGGTAAGAATAAATACATTGATAACCACAACAGGCTGGGCGCAGTGGCTCACGCCTGTAATCCCAGCACTTTAGGAGGCCCAGGCAGAAGGGTTACTCGAGCCCAGGAGTTCGAGACCATCCTGGGCAACAGGGCAAGACCCCATCTTGATAAAAACTAATTATGTAGACACATATATAAATAACCATCATATATATGTAAATAACTATAATAAACGTAAATGAACTAAATTGCCAGAGAAGCAGAGATCAAGTTCTGGCGGTCATTGCACAATGTGAACGTACTAAATGCCACTGATTTGTATACCTGAAAATGGTTAAAATGGGAAATGTTATGTATCACAATAAAAGAAAAAAAAAGCAGAGATTTTATGAGATTAAAAAAAAACAAACCAAAAACCTAGCTGTGCTTAAGAGACACTCTTTTTTTTTTTTTTTTTTTTTCCTGAGACGGAGTCTTGCTCTGTTGCCCAGAGCTGAAGTGCAATGGCGCGATCTCGGCACACTGCAACCTCCGCCTCTCGGGTTCAAGCAATTCTCCTGCCTTAGCCTCATGAGTAGCTGGGACTACAGGCGCAGGCCACCACACCGGGCTAATTTTTTTGTATTTTCAGTAGAGATGGGGTTTCACCATGTTGGCCAGGCTGGTCTCGAACTCCTGACCTTGTGATTTGCCTGCCTCCGCCTCCCAAAGTGCTGGGATTACAGGCGTGAGCCACCACGCCCAGCCAAAAAACACTCTTAATCATACAGCATGGCAGAGTTAAAAATAAAAGGACAGGAAACGTCCTTTTCATAAACATCCTTTATCAGGTAGAGGGAAGCTCCCTTCTATTCCTAGCTTCAGACTTTTATCATGAAAGAATATTAGGATTTTTTTCAAATGCTTTTTTTTGCATCTGCTGAGATGACTCTACGGCTTTTGTCTGTTATTCTATTGATATAGTATATTAGTTGATTTTCATATTAAAACATCCTTCTATTATTGGGATAAATCCTACTTGGTTATTAAATTTTTTTTAAAAACTTTTGTGGGAGATGAGCCCACCCATCCTCCATCCCCCTACAGGCAAGGAGAGGGTGCTCCCATATAACCCTTATTGTATGTTGCTGTGTTTGGTTTTCTACTATGTTGTTAAGAACTTTTGAGTCTGTATTTATAAAAGTATAGCTTTATAGTCTTACAGTTTTTTTGGTTTTGTTTCGTTTTCTGAGACAGAGTCTTGCTCTGTCGCCCAGGCTGGAGTGCAGTGGCACGATCTCGGCTCACTGCAACCTCTGCCTCCCAGTTCAAGCGATTCTCCCGCCTCAGCTTTCCGAGTAGCTGGGACTACAGGCGCCGGCCACCATGTCTGGCTAATTTTTTGTATTTTTAGTAGAGACTGGGTTTCACTGTGTTAGCCAGGATGGTCTCGATCTCCTGACTTCGTGATCCGCCCGCCTCGGCCTCCCAAAGTGCTGGGATTACAGGCGTAAGCCACCGTGCCCAGCCTTGATGTCTTAAGTTTAATTTTAGGCCCCATTTGCTCCCTCAGACAGGAGCCTTTGTGTAACACACATGTGCAGTGCACATCACACACCAGAGTCCACACAATGGGAGACTTCAATACACAATTATTCAAAGACAAAAACACAAAGTACAGTAGATATAAAAGACCTGAACCAATAGTAACGCTGATAGTTCTGTAAGATGTCAACAGGTTAAAAAAATGAGTTTCATGATCAAGCAAGTTTTTGAGATGGTTAATAAAACAAAGTTAGGTATATTTATTCTCATGGAACTTTCCAGAGGTGGTTGTAAACCCTCCAAGAAGGGGTGTGATAGACAATGTGGCCCAGACCTTGACCAGTGTTCCCTGAAGCACTGGACAAAAAAGGCCTTCTCAGCAAAATGCCCACCAAGTAAGTTGTTCAGCCTCTCTAGACCTCTAGAGGGCTGGAAACTCACTACCTCCCTAAAGCAGCACGACCACAACTTTTAAACACAGGAAAGCAACCTCGAGAGCAATAATCTTCCCATTAAAGGGGTACTATCTGTCTGGGTGCAGTGGCTCACGCCTATAACCCCAGCACTTTGGGAGGCTGAGGCGGGAGGATCACTTAAGCCCAGGAGTTCAAGATCAGCATGGGTAACATGGTGAAATCTTGTCTGTATTAAAAACACAAGAATTAGCCGGATGTACTGGAGTGTACCTGTAGTCCCAGCTACCCAGGAGCCTGAGGTGGGAAGATCACCTGAGCCCAAGAGGTTGTGGTTGCAGTGAGCCAAGATTGCATCACTACACTCCAGCCTGGGAAGAGCGAGACCCTGTCTCAAAAAAAGCACTTTTTATCTGTAGTTTGCGCAAACTGGCTAAGAAAAAATAAATAAAAGCGCTATTTTTAGTGAGCTTGAGATTTCACTCCCATGGGATACAAAAGAGCAGGTATCACTTTTATTTCAAAGGGAGACACTAAGACTTAAGGTCAAGTAACTTATACAATGTCGTACAGCTCATAAAGGCTGGGAGACAGAATCCACACTGGGATCCTCCCCTATTCTGACTGTCCCAGTAAAGGTCATGAACACTTGCGGCAGTCTGTATGCTGTATGTGTACTAAGAAGTTATCAGGAAGGGTAACACAGTAGCAACGCACACTGAGGGCTCACCACACGTCAGTCCTAGATGAACTACTTTCTTACATCACACCTCCCTGTATTCCTGCAGCTATTCTGGAAGGGAGGTTCCCTGCCTTATTTTACAGATGAGAAAACTGAAGATTAGACAGGCTAAGTAGTTTGTCCAATGTCACACAGGTATCGGGTGCCAAAGTGAGATTTGCACCCAATCCACACGCAGTGAGTAAGGCTGTGGGTAAATATTTGGACTCTGGAGCCTTCAATTCTCATCTTTAGGACACATTAGCTTCGTGACTTTAGCCAACTAATGTACTTGACTCTCTGATCCTACTGTAAAATGCTAATAGTTGGCTGCTCCAACCTAAAAGGACTCCATGGAAGAATCAATAACCTTCCAGACAATTAGGAGCTTTCCACCAGTTCCAGTGTAACCCTAGGTCCCACTACTTTCCTTACTTTTTAAGAAATCTTGAGGCCAGCGCGGTTTGTTTCCCTTCTTCCTCCTCTGAGTCGGAATCGGAAGATGTGGAACCTGTGTCCCAGTCTTCATCATCTTCGGAATCTTCTGAGTCCTCATCTTCATCCTTAGAGGGAAGAAAAGAGGATCGGCAAGAAGATAGGGAGATCGACTGGTGTCTCCTCCTTACTAACGCATGTTCGAGATTTATTTTCATGAGTAGAACAAGAGCAGCTACTCATGGAATCAAGATACCAAGGGCTGGGACTCACCATCAAGTCCCAGAGTGATGCTGCAATTTGGCCGCAGGAACACACACAGCTTCCCCCGGCAGAGCTGGGCCCAGATCCCTGTTTGCCCACTGCTCTGATGTAAGAGGAAGCTTGTTCTCAATTCCACTAAATTCCACCCCTCCCAACCCTAGGGGTTTGAGTCTTGTCTTTCTCCCCCAGGGACTCAGGAACTACCTCTGGCAGGAAATCATCCATCTAACCCTGGCTCTTACATCCATCTTTTTGAGGAACTTGCGACTCTCCCCAGAAGGAGCTTCTGATTTCTTCTTCAAGAAAGTTGCAGCACTGACTCCGTCCTCATCCTCATCCTCATCTGAAGAGCCTAGTGGTAATGGAGGGAGAAAAAGATCCTGAATGTTGAAAAGCCAGACTGGAGGGCAGCCAAGAAACCAGGCCAAGGGCAGCACTAACTCTGGACTTCCTATTTGCAACAAAGGTTCTTTTGCTCACCTTCTGAATCCTCCTCATTTTTCTCAGCATCTTCATCCGCAGACTGCTCAGGGTTCTGGACAGAGAGGGAAGTGAGAGAACAATCATGGATGCTCTCCAGCCATCAGCCCACCCCACCCCTCCACCCCAGACAGTTCTGTCATCTTCCTGCTCCAATCACACCTCCCACTAGCAATTCCATCTTTGGGCCTCAGTCACGGGGTCACTGTTCCCAGTTCAGTAAGTGTGCCTCTAGCCTCCCGACCTGCTTGTAGCTTGTGATATGGGACTCGAAATCACGGTTGTATTTTCGGATCTTCTGACGCAAGGTGCTCAGAGCCTTGGCATTGTTCTTGTTCATCTTCTTCTTCCCTTCCTTATCTTCCCAAAGCTAAAGGGAAGAAGAGGAAAGAAACAGAGAACAGTGATTTGAAACTAAGTAACATTTCCTAAACTCCAGGCTTCTTCTCCACTTTTGAGTCTTGCTATTGGAACACCGCTGGTACTACTTATGAACTACATCTGTTAGCTTATTTTTAAAAGATCCCATACATCCCACCACTAAAAGTACAAAACCATGAATAAGTGGTGGTAATAAATATAGGCATCACACCTCATTAAGATAGTCCTCTAGGTCAGCCAGGATGCGGATATAGAACCGGGGGACACCTTCTTTGTCCACAATGCTTTTGGCCTTCCCATATGCTTTTCCCAGGAGCTCAAACTCTTCCAGGCACTTGGTGACATCACGAATCTTCATGGCATTACGGATGGTCCGGATAAGGTTGGTCAGCTCCTCAAACCCGGGTTGGGAGCCCGATACCACATTGAACGTGCCCACCGAGGGAAAACTCACCACTGCTCCCAGAGACTCCTATCACCCAGCCTCCCCACAGCTTCATTGCTCCCAGAGACTCCCATCACCCAGCCTCGCCATGGCTTTACCTCTTGTCCTTGGCACTGTGGACAACTCTCTTGGTATCTTCTTCATCCTCGCTCAGCAACAATGGCCTGTTTGGAAGGAACAGAGGCCATTAACCTCCTTTCCCAGTCTTTCCAAGAGATCCGTATTTCCCTACTCAGGACAGGTAGAACTAAGTAATCCAGGCCATCCACACCACACCCATCCTCTTTTTGACTCCTCCTCAGGGCCACTTCATATACAACTCAATCTTTTAAGTGTACACTAAGTAAGGCCTTTTGCTCAGTGTTGTAGCAACACAAAGATGACATTCACTATCCTCTCAAAAACAAATGAAAGTGCTAATTTACTGTGCAACTAATGACATAGAGACGCAAGTCACCACAGAAGTAATGAATAAAAAAAGAGGTAGAGAAAAATGATACTTGAGCTATAATGAACAGAAAAGGCTTTAGGGAGGTGGTACCTAAACTAGATCTTAGCAACATTTCCCAAAGTATGAGAGGCCAACAGCAAGGAGAAAGTCTCAATGGTATTAACACCTCCACTGCTAGTATTTTTCTATGATAATAAGACCAGACCACAGGCTCACAGTCAGCAACAGTATCTCTACTCTTTTGGTTTGTTAAGAGATAAGGTCTCACTATGTTGCCCAGGCAGCCTCCAACTCCTGAGTTTCAAGGGATCCTCCCACCTCAGCCTCCAGAGTAGTTGGGACTACAGGCATGCACCATCTTGCCTGCCTCTTTTCCCTTTTTATTATTTTTTGGATTATTTTAGCGGTGTTTTTTGAGGTGGAGTTTTGCTTTTATCGCCCAGGCTGGAGTGCAATGGCGCAATCTCGGCTCACTGCAACCTCCGCCTCCAAGGTTCAAGAGATTCTCCTGCCTCAGCCTCCTAAGTTGCTGGGGTTACAGGCATGTGCCACCACAACCGGCTAATTTTTGTATTTTTAGTAGAGACGGGGTTTCACCTTATTGGCCATGCTGGTCTCAAACTCTTGACCTCAAGTAATCAGCCTCCCAAAGTGCTGGGATTACAGGCTTGAGCCACCTGCCCAGCCTGGATTATTTGGTATTTTATGGCAAATGACACTGGTTTCCACCTGGGGAAGTGATACAAAACCATATGCATATTGGCATATACATGTGCAATACATACTTTTAAAACAGTAGCACAAACGTGGCAGATGTTTAAGAAACACCATTCCAGTGGGGCACAGTGGCTCATTCCTGTAACCCCAACACTTTAGAATGCTGGGCGGGAGGTTCACTTGAGCCCAGGAGTTCAGAACCAGTCTAAGCAACACAGTGAGACACCTTCTCTACAAAAAATTAAAAACAATTAGCCTGCTGCGATGGCGTGCACCTGTAGTCCCATCTACTTGAGAGGCTGAGGTGGGAGGATCGCTTGAGATCTGAAGGTCGAGGCAGCAGTGAGCTATGACCCCTCAAAAAAAGAAAAAAAAAAGGAAAAAGAAAAACCATTCTATTGTTCCAAAGGGTAAAAAAAAAAAAAATTAATGTACAGAAATGGCAGACGGGTATTTACGTAGAGGTGAACAGGCATATAAAATGTTTAAGCACCTGCGTACACAGCAGGTGACCAGACTTCAGAGTCGCATCAGGGGGCTCCCAGATACCAATCAAGCATTTTGCATTTCCTTCTGTGAGCAGTGAGAAGCCACTAAGGACTTCTCGGCGGTAAAATGAGAGGAGACAGGTAGAGGCTGTAGACTTAAGGCCAGTTAAGAAGCTGATGCAACAGATCTGGCTTGGGAAACCTCTGTGATTCTATCCCTTGTGCCTGGTGGGTGGCTACCGGCTATCACAGCCCTCTAAGGCTGTCTCTCTCCAACACCGCTCCGATCCTGCAAACTCCGGTCATTGTCCAAACCCACTCTCCCCGCCCTCACCTCCATCCCTCCCATGTGCACTGCGTTCCACAGCCTGCCTAACCCCGCACTCCCAGAATGGTCACAGCCACAGCCCCCGCAACTCACTGTTTGCCATAGTTGCCTCCGACAGGTTTGGTGACGAGCTCCTCCCCGGACAGGGACGACTCGGACTCGCTGTCCGAACCGGTGGTGAAAAACCGCGACATGGCGACGGCGCGGAGGTGCTACGGCCGGACCTGCGGGGGAGCCAAGGCGTCACCGGCCACGCGAAGAGGCCCGAGCCAACACCTCCCGACGCCCAACCCCTCACCGGCCCCACCCGGACCTCGACCTGGGTCTCCCACCACGAAGCACGAGGCCCAAAAAATACCAACCAGCTGAGCCCGCGAGTCACACCGCAGGGCCCTGACAGCGGAAACGCCGAGAGAGAAGGCGGGTCCTCGCGTCACTTCCGGGAAGCGCCGACTAACTACACTGGGAGACTACAAATCCCAGTGGCCTTCGCGCCATAAGGGGGCGGGGACAAGCCTGAGGGAACCGGGCGCTGAGACCTTGGCTGCAGGCGTCGCGAATCCTACCGCGCGTTGGTGTCGGGATTTAAAACACGAAGATCGGCGGGGCGCAGTGGCTCACGCGTGTAATTACAGCATTAATAGGCATTAATAGTATAGAAGTAGATAATCCTGCCGGGTGCGGTGGCTCACTCACGCCTGTAATCCTAGCACTTTGGGAGACCGAGGCAGGCGGATTACCCGAGGTCGGGAGTTCGAGACCAGCCTGACCAATATGGAGAAACCCCATCTCTACTAAAAATACAAAATTAGCCAGGCGTGGTGGTGCATGCCTGTAAGCCAAGCTACTCGGGAGGCTGAGGCAGGAGAATCACCTGAACCCGGGAGGCGGAGGTTGTGGTGAGCCGAGATCGAGCCATTGGACTCCAGCCTGGACAACAAAAGCGAAACTCCATCTCAAAAAAAAAAAAAAAAAAAAAGTAGACAATGCTAGCCAGGCACAGTGGCTCACTCCTGTAATTCCAACACTCTGGGAGGCTGAGGTGGGTGGATCACCTGAGGTCAGGAGTTCGAGACCAGCCTGGCCAATATGGCAAAACCGCGTGTCTACTAAAAAATACGAAAATTAGCCTGGCACAGTGTCACCTGCCTGTAATCCCAGCTACGTGGGAGGCTGAGGCTGGAGAATCACTTGAACCCAGGAGGAAGAGATTGCAGTGAGCAGAGATCACACCACTGCATTCCAGCCTGGGTGACAGAGCAAGACTCTGTCTCAAAAAAAAAAAAAAAAAAAAGTAGACGATGCTAGATCTTGCAGGTCTTTATAGGCCTGTGGTTTGAAGCCGCCATCGGCAGAGGTTTTAGTGCAAGGGACTGTGTTACATTTTTCAAGGTGGTTTTGATATGGGAGCTGGACAGGGAAGTGCTGGGAACGGAAGAGCATGCTCTTCCAAAGTGCTGGGATTATAGGCATGAGCTACCACACCTGGCCGTTTTATTTTTTATTGTGAAATATTTCAACAGACAAGAATAAAGATTATTCCAATGGACATCTATGTACTCACAACACACCCAGCACCATCAAAACTTAATATGAGGCTGGGCATGGTGGTTCATGCCTGTAATCCCAAAACTTTGGGAGGCAGAGGTGGGCAGATCACTTGAGGTCAGGAATTCGAGACCAGCCTGGCCAACATGGTGAAACCCCATCTCTACTAAAAATACAAAAATTCACCTGGCATGGTGGCAGATGCCTGTAATTCCAGCTACTCAGGAGGCTGAGGCAGGAGAATTGCTTGAACCCTGAAGGTGGAGGTTGCAGTGAGCCAAGATCGTGCCACTGCACTCCAGCCTGAGTGACAGAGCAAGACTCTGTCTCCAAAAAAAAGTTAAAAAAAAAACAAGGTTCATCGTACATCTGTAAATCCATAAATATCTTTTTTTTTTTTTTTTTGAGATGGAGTTTTGCTCTTGTTGCCCAGGCTGGAGTGCAATGGTATGATCTTGGCTCACTTCAACCTCCGCCTCCCAGTTTCAAGCAATTCTCCTGCCTCAGCCTCCCAAGTAGCTGGGATTTACAGACGTGCACCACCACATCCAGCTAATTTTTGTATTTGTAATAGAGAAGGGGTTTCACCATGTTGTCCAAGCTGGTCTCGAACTCCTGACCTCAGGTGATCCACCCGCCTCGGCCTCCCAAAATGCTGGGATTACAGGCGTGAGCCACCACGCCCAGCTCTCTTTATTTTTAAATAATATGTGTACATTTTTACAAAATGAAAATGGTACAACAGAATACACAGGAAGAAAAAATAGACAGGAAAAAATGTTTCCTTCCTGCCCTGACCTCATGTTCATCAGCTTTTCTCTCTAGAAGCAAACACAATTGTCAGTTTATAGCATTATCTTCCAGATGTCCCTTTGTGCCCTCTCTCTCCATATCTCTCTTTGTGTACACACACACACACACACACACACACACACACACACACACACAGAGTTGACTCTTGAACAATGTGTAGGTCTACGTATATGTGGATTTTATTCAATAAATACAGTCAATCCTCCATACAGGTGGATTCCACATCTGGAACGAAATGTCAATCAAAAATAACAGTATTCACTGGATTTGAAACCCATGTATACCAAGGGCCCACATTTTGTAACCACAGGTTCCACAGGGGCAACTGCGGGACTTGAGTATGTACAGGTTTTGGTATCTCCCAGGAATCCTAGAACTAATCCCCTGAGGATACCAAGAAATGACTAGATAGAGACAGAAAGGATATAGATAGATGTATTGTATGTGTGTATGTATACATATATGTGTGTGTATATATATATATTCAATATATATATATGAATTATATAGATCAGGGTATGTGTGTGTGTGTGTGTGCGTCTACCTGGAACATACCTGTCTCTACCATTGTTTCCTGCATCTTATTTCATTATTCATATATCTTGCAGCTCATTCGGTATCAGTGCATATGGCTCTGTCTCATTCTCTTTTTTTGTTTGGTTTTTGAGACAGAGTCTTGCTCTGTAGCCTAGGCTGGACATAATCTTGGCTCACTGCAAACTCCACCTCCTAGGTTCAAGCGATACTTCTGCCTCAGCCTCCTGAGTAGCTGCGATCACAGGTGCCTGCCACCACACCTAATTTTTGTACTTTTAGTAGAGATGAGATCTCACCATGTTGGCCAGGCTGGCCTTGAACTCCTGACCTCAAGTGGTCCGCCTGCCTTTGCTTCCCAAAGTGCTGGGATTAAAGGCACGAGCCACCACACCCAGCCTGATTGCCTTTTAAAAGTATTCATAATAGGCTGGGTGTGGTGGCTCATGCCTGTAATTCCAGCACATTGGGAGGCTGAGGTGGGTGGATCACCTGAGGTCAGGATTTCGAGACCAGCCTGGCCTGGTCTCTACTAAACATGGTAAAACCCCATCTCAACTAAAAATACAAAAATTATCTGGGTGTAGTGGTCCTGTAGTCCCAGCTACTTGGAAGGCTGAGGCAGGAGAATCACTTGAACCTGGGAGGCAGAGGCTGCAGTGAGCCAAGATCACAGCACTGCACTCCAGCCTGGGAAACAGAGAGAGACTCCATCCCAAAAAAAAGAAAAAAAAAAATTCTCAACCTCAGCCTGGTGCAGTGGCTCATGCAGGTAATACCAGCACATTGGGAGACCAAGGTGGGATGATCACTTGAGGCCAGGAGTTCGAGACCAGCCTGGGCAACATAACAAAACTCCGTCTCTACAAAAAATTTAAAAATTAGTTGAGCATGGTGGTACGCACCTGCAGTCCCAGCTACTCGGGAGTCTGAGACAGGAGGATTGCTTGAACCCAGGAGGTGGAGGCTGCAGTAAGCTATGATTGTGCCACTGCACTCCAGCCTGGGTGACAGAGCAAGATCCTGTCTCATAAAAAAAAAAAAAAAAAAAAAAACGGAGGCTTCTTAAAGGAAGTGGGACCATCGAAACCAGGATTTCTCAATTGCAGCACTCTTGGCATTTGGTGCTGGTTGTTCTGCATGGTGAGGGCTGTCCTGTATATGGCAGCGCATTTAGCAGGATCCCTGGCCTCTGCCCGCTAGATGCCCATAGCATCCCTCAGTTGTGACAACCAAAGCATGCCTGCAGACGTTGCCAAACATCCCCTGGGCAGCAAAATTGCCCCTGTTTGAAAAACTGTTGGTTCACGATGGTAAAACAAGGTGGGAGTAGCCGGGCATCCTATTCAGCTGGGCTCGAACTCCTGGTCTCAAGCAGTCGCTGCCCCCCTGCCTCAGCCTCCCAAAGTGCTGGGATTATAGGCAGGAGCCACCGCACCTGGCCAGGAAGCCTCTTTGATCCCCACCCCAGGGTGTAGGTCCCACCTCTGTGCCCCAGTCTCTCAAGGAGGTGCCATCCTCCCAGCCCTGACCACACCACATTGCCTCTTGTGCAGTGTGTAGGCCTCCTCCTGGCGGTTCATACTTTTCGTATATGTAAGAATCGCCTGGGGATCTAGGTACAAATGCCCCAAGCAGGGCTTACCCTAGAGGTCCTAATTCATTAAATCTGAGGTGGACTTAAAGCTGAGCATTAAAAAGGACACACCTCTAGCCAGGTGTGGTGGCTCACACCTGTAATCCCAGCACTTTGGAAGGCCAAGGCGGGTGGATCACCTGAGGTCAGGAGTTCAAGACCAGCCTGGCCAACATGGCGAAACCCCATCTCTACTAAAAAATACAAAAATTAGCCAGGTGTGGTGGCACGTGCCTGTAATCCCAGCTACGCAGGAGGCTGAGGCAGAAGAATCGCCTGAACCTGGGAGGCGGAGGTTGCAGTGAGCCAAGATCACGCCATTGTACTCTAGCCTGAGCTACAAGAGCGAAACTCTGTCTCTAAAAAACAAAACAAAACAAAACAAAAAATTTGCTGGGCGTGGTGGCGCGCACCTGTAATCCCAGCTACTCGGAAGGCTGAGGCTTGAGAATCGCTTGAATCTGGGAGGCAGGGGTTGCAGTGAGCCAAGATTGCACCGCTACATTCCAGCCTGGGCAACAGAGCGAGACTCCATCTCAAAAAACAAAACAAAACAAAAAACATTATAGCTAAAAACATGTAGCTTAAAACCATAAGCTACATGTTTCAGTGGTATCTACAAGCACCCTGAGTTATAAATTTGGGGTTTTCTGGGTACAAACCCTGGGCTTGCAGCACTGCTCAGATAAATAAGGAAGGAGGCTGGAGGATATTTACATGCTTTGCCATAATATGAAAGTGTAATCTTTTTTTTTTGAGATAGGGTCTCACCCAGGCTGGGGTACAGTGGCATGATTATGGCTCACTGCAGCCTGGAACTCCTGGGCTAAAGCGATCCTCCTGCCTCAGCCTCCCGAGTAGCTGGGATTACAGGTGAATGTCACCACACCCTGTTGTTATTTTTTGTAGAGATGAGGTCTCGTGATGTTACCCAGGCTGCTCTCTCAAACTTCTGGGCTCAAGCAATTCTCCCACCTGGCTTATTTTTTTTTTTTTAAATTTTTTGTAGAGGTGGGGGGTCTCACTATGTTGCCCAGTCTGGTCTCAAGCTCCTGGCTTCAAGTGATCCTCCCACCCTAGCCTCCAAAAGCATTGGGATTACAGGTGTGAGCCACAACACCTAGCCTAAAGTATAATCTCTATTTCTGTATTTTGCTATCACAGAATTGAGTTCCTAAGTCTTTTTTTTTTGGAGATGGAGTCTCGCTCTGTGGCCCAGGCTGGAGTACAGTACTGCAATCTCGGCTCACTGCAACCTCCATATCCGGGGTTCAAGCAATTCTCCTGCCTCAGCCTAGCGAGTAGCTGAGATGACAGGCAGGTGCCACCACGCCCAACTAATTTTTGTATTTTTAGTAGAGACGGGGTTTCACTGTGTTGGCCAGACTGGTCTCAAACTCCTGATCCTGACCTCAGGTGATTCACCTGCCTTGGCCTCCCAAAGTGCTGGGATTACAAGTGTGAGCCACCAGGACTGGCCAAGTTCCTAAATTTCAAAGGCAGAGGACTTTCCTGTCACAGTTGACAGTTTATTGTAACAGTTACCTGCAGGGGCTGTGGATTTGTAACCTTGAAACAATGAATGCTGGTTATATGAAACTCCTTTTATTAGACTGTTGTAAGGAAGGGTGTTTGCGCCCTTAAAGCTGTAAACTACTGTTTGCCAAGGGCAGTTGAATTTGCTCACCACCCTCAAGATAAATAACCCACTGACTTCAAAGTCACCAATTCTATTATAATTAACTATCTAGAATAAAAGAACTGTACATTTTCTTGTAGTTAGAAACATTATTTGAAAGCCTGTCTCTTTGCCTGAGGTAAATGACCTATGATCATGCCACTGTACTCCAGCCTAGGCGACAGAGGAAGGTTCCGACTTTTCCTTTCTTTTTTCTTTTTCTGGGAGACAGGGTCTCGCTCTATTGCCTAGGCTGGAGTGCAGTGGCATGACCTTGGTTACTGCAGCCTTGACCTCATGGGTTCAAGTGATCCTCCCACCTCAGCTTCCCAGTAGCTAAGACTACAGGTGTGCGCCACTGCACCTGGCTAATTTTTGTAGAGATGTGATTGTGCCATGTTGCCCAGGCTGGACTTGAACTACCAAGCTCAAATGATCCACCTGCCTCAGCCTCCCATAGTGCTGGGATTACAGGCATGAGCCACCTGGCCCGGCCCAATCCCAATGCTTACAACACACACACACACAAACACACACACTACAAAATCTTGTTCTTCGATTCTTTCTCTCATCTCTATTTCTTACAACTACCCTGAAAAATAGGTATTGGCCACACCCAATTTATACATGAGGAAATTGAGGCTCAGAGAAGTTCTGAGACCTGCCCTAAGTCACACAGTGGCTGACTACTGAAGCTCAGTTTTGCTTGGCTCCTGAGGATATACATTTTACATGGAGCTCTGCTGGACTTTGGTTCCCTGTGCTAAGAAATGATAGTGTACAATTTACACTTCCCTGTAATCCCAGCACTTTGGGAGGCTGAGGCCGGCAGATCACCTGAGGTCAGGAGTTCAAGACCAGCCAATATGGCAAAATCCCATCTCTACTAAAAATACAAAAATTAGCCAGGTATGGTGGCGGGCACCTGTAATCCCAGCTACTCAGGAGACTGAGGCAGGAGAGTCACTTGAACCCGGGAGGCAGAGGTTGCAGTAAGCCAAGATTGCGCTACTGCACTCCAGCCTGGACGACAGAGCGAGACTCTGTCTCAAAAAAAAAAAAAAATTTTACACTTCCCACTGATAGTGAGAAGCAGGGGGTTTGGGGAAGCTGGGAGCCAAGCTGGGAGCCAAGCTGGGAGCCAAGGTGGGAGTGAAGTGAGGGGCAGGGGTTTGGTACCTGCAGCAGGGCCAGGGCCCAGGTGAAACGGATGCGACAGCAGCGGAGAGAAGAGCGGGAGGCAAAGACGCCAGCCTGGTACAGCATCTGGTACCTGAGGTTAGGGTTGAGGGTAGGAGAGGAGGCTCCTCCAGGGCCATCCCGCTCCCCCCAGTGCCTACTGGGCAGCGCAGCTGCATCACCACGGCGCCCTCCCAGCCCACTGCCCTCGCTCCTCTTACCAGCGGTATTGCTGAGCATGACTCAGGGAAGTGTTCCGGAAAAAGAGGAGTTCAAACTGCAACAAATACCAGACAGGGGAGATGGACGGGGCCGTGTGGGTCCCAGCCCCAATCGCCACCTCCACACCCCTCCTAGCACCCCTCACGTACAAGTCCCTGGTTAATGAAATACTCGGCAAAGTAAACTACGACCAAGGGAACAATGTACCACAGCAGACCCTGGAAAAGGCAGAAGATATAAGCGGGGGGCCTGGAGGTGAGCAAGCCCCACAGGGACATACCCCAGCCATCATCCGAACCTTGAACACTGTCCACCTTTCCCGAAGGGAGAGGCTGGAGCTGGAGCCTGCAGGGGAACAGAGAGAGAAGGGCAGATGAAGTTTTCACACTGAAGACTCGGCAAAGAGGCACCGGTATGACAGAATTAACCAGACCACGCAACAGTGGGAACTCACTTACATGCCACTGGATTGGACACTTAAAAATGGTTAAAATGGCTGGGCACAGTGGCTCATGCTTGTAATCCCAGCACCTTGGGAGACTGAGGTGGGCGGATCACCTGAGGTCAGGAGTTCAAGACCACCCTGGCCAACATGGAGAAACCCCATCTCTACTAAAAATACAAAAATTAGCCATGTGTGGTGGCAGGTGCCTGTAGTCCCAGCTACTCGGGTGGCTGAGGCAGGAGAATCACTTGAACCCGGGAGGCAGAGGTTGTAGTGAGCTGAGATTGCGCCATTGCACTCCAGCCTGGGCAACAAGAGCGAAACTCCGCCTCAAAAAAATAAAGTAAGATAAAAAATAATAAAATGGTAAACTTCGAGTAATATACATACTTTATCATGATGAAAATAAAAGCTAACCAGGTGAGACCTCTTCACGTCTCTTTGATTTTTAATTTTTTTTTATTTTTTGAGACAGAGTCTCACTCAGTTGCCCAGGCTGCAGTGCAGTGGTGCAATCTCAGCTCACTGCAGCCTCTGCCTCCTGGGTTCAAGTGATTCTCGTGCCTCAGCTTCCCGAGTGGCTGGGACTACAGGCATGCACCACCACACCTGGCTAATTTTTTTATTTTTAGTAGAGACGGGGTTTTACCATGTTGGCCAGACTGGTCTCAAACTCTTGATCTCAGATGATCCATCTGCCTCAGCCTCCCAAAGTGCTGGGATTACAGGTGTGAACCACCACGCCCGGCCAATGTCTCTTGTACAGCTCCACAGATGGCCATTGGCCCACCCTGCCCAGTCTCACTGGCCATTCTCTGGTTCTAGAACATCCCAGCTTATCCCCACCGCAGGGCCTCAGCACTTGTGATTGGAATGCCTGGCACATGGTAAGTACTCAATTAATATCCCTCCTTCTCTCCCTCCCTTCCTTCCTTGCTTTTCTTTTCTTTTTTTTGCGACAAGGTCTTGCTCTGTTGCCCAGGCTGGACTCAGACTTCTGAGCTCAAGCGGTCCTCCTGCCTCAGCCTCCCAAAGTGCTGAGATATTACAGGCGTGAGCCACTGTGCTCGTCCTCAACAAGTATTTCTCAAATAGACAAAGGCTTTTCCCATAACCAGTACACTCACTCTCTTTCCCCTCTTAGCTTTGCCTATTGCAGAGAGGAAAAGGCCAAACCCAGAGAGAAAGAAAGTGACCTCTCTGAGGGTCTGTGTCTCCTACCTGGCTTCGACTCCGGGGCCTCAGTTCTTATGAGGGGCTGCCGGGCTGCGCTCTCTGCCTCTTCTTCCCCTCCAGGGTCCTGGGCCTCAGGAGATGTGAGCAACAAGAAATAGCTAGGAGTAGGATGAAGGCAGGGTCAGAAAACCCTACTGGCTGGGAAGGTCCCCAGGGACCATCTAGGCCACTTTTCCCAGGGAACACCTCTACCTTTGAACACTTCCAAAGATGGGTAGCTCACTGCCTCTAAGGCTTCTACGCTGTGCGGGAGAGCTCCAATTGTGGACAAAGGCTTCCTTCTTTGGAGCTGAATTTATCTCCTTGTTCCTATTCATGGGCCTTCATTTTGTTTTGATTTTTTTCAGAGACAGGGTCTTTCTCCAGCATCCAGGCTGGAATGCAGTGGTGCAATCATAGCTCACTGCAGCCGCGACCTCCCAGGCTCAAGCAATCCTCCCGCCTCAGCCTCCCAAGTAGCGGGGACTACAGGCATGTGCCACCAAGCCTGCCTCATATTTTCCATTTTTTGTATAAATGGAGTCTCGCTATGTTGCCCAGGCTGGTCTCAAATTTCTAGCCTCTAGTGGTCCTCCAGCCTCAGCCTCCTAAAGCACTGGGATTACAGCTGTGAGCCACTGTGCTCAGCAGGCCCTTGTTCGGACTGCTGGCTCATACCTAGCGAGTCAGTTCTGTTTTCTGGCCATTATTATTCTAATGGTTGCTCTAGCTCCCATTAATTGTACGTTCACTCTGTGCTAGGCCAGAACTTCCTCGATTTTAGTCACTTAGGTTCTGGCTTCATGTTATTTGCCATATCCATATTCCTCCTGTATATATATTTTTTTACTTAATATTTTTCTTTAAATGGACTCACTTTTTCTACTTAGACTTGACCTAAGCACTAATCTTGTGAAGGGCCAGGTGTGTCTGGCTAGTTCAAAGTGTGTGTGTTTTTTTTTTTTTAGACGGAGTCTCGCTCTGTTGCCCAGCCTGGAGTGCAGTGGCACAATCACGGCTCACTGCAACCTCTGCCTCCTGGGTTCAAGCGATTCTTCTCCTCAGCCTCCCAAGTAGCTGGGACTACAGGCAACCGCCACCAAGCCTGGCTAATTTTTGTATTTTTAGTAGAGACGGGGTTTCACCATATTGGCCAGGCTGGTCTCAAACTCCTGACCTCGTGGTGCGCCCGCCTCGGCCTCCCAAAGTGCTGGGATAACAGGTGTGAGCCACCATGCCCGGCCAAAGTGTTTTGTAATATGCATGAAAATACACAGAACTAATCAGGCCGGGCACGGTGGCTCACGCCTGTATTCCTAGCATTATGGGAGGCCAAGGCAGGTGGATCACTTGAGGTCAGGAGTTTGAGACCAGCCTGTCCAACACAGTGAAACCCCGTCTCTACTAAAAATATAAAAAATTAGCCAGGCATGGTGGCATGGGCCTGTAGTCCCAGCTACTCGGGAGGCTGAGGCAGGAGAATCACTAGAGCCCAGGAGGCCGAGGCTGCAGTGAGCTGAGATCACACCAGTCACTGCACTCCAGCCTGAGTGACACAATGAGACTCCGTCTCAAAAAAAAAAAAAAAAAAAAAAGGGAGTCACCATGGTTCAGGCCGGTTGCCCTGGCACGCAGGCAGGCAAGGCTACACATTCGAGGCCAACCTGGTCAACACTGATTAAAAAAAAAAAAAAAAAAAGGAACTAATCAAATAAAGTCCACCCTCATCCTACTTCTAAGCACCTTGGGAACCACACTGTGCTGAATGCATTACCCTCATCACCTCCAAGGAAAGCAAGAACAACTGCCATTTGAGATATGGGGAAACTGAGGGTTCAGAGAGGTGGAGTAACTCGTTCAACACTACAAAGCTAAAAAGTGGCAGCTCCAGGACTCACACCTGGGGCTATCAGAGTCCAGATTCCACCTCCCTTCACAGCAAGGTAGGGACTTGAAGATTGCAATCATAATCAAGTTTTCTTTTCTTTCTTTCTTTTTTTTTTTCTTCCTGAGACAGAGTCTCACTCTGTCGCCCGGGCTGGAGTGCAATGGCACGATCTCGGCTCACTGCCACCACTGCCTCCGGGGTTCAAGCGATTCTCCTGCCTCAGCCTCCTGAGTAGTTGGGACTACAGGCACCCGCCACCACACCTGGCTAATTGTTGTATTTTTAGTAGAGACGGGGTTTCACCATGTTGGCCAGGCTGGTTTCCTGACCTTAGGCGATCCGCCCTCCTTGGCCTCCCAAAGTGCTGGGATTACAGGCGTGAGCCACCACACCCAGCCATGGCCAAGTTTTCTCTCCTTGGACCCCTCTCCCTCCCGGCTCAGGGCAGCTCACCTGGCCAGCAGCAGGGCAGGGATACCCAGCATGGACAGCAGGGTCTGCTGAGGGGAGAGGCCAGCCTGGGTGAGGCCCAGGTAGGACAGGGCCCCCAGCAGCCCAGCTCCCCCAGTCCCTGAGGACCACCAGGAGATCACGGCCCTGGGAAGGAGAACACAGGAACATTCAGGAGGACCTAGGCTGACCATGGGACAGCCTCTCCCCACACTCCCTGCTCCACCTGCTTACCTGGGGTAGAAGGCAGTGAGGGAGAGGAAGGTGACCTCCCCAAGGCCTGATGAGATGCTAGCGAAGACCACACCTGGGGGGAGGACAAGCACTGGGATGGTCACACCTCACCTTGCCACACTGCCCAGGCCTCTAATGTGTCTGGCCATGGCCTCCTCAGTATCAGCTCATAGAGGCTCCAATAGATCCCATGCATAGGCCAGGTTCCAGGTCTGAGGCAGAGCCCCACTCCCTTGCATGTCCCTTCATGGAGAGTGGCACCTCCATCCACCCAGTTATCAGACCAGGGGCAGACATGCACCCTTGATGTCTCTGCCCCTTCATCAGTCTTTTTCTTTTCTTTTCTTTTTGGAGACGGAGTCTCGCCCTGTCACCCAGGCTGGAGTACAGTGGCGTGATCTCGGCTCACTGCAACCTCTGCCTCCCAGGTTCAAGAGATTCTCCTGCCTCAGCCTCCCGAGTAGCTGGGATTACAGGCTCCTGCCACCACACCCAGCTAATTTTTGTATTTTTGGTAGAGACGGGGTTTCTCCATGTTGGCCAGGCTGGTTTCAAACTCCTGACCTCAGGTGATCTGCCTGCCTTGGCTTTCCAAAGTGCTGGGATTATAGGCATGAGTCGCTGTGCCTGGTCCATCACAGAGTCTTGACTTTGTTCACCTCAATCTCCATCTAATTCATCCATTTTCTCCCATCTCCTCCACTGCCTACCCCTCCAAATTGTCCCAGTCTCCCATCTCCTACTGCTGATAGCCCTAGCAGGCTTCTAAGGGTGACAGAATGAATCCCTTTCCTCTGGGAGGCTGGGGAGACTCTTCCCACAAATGCTCTGATGCGGTTCCTCGGGGCTCCCCATCTGACACAGAACCACACACTCACCACACAGGCTGGTCCCCACAGAATGAGAAAAGGCAACCAGGATGAAGCTTCCAGCAGCACAAATCCCACTGATGAGAACCCGGGGGCTGAGGGGGTGAGAAGGGAAGGGAGGGGGAAGGTCGGTCTCTACTCTCAGCATCTCAGCCATCCCGGCCTCCCCTTTCTCAGCTCCTGCCCACCCTGCCTCCCACTACCCTCACCCAGACCTGTAGGGCAGCAGGTGAAGGCCAAGAGGAGCCAACAATTTGATGACGAGTGTGGGGAGGATGTCCGCCAGGAGCACAGCCTGGGACAGGAGAATAGAGTGAGACCGCAGAGCTTCCATGGGACAACCCTCCCAACCACGTGGCCAAGGAGAGGCAGGAGCTGGCCAAACAGGCCTGCTACAAACACAGGCTCTGGAGTCAGGCACGCCTGGGTTCAAGTCTCAGCTCTGCCACTCCTTAGTTGTGTGTCAAGAGTTTATACTCTCTGAGCTTCAGTTTCCTCATCTGGAAAATGGGAATATCATAGCGCCTAGCTCACAGGACTGCTGTGTGGCTTAAACGAGCTAATATATGCTACAGACAGAAAGGACTCAGAAACTATATATATATATATATATTTTTTTTTTTTTTTTTTTTGAGAGTGAGTCTCATTCTGCCACCCAGGCTGGAGTGTAGTGGCTCGATCTTGGCTCACTACAACCTCCACCTCCTGGGTTCAAGTGATTCTCCTGCCTCAGCCTCCCGAGTAGCTGGGATTACAGGCGTGCACCACCATGCCTGGCTAATTTTTGTATTTTTAGTACAGATGGGGTTTCACCATGTTGGCCAGGCTGGTCTTGAACTCCTGGTCTCAAGTGATCCATCCGCCTCAGCCTCAGAAATTATATTAAGGTCTCAATTATTATACATATATATATATATTTTAATTTTTTTCCTTAAGATGGGGGTCTCACTATACTGCCCAGGCTGGTCTCAAACTCCTAGGCTCAAGTGATCCTCCCACCTTGGTCTCCCAAAGTGCTGGGATTACAAGTGTGAGCCAGTGCGCCCAGCCCAGGTCTCAACTGTTTTAATCATGACAGTCCCAGCTGGGTAGTGAAGGGCTGGGAGTGGGGTCTATAGACCCAGGGGCCCTGGGTCAGGCAAGGACCAGGTGAGATGAGTACGCACAGCCGTAGAGACAGAGTTGCAGTCAAATCGTGATGAGCTGTTGTGGGGCATCGGCGTTGGGCCTGGGTCCACCTAATGGGAGAAAAGCATGTCTTTCACCCTGGAGGCAGAGGGATAGACACACAGAGCCTGGCTCCCGTCCCAGCTCTGCCTTCACTTGAAGGATGGCTTTGGGTCAGCAGTGACTGACTTCTCAGGACCTCAGCGTCTCTGCATGCACAATGAAGAGGGGGTTTCCATATGAGTCTCACACTACTAGACCACAGGCCACAGATGGCCCTGTAAATGGACTTTGTTTAGATAATACATTCAAGAGCTTTCTTTTTTTTGAGATGGAGTCTCACTCTGTTGCCCAAGCTAGAGTGCAGTGGTGTGATCTTGGCTCATTGCAACTTCCACCTCCTGGCTTCAAGCAATTCTCCTGCCTCAGCCTCCTGAATAGCTCAGACTACAGGTGTGTGCCACCACACCCAGCTAGTTTTTGTATTTTTAGTAGAGTCGGAGTTTCACCATGTTGGCCAGGCTGGTCTCGAACTCCTGACTTCAAGTGATCCGCCCGCCTCAGCCTCCCAAACTGCTGGGATTACAGGTGTGAGCCACTGCGCCCAGCCAGAGACTGGAAACTTTACCCCACCTTGTCCCACCCCCTCATCTTCCCACAGGGACTAACCATGGTGGTGGTGGTAGAGAGTCACTTACATGGCTCTGGTTTCCCGATGTCCTCTTGTGGCTAAGGATGTCGTGGGCGGCACTCAGCATCACCACATAAGAGAAGTTGTTGCAAAGGCCCAGCAGCCTGGAAGGAGCAGGACAGGTCTCAACTCCCTCCTCATCCTGCAGCCATCTGTAGCCTTTGTGCCAAACCTTCCCTTACCTGTGCCCTTCAATCAGCCCCCTCTTTTTTTTCCCTCCATCACCAGATCCCATCCTCATTCAATGTTGGGGTCAAAAATACAGGCTTTGGTGCTTGGGCAAGATAGCGAGACCCCCATCTCTACAAAAAATTTAAAAATTAGCCAGGTGTGGTGGCTTGCACTATAGTCCCAGCTACTTGGGAGGCTGAGGTGGGAGGATTGCTTGAGTCCAGGAGTCAGAGGCTGCAGTGAACTGTGATCATGCCACTGCACTCTAGCCTGGGTGACAGAGCAAGACCCTGTCACAAAAATAAAAAATAAAAAGGAAGAGGCCGAGTGCAGTGGCTCACACCTGTAATTCCCGCACTTTGAGGGGCCGAGGCGGGCGGATCGCCTGAGGTCAGGAGTTCGAGACCAGCCTGACCAATATGGAGAAACCCCATCTCTACTAAAAAATACAAAATTAGCTGGGCGAAGTTGCACATGCCTGTAATCCTAGCTACTCAGGAGGCTGAGGCAGGAGAACCACTTGAACCCGAAAGGCGGAGGTTGCAGTAAGCCGAGATTGTGCCATTGCACTCCAGCCTGGGCTACAAGAGCAAGACTCTATCTCAAAAAAAAAAAAAAAAAAAAAAAAAGGAGAGTGGTCACAGAGAATTTCTGGGAGAGGCCTTGGAGGCTGGAAGTGAATCCAAGTCTGTGATCCCAAAGCCCCCTATGTCATGGCGGGGCATGGTGGCTCACGCCTGTAATCCCAGCACTTTGGGAAGTGGAGGCAAGCGGATCACCTAAGGTCAGGAGTTCCAGACCAGCCTGACCAACATGGTGAAATCCTGTCTTTACTAAAAATACAAAAAATTAGCTGTGTCTGGTGGCACGCGCCTGTAATCCCAGCTACTCGGGGAGCTGAGACAGGAGAATTGCTTGAACCTTGGAGGTGGAGGTTTCGGTGAGCCGAGATTGTGCCACTGCTCTCCAGCCTGGGTGATAGAGTGAGACTCTGTCTCAAAAATAAAATAAAATTAAAAAAAAAAAAAAGCTGGGCGCGGTGGCTCACACCTGTAATCCCAGCACTTTGGGAGGCCGAGGCGGGCGGATCACGAGGTCAGGAGATCGAGACCATCCTGGATAACGCGGTGAAACCCCCATCTCTACTAAAAATACAAAAAAATAGCCGGGCGTGGTGGCAGGCGCCTGTAGTCTCAGCTACTCCGGAGGCTGAGGCAGAAGAATGGTGTGAACCTGGGAGGCGGAGTTTGCAGTGAGCCGAGATTGCGCCACTGCACTCCAGCCTGGAGGACAGAGAGAGACTCCGGCTCAAAGCAAAAAAAAAAAAAAAAAAAAAGGTTCAGGCCCGGCATGGTGGCTCATGCTTGTAATCTCAGCACTTTGGAAGGTTGAGGTAGGAGGATCACTTGAGGCCACGAGTTTGAGACCAGCCCAGGTCCCATAGTGAGACCCCCATCTCTATAAAAAAATTTAAAAATTAGGCAGATGCGGTGGTGCACACCTGTAGCCACACCTACTTGGAGGCTGAGGTGGGAGAATCACTTGAGCCCAGGAGTTCCAGGCTGCAGGGAGCTGTGATTGCACTACTGCATTCCAACCTGGGCAACAGAGCAAGACCCTGTCTCAAAAAGAAAAAAAAATAAGATAAAATAAAATAAATTAAAAAAATAAAAAGTTTTAGTAGTGATGCATTTATTTAAACGTTCATTAGGAAAACGCTGGTTTTCCAAGTGGAGTCGTGATTTAAAGTTTTCTTTTTAAAAATATGTGCATTAAAAAACGTTAAGGCTGAATTGGCTGGAAGAAAAAAGTAAATAATCCTACAGGTGGTAGGTATGAGGATCTTGCTAAATCCGGAAGGTGATAAGGAGTGAAGTTTGGAAATTTTACATGCTGCCCCCGGGGCAAACCAGTGGATTCAGTAAATATTTCTGGGTTCAGCTCCTTTGCGCAGCTTAACTCTTTCTTCCCCCTTTCCTCCGGTCACTTCCCTCTTCTCATGCCATTGTCACTTGCTGAAGTCTCAGGCCACTCACCAGAAGCCCACCGCGTTCTTCCAATGCGCGCCCTGATGATGGTCCAACAGAGGGAGCCGGGGCTCCGGGACGGTCTCCTCCCCTGGGAGAGCGAGAAGAGGGCATGACCCCCACCTACTCTCAGGTGCACGACCGCTCCATGCGTGTCCTCCTGGGGCCGAGTCAGCTCTCATTCCCCTCAGGTGGGCTGCGAGCCAGAGGTGGTCGTTCCATGAGGGTGGGCGGGAATACTCACCCTCGGAATCCGAAAAGCGCCGCCGCGAGCCTGCACAGCCTCCCATCGCATCAAGTTCAGGTCCCCCGAGGGTCCAGGGTCATAGAGTGTCCAAAGGGGGCTCCCACGGGAGGGATAAGGGTCTGCGACAGGTGACAAGGATCAACGCCCGATTGCCGGTCCCAGCTCCGCCTTGTCTAGGGCACTCGCGCCCCGCGATCCATCAAGAAAGCTGGGGGCTCCATCTCGAGCGCCCTACGACCCACCACGCCCCACCCATCGTACTCTGCCCCCGCCCCGTCTACAGCAGGGACCCTGAGGCCTGTACCTTTAAAAGCAGCAGAATGTTCTGCACTATGCAGAGGCCGTTTGTCGGATCACGTGACAGCACCCGCGTGTTCCCCCATCACGTGCTCAGAGGTTTTCCCTACTTCCGGGTCCTCTCTGTCTTCGCTTTGGGCCTTCTCGGCTTCGGAGCGTGAGAAAGGGAGGGGCTGGAGAACCCTGGAACCGCAGGTTTTAAACTGGAGCAGGTGGGAGCAGCAAGCAGAGCCGTGACCTTAGATCAGTGGCGCCCAAGACCGAGACAGTAGCCTGCCAGCACCAGTTATGGCTGTGGGAGGCTTCAGCTCCTTTCCTTCAGCACTCACTTGCCAGAAACAAATATGGCCACCTGCCTACTCCCTTTTTTTTTTTTTTTTTTTTTTTTTTTTTTTTTTTTGAGGCAGGACTGTTTCTGGTTGCGAACAAAGACGACCAGCTTCAGGTCATTCTTATCCCCATCTGTTGACCTTACAAATTGTTTTAGAGACCTAAGTAAACATAACACTCATCTAAAGGGATTTCCTGAATGATCTATTGGCAGTATCCAAGATGTTAAGAGATCCCTATTTCCAAATTATCCTAGAACCAAAAAATATCACAGCACTTCAACCCCTGGTGTTACAGATGAGAAAACCAAGGTACAAATATATATATATAAAACAAAATTAGCCGGGCATGGTGGCGCATTCCTGTAGTCACAGGTACCTTGGAAGCTGAGGTGGGAGGATCACTTGTGCCCAGGAGGTTGAAGCTACAGTGAGCTATGATCACGCCACTGCACTCCAGCCTGGGTGACAGAGTGAGATCCTGTCTCAAAAAAAGAAAAAGTAAAAAATAAAATAAAATAAATATATATATATGAAAAAAATTGGAAAGTTGCTGACAATCATTCATACAATGTTAGACCTAAAGGTGAACTTAGAGACCTGTATGGTGATAAGAAATAGAGCACCAGAGGCAGGGAGCCATTGGGTTGGCTCCAGGCTGCTGCAGGATTCCTGCCTCCATCAAAGGTGGTGCTTAGACCAGATTTTTTTTTTTTTTTTGACAGGGTTTTGCTCTGTTCCCCAGGCTGGAGTGCAGTGGCAGGATCTTGGTTTGCTGCAACCTTGACCTCCCAGGCTCAGGTGATCCTCCCACCTCAGCCTCCCGAGTAGCTGGGACAGCAGGTGCGCACCACTGTGCCCAGCTAATTTCTGTATTTTTTGTAGAGACTGGATTTTGCCACGTTGCCCAGGGTGGCCTCAAACTCCTGAGCTCAAGCAGTCCACCCGCCTTGGCTTCCCAAAGTGCTAGGACTACAGGCGTGAGCCACTGCACCTGGCCAGACTAAATGATTTTAAGGCCTAAGATTCTGATGCTGTGATTTCATAGAATTGCCCTAATTGGAATAGGAAAGTGGGGCTGGGGAGGGGAGAAGGAGGGTATGGGGAGGAGAAGTAGAGCAAGGTCACTTTATGTAGTTCCAAATAAGGAATCATACCCTTACCTTCTTCTAGGTGGAAAGCGGCATCCTGCATTCTCTTTTTGTCCTTGGCCTCATCTCTGCTATGGGCTGTGCCACCTCTATATGCTCTTTCTCACCACCAGGCCTTCAGAATGCAGTTGGAAATGTGCCCTCTCATCTGGGCGTGGTGGCTCATGCCTGTCATCCCAGCACTTTGGGAGGCCAAGGTGGGCAGATCACCTGAGGTCAGGAGTTCGAAAGCAGCCTGGCTAACATGGTGAAACCCTGTCTCTACTAAAGATACAAAAATTAACCAGGTGTGGTGGCACGCACCTGTAATCCCAGCTACTTGGGAGGCTGAGGCAGGAGAATCACTTGAACCCAGGAGGCAGAGGTTGCAGTGAGCTGAGACTGCGCCACTACACTCCAGCCTGGGTGACAGAGTGAGACTGTCTCAAAACAAAAAAAAGAAAAGAAAAGAAATGTGCCCTCTCTAGTGTGCCTCCCAGGTCACTCAGCTGATGGAAAATGGAGTCCTACTAATGTGCAGGGCTCTAGAAATTCAGCAGCGTTTCATACATGGCATCTGCCATCAAGGAAGTCACAGGAAGGTGGGAGGCAGACACAGATATCCACAATATAAAGTTTAGCCAAGTTCTTTTTTGCAAGCCTAATCATAGGTGAGGGGATGCACCCCAGAGCCACCAATCTGGCCCCTTCTGCCCCTGGGGGAAGCGTTAATGATGCCGAAATGTGTCAGAGCTCCCACCAGCCCCCTCTTCACTGCTACTCTTTCTTCCCAGGCAAAACAGGAACCACAAACCCCAGCTTCCTCTTGCAGAGTGGCTGTGGATTCTAGGGGAGGCGGAAATGGCTGAGGTGTGGATACGAGACCTGACTCACTTGAGCTGCTGTTGCCACATGTCCCCTCCCTCTCCCCCTCCCCAGTTCTAAGGTCTCCTACTCCCACTTTGTCCTTTCTGGCCTCTTGCTTGTCCTTTATTTCCAAATGTGCACCTGAGTCCCCTGTGTGATGTACACTCATTTCCTGGGCTGCAGTGGGGGCTACTGTGGGCATCAGGGGCCATGGGCAGGGCCTGGGGTGGGGACGCATCAGGGAGACAGGGGAAGAGGAAGCGCCTTTGGTCCTGGGGAAGGTTGGCTTGTCTTGGTGGGTGGGGATGGTCATTATCAGCTTTCTGGACACACAGACAGAGACAGACAGGATGGACTTCCTCCGGCTATACCTCCCTGGGCTGCACCAGGCCTTGAGGGGGGCACTGGTGAGAAGGGCAGACAGCTGCCAGATACTTGCACCCCATTCCCTGGGGCCTCACTTCCGGGCACCTCCCCTGGGGCCTCACCTTTCCCCTCCTCCTTCTGATCTCCTCAAACTGGAGATTGCTTTCTCAGGTTCAGGCAGACTCCTGGCCTAATATTTTCTGAATTTCAGTCCCCACCTCCAACCATGCATCCTCGTACCCCTAATCGATGCCCCTTCTGGCTCCTTCTGCAAATCCTCTTCTTCTCCTTTCAGATCCCAGTACCCTCTTCCTTAACCTGGGCTCCTCCAGCCAGGGCCCCCAGGGAAAGGGCTGGGACTCTCCTCAATGACTCTCCCCTCTCTCTTTTTTCCTAGGATTCCCTCGGCACCTTTGTCTCCTACCTCCTGGGAGATGCAGTCCCCACTGTAGAGCGGGAGGCGCAGGCGGCTGAGGAACTGGGGGCGGTGGCGGTGGGAAAGACAGGGAAGATTGTAGAGGAGGAAGCCCAGGAGGACCTGGAGGGCCTTAGAGGCAGCCAAAATGAGGGGGCTGGAAGGCTGAGAGGGCCTGGAGATGACAGAAGACGTGAAGTGGGGAGCCCAGCTGTAGAACAGACCTGGGGCTGGGGAGATGGCAGCTCCCATGGGTCCCAAGCGGAGAGGCAGGACAGTGGGGCTGGGGAGACAGCCAAGGCTGCCAGGTGCCAGGAGCCAAGCGCCCACTTGGAGGCCAGAAAGAAATCCAAGGCAGGGTCTGGGGCTTGCCAAGACAGGAGCGGCCAAGCCCAGGAGAGGCAGGAGTCCCATGAGCAGGAAATGAACAGAGAGGAGAGGCTGAGAAGCTGGGAACAGGAGGAGGAGGAGGAAGAGGTCAGGGCAAGAGAGCCAGGGATGGCCAGAGGGGCGGAGTCAGAGTGGACCTGGCATGGGGAGACGGAGGGGAAGGCTGGTGCTGTTGGGCCAAAGGCGGCAGGGGACAACCGGGAGATGGAGCAGGGGGTCAGGGGAAACTGAGGAGCCTGGGGCCGAAGGGGCTGGGAAAGGAGAAGAGGTGGTAGTGGTGGAGAAGGCCTGTGAAAGCACTAGGGCATGGGGGATGTGGGGCCCAGGGGCAGAGCCTGAGGACTGGGGAATCTTAGGCAGAGAGGAGGCCAGGACAACCCCAGGTAGGGAAGAGGCCAGGGCAATTTTAGATAGGGAGGAAGCCAGGACAATCTCAGGCGGGGAGGAGGCTGAGACAGCCTCAGGCGGGGAGGAGGCTGAAACAGCCTCAGGCGGGGAGGAGGCCGGGACAGCCTCGGGAGGGGAGGAGGCCGGGATAGCCTCAGGTGGGGAGGCTGGGACAGCCTCAGGAGGGGAGGAGGCCTGGATGACCTCAGGTGGGGAGGCTGGGACAGCCTCAGGAGGGGAGGAGGCCGGGACAGCCTCAGGAGGGGACGAGGCCTGGACGACCTCAGGCAAAGAGGAGGCTGACCTGCTGGGAGTCAGACAGACAGAATATGGAGCAGTCCCAGGAGAAAGGCTCCTAGAGGCTACTGGAAAAGTCTGGGTCCTAGAGGAGGAGGGGGATGAGGAGAGAGAGGCTGAGGTGAGCCCTTTCCCCAAACAGGCCCAGGTCCTGGGCACTGAAAGAACAGAAGAGGCTGCTGAGAGCCAGACCGCAGGGAGGGAGGCTGTGGGAGGCCAGGAGGCAGGGGAGAGCTTTGAGGGCCAGGTAGACCTGCGTGGTAAGGAGGCTGAGATGAGGCAGGACTTGGAGATCAGGGCCGACCGGGCCAGGATGGAAGAGCTGGTACAGGCAGAGGAGGCCCAGGAGGAGAGAGGGAGCGGCAGGGATCCAGTGGCTGAGCTGCCCTCAGATGGAGAGGCTGAAGGCGCTGCCGACTTGGAGGCAACTCCAGAGGCCAGGCCTGAGGAGGAGCTCACAGGGGAGGAGAGTGAGGCGGCCCAGACTAGCTGTGGCCCACTGGGGGTGGAATGGGGTGGCCTCACACACAGCGTCACCAAAGGCCAGGGACCTGAGCTGATGGGGGGCGCCCAGACCCCAACTAAGCAACCCGAGGAAAGGGAGGCAGGGGAGGTGGAGCTCATGGGAGTTCTGGCCCTGAACAAAGAGGAGCAGGAGGGGAGCCTGGAGGCAGGTCCCAGGCACGCGGGGTCTGTAAAGCCTGAGGCCTCTGAGGCCTTCCCAGGAGCCTGGGAAAACCGCACGAGAAAGGACATGGAGAGAGGAAATACTCAGGAGGTTGCAGCCGATGGCGAGCAGCGGGGGGAGGAGGAGACTGCGGGAGGCCAGACCCTGGCGGCTGAGGCTGAAGGAGACCGAGAGTCTGAACTATCAGAAGTCCCAGAGGCAGGCAGGGAGGGGCTGACAACCCAGGACGCGGGATGTGGAACTGAGGAGGGAGAGGCGTCTGTCTCAGAGAACCAGGAGCTGGACGGAAGCACAGGGGCAGACGCAGGGCCTTGCCCGTCACTGGGAGAGGCCTATGCCAGAGAAACTGAGGATGAAGAGGCGGAGGCTGACAGAACATCCAGAAGAGGCTGGAGCCTGCAAGCGGTGGCTGTGGGCCTCCCGGACCGTGAGGATGCACAGACTGGCTCTGTGGCTGCTGGGATTATGGGGGGTGAGGTGGTCCCAGACATCAGCGCTGCTGGCGCTGGTGAAGCTTTGGAAGGGGCGCTTGGGCAAGGCTGGGACTCAAGAGAAAAGGAAGAGGCAGCAGCAGGAGAGCATGCAGGTGGGCAAGAATTTGGTCTGGAGTGCTCAGCAGAGGAAGAGGTGACTGGCAGAGGCAGCCAAGTAGAGGCTTTTGAGTCCAGGGAGGGAGGACCTTGGGGAGGGCGGGTAGAGGCCGAGGAATCTGCAGGCGCAGAGGACAGCTGTGGGCTGGATCCCGCGGGCTCCCAGACAGCGAGGGCAGAGGGGATGGGAGCCATGGTGGAGGCTGGGGGGCTTCTAGCAGAGTGGACGCTGTTGGAAGAAGAGGCTGTTGGATGGCAGGAGAGAGAACAGAGGGAAGACAGTGAGGGGCGGTGTGGGGACTACCACCCTGAGGGAGAGGCACCAAGGTTCCTTGATGCAGAGGGTCTCATGGTGACCGGGGGCCGGAGGGCAGAGGCCAAGGAGACTGAGCCAGAAAGCCTGGAACACGTCAGGGGCCAGGAGGAGCAGCCAACACACCAGGCCCCTGCAGAAGCTGCACCGGAGTCAGTCGGGGAAGCCGAGACGGCTGAGGCCATGGGCAGTGCCAGAGGAGGTGCTGCCAACAGCTGGAGCGAGGTGAGGGCTCTTAGTGGCGTCTCGGGGGGAACGAGTGGAATCCCGAAGCTGGCCCCATGGTCCTCTGTGCCCCCTTTCCTGCAGGCCCCGCTCCCCGGGTCCCTCCTAGACGTCTCTGTCCCAAGGAGTCGCGTGCACCTCTCGAGAAGCTCCTCACAGCGTCGCTCCCGGCCCTCTTTTCATCGGACTCCGGCCTGGGAGCAGCAGGAGGAGCCCCCAGCCCCCAACCCTCCTGAGGAGGAGCTGTCAGCTCCTGAGCAGAGACCCCTCCAGCTGGAGGAACCCCTGGAGCCAAGCCCTCTGAGGCATGATGGGACCCCGGTGCCAGCCAGGAGAAGGCCCCTGGGACACGGGTAGGCACAGGGCAACTCAGCTGGGGTGGGGAAGAGACCGCGGGCACCTGGGAACCTGTTCTCACGGGCCTGACTTCCGCCTCCAGGTTTGGCCTCGTGCACCCTGGCATGATGCAGGAGCTGCAAGCCCGTCTGGGCCGGCCTAAGCCCCAGTGACTGAGACCCGGTGCTCTGGGAGCCAGGCCCTGAGTGGGTGCCAGAAGGCTTGCTCCAATGCCACTGAGCCCTGCTCCCTCTGCCACTGTGGACACATCCTCTCCACCCTCTGGGCCTCAGTGTCTTGATGTATCATTCATGGAGCAGGCAAAACCAGACGTCTGGGAAGACCGTGAACTTAAGGAGTCTGATTCTCCAACACAGGCTGGTGGACCACCTACCCCACTGAGACCACCTCTCAGGGTGCCTGCCCTGGTTCCTCCCCAGCCTGAGTCAGCTGTCTGGACTGCAAGGAGGCTGGGCACGGGGGCTCATGCCTGTCACCCCAGAGCTTTGGGAGGCCAAGGTGGGAGGATCGCTTGAGACCAGGAGTTCGAGACCAGCCTGGGCAGCATAGCAAGACCCCCATCTTTTAAAAACAAAATAAAACAATAAAGACTGCAAGGAAGACTGAGGGAACAGCGACCATTTTCCTTACAGGCCTTCCTCTCTAACTCCCACTTCCCAGCCCAACTCCCTGCACCAAGACCCTCAGAACTGGGCGGGGATAACACAAACCTCTGGAGTTGCATCCAGGCCAAAGGAAGGCGGTTAGGAGGGCTTAAGGAGCACTGTTCAGAATCAAAGATGAGCTGCCTTGAGCTTCCAAAACGGTAGCTCGGCCTCAGGATGCTGCTGGTTACTATGGCAACTGCCTGCCTGAGCAGGACATAGTAGGGGAAGGTGGGCCAGAGACCCCAAAAATGTAGGAGCAGAGAGGGGTTCAGGATGGCTAGAGGTTGCTGACCCCGTTCCAGGCTGCCCTGCCCTCTGGGTGTCAGACAGCCCTTACCCGAAGAGAAGCGGAGGCCAGGGGTGGATGAGAGTGCTTTATTGGGCACCCAGCATGGGGGCTTGGCCCGAGGAGGACCATCAGGCCCCAAGACAATAAATAAACCATCATCTCCCTAAACAATAAATAAATATCCAAGAAATAAATAGCTGGCGAGGACCAGAGGGGCTTTCAGTTACTGGGTAGGGCCTGGGGCAGGGGGCTGGAAGAGCCCTCCCTTGTCCAAGGCTGATGATGCGAAGGCTGCCCTGATGCCAAGACTCCAGTCCTAAAGTTCTAAAGGGTGGGGGGCAGGGGGCTAAGAAGCCACCGATCAGGGCTGGGGGCTCAATGTTGGGAACCCCAAGGGCCAGACTGAGTGCCCAGCCTTGGACAGCAGCAGCAACTCCCGCACGGCCCGAGATAAGACGAGCTCCAAGGAGTGCAGCAGGCGGTAGGTGGAGAGGAGCTGGGGCCAGGACACCTGGGCCGGCCCCTGTAAGGCGCTGCCCAGTGCCCCTGGGAGCAGCCCCTTCCTCTCCTCCTCCTCCTTTTCCTCCTCCTCCTCCTCCGGGAGGTTGAATCCCGCAGCCAGCACCTGTGAGGAGAGGCCATGGGTCAGGGAGGGGCCAGGCCGAGAACCTGAGAGGAATCCTCATTCCCTATTCATGCCCAGCGGTTCCCAATGACATCAGTGACCACAAGGTCATGATTTCCCCGGACATTCCCTGCTTGATCTTCCGTGATGTCACCTGCTAACGTGTCTCACCTGATCTTTCGGTTCGAGAAAATGGAAGTCAAGGAGCAAGAGGATGCTCACAGAGCTAGATCACCCCAAGGACTGCGCCGAGGCGTGGGGTTCAGGAAGTTTCTCTCTGCTGTGAAAGTTGCTTTTGGGTCGGGTCAGCAACAGGCAGAGGGTGACATAGCTCAGATTCCCTGCTGCTTGCCATTCCTCTCTCTCTCTCTTTCTTGGGAGTCCCGCTCTGTCGCCCAGGCTGGAGTGCAGTGGGGTGATCACGGCTCACTGCAACCTCTGTCTCCCCAGTTCAAGCAATTCTGCTACCTCAGCCTCCTGAGTAGCTGGGACTACAGAAGCGCACCACCACGCCCGACTAATTTTTGTATTTTTAGTAGAGATGGGGTTTTACCATGTTGGCCAGGCTGGTCTCGAACTCCTGACCTCAAATGATCCACCCGCTTTGGCCTCCCAAAGTGCTGGGATTCCAGGCGTGAGCCACCACGCCCAGCCCTGCTGCTTGCATTTTCTATTCTCGTTTCATTAAGTGTAAAATTCTGATTTCCCTTTGAAAGGTTCTGGAGGATTTGGGTGACATCAGAGAATTAGAGGGAGAAAGGAAACAGGAGGCAGACGCTGTGCTGGGCACTCAGGACACACCCCGAGTGACCTCACAGCCCAATGGCCTCCTGTTGAAGATGGAGCCCCAGGAGAATGCGAAGATTGAGGGACGGCACCAGGGCCTGGTGTGGCTGTGTGTGCGCGCACACACACGCACACACTCACACACATACTCATTCTCACAACGCACCCACACTCATTCCCATACAGTCACATTCACACAAAACACATTCATGGCTGGGCACGGTGGCTCACGCCTGTAATCCCAGCACTTTGGGAAGCCGAGGCGGGCAGAGCACGAGGTCAGGAGTCTGAGACCAGCCTGGCCAACATGGTGAAACTAAAAATACAAAAAAATTAGCCGGGCATGATGGTGCACGCCTGTAGTCCTAGCTACTCAGGAGGCTGAGGCAGGAGAATTGCTTGAACCTGGGAGGCAGATGTTACAGTGAGCTGAGATCGCACCGCTGCACTCCAGCCTGGGCGACAGAGTGAGACTTAGTCTCAGAAAAAAAAAAAAATCGTTCACGTACCCACACACTCTCACACTCACACTCATCCTCACACACTGACATACCTATACCCAAACTCTCACCCACACACCTCACTTTCACACTCACAACACTCACATTCACACACCCACCCACACACTCCCACACTCTTACACTCACAGTCCCATACACTCACACAGTCTCACACTCATGGACCTACACACTCACACACGGTCACGCTCTCATACAGACCCACACACACTCACAGTCACACCCACACACACACTCACAGTCACACACTTTCACACTCACAGACCCACACACTCACAGTCACACACTCACACACGGACCCACATACACACAGTCATGCTCACACTCATACAGCCCCCCCCACACACACTCACAGTCACACCCACACACTCTCACAGTCAGGTACACTCACACAGACCCACACACTCACACACTCTCACACTCACGGACCCACACCCTCACACACAGTCATGCTCACACTCATACAGACCCACATGCACTCACAGTCACACCCACACACTCTCACACTCACAGACCCACACTCACACACTCTCACAGTCACACTGTCACACTCATGGACCCACACAGTCACACTCACACTCTCACACTCATGAACCCACACACTCATGGACACTCAGTCACACTCACACTCTCACACTCACACACACTCAGAGCATGGGATCACTGAATGAGCCAGCGAGTCTTCTTTCCCACGTGGTCTGGGGTGGTGGAGGGTGGCCGGGCTCTACCCGGAAGCGGAGGTGCCGCTGCAGATCGCGGAGGTCCAGCCTCATGGCCCACAGCTGCATCCTCTCCATGTTGGTCCAGCGGCCCTGGGTCCCCAGCCCTCCCAGCAGGGCATGGAAGGGCTGAAGCGTGGTGGAGATGAAGCAGAGACGCTCCGGGTCCTGAAGGGGAGGGAGATGGTCAGGAAAGGCCCACAGGCCAAGGATGGCCATATCACACCCACCCCCTCCCTATCCGGGTCTCCTTCCCATTCCACGCTCCAGCCTCCAGTCCATCCCTGTAGCTCTTCCCCAACCTCAGCCCAGCTGTGTCCCCATTCCTTCCATCTCCACTGTCTGGGACATTTGTCCCATCTCCTTTTCCAGCCTCCCTTTCACTCCTATGCCAATGATCTTCTCTAACGCACC
Organism: Pan troglodytes; assembly: GCF_028858775.2. Classification (NCBI taxonomy): domain Eukaryota; kingdom Metazoa; phylum Chordata; class Mammalia; order Primates; family Hominidae; genus Pan; species Pan troglodytes. Next base: position 31,196,353 of record NC_072416.2, read on the forward strand.
CCCTCTCAGTCCCTGAAGCACTCTCCATCCACAGCCCTGTTCCCTTCCCTCCTCCACCATCCCATCATACCTCCTGCCCATGTGTTTCCATCCCATCTTCAGCTTCATTCCCATTCCTAACCCCAACTCCATCCTTCCTCCATGTGCCCAGACTCACTCTTTCCATCTTTCCATCCCATCTCCAACCTCATTCCTAACCCTATTCCATTCCCTTCCCCACCAGCAATCCCCATCCCTTCTCCATCCCATGCTTAACGTTCACCCTCATCATCACCTTCTCATCTCTAACTATCCGCATTCTCACCCCCAGTGCCACCTCCACCCACCCTCCATGCTGCTGTGATCTCTCTCCAGCCTCATTCCAGTCCCATGCCTGCCACGTTCCATGCCTAGCTCCACTCTTACCTCTTCCCAACCCCACTTCCTTATTCCAGCTTCATCTTTATTGTTGGTTTGTTTTGAGATGGAGTCTTGCTCTGTTGCCCAGGCTGGAGTGCAGTGGCGCGATCTCATCTCACTGCAACCTCCACCTCCTGGGTTCAAGTAATTCTCCTGCCTCAGCCTCCCGAGTAGCTGGGATTACAGGCGCACAGCACCATACCCGGCTAATTTGGTATTTTTAGTAGAGGTGGGGTTTCTTCATGTTGGTCAGGCTGGTCTCGAACTCCTGACCTCAGGTGAGCCACCCACATCAGCCTCCCACAGTGCTGGGATTACAGGCGTGAGCCACCGCGCTCAGCTAATTTTTGTATTTTTTAGTAGAGATGGGGTTTCGCCATGTTGGCCAGGCTGGTCTTGAACTCTTGACCTCAGGTGATCCGCCCTCCTCAGCCTCCCAAAGTGCTGGGATTACAGGCATGAGCCACCACGCCTGGCAGTTTATTTATTTTTCTGAGACAGGGTTTCCCTCTGTTCTCCATCCTGGAGTCCAGGATCATAACTCACTGCAGCCTCCAACTCCTGAGCTCAAGCAATCCTCCCATGTCAGCCTCCTGAGTAGCTGGGACCAAAGGTGTACACCACCATGCCTGGCTAACTCTTAAATTTTTTTTTGTAGAGACAAAGTTTCACTATGTTGCCCAGACTGGTCTTGAACTCCTGGCCTCAAGCAGTCCTTCCACCTGGGCCTCCCAAAGTGCTGGGTTTATAGGTGTAAGTCACCATGCCTGTCTTTCATCTCTATGTCCAATGACATATTCAGCCTTATCCAGGTTCTATCCCCAATGCATCTCCAGCTCAATCTCCAGCCTCATCTTGCACCCTGGCCCCAGCCTATCACAAGCTTCCCGCCCCACTCCACCAGCCCTCACTCACAGAGAGGCGGCGCCAGGCCTGGAAGGTCAGGGAAACATCAGGGAGCTGCTCTCCCAGGGGCAGGAGGTACAGGTTCACTCCTGGCAGGTGAGATTCTGCCTGGGGGGCAAGATCTGTTAGTGGGGGCCAGAAGGGATTGGGGGTCTGCCCATCTCCAGCACCAGCTGCATTAGGGGGACTTACAAAGCGGTGGGCCTGGCCCCGAACCTTGGAGAGCAGCTTCCTGGCAAGATGCAGGCTGACTGTGAACTCCCTTCGCAGCTCCTGCAGGCTCAGCTGGGGCCTCCCTGGGGGCCTTGGGAATCCCCAGACACCAGCTTGAACCAGGAGCAAGGGAAGCAGCAACAGGCTGAGCCCTGGAGAGATGGGAAGAGGGTGGCAAGACAGGGAGAGAGCTTGAGAACTCGGGAGAAGGAAGGGAACATGCCTTTTCTGAGCCTGTGCTAGCTGTGAGCACGGTGCAGGCACTTTGACCAGCATCATTCCTCTGCCTCCTCAAAACCACAATGGAGGCTGGGTGCGGTGACTCACACCTGTAATCCCAGCACTTTGGGAGGCCGAAGTGAGTGGATCACCTGAGGCCAGGAGTTCAAGACCAGCCTGGCCAACATGGCGAAACCCTGTCTCTACTAAAAATACAAAAATTAGTCGGGCGTGGTGGTGCATGCCTGTAATCCCAGCTACTCAGGAGGTTGAGGCAGGAGAATCGCTTGAACCTGGGAGACAGAGGCTGCAGTGAGCTAACACCACTGTGCTCCAGCCTGGGCGACAGAGCCAGACTCTGTCTCAAAAAAACAAAACAAAACAAAACAAAACAAAACCCCACGATGCAGCCAGCACGGCCCCCATATGGCATCTCCACATGGTGTGCCCACTTTTGCAAAAAGACCAGAAGCCTGGTCCTTTTTTTTTTTTTTGAAACAGAGTTCTGTTCTATCACCCAGGCTGGAGTGTAGTGGTGTGATCACAGCTCACTGTAGCCTTGAACTCCCAGGCTCAAGTGATCCTCTCGCCTCAGCCTCCCAAGTAGCTGGGATCACAGGGACACACCATTGTGTCTAACTGTTTCTATTTTTTTGTAGAGACAGGGTCTCACTATGTTGCCCAGGCTGGTCTTGAACTCCTGGCCTCAAGAGATCTTCCCGCCTCAGCCTCCCAAATTGCTGGGATCACAGGCATGAGCCACTGTGCCGGGACAGAGACTGGATTTTGACCCCCATAAACTCCCTTGGCCAAATGCCTTTTTCAGTGAGCAACCTGCACAACCACGTGTGGCAGCCTCAGTGCTATTGTTCTCCCCAATTTGCAGATGAGGCTCAGTGAGGTTGCCTTGCTCAAGGTCAAATAGCCAGAAGGTGGGAAGCCAGGACTGGATTCCAGGTTTTTCCAAATGCAGAGCCCATGGGTTTTCCCCAGAGAATGCAGAGGGAGGCAGCCATCTGCCCCAGGAGTGGGCACACCATGTTCTGCCAAGGATTCTTTGGGCTCAGCCAAGTGACTCTGATGGCTTGAACTGGCCATGAGGTCCCCAAGGATGGGCTGGCAATGCCAGAGGCTCTATTCCAGGGAGTCAAAAGGACAGGTTTGTCCAGTTTCCACCACCGCAGGTGGATCCTAGCAGGGTAACCTGCCTGGGGCGAATCCACAGTATGGGAGCTTTTGTTTTTTTAAGACAGATTCTCACTCTGTCACCCAGGCTGCAGTGCAGTGGCGCGATCTCGGCTCACTGCAACCTTCACCGCGATCTCGGCTCACTGCAACCTTCACCTCCCAGGTTAAAGCAATTATCCTGCCTCAGCCTCCTGAGTAGCTGGGATTACAGCCATGTGCCACCACGCCTGGCTAATTTTTATTATTTTTAGTAGAGAGGGGTTTTGTTGTGTTGGCCAGGCTGGTCTCCAACTCCTGACCTCAGGTGATCCGCCTGCCTTGGCCTCCCAAAGTGCTGGGATTACAGGCGTGAGCAACTGCGCCTGGACAAAATTCTACTTTTTAAGTGAAAATTAGAATTAAAAAAAATGAAAAAAAAATCTGTTTTCATTAACCTGGCGGCTGCCTACTACTTACAGATTTTATCCTCTCCTTTATTATTATTATTATTATTATTATTATTGAGATGGAGTCTCGCTGTGTCCCCCAGGCTGGAGTGCAGTGGCATGATCTCGGCTCACTGCAAGCTCTACCTCCTAGGTTCATGCCATTCTCCTGCCTCAGTCTCCTGAGTACCTTGGACTACAGGCACCTGCCACCATGCCTGGCTAATTTTTTGTATTTTTAGTAGGGATGGGGTTTCACCGTGTTAGCCAGGATGGTCTCGATCTCTTGACCTTGTGATCCACCCACCTCGGCCTCCCAAAGTCCTGGGATTACAGGTGTGAGCCACCGCACCCGGCCTCCTTTTTTTTTTTTTTTTTGAGACAGAGTCTTGCTCTGTTGCCCAGGCTGGAGTGCAGTGGCTCTATCTCAGCTCACCACAACCTCTGCCTCCTGGCTTCAAGTGGTTCTCCTGCTTCAGCCTCCCGAGTAGCTGGGATTACAGGTGCCCACCATCACGCCTGGCTAATTTTTGTATTTTTAGTAGAGACAGGGTTTCACCATGTTGGCCAGGCTGGTCTTGAACTCCTGGCCTCAGGTGATCCACTCACTTCGGCCTCCCAAAGTGCTGGGATTACAGGAGTGAGCCACTGCGCCCAGCCAGTTTAATGTGTTTTATTTTATTTTATTTATTTATTTTGTTTTTTGAGATGGAGTTTCGCTCTTGTTGCCCAGGCTGGAGTGCAATGGCGTGATCTTGGCTCACCACAACCTCCGCCTCCCGGGTTCAAGTGATTCTTCTGCCTCAGCCTCCCGAGTAGCTGGGATTTCAACAAGCATGTGCCACAATGCCCGGCTAATTTTGTATTTTTAGTAGAGACGGGGTTTCTCCATGTTAGGCTAGTCTCAAACTCCCGACCTCAGGTGATTCACCCGCCTCAGCCTCCCAAAGTGCTGGGATTACAGGCGTGAGCTACTGCTCCCAGCCAGATGGACTATTAATTATTAATAGACCCTTCCTGGCCAGGCACCGTGGCTCATGCCTGTAATCCCAGCACTCTGGGAGGCTGAGACGGGCAGACCATGAGGTCAAGAGATGGAGACCATCCTGGCCAACATGGTGAAAACCAGTCTCTACTAAAAATTAGCTGGGCGTGGTGGCATGTGCCTGTAGTCCCAGCTACTTGGAAGGCTGAGGCAGGAGAATCGCTTGAACCTGGGAGGTGGAGGTTGCAGTGAGCCGAGATCGCGCCACTGCACTCCAGCCTGGCGACAAAGTGAGACTCCATCTCAAAAAAATAAAAATAAAAATAAAATAAAATAAAATAAAATAAAATAAACACTTCCATCTATTTGTCTGAGACCTTCTATCTCATATGTAGGCAATTCTAGGAGAGGTTGGGGTTACAAGGAAGTTGAGGGCAATGGTGAGAATAACCTAAAAGCTTGGGAGTGGTTATTCCCAAGAACTCTCATCTTGTGGACAAAGGAGGGTTGGAGAAATAGAACCTTTGATTCTATTTTAAAAGGCTCAGGGAGGCCAAGCAAAGTAGCTCATGCCTGTAATCCCAGCACTTTGGGAGGCAGAGGTGGGAGAATCACCTGAGGTCAGGAGTTCGAGACCAGCCTGGCCAATATGGCGAAACATCATCTCTACTAAAAATACAAAAATTAGAGCCAGGAGCGGTGGCTCATGCCTGTAATCCCAGCACTTTGGGAGGCCAAGGCGGGCGGATCACCTGAGGTTGGGAGTTAGGGACCAGCCTGACCAACATGGAGAAACCCCATCTCTACTAAAAATACAAAATTAGCTGGGCATGGTGGCGCATGCCTGTAATCCCAGCCACTCGGGGGGCTGAGGCAGGAGAATCGCTTGAACCTGGGAGGCGGAGGTTGTGGTGAGCCGAGATTGCGCCAATGGGGCAACAAGAGCAAAACTCCATCTCAAAGAAAAAAAAAATTAGCTGGTTGTGGTGATGCATGCCTGTAATCCAAGCTACTAGGGAGGCTGAGGCAGGAGAACCATTTGAACCTGGGAGACGGAGGCTGCAGTGAGCCAAGATCATGCCACTGCACTCCAGCCTGGGTGACAGAGCCAGACTCAGTCTCAAAAAAAAAAAAAAAAAAAAAAATGGCGGCGGGGGAGCTTGGGAAAAGTGATGAGAGAAACCTGAGGTCTGACAGGTGCATGAGGAAATCTCACCTCTGACCCAGAAGAGGGTCGTACTGTGCTGCTCTGCATTTCGCAGGGCATGCCACATTTTTTTTAAAATAATTTCAACCTTTATCTTATTATTTTCTTGAGATGGAGTCTTGCTCTGTCGCTCAAGCTGGAGTGCAGTGGTGCAGTCTTGGCTCACTGCAACCTCTGCCTCCCAGGTTCAAGTGATTTTCCTGCCTCAGCCTCCCAAGTAGCTAAGATTACAGGTGCCTTCTGCCATGCCTGGCTAATTTTTGTATTTTTAGTAGAGACGGGGTTTCACCGTGTTGGCCAGGCTGGTCTTGAACTCCTGACCTCAGGTGATTCGCCTGCCTCGGCCTCCCAAAGTGCTGAGATTACAGGCGTGAGGCACCCACCGTGCCCGGCCATATTATTATTATTTTTTGAGATGGGGTGTTGCTTTGTTGCCCAGGCTGGAGTGCAGTAGCTCGATCACAGGTCACTGCAGTCTCAGCCCCGCAGGCTCAAGCAATCCTCCTACCTCAGCCTCCTGAGTAGCTGGTGCTATAGCACGTTCCACCACACCCTGCTAATTTTTTGTAAAGGTGGGGTCTCTCTATGTTGCCAAGGCTGGTCTCGAACTCCTTGGCTCAAGCCATCCTCCCACCTCGGCCTCCCAAAGTGCTGGGATTACAGACGTGAGCCACCGAGCCTGGTCTCCCAGCTTTTATTTTAGGTTCAGGGAGGCGTGTGTGGGTTCGTCACCTGGGTATACTGCATGATGCTGAGGCTTGGGCTATGAATGATCCTGTCATCCAGGAAGTAAGCATAATACCCAACAGTTTTTCAACTCTTACTCTCCACTGTCCCTCCCCACTCTAGGAGGTCCCAGTATCTATTGTTCCCATCTTTACATCCATGTGTGTACTCAATGTTTTTTTTGTTTTGTTTTGAGATGGAGTTGCGCTCTGTCGCGTAGGCTGAAGTGCAATCATGCAATCTTGGCTCACTGCAACCTCCACCTCCCGGGTTCAAATGATTCTCCTGCTTCAGCCCCTCGAGTAGCTGGGATTAAAGGCGCCTGCCATCATGCCTGGCTAATTTTTGTATTTTTGTAGAGACAGGGTTTCGCCATATTGGCCAGGCTGATCTTGAACTCCTGACCTCAGATGATCCACCTGCCTCAGCCTCCCAAAGTGCTGGGATTACAGGTGTGAGCCACCGCACCCAGGCAATGTGTACTCAATGTTTAGATCTCATTTATAAGTGAGAACACGCAGTCCTTGGTTTTCTGTTCCTGGGTTAATTTGCTTAGGATAATGACCTCCAGCTACATCCATGTCAGAGCGAAGAATATGATTTCATTAGTGTTTATGGCTGGGCGTGCTGCATTCTTTCACTGCTTGCTGAGCATCAGCAGGGAAGCATTGCCTTGGGAACAGAACTGGATGGGAGGCCTCCTTGGGACCTCTCTCCTTCTCCGCCTCCTCCTCACTCTCCTCCTTCCTCCTCCTCCATAAATTGGACCAAAACATATCCTGCTGGGGACCAAAACATATCCGCACTGGCTCACGCATGTAACCCCAGCACTTTGGGAGGCTGAGGCGGGTGGATCACTTGAGGTCAGGAGTTTGACACCAGCCTGGGCAACACGGTGAAACTCCATCTCTACTGAAAATACAAAATTGCTTGAATCTGGGAGGTGGAGGTTGCAGTGAGCCAAGATTGCGCCACTGCACTCCAGCCTGGGTTAACAAGTGAGACTCTGTTTCAAAAAAAAAAAAAATATATATATATATATATGTGTATATATATATATGTGTGTATATATATGTGTATATATATATGTATATATATGTGTATATATATATGTATATATGTATATATGTATATATATGTGTATATATGTATATATATGTGTATATATATGTATATATATGTGTATATATATATATGTGTATATATGTATATATATATGTATATATATATGTATATATATATGTATATATATATATATGTATATATATATATGGCCGGGCACTGTGGCTCTCGCCTGTAATCCCAGCCACTTTGGGAGGCTGAGGCGGGCAGATCACAAGGTCAAGAGATCGAGACCATTCTGGCCAACATGGTGAAACCCCATCTCTACTAAAAGTACAAGAATTAGCTGGGTGTGCTGGTGCGTGCCTGTAGCCTCAGCTACTCAGGAGGCTGAGGCAGGAGAATCGCCTGAACCCAAAAGGTGGAGGTTGCAATGAGTTGAGATTGTGCCACTGCACACCAGCCTGGTAACAGAGTGAGACTCCATCTCAAAAAAAAAAAAAAAAAAAAAATATATATATATATATATATATATATATATAAAATAGAGGACCAATTTCAGCAGCATATTAAAAGGATTTTATGGGGCCGGGCATGGTGGCTCATGCCTGTAATCCCAGCACTTTGGGATGCCAAGGTGGGCGGATCATGAGGTCAAGAGTTTGAGACCAGCCTGGCCAACATGGTGAAACCCCATCTCTATTAAGAATACAAAAAGTAGCCGGGCGTGGTGGCGCATGCCTGTAAATCCCAGCTACTCAGGAGACTGAGACAGGAGAACTGCTTGAACCCAGGGGGTGGGGGTTGCAATGAGCCAAGGTTGCGCCACTGCACTCCAGCCCGGACGACAGAGCAAGACTGTCTCAGGAAAAAAAAAAAAAGTATTTTATCCATGAACAAGTTGGATTTATTCCTGGAATGCAAAGATGTTTTAACATATGAAAATTAATCAATGTCATATACCACATTGATAGAATAAAGGGAAAAATCTTATAATTGTCTCAGTTGATGCAGAAAAAGTATTCGGCAAAATCCAATACTCTTTCAAGATTTAAAAAAAAACACTCAGCCGGGCACGGTGGCTCACGCCTGTAACCCTAGTACTTTGGGAGGCCGAGGCAGGTGGATCGCTGGAGCTCAGGAGTTCAAGACCAGCCTTGGCAACATGGCAAAACCATGTCTCTACCAAAAACAAAAATTAAGCTGGGTAGGGCGGTGCATGCCTGTAGTCCCAGCTACTTGGGAGGCTGAGGTGGGAGGACGGCTTGAACCCAGGAGGTGGAGGTTGCAGGGAGCCATTATCAGGCCACTGCACTCCAGCCTGGGTGAGAGAACCAGGCCCTGTCTGGAAAAAATAAAATAAAACTTGAACTAGAAGAATTTTCCTCAACATGGTAAAGGCCATACATGAAAAACAGAGTTAACATCATATTCAATGATGAAAGACTGAAAATTTTCCCCATAAGATCAGGAACAAAACAAGAACCACCACTTTGGCCACTTCTATTTAACAGAGTATTGGAATTTCTAGCCAGAGAAATTAAGCAAGAAAAATAAGTAAAAGGTACCTGAATTGGAAAGGAAAAAGTAAAATTATCTGTACTTGCAGATGAAATGATTTTATACGTGGAAAACCCTAAAGCTTACATACATACACAACTATTAGAGCCAATAAATGAATTCAACAAAGTTGCAGCATACAAAGTCAACACACAAAAATCAGTTGCATTTCTTTACACTAACGATGAATAACCCCAAAGAGAAATTAAGAAAACAACTCTATTTAAAATACCATGCGGCCGGGTGCAATGGCTCATACCTGTAATCCCAGCACTTTGGGAGGCTGAGGTGGGTGGATCACCTGAGGTCAGGAGTTCAAGACCAGCCTGGCCAACATGGTAAAATCCAGTCTCTACTAAAAATACAAAAAACTGGCCGGGTGCGGTGGCTCACGCCTATAATCCCAGCACTTTGGGAGGCCAAGGCGGGCAGATCACCTGAGGTCGGATGTTCGAGACCAGCCTGACCAACACAGAGAAACTCTGTCTCTACTAAAAATACAAATAAAATTAGCTGGCCGTGGTGGCGCATGCCTGTAATCCCAGCTACTCAGAAAGCTGAGGCAGGAGAATTGCTTGAACCCGGGAGGCAGAGGTTGCGGTGAGCCGAGGTCACACCATTGCACTCCAGCCTGGGCAATAAGAGCAAAACTACGTCTCAAAAAACAAAAACAAAAACAAAAACAAAAAATTAGCTGGGCGTGGAGGCGGGTGCCGGTAATCTCAGCTACTTGGGAGGCTGAGGCAGGAGAATCACTTGAACCCAGAAGGCAGAGGTTGCAGTGAGCCGAGATCACACCACTGCAATCCAGCCTGGGCAAAAAGAGCGAAATTCCATCTCAAGAAAAAAAAAAGCCATGAAAAGGAATCAAATAGGAAGAAATGTAACCAATGAGGCAAAATATTTGTAACTGAAAACTACAAAAAATTAAAGAGACATAAACAAAAAGATATCCTACGTTTATAGAATGTAAAATTTATTGTTTGTTTGTTTTTTGAGACAGAGTCTTGCTCTGTCACCCAGGCTGGAGTGCTGTGATGCAATCTTGGCTCACTGCAACCTCTGCCTCCTGGGTTCAAGTGATTCTTCTGCCTCAGCCTCCTGAGTGGCGGGAACTGCAGGCACGTGCCACCACGCCCAGCTGATTTTTTTTTTTTGCATTTTTAGTAGAGACAGGATTTTACCATGTTGACAGGGCTGGTCTCAAACTCCTGACCTCAAGTGATCTGCCCGCCTCAGCCTCCCAAAGTGCTGAGATTACAGGCATGAGCCACTGCGCCCGGCCTGAATGTAAGATTTAATATTGTTAAGATGACGGTACTACCCAGAGCAATCTACAGATTCAATGCAATTTGTATCAAAATCCAAATGGTATTTTTAATATTTTACAGATATACAAAAACTCATCCTAAAATTTATGTGGAATCACAAGGCATCCTAAATAACACAAAAAAAGACGGAAAAAAAGGTCTGCAGAAAAAGAAGAAACCAGGTCTCTCATTTCCTGATTTCAAAACTTAAATACTAACCTACCACAATGAAAAGAGTGTGGTACTGGCATAAAGACAAACATATAAGGCCGCCTGTAATCTCAACAATTTGGGAGACTGAGGTGAGTGGATTGCTTGATCCCAGGAGTTCAAAATCAACCTGGGCAACATGGCAAAACCCAGTCTTTACAAAAAATACAACAATTAGCTAGGCGTGGTAGCCTGCGCCTATAGTCCCAGCTACTGAGGAGGAGGCTGAGGTGGGAGGATCACTCAAGCCTAGGAGGCAGAGGTTGCAGTGAACCGAGATCATGCCAGTGCACTCCAGCCTGGGCAACAGAGTGAGACTCTGTCTCAAAAATAAAGAAAGAGAGAAAAAAATAGACACATATATTAGACCAGTGTGAGAGGTGACAGCGTGCTGGCAGTCCTCACAGCCCTCGTTCGCTCTTGGCGCCTCCTCTGCCTGGGCTCCCACTTTGGCGGCATTTGAGAGCCCTTCAGCCCACCACTGCTCTGTGGGAGCCCCTTTCTGGGCTGGCCAAGGCCGGAGCCAGCTGCCTTAGCTTGCGGGGAGGTGTGAATGGAGAGGCACGAGTGGGAAGCGGGGCTGCGCGCGGGGCTTGCGGGCCAGCTGGAGGTCCGAGTGGGCGTGGGCTTGGCGGGCCCTGCACTAGGAGCCACCAGCCGGCCCTGCCGGCCCCGGGCAATGAGGGGCTTAGTACCCGGGCCAGCGGCTGCGGACGGTGTACTGGGTCCCCCAGCAGTGCCAGCCCAGCAGTGCCAGCCCACCGGCGCTGCTCTCGATTTCTCACGGGGTCTTAGCTGCCTTCCCGCCGGGCAGGGCTCCGGACCTGCAGCCCGCCATGCCTGAGCCTCCCACCCCCTCCATGGGCTCCTGTGAGGCCGGAGCCTCCCCAGGAGCACCGTCCCCCGCTCCTCGGCGCCCAGTCCCATCGACCACCCAAGGGCTGAGGAGTGCAGGCAGACAGCGCGGGACTGGCAGGCAGCTCCACCTGCAGCCCCGGTGCGGGATCCACTGGGTGAAGCCAGCTGGGCTCCTGAGTCTGGTGGGGACTTGGAGAACCTTTATGTCTAGCTCAGGGATTGTAAATACACCAATGGGCACTCTGTATCTAGCTCAAGGTTTGTAAACACACCAATCAGCACCCTGTGTCTAGATCAGGGTTTGTGAATGCACCAGTCGACACTCTGTATCTAGCTATCTGGTGGGGCCTTGGAGAACCTTTGTGCTGACACTCTGTATCTAGCTAATCTGGTGGGGAGGTGGAGAACCTTTGTGTCTAGCTCAGGGATTGTAAACGCACCAATCAGCACCCTGTCAAAACAGACCACTCAGCCCTACCAATCAGCAGGATGTGGGTGGGGCCAGATAAGAGAATAAAAGCAGGCTGCCCGCGCCCACAGTGGCAACTCGCTCGGGTCCTGTTACACGCTGTGGAAGCTTTGTTCTTTCGCTCTTTGCGATAAATGTTGCTACTGCTCACTCTTTGGCTCCACGCTGCTTTTATGAGCTGTAACACCGCAAAGGTATGCAACTTCACTTCTGAAGCCAGCTAGACCATGAGCCCACTGGGAGGAATGAACAACTCCAGATGCGCCACCTTAAGAGCTGTAACACTCACCGCGAAGGTCTGCAGCTTCACTCCTGAACCAGCGAGACCACGAACCCACCAGAAAGAAGAAACTCCAAACACATCCGAACGTCAGAAGGAACAAATTCCAGACACGCCACCTTAAGAGCTGTAACACTCACCGTGAGGGTCCGCGGCTTCATACTTGAAGTCAGTGAGACCAAGAACCCACCAATTCCGGACACAAGTGGAATAGATTAGAGAGGCCAGAAATAAACCTTCTACATGGAAGATTAATTTTTGACAAGGGTTCCAAGACCACTTAATGGGGGAAAGAACAACCTTTTCGATAATAGCAGTGGGACAACTGGATATCCATACGCAAAAGAATAGTCCGGGTGTGGTGGTTCACACCTGTAATCCCAGCACATTGGGAGGCCAAGGCAGGCAGATCACCTGAGGTCAGGAGTTCAAGACCAGCCTGGCCAACATGGTGAAACCCCATCTCTACTAAAATACAAAAAAATGAGCTGAGCCTGGTGGCATGCAGCTGTAATCCCAGCTAGTTGGGAGGCTGAGGCATGAGAATCGCTTGAACCCGGGAGGGGGAGGTTGCCATGAGCTGAGATTGCGCCACTGCACTCCAGCCTGGGTGACACAGCAAGAATCCATCTCAAAAAAAAAAAAAAAAGTCTTTACTTATAATAGATCAATTTAGGTTTTATATTTCTTTTTTTCTTTTTCTTTTTGAGTTGGAATTTCCCTCTTGTTGCCCAGGCTGGAGTGCAATGGCGCCATCTCAGCTCACTGTAGCCTCAGCCTCCTGGGTTCAAGTGACTCTCCTGCCTCAGCCTCCAGAGTAGCTGGGATTATAGGCGCATACCATCATACCCGGCTAATTTTTGTATTTATTTATTTATTTTTGAGACAGAGTCTCGCCCTGTCACCCAGGCTAGAGTGCAATGGCACAATCTCGGCTTACTGCAACCTCCACCTCCCCGGTTGAAGTGATTCTCCTGCCTCAGCTGGGATTACAGGCGTGCGCCACTTGCCTGGCTAATTTTTTGTATCTTTAGTAGACATGAGGTTTCACCATGTTGGTCAGGCTGGTCTCAAACTCCTGATCTCAGATGATCTGCTTGACTCAGCCCCTCAAAGTGCTGGGATTACAGACGTGAGCCACCATGCCTGGCCTAGATTTTATATTTCTTCTTAAGGTTGGTGTTTAAATTCCCCTAGGAATTTGTTCCTTTCATCTAATTTGTTGGCATACAACTATTCATAGTATTCCCTGATAATTCTTTTACTTATCTAATGTTGGTAGTGATGTCTCCTCTTTTGCTCCTGTTTTGCAGTTTGAGTCTCCTCTGCTTTTTTCTTGGTCAGTCCATCTAAAGGTTCATCAATTTTATGGATTTTTCAAAGAACCAAATTATTTTGGTTTTACTTACTTCCTCTATTTTTTATTCTCTGCTGCATTTATTTCTGCTCATCTTTATTATCTTTTTTTTTTTTTTTTTTTTGAGACGAAGTCTCTTGTCGCCCAGGCTGGAGTGCAGTGGTGAGATCTCAGCTCACTGAAAACTCCGCCTCCTGGGTTCGAGCGATTCCTGTGCCTCAGCCTCCTGAGTAGCTGGGACCACAGGCATGTGCCACCATGCCTGGCTAATTTTTTTATTTAGCAGAGACAGGCTTTCACCATGTTGGCCAGGATGGTGTCAAACTCCTGGCCTCAAGCTGTCTGCCCGCTTCAGCCTCCCTAAACTGGGATTACAGGTGTGAGTAATCCTCTGCCTCTGGGAGGCAGAAGTTGCAGTGAGCCAAGATCACACCACTGTACTACAGCCTGTGCAACAGAGCGAGACTCCACCTCAAAAAAAAAAAAAAATTAGCCAGACATGGTGGCACATATCTGTAGTTCCAGCTGCTTGGGGGACTGAGGCAGGGGGCTTGCTTGAGCCTAGGAGGTCAAGGCTGCTATAACCCATGTTTATGCCACTGCACTGCAGCCTGGGCAACAAAGTGAGAACCTGTCTCAAAATAAAAATAAAAATAAGTAAATAGGCCGGGCACGGTGGCTCATGCCTGTAATCCCAGCACTTTGAGAGGCTGAGGTGTGAGGATCATGAGGTCAGGAGTTTGAGACCAGCCTGGCCAACAGAGTGAAACCCTGTCTCTACCAAAAATACAAAAATTTGCCAGGTGTGGTGGTGGGCACCTGTAGTCCCAGCTACTCGGGAGGCCAAAGCAGGAGAATCGCTTGAACCCGGGAGGCAGAGGTTGCAGTGAGCCGAGATCGTGCCATTGCACTCCAGGCTGGGTGACAGAGTGAGACTCCGTCTCAAAAAAAAAAAAAAAAAAGGAAATAAATATAGCTTCCTAGGGGATTCCGTTTGCAGAGTGTGTCGAGAATATGAAGCCCAGAATTCAAGACTGCATTATGGACTGTGAAGGCTGAGGAGGGCTGTGAGGAAAGAGTGGGTAGGTTAAAGGAGCAGAGGCAACTGTCATGCCGTTTGGCTCTTCTATAGGAAAAGAGGAAAGAGTGAGCCTTGGGCTGTGTTTTGTGAGGGAATAGTGCCCTCCCTTTGTGGGTAAGCAAAGTTGGCTCGGAAGATGAAGACAGATGAGTCAAGAACGTCAGGGTGTCAGGCGGAGCACAAAAAGAAGGCGAAATATGCCCTTCTACACTCAAACTTGAAGGTATTCAGGGCCTGGTGGCTGGATCTGAGGCCATGCTGAGTCCTGAAGAGGGGACCAAAGTCTTGCTTTGTGAAAACTGTCTAGACTGTCCTAGCAATTCCATTTGTTCTTGACTGTCCTAGCAATTCCATTTTTTTTTTTTTTTGACAGAATCTCACTCTTGTCGCCCAGGCTGGAGTGCAGTGGCACGATCTCAGCTCATTGCAACCTCCACCTCCTGGGTTCAAATGATTCTCCTGCCTCAGCCTCCCAAGTAGCTGGGATTACAGGCGCCTGCCACTGCGCCCAGCTAATTTTTGTATTTTTGGTAGAGACAGGGTTTCACCATCTTGGCCAGGCTGCTCTTGAACTACTGACCTTGTGATCCACCCACCTTGGCCTTCCAAAGTGCTGGGATTACAGGCGTGAGCCACTGTGACTGGCTTTTTTTTTTTTTTTTTTTTTTCCTGAGACGGAATCTCGCTCTGTCACCCAGGCTGGAGTGCAGTGGCGCAGTCTCAGCTCACTACAAGCTCCGCCTCCCGGGTTCACGCCATTCTCCTGCCTCAGCCTCCTGAGTAGCTGGGACTACAGGTGCCCGCCACTGCGCCCAGCTAATTTTTTGTATTTTTAGTAGAGATGGGGTTTCACTGTGTTAGCCAGGAGGTTCTCGATCTCCTGATCTCATGATCTGCCCGCCTCGGCCTCCCAAAGTGCTGGGATTACAGGCGTGAGCCACTGCGCCTGGCTGCCTTTTTAAATTTAAAAAACTTTTTTTTTTTTTTTTGAGACAGTCTCTCTCTGTCCCCCAGGCTGGAGTGCAGTGGCGGGATCTCAGCTCACTGCAACCTCTACCTCCCAGGTTCAAGCAATTCTGCTTCAGCCTCCCAAGTAGCTGGGATTAAAGGCACACAGCACCACACCTGGCTAATTTTTGTATTTTTAGTAGAGATAGGTTTTCACCATGTTGGCCAGGCTGCTCTCGAACTCCTAACCTCAGGTGATCCTCCTGCCTCGGCCTCCCAAAGTGTGAGTACAGGCGTTAGTCACCACTGCACCTGGCCTCCATTCTCATCTTTTCTGATTGGAGAACTCGGTTCTCCAGAGCACAGAAGTAGCACTTCTTTCCCCTAGTCCCTGGAGAGTAAGGTCTTGTTCACATCTGTGCATGGGGCTCAGATCAGGGCCTGGTACAGAGAAAGTGCACAATAAATGGGTGTTTAAGTCTGGGCATGGTGCCTCATATCTGTAATCCTAGCACTTTGGGAGGCCAATGTGGGAGGATCACTTGAGCCCAGGAATTCAAGACCAGCCTGGGCAACAAAGCAAGACCCCAATCTCTACCAAAAAATAGAAAAATTAGCCAGGTGTGGTGGCATGTTCCAGCTACCTGGGAGGCTGAGGTGAGAGGATTGCTTGAGCTGGGAGGCTTCAGTGAGCTGTGCTCGTACCACTGCACACCAGCCTGGGAGACACAGTGAGACCCTGTCTCAAAAAATATAATAAAAGTCTAAAAAATAAATGGGGGCTGGGCGTGGTGGCTCATGCCTGTAATCCCAGCACTCTGGGAGGCCAAGGTGGGCAGATCACCTGAAGTCAGGAGTTCAAGACCAGCCTGGCCAACATAGTGAAACTCTGTCTCTACTAAAAATACAAAAATTAGCCGGGCATGGTGGCGGGTGCCTGTAATCCCAGCTACTCAGGAGGCTGAGGCAGGAGAATTGCTTGAACCCAGGAGACGGAGGTTGCAGTGAGCCAAGATCACGCCACTGCTCTCCAGCGTGGGCAACAAAGCAAGACTCTGTCTCAAAAATAAATAAACATAGGCCAGGTGCAGTGGCTCATGCCTATAATCCCAGTACTTTCAGAGGCTGAGGCAGAAAAATCACTTGAGGTCAGAAGTTCGAGACCAGCCTGGCCAACATGGTGAACCCTCATCTCTACTAAAAATACAAAAATTAGCCAGGTGTGGTGGTGCATGCCTGTAATCCAGCTACTTGGGAGGCTGAGGCAGAAGAATTGCTTGAACCCAGGAGGCAGAGGTTGCAGTGAGCCAAGATTGTGCCACTGCACTCCAGCTTGGGTGACAAAGTGAGACTTTGTCTCAATTAAAAAAAAAAAAATAGCCAGGCGTGGTGGCTCACGCCTGTAATCCCAGCACTTTGGGAGGCCAAGGCGGGCAGATCAACTGAGGTCAGGAGTTCAAGACCAGCCTGGCCAGCATGGCGAAATCCCATCTCTACTAAAAGTACCAAAATTAGTCAGGTGTTGGGGTGGGCACCTGTAATCCCAGCTACTCAGGAGGAGGAGGCGGCAGAATCACTTGAACCCAGGAGACGGAGGTTGCAGTGAGCTGAGATCGCGCCACTACACTCCAGCCTGGGTGACAAGAGCAAGACTCCAGCTCAAAAAAGTAAAATAAAATAAATAAATAAAATAAAATAACAAATGGGTGTTTAAATGAATGATGTTCATGGAATCTCTCCCCAGTGCTTTGCTTTCCACAAGGTTCTGCATGGAAGTCTCAATAAATTGTGGTTGAATGCTTGACACTTAGTAACTGTGATGAAAGCAGAATTCACCTTTCATCACCTGGCCAGCAAATGTTTTGTTGTCTTATTATTATTATTATTATTTTTTGAGATGGAGTCTTGCTCTGTTGCCCAGGCTGGAGTGCAGTGGCGTGATCTTGGCTCACTGCAAGCTCCACCTCCCGGGTTCACGCCATTCTCCTGCCTCAGCCTCCCAAGTAGCTGGGACTACAGGTGCCCGCCACCATGCCCGGCTAATTTTTTTTTGTATTTTTAGTAAAGATGGGGTTTCACCATGTTAGCCAGGATGGTCTTGATCTCCTGACCTTGTGATCCGCCCGCCTCGGCCTCCCAAAGTGCTGGGATTACAGGCTTGAGCCACCGCGCCTGGCCTGCTTGTCTTATATAGTATTGACCAGTAAAATGTTTTTTTTTTTTGAGCCAGAGTCTCACTCTGTCACCAGGCTGGAGTGCAGTGGCGTGATCTCGGCTCAATGCAATCTCCGCCTCCTGGGTTCAAGCGATTCTTCTGCCTCAGCCTCCTGAGTAACTGGGACCACAGGCTCCCACCACCATGCCCAGGTAATTTTTGTATTTTTAGTAGAGACAAGGTTTCTTTTTTTTTCTTTCTTTCTTTCTTCTTTTTTTGGAGACGGAGTCTCGCTCTTTCACCCAGGCTGGAGTTCAGTGGCATGATCTCGGCTCACTGCAACCTCCACCTCCCAGGTTCACGCCATTCTCCTGCCTCAGCCTCCTGAGTAGCTGGGACTACAGGTGCCTGCCACCACACCCGGCTAATTTTTTGTATTTTTAGTAGAGATGGGGTTTCACCATGTTAGCCAGGATGGTCTCGATCTCCTGACCTTGTGATCCACCCACCTCGGCCTCCCAAAGTGCTGGGATTACAGGCTTGAGCCCCCGCACCCGGCCCGTAGAGACAGGGTTTCACCATGTTGACCAGTATGGTCTCGATCTCCTGACCTCAGGTGATCCACCTGCCTCGGCCTCCCAAAGTGCTGGGATTACAGGAGTGAGCCACCGGGCCTGGCCAAGATGTCTTTCAAATAATTAAAGCCACATCTTTTTGTAGTTCATAAACGTGATGACTGTGTTTTCATGCTCATGCGTGAGTTGCACCTCCCTCAAACCTTGTTTTGACATTGACACATTATCTGCCTGATGTAAAAATAATGAAATCCAATATACTAAGATCAGGAGATTTCACAATAAAATCCCAATTTCTGTTTCTTTTAAAAAATCAGGCCAGCCATGATGGCTTATGCCTGGAATTCCAGCACTTTGGGAGGCCCAGGCAGAAGGATCACTTGATCCTGGAAGTTCAAGATCAGCATGGTTAACACAGGGAGACCTGGTCTCAATTTAAAAATTAGCTGGGCGTGGCACTTTGGGAGACTGAGGCAGGTGGATCACCCGAGATCAGGAGTTTGAGACCAGCTTGCCCAATATGGTGAAACCTCATCTCTGTATTAAAAAAAAAAAATTAGCCAGTTGTGGTAATGAGCGCCTGTAATCCCAGCTACTCGAGAGGCTGAGGCAGGGGAATCACTGGAACCCGGGAAGTGGAGGTTGCAGTGAGCCAAGATCTCGCCATTGCACTTGAGCCTGGGTAACAGAGTGAGACTCTGTCTCAAAACAAACAAACAAACAAACAAAAACATTAGCCATAGCCCCAGTTATCTGGAGGCTGAGATGGAGGCTGAGAACCCACGAGTTCATTCAAGGCTGCAGTGAGCTATCATTGCACTCCAGCCAGGATGACAGAGCAAGACCCTGTCTCAAAATAAAATAAATACTTTGGGAGGCCAAAGTGGGCAGATCACCTGAGGTCAGGAGTTCGAGACCAGCCAGGTCAACATGGCGAAACCCCATCTCTACTAATAAAATACAAAAATTAGCCAGGCATGGTGGGGTGCGCCTATAATCCCAGCTACCCAGGAGGCTGAGGCAGGAGAATCACTTGATCCCAGGAGGCAGAGGTTGCAGTAAGCTGAGATTGTGCCACTGCACTCCAGCCTGGGCAACAAGAGCAAAACCCCATCTCAAATAAATAAATAAATAGAAATAAATAAATAAAATGGTTACTTTATGTTATTTCACCTCAATAATTTTAAGTAAAATAAAATTAGATAACTGATAGCCAGGTATGGTGGTGGATGCCTGTAATCCCAGCTACTCAGGAGGCTGAGGCAGGAGAATCGCTTGAATCCGAGGCAGAGGCTGCAGTGAGCCAAGATCACGCCACTGCACTCCAGCCTGGGTGACAGAGCAAGACTCCGTCTCAAAAAAAAAAAAAATTTAGATAACTGATTAGAAGGTACTGAAGTTTGCCATCCTTTGGAAACGATCCTCTTCATTAGAAAGATGAGGATCCTGAGGCCCTACAAGGGAAGTGTCAGGTCAGTGGAAGAGACTGAAAGGGAAGTTTGGTTCCCACCCCGGCAGCACAGTCGCTGCCTCCTCTCCCCTTTATTTAGGCTATGAACTCTGGTGTGATACAGACCACAACCCGTTCACCATAGGTTACACCCCACATCTTCTGGCTCAGACCCTGGCACTTGAACTGTCAGCCTCCAAGTAGCTGGGACAATACGCCAGCTCAACAAATGCCCCCTGCTCATTAAAATTTTTTTTTTTTTGTAGAGTTGGGGTCTTGTTATGTTGCCCAGGGTGGTCTCAAATTCCTGATCTCAAGCAACTCTCGCCTTGGCCTCCCAAAGTGCTGAGATTACAGGCATGAGCCACTGTACACAGTCTTGATGTATTACCTTTTATTTTTTAAAAAATTTTTATAAAGACGGGTGTCACCATGTTGTCCATGCTGGTCTCAAACTCCTGGGCTCAGGCAATCCTCCCGACTTCGCCTCCCAAAGTGCTGGGATTACTGGTGTGAGCCGTGCCTGGCTTGCTTTTTTTTTTTTGTTTTTGAGATGGAGTCTCACTGTTGCTCAGGCTGGAGTGCAGTGGCGCAATCTCGGCTCACTACAACCTCCGCCTCCTGAGTTCAAGGGATTCTCCCATCTCAGCCTCCTGAGTAGCTGGGATTACAGGTGTGTGCCACCACACCTGGCTTATTTTTGTATTTTCAGTAGAGATGGGGTTTCACCATGTTTGCCAGGATGGTCTTGATCTCCTGACCTCATGATCCACCTGCCTACGTCTGGCTTTTTTAATTAAAAAAAAATTTTTTTAAGTACTTTTTTTCTTTTGAGATGGAGTCTCACTCTGTCACCCAGGCTGGAGTGCAATGGCACAATCGTGGCTCACTGCAACCTCCACCTCTTGGGTTCAAGCAATTCTCCTGTCTTAGCCTCCCAAGTAGCTTGGACTACAGGCATGCACCACTATGCCTGGCTAATTCTTGTATTTTTAGTAGAGATGGGGTTCCACCATGTTGGCCAGGCTGGTCTCGAACTCCTGACTTTGTGATCCACCTGCCTCAGCCTCCCAAAGTGTTGGGATTACAGGCATGAGCCACCATGCCCAGCCTAAAGTACTTTTCATTAGAGACAGTACTTTATTCAAACTGCTTCTCTTCTCGTGCTTTTGTGTCTTGAGACAGTCTGTCACCCAGGTTGGAATGCAGTGGTGTGATGACAGCTCACTGAAGCCTCGACCTTCTAGGCTCAGGTGATCCTCCCACCTCAGTCTTCTGAGTTGCTGGGACTATAGGTGTGTGCCACCATGCCTGGTGGATGTATGACTGTTTATGTAGGAACGTCTGTTAATTGTAAATTTCCTCCAAAACCACCCTGTTGTTGCAGAAATGACAGGCTGTGAGCACGGTAGCCACCTATACATTCCTTCCAGAGCACTATGCTTTTGCTCCAAGACATAAGCGGTAGGTCTTGGGGCTGTGGTGTGGAGATCTGTCATGGCGCAGCCCAAGACCATGCTTTTGTGTGTAAGTTCCTTAATAAATCACCCAAAACTGACAAACTGGATTTGTCTGCTTCCTTTTTTTTTTTTGGCTCCTTTGGCATGAGGGTCACTTGGCATATACGGCCCTTTCACGGAATGCACAGCAACTCCAACAAAGAGAGATGATTCTTTCACAGATGAAGCCGCTGAGGCTTAGAGAAGCGAGATTGTCCCAAGGGTGGCAGCTTCTAAGGGAAGGGCTGGAATGTGAACCCAGGCATCTTGACTTGAGCCTTGTCCTTTTGGACCCTATGCCCTCCCACCTCCCAACCCAGGGGATTAGCTAAAATTTAGGAAAGCAGCTCATGTTATTTAAAGGGAGGGGAGGCCGGGCATGGTGGCTCATGCCTGTAATCCCAGCACTTTGGGACGCTGAGGCGGGCAGATCACTTGAGGCCAGGAGTTCAAGACCAGTCTGGCCAACATGGTGAAAACCCATCTGTACTAAAAATATGAAAATTAGCCGGGTGTGGTGGCGAGTGTCTGTAGTCCCAGCTACTCGGGAGGCTGAGATTGCAGTGAGTTGAGATTGCACCACTGAACTCCAACCTGGGTGACAGGGCAAGACTCTGTCTATAAAATAAATAAATTATAAAATAAATAAATTAAAAAATAAATAAAATTTCAGAAAGCAGCTCACTTTATGTAAAGGGACAGGAAACAGCAACAGATGACATATATATAGGATGATTCCAGTCTAGTAATAAATATACACACCCCAGAAAGAGAGGCATTAAAATGTTAACGGTAGTTAACAGCCTGGGCGACAGAGCGGAGACCCTGTCTCAAAAAAAAAAAAAAAAAAGTTAAGAAAAGGAGTGACAATCCACGTGTGGCCCACAAAGCTTAAAATATATACTATCTAGCCCTGGGCAGAAAAGGGTTTGACAATGCTGTTCAAAGGTCACCATTGGTAGATTGGAAACTGAAAAAGGTATATACCCTGGCATTGGACAACACAATGGCTGTGCCTCCTGCCTAAGAATGCTGAACTGGCCAAGTGAGGTACTTGGCAGCCCAGCCCTGAAATGCATAAGCTCTCCAGCCTTTTCATCACTGCTCCTCCCTGGTTCTTAACCTCTGGCCACTCGATCCTCTGGCTTCCCTTCCACCAAGCACTCGCACATTGAGTCCAGTCCCTAGCCCTCTCCTCTAGGCTGCCCCCTCTGGAAATGTAAGCAGCACCAGGTATAAGAGCCAGGCACAGGCTGCCTTGACGTGCACCTAGCCCCCTTACTTCCCCGTTGTGTGGAAGGTAAATCACTTCTCTTTGGGTCTGTTTTCCCATCTACAAGTTGGGAATGACAATAGGGTTATTCTGAGATTAAGTGAGATAAGGCAGCTAAAGCACGCAGTATGGAAGTGGTCAACATGCTGGCTCTGATGTCAGCCACGACCAGACTTCGGGTAACTATTTATAAGTCATTCCCTTCAAAACCTTTCGCTCTGTTCTTTCTCTTCTGTGAGAGACTAATACTTGTGCCCCTTCCCTTCATTTAGAAACAAAATGACCCAAGTTTAAATGAACATGTAACTATCCAGCTAGAGGCATTTTAGTCTCACATATAGGGTGGTAAGAAGGTGAGACTAAGTTCTGGCCACTGGAATCAGTGTAATTTCCAGGCCCTGTATTTCCGCTTCCTTTTGCATGGGCTTGAACAAGGACTTGGGGCTGGTGAGCCGCTTTAACCACACAGATGACAACCTCGGGGATGCAAGAGCAACATGACAGCGCAGCCCTGGGTCCCTAGATGATTTTGCATAACGGTTGTTGTCCAACCCTAACCCTGGACCAATCACCTCTGAACTGTCACATGAGAAATAAGCTATTTTGCTGAGTCACTGTTTGGGGCTCCTTGTGACAGAAGCTGAGTCTAGAATCTAGTTAGTGCACGTCAGAAGGCTTCTCTTCAACTTCAGTATCAGTCCGCCCTCCATATGTGCTGTTCTTGTACTTCTGAACACAAAGAATATTCCAGCTATTTCTTGAAAACAGTCATATTTGTTTATCCTCCAGTCAGGAGAATGTGTCATTCTTGACTCCTTCAACTCCCGAATCCACTGGTCACAGTAGCTTCAGTTTTTTACATCTGCACCTCTTCAATCCTCCCCCACCTCTGACCCCAGGCACCCTGACTTCAGATGGTTTTTTTTTTTTTTTGCTTCATGCTCTTTGCTTCCAATTTCATACTCTTACACAATGATGCTTCATTCTCTTAAAATGGAATCCATTCATGTTATTTTGTTACCTTTTTTTAGAGACAGGGTCTTGCTCTATTCCCCAGGCTGGAGTGCAGTGGTATAATCCATAGCTCACTGTACCCTTTACTTAAATAGACCTTAAGTTTCTGGGCTCAAGTGATCCTCCTGCCTCAGTCTCCCCAGCAGCTTGGACTACTGGCACACACAACCATGTCTGGCTAAATTTTAATTTTTTGTCCTCTCCCTCCCCCTCCCCCTCCCTCTCCCACTTTCCACAGTCTCCCTCTGATGCCGAGCCGAGGCTGGACTGTACTGCCACCATCTCGGCTCACTGCAAGCTCCCTGCCTCATTCTCCTGCCTCAGCCTGCCAAGTGCCTGGGATTGCAGGCGCACGCCGTCTGTGTTTTTTGGTGGAGACGGGGTTTCGCCGTGTTGGCCAGGCTGGTCTCCAGCTCCTGACCGCTAGTGATCCGCCAGCCTCGGCCTCCCGAGGTGCTGGGATTGCAGACGGAGTCTCGTTCACTCAGTGCTCAATGGTGCCCAGGCTGGAGTGCAGTGCCGTGATCTCGGCTCGCTACAACCTCCACCTCCCAACCGCCTGCCTTGGCCTCCCAAAGTGCCGAGATTGCAGCCTCTGCCCGGCCGCCACCCCGTCTGGGAAGTGAGGAGCGTCTCTGCCTGGCCGCCCATCATCTGGGATGTGAGGAGCCCCTCTGCCTGGCTGCCCAGTCTGGAAAGTGAGGAGCGTCTCTGCCTGGCCGCCATCCCATCTAGGAAGTAAGGAGCGCCTCTTCCCGGCCGCCATCCCATCTGGGAGGTGAGGAGCGTCTCTGCCAGGCTGCCCATCGTCTGAGATGTGGGGAGTGCCTCTGCCCGGCCGCGACCCCGTCTGGGAGGTGAGGAGCGTCTGAGAAGTGAGGAGACCCTCTGCTTGGCGACCGCCTCGTCTGAGAAGTGAGGAGCCCCTCCACCCGGCAGCCACCCTGTCTGGGAAGTGAAGAGCGTCTCCGCCCGGCAGCCACCCCGTCCGGGAGGGAGGTGGGGGTCAGCCCCCGCCAGGCCAGCCACCCCGTCCGGGAGGGAGGTGGGGGGGTCAGCCCCCCCGCCCGGCCAGCCACCCCGTCTGGGAGGGAGGTGGGGGTCAGCCCCCGCCAGGCCAGCCACCCCGTCCAGAAGGGAGGTGGGGGGGTCAGCCCCCCGCCCGGCCAGCCACCCCGTCCAGGAGGTGAGGGGCGCCTCTGCCCGGCTGCTCCTACTGGGAAGTGAGGAGCCCCTCTGCCCAGCCAGCCGCCCCGTCCGGGAGGGAGGTGGGGGGGTCAGCCCCCCCGCCCGGCCAGCCGCCCTGTCTGGGAGGGAGGTGGGGGGGTCAGCCCCCGCCCGGCCAGCCGCCCTGTCCGGGAGGTGAGGGGCGCCTCTGCCTGGCCGCCCCTACTGGGAAGTGAGGAGTCCCTCTGCCCGGCCACCACCCCGGCTTGGAGATGTGCCCAACAGCTCATTGAGAACGGGCCATGATGACAGTGGCGGTTTTGTGGAATAGAAAGGGGGGAAAGGTGGGGAAAAGATTGAGAAATCGGATGGTTGCCGTGTCTGTGTAGAAGGAAGTAGACATGGGAGACTTTTCATTTTGTTCTGTAGTAAGAAAAATTCTTCTGCCTTGGGATCCTGTTGATCTGTGACCTTACCCCAACCCTGTGCTCTCTGAAACATGTGCTGTGTCCACTCATGGTTAAATGGATTAAGAGTGGTGCAAGATGTGCTTTGTTAAACAGATGCTTGAAGGCAGCATGCTCCTTAAGAGTCATCACCACTCCCTAATCTCAAGTACCCAGAGACACAAACATTGCGGAAGGCCACAGGGTCCTCTGCCTAGGAAAACCAGAGACCTTTGTTCACTTGTTTATCTGCTGACCTTCCCTCCACTATTGTCCTATGACCCTGCCAAATCCACCTCTGCGAGAAACACCCAAGAATGGTCAACAACAACAAAAAAAGAAACATGGTTTCTCCATGTTGGTCAGGCTGGTCTGGAACTCCTGACTTCAGGTGATCTGCCCACCTTGGCCTCCCAAAGTGTTGGGATTACAGGCATGAGCCACTGTGCCTGGCCCCAAATGTGTTTTACATTTTCTTCCTATTTGATTCATCTTTGTCCTGCAACATAAATATGCTACTTTTCCACCAATAAAAAGACAAAATGGAATTTAAATCTGGCCTGGACTTCTCAAAAAAGTCAGTGTGATGAAAACATGTTCTAGATAAAACAGAAATGAGACTGGGCATGGTGGCTCATGCCTGGAATCCCAGCGCCTTCGGAGGCCAAGGCAGGAGAATCACTTGAGGCCAGGAGTTTGTGAACAGCCTGGGCAACATAGTGAGACCCCAGATCTACTAAAAATTTAAAAATTAGCTGGGCATGGTGGTGCATGCCCATATGTCTGGAGGCTGAGACAGGAGGATTGCTTGAGCCCAGGATTTGGAGGCTGCAGTGAGCTATGATTGTGCCACTGCACTCCAGTGTGGGTGACAGAGTGAGACCCTGTCTCTAAAAAAAAAAAGAGAGACAAGATGATCAGGATGAGCGCAGTGGCTCACGCCTATAATCCCAGCACTTTGGGAGGCCAAACCAGGTGGATCATATGAGGTCAGGAGTTCAAGACCAGCCTGGCCTAGATGGTGAAACCCCGTTTCTACTAAAAATACAAAACTCAGCTGGGTGTGGTAGCGCACGCCTGTGATCCCAGCTACTCGGGAGGCTGAGGCGGGACAACTGCTTGAACCTGGGAGGCAGAAGTTGCTGTGAGCAAGATTACACCACTGTGCTCCAGCCTGGGCAACAGGAATGAGACTCTGTCTCAAAAAAAAAGGGAGGGATGATCAAACACAATGCATCAACCTCCCAGAGCCGTATAAACCCTAACCCTAACCCAGGAAGCAGGCAAGCCTGTGTGTGAGTTTCCACTCTATTGCTGGTACCACTCGGCTCTGGCAACCCAGAAGGCCACCTTCCCCTGTTGTTACTGTGTAAGGAGGAAGGAGCACTGGTTTGCAAGTCAGAAGGCTGGGTTGAAGCCTCTGCTCAGGTTCCTGCTGGCTGTGGGAATGTGGGGTTACCTTTCCCGGCTGGCCTCGTTTCCTTCATGTCCAATGCAGCGGTTCCAGTCACATGCATTGGGCACCATTACATGTCCAAGCTGTGCCAGGATCTAGAAAAATGGCTGGGCTCAGGCCAAGGGGCTTCCTGTCTGGCAGTGAAAATAAGAGGAGATACTAAGGGCCCTGAGTCTGGAGGGGAAGTCATGAGCACAAGGCAGTGCCAGGGCCCGGGAGCTACCACAGAGGAGCCCACCTTGGTGACAGACACCTGTAGGCGCATCCGTGATGCCCAGTGCCCAACACAGGGAACTGGACAAACGTTTCATGCACGACTCTTTTTTCCCTTCTTGGCTACCTTGAGGACCTTGATTATAATAGTTATCCTTTTTTTCTTTTTCTTTTTTTGAGACTCTTGCTCTGTCGTCCAGGTTGGAATGCAGTGGCAAAATCTTGGCTCACTGCAATCTTCACTTCTCAGGTTCAAGTGACTCTCCTTCCTCAGCCTCCCTAGTAGCTGGGATTACCGGTGTGCACCACTAGGCTCGGCTAATTTTTGTATTTTTACTACAGATGGGGTTTCACCATGTTGGCCAGGCTGATCTTGAACTGCTGACCTCAGGTGATCTGCCCACCTGGGCCTCCTAAAGTCTTGGGATTACAGGTGTGAGCCACTGAGCCCAGCTGGATTATAATAGCCTTTTCATGCACCAGGGGCTTTATACTCATTATCTCATTTCATTCATATGAGTTGAAGTCAGCTTATCCCCCATTTCACAGATGAGGAAACCAAGGCCCAGAGAGGTTAGGAATTTGTCCAAGGTCACACAGCTAGGAAGTAGGATTCAAACCCAGACAGCCAGGCTGTAACACCTAGGCTCTTCTCAGGCTCATGCCCTTCCCAGGGGTCTGGGAAGCCCTGACCTGCAGCCTGTCACCTTTGTTTACCCCCCAGCCTCCAGGATATTATGTGTGCACCGGCGTGGGATCCTGGAACTGGCAGGAATTGTGGATTGTGTTGGTCCCTAGACTCCCATCGCCTATATGAAATATGGTTCCTTTTGTGGCTTGGGAGGCCATGGCCAGCCCCGCGATGCCATTGACTGGTGAGTGCATGCCTGGGACCAGGCTACAAAATCCCTCACACTCTGGGGGTAGTCAAGGCTTATGAGGAAGTACCCAAAACTGAAGCTGGGGTTTGGTCCAGGGAGATCCCAGTGTGCAGTACTACTTTGCAGGCAGGCAGAGGCCTCTTGGATAACATGGCCAGTGAAGCCAGATCTTGGTACCAGCCGCCCCTTACCCTGGCCATGGGCTGAAAACGTTGCCTTAAAAAATTGGCCAGGAGCGGTGGCTCACTCCTGTAATCCCAGCACTTTGGGAGGCTGAGGTGGGCAGATCACTTGAGGTCAGGAGTTCAAGACCAGCCTGGCCAATATGGTGAAACCCCATCTCTACTAAAAATGCAAAAATTAGCTGTGTGTGGTGGCAGGCGTCTGTAATCTCAGCTACTGGGGAGACTGAGGCAGGAGAATTGCTTGAACCCGGGAGGTGGAGTTTGCAGTGAGTTGAGGTTGCACCGCTCTATTCCAACCTGGACAACAGTGCCAAACCCTGTCTCAAAAGAAAAAAATAATAATAATAGAAAGTGACCAGGTGTGTTGACTCATGCCTGTAATCCCACCACTTTGGGTCGAGGCAGGAGGATCACTGGAGCCCAGGAGTTTGAAACGAGCCTAGGCAACAGAGTGAGACCATGTCTCTATATTAAACACAAACACACACACACACACACACACACACAGGCAGCCAGACTATGCACTAGGAACTGCCCTGGGAATACCTTTGTGTTCTCACAACAATCCCATTTCACAGATGAAGAAACCTAGGCACAGAAATATTCAGTAACGTGTCCAGGTGCGGTGGCTCACGCCTGTAATCCCAGTACTTTGGGAGGCTGAGGCAGGCAGATCATGAGGTCAGGAGTTCGAGACCATCCTGGCCAACATGGTGAAACCCCGTCTCTACTAAAAATACAAAAATTAGCTGTGTGTGGTGACAGGTGCCTGTAATTCCAGCTACTCAGGAAGCTGAGGCAGGAGAAGTGCTTGAACCCGGGAGGCAGAGGTTGCAATGAGCCGAGATCACACCACTGCACTCCAACCTGGGTGACAGAGCAAAACTCCTTCTGAAAAAAAAAAAAAAAAAGAAATATTAAGTAACTTGTCTGAGGCCACATAGTTACCAAGATGTGGGAGCTGGGACTTGAACCCAGGCAGTCTGGCTGGATTCATGCCTGCAGCCTCTGCACTCCTGCTACTTACTGTGTGAGAAGCACCTGTTCTGTGGAAGGTTGTGGGCTGAGATCTTTCCATGAGTTCCACTCATTTACCCCCAAGGCTGTTTTTAAAGACGGGCATGACAGTTATGCCCATTTTACAGATGGGGCCCTGAGGCTCACAAGGGCACGCCACTCGCCCATTTCCACAAAGCTATAGCTCGTTAGCAGAGGGCAGAATTCGGCCGCCTCTCCCCTAGCTTGAAGGCTGTGATTGACACAGAGGTTTTTTTGTTGTCGTTGCTGTTGTTTGTTCCTTTTTCTTATTTTTGAGACAGGGTCTTGCTCTGTCATCCCAGCTGGAGTGCAGTGGTGCGATGTCAGCTCACTGCAAACTCTGCCTCCAAGATGCAAATGATTCTCGTGCCTCAGCCTCCCAAGTAGCTGGAATTACAGGTGTGCACTACCACGCCCAGCTGTTTTTTGTAGAGATGGGGTTAGTAGAGATTTGTTTTATAGAGACGGGGTTTCACCATGGTCTCTACTAAACCCTGTCTCTACTAAAAATACAAAAATTACCCAGGCGTGGTGGCACATGCCTGTAGTCCCAGCTACTCAAGAGGCTGAGGCAGGAGAATCACTTGAACCTGGGAGGTGGAGGTTGCAGTGACCCAAAATCATGCACTCTAGCCTGGGGTCTCGCTTTTGCCCAGGTTAGAGTGCAGTGGCACAATCATAGTGGCTCACTGCAGCCTCAAACTCCTGGGCTGAAGGGAATCCTCCCACCTCAGCCTCCCAAGTAGCTAGGACTATAGGCATGTGCCATCCTGGTGAGTTAATTTTTTGTGTGTTTTTATTGTCTCGAGACAGAGTCTTGCTCTGTTGCTCAGGCTGGACTGCAATGGCATGATCTTGGCTCACTGCAACCTCCACCTCCTGGGTTCAAGCAATTCTCCTACCTCAGCCTCCCGAGTAGCTGGGATTACAGGTGCGTGCCACCATGCCTGGCTAATTTTGTATTTTTAGTAGAGACAGGGTTTTGCCATGTTGGTCAGGCTGCTCTCGAACTCCTGACCTCGTGATCCACCTGCCTCGGCCTCTCAAAGTGTTGGGATTACAGGCATGAGCCACTGAGCCTGGCCTGGTGAGCTAATTTTTAAATTTGTTATAGAGACAAGAGTCTCTCTTATGTTGCCCAGGCTGGTCTCGACCCCCTGGCCTCAAGTGATCCTCCCACCTCAGCCTCCCAAAGTGCTGGGATTACAGATGGGTGTCACCGCACCTGGCCTCTGAGGAGGATTTCATTATAAACCTGCCCTGAAGGGAGGGAATCCAATTTTACGAGAGGGTGTAGCCTGGTGAGGCCTGGATGACCTCCGGAGGCAGGGGCTTGTGCCTGGGCTGAGGCCTAAGGGTCAATGGGCAGACATGAAGTTGCCCCAGGCAGAGGGTACAGTGTGGGCAAAGTCAGGAAGTGGCAGGGCTTGGATCACTCCAGGAAGAGAGAGGAGTCATGTGTCACAGAAGCTCGAGACCCAGAGAGTGAGGCAGGCAGGCAGGCAGGCAGGGACCAAGCTTGGGCACAGCCAGGAAGGCAGGACAGGGCATGGTGGGGCCAATGGAATCATTACCCAAGTCGGGGATTTTCAGGGAAACAGCTTAGATAAGGCCAGGCATACAGTAGCTCCCACCTGTAATCCCAGCATTTGGGGAGGCTGAGGTAGGAGGACTGCTTGAGCCTGGGAGTTCGAGACCAGCCTAGGCAACATAGTGAGACCCCCATATCCACAAAAAATTTAAAAAAGGAGTTTGTGTTCCTGTAGTAGCATACTTGGGAGGTTGAGGTGGCAGTATCACTTGAGCCCGGGAGTTCAAGGCTAAAGTGAGCTGATTGAGCCATTGCACTCCAGCCTGAGCAACAGAGAGATACGCTGTCTCAAAGGAAATACAAATTAAAAAACCAGCCGGGCATGCTGGCGTGTGCCTGTAGTCTCAGCTACTTGGGACACTGAAGTAGGAGGATCGCTTGAGCCCAGGAGTTCAAGGCTGCCGTGAGCTATGATTGTGCCTCTGCAGTCCAGCCTGGGCGACAGAGAAAGACACTGTCTCTTAAAAAAAAAACAAAAAAAAACTTAGATAAGAGGATGCTGTGCCTCCCTGGGGGTCTTCAGTCACCCATGGTCCTGGCAAGAGAGGAGGGCCAGGAGAGAGCTTCACCCACCTGCTGTCCTGCCCATGTGACATCCGCAGGTGCTGCCATGGCCACGACTGTTGTTACACTCGAGCTGAGGAGGCCGGCTGCAGCCCCAAGACAGAGCGCTACTCCTGGCAGTGCGTCAATCAGAGCGTCCTGTGCGGTGAGTCCCCAGCACCACTATGCCACCCACCCCGAGTATCCCCTGGGCATCCTGGCATAGCCAGATGACTTCCGTGCCCCTGTTGCAATACCACTGCTTCCAACTCTCTATAGACCACCCCTTGGGTATATCTAATGTAAGTGATATTTATTTTATTTATTTTTTGAGTCAGAGTCTCGCTCTGTCACCCAGGCTAGAGTGTGCTGATGTGATCTTGGCTCACTACAACCTCTGCCTCCTGGGTTCAAGCGATTCTCATGCCTCAGCCTCCCAAGTGGCTGGGACTACAGGCATGCACCATCACGCCCAGCTAATTTTTGTATGTTTTTCAGTAGAGGTGGGGTTTCACCAAGTTGGCCGGGCTGGTCTCAAACTCCGCACCTCAAGTGCTCTGCCCGCCTTGGCCTCCCAAAGTGCTGGGATTACAGGCATGAGTCGTGGTGTCTGGCCCTAATGTGAGTGATCTTTAACAATGAGGACTTGAAAATGAAAACCCTGAAGAAACCTAATTCTTTGATGTCTGGATGACAAGGAAGAAGATAGAAATGGCATCAGATAATAAACAGTGTAAATGTTTATCAGAAAGAGGCTGGTGGTCGGGACCAGTAGGAGGATCGCTTGAGTCCAGGAGTGCATCTCTACAAAAAAGTTAAAGGATTTTTTAACATTGGCCAGGTGTGGTGGCACACATCTGTGATCCCAGCTACTTGGGAGGCTGAGGCAGGAGGATTGCTTGAAGCCCAGGAGGTTGAGGCTGCAGTGAGCTGTGATCGAGCCACTGCACTCCTGCCTGGGTGACAGAGCAAAACCCAGTCTCAAAAAAAAAAAAAAATAATAATAATTATAATAATATTTTACATAACCAAACACTTCTAAAGATTAAAAAAAAAACCCCACAATTAATTAAAAACCTCAGGTCCCTCAGGCAATCATACCAGATACTGAAACAAAGCAATAACATAAGGACTGCAGTATTTATTTTATTTTTATATTATTTATTTATTCTTTGTTAGTTTGTTTTTGGAGTGTGGGTTTTGTTTTATTTTTTGATTTTTTTCTTTTTTTCGACCCACGGATTTATTCTTATTGCCCAGGCTTGAGTGCAATGGCGTGTTCTCAGCTTACTCAACCTCCGCCTCTTGGGCTTGGGCGATTGTTCCACCTCATCCGCCCTCCGCCTCTTGGGTTTTGGTGATTGTTCCACCTCGTCCACCCTCCACCTCTTGGGTTTGGGTGGCTTTTCCGCCTCAGCCTCCTGAGTAGCTAAGGGAGGAGTCTTGAGATTATCATCCACTGAGGATGGAAGAGGAGACGGTGGAAGAGGAGCAAGGAGACACTCCTTCAGATTATCATCCACTGAGGGTGGAAGAGGAGCAAGGAGACACTCGTTCAGATTATCATCCACTGAGGGTGGAAGAGGAGAGGGTGGAAGAGGGATAAGGAGACACTCGTTCAGATTATCATCCACTGAGGGTGGAAGAGGAGAGTGTGGAAGAGGAGCAAGAGGACACTCCTTGATATTATCATCCACTGAGGGTGGAAGGGGAC
The DNA here is from genome assembly GCF_028858775.2 of Pan troglodytes. NCBI lineage: Eukaryota > Metazoa > Chordata > Mammalia > Primates > Hominidae > Pan > Pan troglodytes. The sequence continues at coordinate 31,228,956 of NC_072416.2, forward strand.
GATGGAGACATTCGGGAGGTGTCTTGAGGCTCAGGGAGTTATCCGTTATAGAACGTTGTTGAGTTGGAGGAGGTGGCTGGCGGCCCATCCTGTTTTTTAAAGTTTCAGCTGTGAGGTAGGGCCAGTAGGGCAATCCTGAAGAATGACGATGCTCCGCTGCCGCCATTCTGACCTGTAGGGCCGAAGAAGGGAATGTTTTCACACATATTCATTTGATGGACAAAATTACTGCCACCAACACGGTCTGCACCTTCTGTTGCTGGTGATAGATTTTTGCACCTTTCCATCCTCCAGGTTTCAAAATAGCAGTATCACTGTCATAATATCACCCTTCCACTGAGTACTGCTGACAGCTGGGGGGTAAAGAAAAGTCATTGGGACACACTCTTGTCTCCACATGCCACTGTGTCTGTCTGCAAATGTAGGCAGGCTGGGGTCCTGCCCCAGGGAAGACAGAGTCATAACAGAGTAATAAAGAAGCATGTTTGAGACACAGGAGTGTCTATGTCTATCCTCATTCCTCCCTCACAGCCATCACCAGAGCATGTTTCTTGCACCAGGTCAACAGACAGTAAGAAAGGCATGAAAAGCCCATTGTCCACACATGTTGCAGCTTCTTTTTGGAGAATGTTTTCCAGGCCTTTTATGTTCTGTCTCTGATTCTCAGAACTCTGCAAGGTCAGTGTGACCACCCTGCTCCAAATCTAAGAAAACAGAGGTTTCCAGAGGAACGAGAAATTGTGCCCAGGGTCACACAGCTTGCAAGAGGCAGAGTGGAAGTTGATTCCAGCTCTGCCTGCAGGCCCCTCTCACTTCCCCTCTGTTTCCCTTCTTGACAAAGGATCTTCTTCACTCTGGAGGTGCCACCCATGAGAACAAAGAGCTCTGGAGAGATGTGGATTCCTGAAGAGCTGCAGGGGAACTGGGAGAGGGTTTTCTGACAGAACAATCTTACCTCAAGAAGTCAGTTAGGCATGGCTGTAATATTTCTTTTCACTCCCAGGTAATACCAAATTGTAAGTGCACTAGGACATAAAGAATACTTTTGTCCATGCAAAAATGAGGTGGGAATTCTAAACAAAGCAAGTTTTAAAACTGTGTTTCACTTCAAGTGTGCAAGTCCCATCACGTGTAATCATAGGACTCGGCAGCTTTTGAAGGTACAGAGGCCACACAAGAACCAGCTTAGCTGAGCATCATTTAAGGCCTTCATTTGGAATTGTCCCTGTGGGTAATAAGTTACATTCACTCTTCACTAATTTACAGTCAGGGCCCATTTGCTATTACAAATATGGAACCTCTGACACTTTGAATATTAGATCAGGGGCCCCACTGGGTGGGGATGAAGGTGTTTTTGCACAACACGGTTACCAACAGGGATGGGACTGTGATGCTTGTAGGCAGCCTTTCTCTCTGCCATCTCCCTCTGCAGGGCTTGAGCACAGAGCTGTAGGGAGAAAAATGTATCCATGTCCTGACCTGGCAGACTATGTTCAAAAGCAAGGAAAACAAACAAACTTACCCAGTTGCAAAGAGGCTTTCTTGCAGAAGGGGGGATCTGAAAAAGCCAACACATGAGAAATTGAATGTTGAGAGAGTCTAAGAGCCGTGGCATCATCTGCATCAGCACTGAACTATCCTGCAACTGCGGGGAGGAAGCTCCTTACTTTGCATTTGTGGTAGTCCTCTGCCCGCCGCCGCAACTCTTGCGCACGTTGAAACATTTTCCTATGGATTACAATCACTTTCATCAGATAAAGCACCACTTTCAGGATGATTTTAAATAATCTGCCATGTTTCTGTTATCCTCACAACTGTACCCTTACACAATCTATCTCTACCTAGAAAACGTATTTCAGATGGCTATAAGAGTACAGTCTGAGCCGGTCGCGGTGGCTGACGCCTGTAGTCCCAGCACTCTGGGAGGGCGAGGCGGATGGATCACGAGGTCAGGAGATTGAGACCATCCTGGCTAATACGGTGAAACCCCGTCTCTACTAAAAATACCAAAGATTAGCCGGGCGTGGTGGCAGGCACCTGTAATCCCAGCTACTCGGGAGGCTGAGGCAGGGGAATCACTTGAACCTGGGAGGCGGAGGTTGCAGTGAGCCAAGATCACGTCATTGCGCTCCAGCCTGGGTGACACAGCCAGACTCCATCTCAGAAAAACAAAAACAAAAACAAAAACGAAAAAACTGTACGGTCTGATCCAAACTGTTGCTATATTGATTCCTCCTCTTGCTTACTGCCTGCTGACTTCGGAGATGATAGTTTCCTTTCCCATTCTCAGTATATCCCTAATTCATCCTTCATTGAGCATCTTTTATCATAAAGCTGTATTCTCTTTGTATTAATATCCTTACCGTGTTTCACAGGGCAGAAACAGCTGGGCTTATAAACAGGCATAGTCCTTTTGAAGGATGTGGTTGATCCTACAACAACACACTTTCCTAAGGATGACAACAACTCACCCCACCCCTAGAATGGCTGGTATGAACCGAGTTTCCACACAGTCTAGCTGGCAATGGGGTCAGGAGACGTTTTGCTGCTTCACATCTTTTGGTCACTGGTAAATATTAAGGTACTTTGTTTTCTGTTTTGTGAACTCTCTCTCTCTCTCACGATATGTCTTCTGACCATTTGTTTCTATTTCTGCATTTACTGCATCTAAACATTGTACAGAGGTTAAAAACAACACTCCAATGGGCGTTTCCCAGGAGGGTGGGGTTCAGTTTCTGAACTCACTTGTAGGTGTGTATTTCTTTCATATCCAATTTCCCATTTTCCTCTGCCTCTGATACCTGCCTCTCCTTTTCTGCGTGCTCACATTCTTTCATGCTTAGTTTCCTCAGGTTAGAAGGGAGAGAAATGCACACACATGATCCACCAGCCCGTGTGGGATTCCCTCTGCCCTTCTGGCATCTGAAGGCTGTGATTCAAAGATCCCCCCTGCAACCTTCCCACAAATGAACCAACTGATTCTCACAACTGAAGGGAGAATGGACACCTCCCATTGAGGGACAAAAAAAAAAATCACACTCTGGCCTGCTGGCAAGTCACCTGTCATTTCCAGCTCATCTTCATAGTTCCATAGTTAGTCCCATTCTTTAGTAAATATAAAGACTATTAAAAGCTTCTATGAGGTGCACTATGTGTGTCTCTGGGGTCAGTCTTGTGCTTGACACAGCGAAAGATCATTTTAGTTCAGTGTGAAAAACCAGACCTCACCAACTCATCACAACTAACTCCATCGGAAGCAGAGGATTGCTCCTCATCTGACTCCTCCTGTGTGAGACCTGATTCTCAGTCAGAGGCTGATGCCGGAACTGAGACCATCAGCCATAGAGAGATCCTTCCAGAATATGGTGTCATTAACCCCGCAGTTCACTACTGCACTTTGCCATGATTCAGGACTGGAACTCTTGTCATCGACTTTAAAGATCCTGGTTGAGAGAAAAGGCAATCTGAATGCTGGGTGCATCTATTGAATTACAAATGATCGAAATGGCTCCTAAGTCAGGGTGTTATGTCCTGAAAATACGTGACAACGGCAAACCATCCACCCTGGTGTTGACTGACTTTAACAAGGTTCAGTTCACAGAGATTGAGGGCAGAAAAAGGAAACGGCCTAAAAAGGGTAAGTTTGCTGTGTTGCCCTCACACCACTTGATTCATGGTCCTGATCCTAGGGATCTCACCTGATACTTGGTTTTATAGGAAGGATGTGTAAAATTCCCAGAACGCTAGGAAACAGGGACGAAAACACTTCAAAGAGAAAGTTAATGAACTTGTTTCTGACCACAGGGCGTCCTTCAGCACATGCTGTCTGGAGTGGCCTCAAACAAGGAGTGTGTGGTGTGGTGCTGAGAATGCAATGGGAGCAGGGGTCCTGTCCCCACGCTAAAGAAGCTCACAGTTTAATGCAAATGAGAAGCCAGTGAGGACATCGCTACTCCTGCTGTGCACTTGGGAACTGGAAACACAAAAGCTGACTCTGGAGGGAAGCTAAGGAAGCATTCTACTCTTGAGTTGACATAAGTGCATCTGAAGCTTCTGATCTCTGATGAGAACAATGGGGGACACCAAACAGAATATAAAACCCATGATTGAATACATCAAATTGCTAACATGGCAGTAAACAGACATGAGGTGAAGATGGAGAAGAAGGAAACCCAGGACGAAAGTCAGCCTCGCATTTGGAACCCATTTCCCTGAGTTTCATTGCTGAATTCCAGAAGGAACTAGTGAGATGCAAAGAAGCACAGCAGCTTTTGCACACATGCGTGGGATTAGATGGAAAACAAGTGGATTGAGGGTCTGCCAATGAAAGCGACCCATACTGAAGTCCACTGGCTCTGGTTGAGACCCAGAAGAGTCATGCATCAGAATAGAGGTGGACAGGAAATACCCTGGCCTTTGTAGGGACTGAGCCTGCACCGACGACCTCAATTGCAGCCTGTATGGAGGACCCCTGACCATCCCCCAGAAGTAGACTCCCATCTCTTCTGCAGCAAGATAACATGCTAGTAGGCCTCAATTCATTGCTAAATATTTTTTAACAAGTATCTCACATTTAACAAAAAAAGATCAGTCATATGGCAGCAAAATACAATGTAATATGACCAAAACATGAAAGACTGTGAAAATGAATCTGGAGGTGACCCAAGCATTGAATTCAACAATCCAGGCTGGGTGTGGTGGCTCACACTGGGAGGCTGAGGTAGGCAGATCACCTGAGGTCAGGAGTTCAAGACTAGCCTGGCCAACATGGTGAACCCCTGTCTCTACTAAAATTACAAAAATCGGGCCGGGCACGGTGGCTCACACCTGTAATCCCAGCACATTGGGAGGCCGAGGTGTGTGGATCATGATATCAGGAGTTCTAGACCAGCTTGGCCAATATGGTGAAACCCCGCCTCTACTAAAAATACAAAAATTATCCGGGCATGGTGGCATATGCCTGTAGTCCCAGCTACTCAAGAGGCTGAGGGATAAGAATCGCTTGAACCTGGGAGGTGGAGGTTGCAGCGAGCCAAGATCATGCCACTGCACTCTAGCCTGGGTGACAGAGTGAGACTCTGTCTCAAAAAAAAAAAAAAAAAAAAAAAAAATTTGGCCAAATATGGTGGCACACACCTGTAATCCAAGCTACTCGGGAAGCTGAGGCAGAATTGCTTCAAACTGGGAGGCAGAGGTTGCAGTGAGCCAAGATTGCACCATAGCACTCCAGCCTGGGCGACAGAGCGAGACTCTATCTAAAAATTTTAAAAAAAAAAAAAAGGCTGGCTGTGGTGGCTCATGCCTCCAATCCCAGCACTTTTGGAGGCTGAGGCAGGTGGATTACCTGAGGTCAGAAGTTCGAGACCAGCCTGGACAACACGGTGAAACCCCATCTCTAGGAAAAATACAAAAATTAGCTGGGCGTGGTGGTGGGCACCTGTAATCCCAGCTACTTGGGAGGCTGAGGCAGGAGAATCGCTTGAACCCAAAAGGCAGTGAGCTGAGATTGTGCCATTGCACTACAGCCTGGGCAACAACAGCAAAGCTCCATCTCAGGAAAAAAAAAAAAAAAAAAGAGAGAGAAAGGAAAACCAATGCCAGTACTAGCAACTCCTCTTCCCCCGAAAAAATGACAAACAAGAATGTAGGAAGGGAAAGGAATTATACAGCTTAAACTAATGAAGCAGAAAGGACAAACTCAATTTTGAACCCAATGAATTTGCCACAAATATTGTAGAAAATATTCTCAAGGACTTTACAGTTGTCTACTTTGATTGGCACAAGGTTCATACAACAGTATTTGTGTCAAGGCACATCTTACTGTTTTTTGGCGGTCTTCCTCTTTCCATTGATTTTGTCATGATGGTTGATTTTCGTTGTCACCTTCATCTTATGGATTTTAGCTGTAACTTTTCTTTTCATATGTCTCCGTAGAGTAATGACGTCTTTCCGGCCAATTTTATTTCCTGGAAAGGAAGAAACTCTTTTCTTTGTGTGCATACAAATGGACCTCAGCCCTTGGTGAGAGTGAGGACAGGAGAAGGTGAGAAACCTGAGGGCAAGAAGCTGTTCTTTCCCTTTCCAGGGCAAACTCATTTCCACACTATGGGGACTCCAACAGAGCCATACCTTCCTGTCTACGTCGGTTGGACCTCCAGGCTCTCTGCTGTACATCTGTGGATCCATCATGTCCATTTTCAGACCGGAAGATAGTCTTCAGGAAAGACAACTAGGAAATAATAATATAAGAATGACGGCTGGGCACGGCGGCTCATGCGTATAGTCCCAGAACTTTGGGAGGCCGAGGCAGGTGGATCACGGGGTCAGGAGTTCAAGACCAGCCTGGCCAAGATGGTGAAACTCTGTCTCTACTAAAAATACAAAACTTAGCCGGGCATGGCAGCGGGCGCCCGTAATCCGAGCTACTCGGGAGGCTGAGGCAGAGAACCGTTTGAAGCTGGGAGGCGGAGGTTGCAGTGAGCCGAGATCACACCACTGCACTCCAGCCTCAGCGACAGAATGAGACTCTGTCACACACACACACAAAGAATGACATGAGGCTGGCACGGTGGCTCACTCCTGTAATCCCAGCACTTTGGGAGGCCGAGGCAGGCGGATCACCTGAGGTCGGGAGTTTGAAACCAGCCTCACCAACATGGAGAAACGCTGTCTCTGCTAAAAATACAAAATTAGCCAGGCATGGTGGTGCATGCCTGTAATCCCAGCTAGTCGGGAGGCTGAGGCAGGAGAATCACTTGAACCCAGCAGGAAAAGGTTGTGGTGAGCTGAGATTGTGCCATTGCACTCCAACCTGGGCAACAAAATTGAAACGCTGTCTCAAAAAAAAAAAAAAAAGGCCAGGTGCGGTAGCTCACGCCTGTAATCCCAGCACTTTGGGAGGCTGAGGCGCGTGAATCACAAGGTCAAGAGATGGAGACCATCCTGGGGAACATGGTGAAACCCCGTCTCTACTAAAAATACAAAAATTAGCTGAGCATGGTGATGCACGCCTGTAGTCCCAGCTACTCGGGTGGCTGAGGCAAGAGAACTGCTTGAACTCAGGAGGCAGAGATTGCAGTGAGCAAAGATCCCACCACTGCACTGCAGCCTGGTGACAGAGTGAGACTCCATCTCAAAAAAAAAAAAAAAAAAAAAAAATGACATGAATATACTTCACACAACGGAACTGTACACTTCAACACGGTTAGATGGTAATTATCATCTTATAAGTATTTTACCACAGGTTAACATGTTTCACAACTTGAAAAGGAAGTAATTACCTTCAGCTCTCTGAGTTCTAGAATTTGTAACATTTCACCCCCTGCTCCTTCCTGATCTGCACTGGAGCATCTTCCTTCTGTCCCTGCTCTACTCAGAGTTCACTTTCCCTTCCCTCACATCAGCTTCATTGAGGCTGGTTTGAACTTAACGCAAAACATTCTCACTAATGACTGAATTCCCACCAAGATTTCCATATTATCACAGTATGCTTTTAATCTTCTAAGATATTAAATATTTGTTCTCATCATAGCGAAAATGCAATGCAAATCCCATCTCAGATGTGGGTCAGATACCTATGAATCTCCTGAGGTAGTCATTGAAATGACTTTTTTCTTGAGATGGAGTGTCACTCTCAACCATGCTGAAGTGCAGTGGCGCTACCTTGGCTCACGGCAACCTCCACCTCCCAGATTCAAGCGATTCTTGTGCCTCGGCCTCCCAAGTAGCTGGGATTACAGGTGCCTGCTACCATGCCTGGCTAATTTTTGTCTTTTCAGTAGAGATGGGGTTTCACCATGTTGGCCCATCTGGTCTTGAACTCCTGACCTCAAGTGATCCACCTGCCTCAGCCTCCCAAAGTGCTGGGATTACAGGCATGAGCCACCACACCTGGCCTGAAATAATATCTTTCAAATTCTTTGTAGAATTTGTTTTTTCCTGATTTCTGCACATAGGATCAAAAAAAAAATCATGTACTAGGATTTCAAGAGAAGCAATGGGTAATCTAAAAAGATGAAAAGAGCAACCACGTCAATCCCACAACTACTGCTAGATTTCATAGGAAAGGTAGCTGGCCCAGTTTGGAGCTAGGAGAAATGTCAAACACATGAAGAAATGACAAGCAAAGAAATGCCATCACGCATGAATGCTTCATGGCACCCATGATGTCCCTGCTTAGGAGGTAATGGTATAGATGACTAGATGACAAGGACAAAGATGAGAGGTGCGAAGACGTCCAAGTCCAACAGCTCAACTGAACTTTCCTAAATGGAACTGTTAAAAAGTGGTAAATTTAAAAACTTCCCCTGACCCACGTGGTGGCTCACGCTTGTAATCCCAGCACTTTGGGAGGCTGAGGCGGGTGGATCATTTGAGGTTGGGTTTTGAGACTAGCCTGGCCAACATGGTAAAACCCCGACTCTACTAAAAATACAAAAATTAGCTGGGCATGGTGGTGGGCACCTGTAATCCCAGCTACTTGAGAGGCTGAGGCAGGGGAATCGCTTGAAGCCAGGAGGTGGAGGTTGCAGTGAGCCGAGATCACACCATTATACTCCAGCCTGGGCAACAGAGGGAGACTCGTCTCGGGGGTGAGAAAAGAAAAAAAAGAAAAAGAAAAAAAAGCTTCCTCCAATTTATACCGAAAATTCTCTGTTCAGGACTAAGTGGCATAGAGAATGTTAAATGTGCCTAGATATCTTCATAACTCATATATTTTCTGCTTTCTACATATCTTGAAAGGCAGTGCCAAATGACGTGTAATTATCTAGGTGGTTAAACTGAAACATACTTCCTCTTCCCTTGAATATAAAAAAGCATTGTGGTATTAGTACTTTTATCTTGGATCATTGTTCAGAAGGAGGTTCAGCCCCCAGACAACCACATTTTTACTGTCATGAATGGCAAGACAAAATGTAGAGCTCAACTTCCCCAAAGGAAAAAAGGCTCAAAAGACAAATTATGGCACAACTTAGCAGCCAAATTCTTACCAAGTACAGACTTTTGACATACTGATCTCTCTCCAGTTGCAAGTGGGAACATGCACTTTGAATGATGTCATTCAAAACTACCCTGCCCAGACACACTTTTCATTGATTCTCTTGGAGGGCAGTTCTAAGAGATTCTCTGGGGCTTTCTCTGCATCATGAGACGCAGTGCAGTTCTGCCCTTCACCTTCCGGCAGTTTGTCACCTCGTCCCTATGACCTCAGAGGAACTTTGTCTCAGGCCAATTGTTTGTTCCTTGGCCTCTTTCATTTCCCCTAAAAATCATTTGCTGCCCCTCTAAACTGGCCTACATCTCCATCTATCTCCCTCTCCCCTCAGAAGAGGGTGCTCTTTAAGCATCAACCATCCGGCCCTTCTAGCAGTCTCATTTTTCAGCTGGTTCCCATGTTTATGCCTGTTCTATGTTTTTCTTTTCCTGTTAAGCTGTCTGTCGTCAGCTCATTTCTGCAGTGAATCTTCAGAGAGGAGATTGGAAGCTTTCCTTCCACCCATACGATAGAACTATAAAGCAGAAGAGTTTAGAAAGAATTTCCTATTTAAGTGACGACACCTCATACTCCATTTGTGATAAATAGCACAAAGGTTAAAAAAACTTATTTTTGACCAAAAGCTCTGTTGACATTCTATTAAACAAACACCGACCTATTTAATTTTCATAATGTAAATGGCAGACATTTTCATAATTCTTATGCTAATAAATCATTTCCCTGGTTGTTTGGGTAAAACCACATATTCATAATGAAGTCCAGAAATGTGAATTGTTTTATATAATTTATTCTTATTTGTGATTACAAGTATACCTCTACAGAAAGTTAGTATACTCACACAAAGGTAATTTGTGCAGAAGAGAATGGTAAATGTGTAAGGTCTCAGAAACTCAATAATGATAATTATCAAATTATCCAATTTTTGTGGAGATGGGGTTTTGCCATGTTGGCCAGGGTGGTCTCGAACTCCTCCACAAAAGTCAGTCTCACGATGACGATAGACAGCCAGAGTATTGATAACCTGGAATAATAATAGTTGAAATAATGAAAAGGTCAATGACACCGACAATATTTCACTCAGAAAGAATCATCCTTAGAAACCGTCAACCTCCTCCAAAAGGTAACCACATCCCTCAGATATCACCGTGGGATTCCACTGCTACAAAAAAGAACAGAAGTTACAAGTCTCATGTTTTTCAGATGGCTGGTAGTGTTTTTAGGCATTGCAAATGTGGGGTGCTGTCTTTCTTGGTATAAAGCAGGGATATCCAATCTTTTGACTTCCCTGCCTATATTAAAAGAAGCAAAGTTGTCTTGAGCCACACATAACATACACTAACACTAACAATAGCTGATGATCTAAAAAAAAAATTCTTTTTTTTTTTTTTTTTTTGGAGACAGAGTTCCGCTCCACTCAGTCGCCCAGGCTGGAGTGCAGTGGTGCAATCTCGGCTCACTGCAACCTCCAGCTCCTGGGCTCAAGCCATTCTCCTCCCTCAGCCTCCCGAGTAGCTGAGATTACAGGTCTCTGCCACCATGCCCGACTAATTTTTGTATTTTTAGTAGAGATGAGGTTTCACCATGTTGGCCAGTCTGGCCTCGAACTCCTGACAGGCGATCTGCCTGCCTCGGCCTCCCAAAGTGCTGGGATTACAGGTGTGAGCCACCGTGCCCAGCCATTTGTTTTTGTTTTTGTTTTTGTTTTGGTGTTTTGTTTTTGAGATGGGGTCTCACTCTGTCACCCAGGCTGGAGTGCAGTGGCGTGCTCTCGGCTCACTGCAACCTCTGCCTCTCAGGTTCAAGTGATTCTCCTGCCTCAGCCTCCTGAGTAGCTGGGAGTACAGGTGCCTGACAATGCACTCAGCAAATTTTTGTATTTTTTGTGGAGATGGGGTTTTGCCATGTTGGCCAGGGTGGTCTCGAACTCCTGACCTCAGGTAATCTGCCCGCCTCAGCCTCCCAAAGTGCTGGGATTACAGGCATGAGCCACTGTACCTGGCCAAAATCTCCTAATGTTTTAAGAAAGTTTACAAATTTGTGTTGAACTGCATTCAAAACTGTCCTGGGCCACATGCAGCCCGTCACTCATGGCTAAGACAAGCTAAGTATATATAAAGTAATTATCTTTTCTTTTTGTTTGGAGACAAAGTCTTGCTCTGTCACCCAGGCTAGATTGCAGTGGCATGATCTCAGCTCACTGCAACCTCCGCCTCCCGGGTTCAAGCGATTCTCCTGCCTCAGCTACTGAGTAACTGGGATTACAGGCGCCTGCCACCGCACTCGGCTAATTTTTGTATTTTTAGTACAAACAGGGTTTCACCATCTTGGCCAGGCTGGTCTCCAACTCCTGACCTCATGATCCACCTGCCTCGGCCTCCCAAAGTGCTGGGAATACAGGTGTGAGCCACTGCACCTGGCCAGTAGTTATCTTTTCTTTAAAGTTATTTACTTGTTTTTTAAATTGATGTATAACATTGGATGCATTTATTATATATCACATGGTAAAAGAATCCCTCTAAATAATACTTCTCTCTTGGATTATATGAATCTTTGTCATTTAAAGCTCAGCATAAGTAAAAAAAAAAAAAAATACAATGAAGAGATTACTTCATTCACAAATAAGGATCAAATTTTAGTGCTTAAAAATTAACAAGGTGGGCCGGGCGTGGTGGCTCACGCCTGCAATCCCAGCACTTTGGGAAGCCGAGGTGGGTGGACCATGAGATCAGGAGATTGAGACCATCCTAGCTAACACGGTGAAACCCATCTCTACTAAAATTACAAAAAATTAGCAGGGCATGGTGGCACGCGCCTATAGTTCCAGCTACTTGGGAGGCTGAGGCAGAAGAATCACTTGAACCCGGGAGGCAGAGGTTGCAGTGAGCCGAGATCGCACCACTGCACTTCAGCCTGGGTGACAGAGCGAGACTCTGTCTCAAAAAAAAATTACCAAGGCGGAGATCATGAAAATGGCATGAATAGTGTGGGATTTCTCTAAGATTGTTGATATTAATTCCATTAGACTCTTATGTGAGTGAAGATGAAGACTTCCCCTGAGTAAGTTCAGACAGCTTGTGATAACATTTCTACATCGATTCCTCAGGATTTAACTATATATTCTTGAAAACATCTCAATTTTAAATGTTTCTTTCAAGATGGTGAATTAAACAGAGATAGCCCTTCATCAGGTTGAACTCAGCATATGCTGAGTCTGAAATGGAAATGATGGAGTTAGAGAACCATACAACAATGGTAATGATTTCAGAAACATGGTGTTGAGCAGAACAAAGCAGACACAAAAGAGTACCTATGGCATGGCATGCATCTGTATACGCGAAATTCCAGAATAAGCAAGCTAACCTATGATAAGAAAGAGACTGGCTGGGAAGAGTGAGAGTTCACTTTCTGGGGTGACATAATAGTGTAGATCTTGGCTGGGCACGGTGGTTCACGCCTGTAATCCCAACGCTTTGGGAGGCCGAGGCGGGCGGATCACCTGAGGTCGGGAGTTCAAAACCAGCCTGACCAACATGGAGAAACCCTATCTCTACTAAAAATACAAAATTAGCTGGGAGTGGTGGCACATGTCTGTAATCCCAGCCACTCGGGAGGCTGAGGCAGGAGAATCGCTCGAACCTGGGAAGCAGAGGTTGCGGTGAGCTGATATTGCCCCATTGCACTCCAGCCTGGGCAACAAGGGAGGAACTGTCTCAAAAAAATAAATGAATAAATAAAATAATGTAGATCTTGAAAGGGGGTTGGTTTATGCTGGTGCATGTACTTTCCAAAGTTAGTAAACTTACACTTAAGGTTATATATTTTGGCCAGGCGCGGTGGCTCACGCCTGTAATCCCAGCACTGGGAGGCCGAGGCAGGCAGATCACGAGGTCAAGAGATGGAGACCATCCTGGCGAACATGGTGAAACCCCATCTCTACTAAAAATACAAAAATTAGCCAGGTGTTGTAATCTGAGCTACTCAGGAGGCTGAGGCAGGACAATTGCTTGAACCCCGGAAGCGGAGGTTGCAGTGAGCCGAGATCTTGCCACTGCACTCCAGCCTGGGCGACAGAGTGAGACTCTGTCTAAAAAAAAAAAAAAAAAAAAGTCATCAAACCAGATGACACAAATCAAATGACATTTCACTTTGTTTTGGTCCATTTTGTTTGTTAGAGACAAGAGTGCAGCGGGGCCATCTCAGCTCACTGCAACGTCCAGCTCCTGGGCCCAAGCGATCCTCCCACCTCAGCCTCTCCAGTAACTGGGATAACAGGTACGCACCACCAGGCCCAACTAATCTTTTTTGGAATTTTTTGTAGAGATGGGGTTTCGCTATGATGCCCTGGCTACTCTTCAACTCCTGGACTCGAGTGATCTGCCCACCTCGGTCCCCTAAAGTGCTGGGATTACAGGCCTGAGCTGTGTAATTTCATGCCGCGTGACACAGCCCAGTAAAAAGGAAGAAACCCCGCGGGTCCAGCGTCTACTCACAGGGGTGGGATGATGGCTGATAAATCCCAGCAGGAGCCAAAAGAGGAGCCACCACCGCAGCCGCAGCCGCATGTCCTGGTCCTTTCAGGGCGCCCTGAGGCGGCCAGGACAGAGGTGGAGGTGGCTTAGGGCAGGGGGGAGGGAAGGGGACGGGGACCGGGGCCGGATCTGAGTTGGGGAGGGGGAGGGGAGGGGGAGGGGAAGGGGAGGGGAAGGGGGGAAGTAAGGGAAGGGAAAGGAGGAGAAGGGGGCTGTTGGGCACCTGGAGGAGCTGGAGGAGGAGGAGGAGGAGAAGAAGAAAGGGGTCTGGGAAAGGATCCGGTTCAAATTAAGTTCTCAAGCGCTGGTGGAAGGTTTAGCTACAGGTCACGGAGAAGATCAGGGAAGCAACAGGACACGCGGGGCAAGGGAGCGTGAGGCTTAGGAGCAATTAGAGGGAGACAAAAAGGTTCTGCTATCCACCAAACCTTCTTCGGTCTGGGCCCTCCCTTGGCAACCCTGGGGCTTTATACTCCCTCTCCACCAATCCCTGATGACCCCGGTGGTGCCTCACAATGGACAACGCCAAGTAGCGCCCGCATCATTCCAATGACCCCTCCCCCATCTCAGTCTCCCACACTCCTCGCAAGGACAGGTCCTCTCTGGAACCTTCACAAACCTGATTTCTGGTCCTCCCCAACCAGCTCCCTGTCCCTGCTTCTGGGCGCTCCTTCCTTCCTGAGCTCCCAGGGCTCCTCAAGGTCACTTTTGGCGACAAAACATAAAAAACAAATGATGGCAGGATGGCAGGAAGAACCTCATACCCAAGCAGGGTGCCAGGTTTTACAGCCTCCGCTCAGCCATTCATATCCTAAGCAACAAAACATCAGCAGGATGCGGAAGGTCCCGATAGTAAACCATCTCCATCACATCCATGTAGCCATCCGTCCATCAACCTGTATCTCAGGAACAAATGTAGATACATTCATTTTAAGCATGCATGGTACATTTACAAAAATTAACCTGACTTATTTTGTTCCAGCAAATCTCAATATATTTGAGAGCAATCAAATCACACAGCATGTTTCTGATCATATAACTGTGCTAGAAGTCAATGATTAAAAGCTAATTCAAAATTATTATTTGCTTGGAAATTCAAAGTGCCCTTAGAAGACATAAACATAAGAAAGAATCCAAAATGAAACAAGATTGCCTTTCAACTCAATGATAAGATCATAACATGGCAATAAAATGTCTCCCTCTGGCCTGGGAATTCCTCTTTGTGCCACAAGGTTGTGTGATCGCAAATCACCCCTAACCCACCTAGACATTTTAACATCCGAAACCGAGTGATGATGTCCTTATCTATATCATCTTACTGCCTGTGTGTGTGGACTTTAAATTCTGAACCCAAATGAGGGGGAGAAAACCAAGTTGACTTTCATGATTGACCTCTCAGGGATGTCCAAGGAATCTGTGCATTTCAAGAAACAAAGTTCATCAGCTTCTCTCCTAAGGTATTTGCCCACAATACCCAGAGGGCTTGGCAGCATCATGTGTGATGGGTGGGGAGCTCCAAGCAGGTGGGCAGGACCCAGGGGCCTGGTGACCAGGACAGACCCCCACTGTCCATCACCTTTCCTGGCCCTGTCCTCTGCTAAACTTCCCACAGGCCTTCTGCCCGATCACACAGAGTGTGCCCAAACTCTCTCAGGCCTCTGGCAGCTGAAAACCACTGCTTTAAATCCCTTTACCATTTACTATGACATAAGGTTATTGTAAACAGGAAATATTCTATTGATGCTACAAATGGAAAGCCAATGCCTTTACCATAAATAGAAAAACAACCCTAACAAGCAAGCAAAACAAAAACAAAAGAGGGGCTGGGTGTGGTGGCTCACGCCTGTAATCCCAGCACTTTGGGAGGCCGAGGTGGGCGGATCACAAGGTCAGGAGTTCCAGACCAGCCTGGCCAATATGGTGAAACCCTGTCTCTAATAAAACACAAAAATTAGCCGGGTGTGGTGGTGGGCACCTGTAGTCCCACCTACTTGGGAGGCTGAGGCAGGAGAATAGTTTGAACCCGGGAGGCAGAGTCTGCAGTGAGCCGAGATTGCACCACTGCACTCCAGCCTAGGCGACAGAGCGAGACTCTGTCTCAAAAACAGCAACAACTACAAACAAACAAAAAACAGGGTTAACAAAAGTATGGAATTCAATTCTTTTTATATGCTGCAGCCACGTTCTGGCCCTAGATTTGGCTGGGCATGGTGGCTCACGCCTGTAATCCCAGCACTTTGGGAGGCTGAGGCAGGCGGATCACGAGGTTAGGAGTTCGAGATCATCCTGGCCAACATGGTGAAACCCCGTCTCTACTAAAAATACAAAAATTAGCCAGGCATGGTGGCACACGCCTGTAATCCCAGCTACTCAGGAGGCTGAGGCAGGACAATCCCTTGGACCCGGGAGGCGGAGGTTGCAGTGAGCCGAGATCGTACCTTTGCACTCCAGCCTGGGTGACAGAATGGAATGAGATTCTGTCTCAAAAAAAAAAAAAAGCCCTAGATTTCGGTTCTGTTGGTTGTAAAAGGAGAGACAGCTCCCATATGGAGGCTGCTCCTTTATTCTCGTGGCAGGATGAGGGCATGTGGGGCACAGGGCACAGGAGAGCCATGGAGGATGTGCAGCATGGGCAGGAAAAGAGCCTTCAGTGGTGTACATTTCCATCGTTTGGGGCTGTTTCTTACCTACAGTGATACCTAGCCCATCCTAGCAGGCATGCACCATCTACCCCACGCTCTGTGATGCAGACTAGCCTGC
Organism: Pan troglodytes; assembly: GCF_028858775.2. Classification (NCBI taxonomy): domain Eukaryota; kingdom Metazoa; phylum Chordata; class Mammalia; order Primates; family Hominidae; genus Pan; species Pan troglodytes. Next base: position 31,245,240 of record NC_072416.2, read on the forward strand.
CGTCAGAACATGAACTGGTGGTCAGACACACGTAGGTTTCAGTTCCAGCTCTGCCTCTTATTGACTGTAACCTCAGGCTTAACTTTCAGTCTCTGAGCCTCAGTTTCAACTCTGTAAAATGAGGTGGCTATACCATCTCAGGTTGCAGAGAGAATTAAATGAAATATAAGTGCATGTAGAGCATTGAACCCAGGGCCTGGCACACACAGTGAGTACTCAATGTTAGCCATGTAGCTTCATGATGCACACTGATTGTCAATATTCAGACAATCCAGTAAAGTATTACCAAAAATAAAAGTAAACTTATTTGCATATGTATTCTTTCAATCTTTATTTTTAAACAGGGTAAAACTATGCATATTCTTTCATAGCCAGTGTTTTTCTCTTCATAGTATATTGTTAAAATAATTTTATCTTAGACCGGGTGCAGTGGCTCACACCTATAGTCCGAGCACTTTGGGAGGCCACGGTGGGCAGATTACGAGGTCAGGAGTTGACACGAGCCTGGTCAATATGGTGAAACCCCATCTCTACTAAGAATACAAAAATTAGCTGGGCATGATGGTGCACACCTGTAGTCCCAGCTACTCAGAAGCTGAGGCAGAGGAACTGCTTGAACCCGGGAGACGGAGGTTGCAGTGAGCCAAGATTGTGCCACTGCACTCCAGCCTGGGCGACAGAGTGTAACTCTGTCTCTCTCTCTATATATGTGTGTGTGTGTGTGTGTGTGTGTGTGTGTGTATCTATATAAATCTCAAAAATAAAAGATCATTTTTGAGATTATCATTTTAAAAGACAAGATAATGTTCAACTTAATGACTAATTTAATTATTACTATTGGACTTTTTGTAGACTGCACAGAGCATTCAAAACAAATGAAGGAGAATAAAAAATATGTATTACCTGTTGTAAAATAAATGTGATGTGGTTAATTCTCTTATTCAAAATTATAGAACATATATATGTACTATAGAATGTATTTCTTATTATGAGTCATGTTAAAAAGTAGTTTAGAAGCTGTTGATTTGAGTTTCCTTTTCAAATTTTGCAGGATAATTTTTTTTTTTTTTTTTTTTTTTTTGACAGAGTCTCGCTCTTTCGCACAGTCTGGAGTGCAATGGCGTGATCTCGGCCCACTAAAACCTCCACCTCCTGAATCTAAGCAATTCTCCTGTCTCAGCCTCCTGAGTAGCTGGGACTACAGGCTCACACCACCATGCCTGGCTAATTCTTGTATTTTTAGTAGGGACGAGGTTTTGCCGTATTGGTCAGGCTGGTCTCGAAGTCCTGGCCTCAGGTGATCCACCAGCCTCAGCCTCCCAAAATGCTGGGATTACAGGCATGAGTCACCATGCCCAGCCTAAACTTGGCAAGATAATAAATAACCTTTTTAAGTGTCGTTGGGCACTTGTCTGGTTGTTTTTCTTTAGGTTACCATGCCAGCAATGATTCCTTTTGAGTTTCTGACAGAAGATAGTGGTTTTCATCCAAATAAGTCAACTACTCTACCCCATCCCTAAGCCACTTGTATGGAAAGAAAAAGAGGAAGAAGCCAGTACTGTGACTGCGTAACCTTCCCCCAGCATCACCCGCTATGAGATGTGTGGCAGCTGAGACCCGGGAACTGCTCAAGGGCACCAGGCCCCATCTGTCTGCACTCACTCACCTTCCTCAGGTACTCGCATGGGCATGTCACTGACTTTACGTGCTGCTGCAGCTCCTTGGTGAGCTGGCCCTGCTCATGGGACAGGAACTGTGGGGTCAGGACAATAGAGAGCTTCACCATTTGCAGAATGAGAACAGGGGCTCATGATGAGTGCCAACCTATTAGACAATTAAGAAAAAAAGTTTGTTGAATGAGTGGAAAAACAAGGTGATGTTTGAGTCTATAGTGGTCAAGAGCATGGGGGTTTCAGAAAAGGACAGAACCAAGTTCAAATTCCTGTACTTTGAATTTCTACTTCATGCCATGCAAAATTACTTTACCCCTTTTAACCTCAGTTTCCTTCTGTGTGAAACAGGAACAATAGTTTCATTCGTCATTCAGTTTCTCTCAAGGTTTCACGAGATCATACCTATAAAACATCCAAGTCATTTAAATGTATCATCATTTCTGTCATAATTAGTGGGATCCATTTCACTATTATTGGATATACAGTTCTGTGCCTGAAACCTACAAAAAAGAAAATGTTAAGTCTAAAAAGCATTAGTGATTTCTCATTTTTATATTACTAATTATAACCCTATTTAATCACACATGGCCTTGTCCGTGGCAGGTGCTCAATAAACACTTGTCGAATCAATGCATGTGGGCTCCGGAGCCACACTGTTTAGATTCTATTCTGCCTCCACCACTTATCAGCTGTGTGATCTGGGTAAGATAATTCACCTCTTTATGTCTGCACTTCCCTCTCCATAAACTATATATAATGAGAATCCTTAGCTCATTCAGTTGTGGTGAGGGGTGAATGATTTGGCACACAGGAGGGGCTTGTTAAACATTAGCTGTGATGATCTCCTTCCAAATCTTCATTTTCAGAGCCACAGATGAGGCCATAGTGCAACCAGGTGACCTTAGAGTGTAAGTACACATGATCGCCAGCTATGCTCTATCTCCACCATAGGTCCAAGACTGGGTAGTTCTGGCCTGGAGGTTTCTGCTGCATCTGCCTTCTCAGTGTTCACCTAAGGACTTTTGTGTTTTCCTCCTCACATCCCCACAGATGGGGTTCAGGCTGCCGGACACAGCTGGGTGATGCCAGGGCAGTGGTCACCTGTGCCAGCCCCGTGAGGTAGCTGGAGGATCATTGTTCCTTCCTTCTCGGGCTCTGGGCAGATGCCAGGGCTGGGGTGACACATGCCCTCAAGTTTCTTGCTTTGGTGGGCCACATTTTCCCTTGGCAAAGAGGGTAAAGGTCACAGGATGCCAGAGAGCTGTGACTTCTCTGTGCCCTGGGCCCAAACTATGAAGACCTGACACACTATGCTAAAAGTCCAAGGCTGGGTGCTCCCCAGAGCTTCTTGCCTCACCGCTTCTGCTGAGGGAGGAATGAATACTATGTCCTCCCAGAGCTTTGGGAGCTTGTAGCAAGCAGCCTCCCCAGCGCAAAATCTCTTGGAAACCTCTAGCTGTGTCTGAAACATTAGTGCAAATGTTGCATCGTATTTCCCATATGTCCGCATGTTTTAGGAAAAAACCCTCAATTTCCTAAATATGCAAGAAAAATCGGTATTGTAGGACAATGTGACTTTTTAAAAAATGTTATTTAAAAATCTTCCCCACCTCCTTTTCTGCCCTCCAAGACAGCCAAATACTTGTTGAACATATATTATTAAATGCCTACTACATGCCAGCCATGATTCATGGTCTTGGGGACACAGCAGAGAACGAACTGACAGGATTCCTCTCTTATGTAACTCACATTCTTATATGATAATGATAAGGGTTAACATTAATTAAGCTGTCACTACGTGTTAGTCACGGTGCAGTCATTCCCACACATTATTACACTTAAACCTGCTAGCAAGCTTGCAAGGTAGTTAGTTGTTTTTCCTTTAAAAACTGAGTCTCGGAATGATGAAGCACTCTGTCCAATGTCACACAGCTAGTAAGTGTGGAGACCTTGCATCCAATCAATGCCCGTCTCATTCTAAAGGCCATGTTATGTGTTCTCCAGCCCATGGAGAATAATTTTAACACAGTCAATGAAATTTCTACACAACAATGTTCTTGTCTCAAGTCCAAGAATGCCTCCTACACCTCCTATAATACTGGCTTTCTGGTGAGTAAAGATGCCATTCTCATGTGTAATCAGGTGGCAAATTCTCATGTGTAATCAGGAGATATGACCAAAGTAACCATCTGCCTACACTCATAACCCTGTACACACTCTTCCTGTGTCGATTCAATTCAAGTACCCCTTTTGATCACTTAGCAAATCTGACCTTTAAAAGGGTTAAAGTTTTTATATCCATGTAAGTTTCTGTATTGCTTTGGAAGTCTCTGGTTAAATTAATACTCTTTTAATAGTGACCTGTGATTCTGTTTTGATCAAGTGTTTTCAAACTTGACGTCTTTGATGGGTTTCTCCAGTGTCAAAATCCTAAATCAAGTCTTTTTGGCTTAAAACTAACTTTGGGATTTTTTCAGGTGCATCCCTTGGGGAGTCTAAAGAATGTATCTCTCATCTTGTAGAGGTATTAAGTGTTTCGATTTATTTGGTAGATTAAATGGGCAGGCATTGTCAAATGTGGTGATACTGCATGGGAAGGCACTGTCAAGTGAGGTGACATTAGATCTCATCTCAGTTATATTTATGGGTATGTTGTTGATATACGTGTTCCAAAAATTGCATACATTTATACAAATTTAATATGATTTGTAATTTTGATAGTTATGCTAAATATTTGCTAAAGTTATATTTGTACAAACATGTCATGAATGGCTGGGCACCATCACTCATGCCTGTAATCCCAGCACTTTGGGAGACAAAGGCACGTGGATCACCTGAGGTCGGGAGTTCCAGACCAGCCTAATAGAGTGAAATCCTGTCTCCACTAAAAATACAAAAATTAGCCATGCCTGGTGGCACATGCCTGTAGTCTCAGCTACTCGGGAGGCTGAGACAGGAGAATTGCTTGAACCCAGGAGGCGGAGGTTGCAGTGAGTCGAGATCATGCCACTGCACTCCCGCCTGGGTGACAGAGGTAGAATCTATCTTAAAAAAAAAAAGTTATTAATTATTTCTGAAGATTGTATGAAATTTATAAAAGTCTGGTGGCCCTGATATGATGCTGTCAGTCATGATTCTGATTACTGTCTTAAAATGCTGCACATAAGTAATTAAATTTCCTTGTGAACTGGGAAGTTTCATCAGACTTTTATCATAACTATTGTTTCCATCATCCACAGTTACTGTTTTGAATTCTTCTCTAAAAATATTTGTAATTGGCAATAGTCCAAATTTTCTTTTGTTTTCTTTCCTGTTTTTGAGACACGGTCTGGCTCTGTCGCCTAAGCTGGAGTGCAGTGGTGGGATCTCGGCTCACTGCAAACTCTGCCTCCCGGGTTCACGCCATTCTCCTGCCTCAGCCTCCCAAGTAGCTGGGACTACAGGTGCCCGCCACCACGTCCAGCTAATTTTTTGTATTTTTAGTAGAGACAGGGTTTCACTGTGTTAGCCAGGATGGTCTCAATCTCCTGATCTCGTGATCTCCGCGCCTCGGCCTCCCAAAGTGCTGGGATTACAGGTGTGAGCCACGTGCCCAGCCTAATTTTTGCATTTTTAGTAGAAAGGAGGTTTCACCATGTTGGCCAGGGTGGTCTCGATCTCCTGACCTTGTAATCCGCCTGCCTCGGCCTCCCAAAGTGCTGGGATTACAGGCGTGAGCCACTGCAACTGACTTTTTTTCTTTTCCTTTTTTTTTTTTTTGAGACAGAGACTCACTCTGTCACCCAGGCTGGAGTGCAGTGGCATGATTTTGGTTCACTGCAACCTCCACCTCCTGAGTTCAAACAATTACCCTGCCTCATCCTTCGGAGTACCCGGGATTACAGGTGCGTGCCACCGTGCCCGGCTCATTTTTGTATTCTTAGTAGCGACGGCATTTCGCCATGTTGGCCAGGCTGGTCTCAAACTCCTGGCCTCAACTGTTCCACTCTCATTGGCCTTCCAAGGTGCTGGGATTATAGGCGTGAGCCACCACAACTGGCTCAGTAAATGCATTTTTTATTATCAAAAAGAGTAGTGTATGTTTGGCGTATTCTGTGTAGAATGTATTTTATTGATGTCTCCTATTTTTATAATTTCTGAGTTAAGTACTTTTTAATTAATGCTTTTTAGTTTTGGGCAGATTCAGTTGACTAAAGCACCTCATTTCCCAGATACATGAAATAAAATATTTGGCTTCTTTTCCAATTTCACACTGATGTTATTTTGTGAAAATCAGTGCTTTAAGATAAATCTTTATACGTTAAGGTAAACATGAGAAACTTGATCTAATATTTAACATTTATTCAGTTCTACACTTTACTAACTTCTACACCAGCAGATTTAGACATTATGTAACCATCTCAAGAAGTTTCACTTGGATGTAATGCTTCACGCTTGTAATCCCAGCACTTTAGGAGGCTGAGGTGGGAGGACTGCTTAAGGCAAGGAGTCTGAGACCAGCCTGGGCAATACAGCAAGATCCCATCTCTATTTTAAAGAAAAGTTTCACTTTGGGAGGCCAAGGCGGGTGGATCACAAGGTCAGGAGATCGAGACCATCCTGGCTAACATAGTAAAACCCCATCTCTACTAAAAATATAAAAAATTAGCCGGGCGTGGCAGTGGGCACCTGTAGTCCCAGCTACTCGGGAGGCTGAGGCAGAAGAATGGCGTGAACCCGGGAGGCAGAGCTTGCAGTGAGCTGAGATTGCGCCACTGCACTCCAGCCTGGGCGACAGAGCGACACTCCATCTCAGAAAAAAAAAAAAAAAAAAAGTTTCGGCAAATTCCATCTAAGAATTCCACCAGAGTTCTGTTGTCTCCAATGTCATCTTCCACAGATTTCAAGTTGTGAAGCCCTGAACTGTAAATTTATCTTGAGAATGTATATTTAAGCTTAATTTAAGACTATATACCTAAAAATTGAGCATATAATTTCTATAATTTATGTAAGTTTCTGTAAGTCATAAGTATGTGGTTTCCAAGTGTATAATTTATCTGAATGTAATAGGCATTAATATATTTTACATTACTGGGACCATAGTACAGAAATTTCTAAATGGTTTGTTAAATAACTTGTTATTTGTGTTGTTGTAAAAGCAGTTAATACAATGGAAAAACTCGTAAGAAGAAGATACAGTTTAACATCAAAAAGTTTACCCAAGGTAATTATGAGTACTACCTGGCAAAACTTCACAGAAGCTGTGGTATCACTTTTATGATGGAAGAATAGTGTTTGCATTTTGTGTAAAAGTAATTGCGGCTGGGCGTGGTGGCTCATGTCCCAGTGCTTTGGGAGGCGAAGGCAGGTGGATCATCTGAGCCCAGGAGTTTGAGACCAGCCTAGGCAACGTGGCAAGAGCCTGTCTCTCCAAAACCTACAAAATTTAGCCAAGCATGGTGGTGTGAGCCTGTAGTCCCAGCTACTTGGGAGACTCACGCTGGAGGATCTCTGGAGCCCAGGAGGCAGAAGATGAATAAATAAATGGATGCAACTGAATGGGATGAGGTCTCTCTTGAAGGAGAGAGCAAAAGAGATTTAAATAGTAACAATTATAATAAGGCTGGGCGCGGTGGCTCACGCTTGTAATCCCAGAACTTTGGGAGGCCAAGGTAGGCGGATCGGTTGAGGTCAGGAGTTCAAGACCAGCATGGCCAACATGGTGAAACCCTGTCTCTATTAAAAATACAAAATTAGCCGGACATGGTAGTGCGTGCCTGTGGTCTCGGCTACTCAGGTGGCTGAGACAGGAGAATCGCTTGAACCTGGTAGGCACAGGTTGTAGTGAGCCGATAAATATAAAAAGTATTAGAGTACTAACAGAGGAAAGTTTCCACTGATCACATTTTAGCTTTAAATAATGCAGAAGCATTTGCCCAGTTTACTTGTAATTAAAAATCATGCATCATTCACAATTTATATCTTTTTTGTTTGTACAAAAATGAACACAAGTTATTCTCTTTTATCTGTATTGTGATTGGTTTGGTGAGAGGGAATTAGGCCACTTGAGAGTTTGTGTGTGTTTAAAATTTTCTGGCCAGGCACGGTGGCTCATGCCTGTAATCCCAGCACTTTGGGAGGCCAAGGCGGGCGGATCACTTGAGCTCAGGAGTTCGAGACCAAATTGGGCAACATGGTGAAACCCTATCTCTACGAAAAATGCAAAAATTAGCTGAGTGCCGTGGCTTGCACCTGTCCTCCCAGCTACTTGGGGGGCTGAGGCAGTAGGATCGCTCAAGCCCAGGAGGTGGAGGTTGCAGTGAGCCGAGATCACGCCACTGCACACCAGGAAGGGCAACAGAGCAAGACTCTGTCTTAAAAAAAAAAAAAAAAGAAAGAAAAGAAAATTGGTATTTCAGGTTGTATTTAAATGGAGACTTAACATGAACTATGTTCATAACAGTTGACCAAATTAAGTGTAGATCGTCTCTTTAATAAAGAGATCATCTGGAACTGCAATTTCTAACTCATACATCATTGCTACAAACCTTATTTGTTTACTGTTTCTTTTCCAAGGACCATCAGTCATCCTTTAAAATTCATTTGAAGCTCTGAAAAGATATTTTTTGTTACATGGGCAATTTACTTTTAGTACAGTAAAATGTTATGTGAATTTCTACAGTATGTTTGCCAAAATGAATTATATCTAGAATACGCTTAACAATATATTCTGGAGGCAGCTTTCATTTGAAATTAGGTTCATCTTCTGAGAGTATGAAAAACTTAATGGGTTTTTGTGCCTGAAGATTTTGATGTTGCATTTGGCTACATTTAATCCACTTTCACCCATAAGTTTTAGCATCTAAAAAAATTAAATCACTGCTAATGCAATTAAAATGCATTATGAAATGCATTTCTGTCCAGGCTGGAGTGCAGTGGCACAATCTCGGCTCACTGCAAGCTCCGCCTCCCTGGTTCACACCATTCTCCTGCCTCAGCCTCCCTAGTAGCTGGGATTACATGTGCCCGCCACCACGCCCGGCTAATTTTATTTTATTTTTTTTTTAATGAGGCGGAGTCTCGCTCCGTTGACCAGGCTGGAGTGCAATGGCATGATCCTGGCTCACTGCAACCTCTGCTTCCTGGGTTCAAGTGATTCTCCTGCCTTGCTGGGATGACAGACGTGCACCACAATGTTCGGCTACTTTTGTATTTTTAGTAGAGACATGGCTTCACCATACTGGCCAGGCTGGTCTTGAACTTCTGACCTCAGGTGATCCCACCTTGGCCTCCCAAAGTGCTGGGATTACAGGCATGAGCCACTGTGCCCAGCTTAAGATCTCTGTTTTAATGTTAATGCTGGTCAGTTGTGTCTGGATTCCAGAGGGAGGAAGGTAGAATGAGGCATGTTGACACCTCCCCTTCCCATCATGGCCTAAGCTGGTCTTTTCAGTTTACTTTGGAATGTCCTTGGTCAACAGGAAGGGTCCATTCAGTCGGATTGGGTGGCTTAGAATTTTATTTTTGGTTTACATCTCAACTATCACAGCAGCCGGGCGCGGTGGCTTCACAGCTGTAATCCCAGCACATTGGGAGGCTGAGGCAGGGGTATCACCTGAGGTCAGGAGTTCTAGACCAGCCTGACCAACATGGAGAAACCCCCCGTCTCTACTAAAAATACAAAATTACCCGGGTGTGGTGGTACATGCCTGTAATCCCAGCTACTCGGGAGGCTGAGGCAGGAGAATCGCTTGTACCTGGGAGGCGGAGGTTGTGGTGAGCTGAGACGTGCCACTGCACTCCAGCCTGGGCAACAAGAGCCAAACTCTGTCTCAAATAAATAAATAAATAAATACATAAATACATAAATAAATAAATAAACGATCACAGCATAAAGTAGGAGGAATATTTCGTTACTGTCTAGTTAAACTGGTTAATGCAGAAAGGAAGTCTGGAAATTCCAGTTTTAAAGTAAAATTTTGGACATTGTAGGATTGATTATTTGGCATAGTTGTGATGTTTGTTCCCGCATTATGGTTTTGTTGGCAGGGCAGCCTTCAAGGACCTGTATATTTTCTTCTAGACTCTATATATTCCCTGTGAGTATTAGTTGCATGGTCAAACTGGCAAATTTTACCATAGGTATAAATAATAGAGAATGTGGAAGAATAGTGAATAGTGTCAGAGATAGTTAAAAGTCCATAAAGTAGTAGAGAAGGTAATAAGTAATACTGGCTTGGACTAAATATTTGTTGAATAAATGTTTTAAAAAACAGGCTACCTACAATTTCTGTTGAAGATATGAATGAATGAAGTTTCCACACCCTTATGTGGAGTCCTGATAAGTAAGCAACAATAAGGAAGGGTCCCCAGGTTGGGGAGAGCCCCAAGTAGAGAACAATAATGAACAATTATTGTATCAACAATTTGTTAGAGACAGCTAATCACAAACAACCTGCGGGCACAATGACCTCATTCTGCACATAGCACCCTTCAGCAGGACCCTATAAAACTTTCCTCCAGCCCTTGCCTCTTTGCAGGTAGCCCCTTCTCTGCTGAGCTGCCCATTGCAACATATTTTCATAATTTCTCTAATAAATCTGCCTTTCTTTACCTACAACTATCTTGGTAAATGGCTTTACCACCTGCAAAATTGACCCTAGGTTGTTGCTACCCGATATGGTTTGGCTGCATCCCCACCCAAATTTCATCTTGAATTGTAGTTCCCATAATCCCCATGTGTCATGGGAGGGACCCGGTAGGAGGTAATCGAATCATGGGGGCAGGTTTTTCCCATACTGTTCTCGTGATAGTGAATACATCTCACTAAATCTGATGGTTTTATAAAGGGCAGTTTCCCTGCACGTGCTCTCTTGCCTGCTGCCATGTAAGACATACCTTTTTGCTCCTTCTTTGCCTTCCACCATGATTCTGAGGCCTCTCCAGCCTTGTGGAACTGTGAGTACATTAAACCTCTTTTTCTTTATAAATTACCCAGTTTCAAGTATTTCTTCATAGCAGTATGAAAAGTAACTAATACACTACCCGAGACACCTTAGGAGATTTGTAAGAGCTGTAATGCCAGGTCCACCATATTTTTAGCATAAAGCAAATGTTTATGCGTGATATGACTGCACAGGCTTTCTTTCAGCTGGAGCCATAGCAACTCAAGTAGTAACCCTATCTTAGTCTGATTAAAAGTAAATATTAGTCTGGGCATGGTGGGACATGCCTGTAATCCCAGTACTTTGGGAGGCTGAGACAGAAGGATTGCTTGAGCCCAGGAGTTTGAGACCAGCCTGGGCAACATGGAAAAACACCGTCTCTACAAAAAATACAAAAATTAGCTGAGGGTGGTGGCACACACCTGTAGTCCCAGCACCTTGGGAGGGTGAGGCAGGAGGATCTCTTGAACCCAGGAGGTGGAAGCCGCAGTGGGCAGAGATCATGTCAGAGGTGTGTGAACCAGAGCAACTCCATCTTAAATAGGAGCCGGGAAAAATGAGGCTGAAACTACTGGGCTGCAGTCCCTGATGGTTAAGGCATTCTAAGTCACAGGATGACATAGAAGGTCAGCACAAAATACCAGTCATAAAGACCTTGCTGATAAAACAGGTTGCAGTGAAGGAGCTGGCCAAAACCCACCAAAACCAAAATAGAGACAAGACTGACCTCCCATCATCCTCCCTGCTACACTCCTACCAGCACCATGACAGTTTACAAATGCCACGGCAACATCAAGAAGTTACCCTATATGGTCTAAAAAGAGGAGGCATGAAAAATCCACTCCTTGTTTAGCATATCATCAAGAAATAACCATAAAAATGGGCAACCAGTAGCCCTCACGGCTGCTCCGTCTATGGGGTAGCCATTCTTTTATTCCTTTACTTTCTCTCTTTTTTTTTGAGATGGAGTCTCCCTCTGTCACCCAGGCTGGAGTGCAGTGGCACGATCTCGGCTTACTGCAAGCTTCGCCTCCCGGGTTCATCCCATTCTCCTGCCTCAGCCTCCAGAGTAGGTGGGACTACAGGCGCCCGCCACCACACTTGGCTAATTTTTTTGTATTTTTAGTAGGGATGAGGTTTCACCATGTTAACCAGGATGGTCTTGATCTCCTGACCTCGTGATCCACCTGTCTCGGCCTCCCAAAGTGCTGGGATTACAGGAGTGAGCCACCGTGCCCCTCCTCCTTTACTTTCTTAATAAACTTGCTTTCACTTCACACTGTGGCATCACCCTGAATTCTTTCTTGCACAAGATCCAATAAATCTTGGGGTCTAGATTGGGACCCCTTTCCTGTAACTATCATGCTACTGCACTCCAGCCTGGGCAACAGAGCAAGGCCCTGTCTCAAAAAAAAAAAAAAAAAAAAAAAGGAACATGACTTAATACATTCATTTTGGAGGGTAAGTCTCTCAAAATAGGCCTTTCCCTGGGGGAAAATGGTAAAAATACTCCCTGGTAATTCAAGAACTGGAAACTCCTGAGATGCTGCTCATATTAGCTGAACACTTATCAATACTTCACTTTTTTCCATATATACTCAAGGAACAAGTGCTATTTAAAGTGTTTCACTCCACTGTGCTAGGTGCAAGACTATAAAGAGGTGTGAGGATCAACACTTTTATGAAAACCAGTGTCATTCTGGATACAGTTTCAGATGCTAGTGCAAAGGAAGCTCTTGGTGTACGGAAAAAGTATTCAACAATAAATTAGGCATGGTTGCTTCCATTTTCTGCCTCACATACTTTTTTTTTCATGGTTAAAGTGATATAATGTCTATGATACTTTAGATTGGCAGTTGCAAACTAGTGGTCCTCAGTGTGCTTTTTATGACACCTACAAGGTTTGAAGACTTTGATTTCATATTAAAAATCTGGGTTTCAGGCTGGGTGTGGTGTTGCATGCCTGTAATCCCAGCACTTTGGGAGGCTGAGGCAGGAGAATCGCTTGAACCAGGGAGGTGGAGGTTGCAGTGAGCCAAGATCGCGCCACTGCACTCAAGCTTAGGCAATAGAGCAAGACTCCATCTCAAAAAATGAATAAATAAATAAATAAAATCTGGGTTTCACGCCAGGTGTGGTGGTGCACTCCTGCAATCCCAGCACTTTGGGAGGCTGAGATGGGCAGACAGCTTGACCTCAGGAATTCCAGACTAGCCTGGGCAACGTGGCGAAACCCCATGTCTACAAATAATACAAAAAAATTAGCTGGGTGTAGTGGAGTGTGCCTGTAATCCCAGCAACGTGGGAGGCTGAAGTGAGAGGATTGCTTGAGCCTGGGAGGTTGATGTTACAGTGAGCTGAGATCGCCCTCCTACACTCCAACCTGGGCAACAGAGCCAGATCTTGTCTTAAAAAAATAAATAAATAAATAAATAAATAAATAAATTCTGGGTTTCTGGCATCTAAAAAAAAAAAAAAAAAGGAAAGGTCAGGGCACATGGCTGCTACAGTCCTCTATTAAGCAATGTGCCACAGCAGGGGTCCCTGACCCCTGGGCCATGGACATGTACTGGTCTGTGGCCTGTTAGGAACTGGGCCACAGAGCAGGAGGTGAATGGTGGGTAACAATTGAAGCTTCGTCTGTATTTCTGGCTGCTCCCCATTGCTGGCATTGCTGCCTGAGCTCTGCCTCCTGTCAGATCAGCAGCATCATTAGATTCTTACAGGAGAATGAACCCTGTTGTGAATTGCACACACGAGGGATCCAGGTTGCATATTCCTTATGAGAATCTAATTCCTGATGATTTGTGGTGGAACAGTTTCATCCCAAGACCATTACCATCCTGCGCCCCATCCCTTGCTGCCTGTGGAAAAATTGTCTTCCACAAAGCCGGTCCCTGGTGCCAAAAATGTTGGGGACTGCTGTGCTTTAGAATCTGCCATGAATCTGCAGCCTCTATTATATAGCTCCCTATAGACTTTGCTTCCTACCGTCTTACGTTCTGCCTTATAGGCATTTGAGTTTGCAACCCTTGTTTTTGTTAGTATGCTACGCTGGTGACATTGACCAAATTGACCACACATTAATTATAAGCTTAGTTGGTGATGACCTCAACGGAATAACGTGACATAAGTATTGTGACAATACTTCTTGCATGTATCTGCAGGTGGAATTGTAAACCTGGTGGTCCGAGATGGTCTAATTCGATCTTCCTATGTATCTCCTTATATTCATAGTGGTAACATTTGTGGTGGTGATTCAGCATTTCAATGCCTCTTCTCATGGCAACAACAAATGTTTTCCTTCTGAATCAACATTAACCTAGATGTTACTGCGGATCAAAATTAGACTGTACATTTTCAACCACAGAATTACTGGGCAGTAAAAATTTTTCTTAATATTGATTGCCTACATAGGTTGTGTAATTAGCATATGTTTACAGTTCTATGATTTCTGCGTGGCTGCTACAGAGCTGGAGGGGGTAAAGCAACAGTGTTTTCTCAGTTGTGCAAGCAGCATTACATTATAATAAATAGGTAATATTAAACTGGGCTGATGAGAGTTACAAAAGACTACTTTAATGTTCATATGGAACCAAAAAAGAGCCCGCATTGCCAAGACAATCCTAAGCCCAATGAACAAAGCTGGAGGCATCATGCTACCTGATTTCAAACTATACTACAAGGCTACAGTAACCAAAACAGCATGGTACTGGTACCAAAACAGACATATAGACCAGTGGAACAGAACAGAGCCCTCAGAAATAATACCACACATCTACAACCATCTGATCTTTGACAAACCTGACAAAAACAAGAAATGTGGAAAGGATTCCCTATTTAATAAATAGTGCTGGGAAAACTGGCTAGCCCTATGTAGAAAGCTGAAACTGGATCTCTTCCTTATACCTTATACAAAAATTAATTCAAGATGGATTAAAGACTTAAATGTTAGACCTAAAGCTGTAAAAACCCTAGAAGAAAACCTAGGCAATACCATTCAGGACATAGGGATGGGCAAGGACTTCATGTCTAAAACACCAAAAGCAATGGCAACAGAAGCCAAAACTGACAAATGGGATCTAATTAAACTAAAGAGCTTCTGCACAGCAAAAGAAACTAGGATCAGTGTGAACAGGCAACCTAGAGAATGGGAGAAAATTTTTGCCATCTACTTATCTGACAAAAGGCTAATATCCAGAATCTACAAAGAACACCAACAAATTTACAAGAAAAAAAACAAACCCCATCAAAAAGTGGGCAAAGGATATGAACAGACACTTCTCAAAAGAAGACATTTATGCAGCCAACAGACACATGAAAAAATGCTCATCATCACTGGCCATCAGAGAAATGCAAATCAAAACCGCAATGAGGTATCGTCTCACACCAGTTAGAATGGCGATCATTAAAAAGTCAGGAAACAACAGGTGCTGGAGAGGATGTGGAGAAATAGGAACACTTTTACACTGTTGGTGGGACTGTAAACTGGTTCAACCATTGTGGAAGACAGTGTGGCGATTCCTCAGGGATCTAGAACTAGAAATATCATTTGACCCAGCCATCCCATTACTGGATACATACCCAAAGGATTATAAATCATGCTGCTATAAAGACATATGCACACATATGTTTATCGTGGCACTATTCACGATAGCGAAGACTTGGAACCAACACAAATGTCCATCAATGATAGACTGGATTAAGAAAATGTGGCACATATAGACCATGGAATACTATGCAGCCATAAAAAAGGATGAGTTCATGTCCTTTGTAGAGACATGGATGAAGCTGGAAACGATCACTCTCAGCAAACTATCACAAGGACAAAAAACCAAACACTGCATGTTCTCACTCACAGATGGGAACTGAACAATGAGAACACTTGGACACAGGAAGGGGAACATCACACACTGGGGCCTCTTGTGTGGTGGGGGAGGGGGAAGGGATAGCAGTAGGAGATACACCTAATGTAAATGACGAGTTAATGGGTGCAGTACACCAACATGGCACATGTTTACATATGTAACAAACCTGCACATTGTGCACATGTACCCTATAACTTAAAGTATAATTTAAAAAAATAAATAAATAAATAAATAAATAAACAATTGCTGGCTTTGCAATTCTCTTTCCTCCAAAATCGCCAAGGCCTCAATTTACTCATTGCTGAAAAAGGACAACTCTGTATATTTTTAAATGAAGAGTGTTGTTTTTACCTAAATCAATCTGGCCTGGTATATGACAACATAAAAAAACTCAAGGATAGAGTCCAAAAACTTGCCAACCAAGCAAATAATTATGCTGAACCCCCTTGGGCACTCTCTTAATTGGATGTCCTGGGTCCTCCCAATTCTTAGTCCTTTAACACCTGTTTTTCTCCTTCTCTTATTCGGACCGTGTGTCTTCTGTTTAGTTTCTCAATTCATACAAAACCGTATGATTCTATATGACAATAATTCTATATGACCAATAATTCAATAATTCTATATCACCAATAATTCTATATGACAAATGCTCCTTCTAACAACCCCACAGTATCAGCCCTTACCCCAAAATCTTTCTTCAGTTGAATCTCTCCCACTGTAGGTTCCCATGCCGCCCCTAATCCCGCTCGAAGCAGCCCTGAGAAACATCGCCCATTATCTCTCCATATCACCCCCCAAAATTTTCGCCACCCCAACACTCTACCACTATTTTGTTTTATTTTTCTTATTAACATAAGAAGACAGGAATGTCAGGCCTCTGAGTCCAAGCTAAGCCATCATATCCCAGTGACCTGCACGTATACATCCAGATGGCCTGAAGCAACTGAAGATCCACAGAAGTGAAAACAGCCTTAACTGAAGACATTCCACCATTGTCATTTGTTTCTGCCCCACCCTAACTGATCAATGTCCTTTGTAATCTGCCCCACTCTTAAGAAGGTTCTTTATAACCTCCCCCACCCTTAAGAAGTTTCTTTGTAATTCTCCTCACCCTTGAGAATGTACTTTATGAGAGCCACCTCCTGCCCCCAAAACACTGCTCTTAACTCCACCGCCTATCCCCAAATCTATAAGAACCAGTGATAATCACATCACCCTTTGCTGACTCCTTTTTCGGACTCAGCCCGCCTGCACCCAGGTGAAATAAACAGCCATGTTGCTCACACAAAGCATGTTTGGTGGTCTCTTCACACAGACACGTGAGACAGGAGTTCGAGACCAGCCTGGCCAATCTGGTGAAACTCTGTCTCTACTAAAAATACAAAAATTAGCTGGGCATGGTGGCGGGCACCTGTAATCCCAGCTACTCGGGAAGCTGAGGCACAAAAATTGCTTGAACCCAGGAGGCAGAGTTTGCAGTGAGCCAAGATCACACTGTCAGGCCTCTGAGCCCAAGCCAAGCCATTGCATCCCCTGTGACTTGCACGTATACATCCAGATGGCCTGAAGTAACTGAAGATCCACACAAGAAGTAAAAATAGCCTTAACTGATGACATTCCACCATTGTGATTTGTTTCTGCCCCACCCTAACTGTTCAATGTACTTTGTAATCTCCCCCACCCTTAAGAAGGTACTTTGTAATCTCCCCAACCCTTAAGAAGGTTCTTTGTAATTCTCCCCACCCTTGAGAATGTACTTTGTGAGATCCACCCCTGCCCGCAAAACATGGCTCTTCACCCCCTATCCCAAAACCTGTAAGAACTAATGATAATCCACCACCCTTTGCTGACTCTCTTTTCGGACTCAGCCCGCCTGCACCCAGGTGAAATAAACTGCCATGTTGCTCACACAAAGCCTGTTTGGTGGTCTCTTCACACGGACGCACATGAAACACACGACTGCACTTCAGGCTGGGCGACAGAGCTAGATTCCATCTCAAAAAAAATAAAAAGGAGTCACCTCCCCCGAGAGGCCTCTGGACCACCCCATCTGAGCAGGCCACTCTTCCTTCTCTATCTTACCATCTTGTTTCTGTCCCAGTAGTTAGGGCTCGGGACCAGCCTGGACAACATAACGAGACCCAGTCTATACTAAAACTCAAGAAAATTAGCCAGACGTGGTTGCATGTGCCTGTAGTCCCAGCACTTTGGGAGGCCAAGGTGGGTGGATCACCTGAGGTCAGGAGGTCGAGACCAGCCTGGCCAACATGGTGAAGTCTCGTCCCTACTAAAAATACAAAAATTAGCCAGGCACGGTGGCACACACCTGTAGTCCCAGCTACTTGGGAGGCTGAGGCAGGAGAATGGATTGAACTCAGGAGGCAGAGGTTGCAGTGAGCCGAGATCGCACCATTGCACTCCAGCCTGGGCAACAGAACAAGACTCCATCAAAAAAAAAAAAAAAAGAAAGAAAGAAGAAAAGAAAATTAGCCAGGTGTGGTTGCATGCACCTGTAGTCCCAGCACTTTGGGAGGCCAAGGCAGGAGGATCAATCAAGGCTAGGAGTTTGAGACTGCAGAAGGAAACCCTGTCTCTAAAAACAAGGTCCAGCTAAAATCAGGGTCCAGCTCCACCACAAGCGCAGCTCCAGGGGCTGTTGAGTTTTGCCTCTACCATTCCAAGTAGTCTCTGCTCCAGACCAAGTCCCACCATCTGGCAGTCATGTCAGTCCAACCACAGTCATATCAGGGCACTTCCAGGTTCTTTCATTGAGTGCCCCTTGAGGAGGCTGGAGGAGAGGCCAATGACATTTGCACTTGAGACTCCAGAGTCTAGATTTATAACCACTATGTTACGGCTGCCAGTGTGGCTGCAAGGACACTTCTTTCATTCATTCATTTACAATAGATGTAGCATCTGCTGTGTGCCAGATGCCATTCTAGGTTCTAGGGAAACAAGGCAAAGCCCCTGTTTTCCAAGGCATCCACATTCTCGGAAAGACTGCTACCATCCTGGCGTGGTGGCTCATGCCTGTAATCCCAGTACTTTGGGAGGCCAAGGTGGGCGGATCACTTGATGTCAGGAGTTCAAGACCAGCCAACATAGTGAAACCCCGTTTCTACTAAAAGTACAAAAATCAGCTGGGCATGGTGGCACGTGCCTGTAGTCCCAGCTACTCAGGAAGCTAAGGCAGGAGAAGCGCTTGAACCTGGGAGGCAGAGGTTGTGGTGAGCCGAGATCATGCTACTGCACTCCAGCCTGGGCAACAGTGAGACTCCATCAAAAAATAATAATAATAATAAAATAAAGACTGCTACTAAACAATAAAATAACCAAACCAGATAGATGACTTCAGGTGGTGGTAAGAGCTTTGAAACAATAAGCAAGGTAACTAACTGGTCAGAGGAAGGGAGATGGGTGCATTCCCTCAGATAGAACGCCCCAGAGGTCTGCCTCTCTGACATGACATTTGAGCAGAGACCCAACAGGAAAAGGAAGAGACTGCTCTATGGCCAGGCACGGTGGCTCACACCTGTAATCCCAGCACTTTGGGAGGCCCAGGCGGGCGGATCACGAGGTCAGGAGATCGAGATCATCCTGGCTAAGACGGTGAAACCCTGTCTCTACTAAAAATACAAAAAAATTAGCCGGGCGTGGTGGCGGATGCCTGTAGTCCCAGCTACTCGGGAGGCTGAGGCAGGAGAATGGCATGAACCTGGGAGACGGAGCTTGCAGTGAGCCGAGATCGCGCCACTGCACTTCAGCCTGGGCGACAGAGTGAGACTCTATCTCAAAGAAAAAAAAAAAAGAACCAAGAGGAGTCCAGGCGAAGAGAACAGCAGATGCAAAGGCCCTGTGGCAGAAACAATCTTGGTATGCTGGAGGAATAGGAAGGCAGCCAGTGCAGCTGGAGCAGGATAGGTTAAGAGAGGATCAAGGTGATGAGGGCCTGGAAAGGGGGGCTGGGGTCGAATCACCAGATCCTGTTGGTTGCAATGGAAGAGCCTGGAGTTTATACTCAGAGCAGTGAGAAGCCACTGGAAAGTTGTTTTTTTGTTTTTCTGTTTTTGAGACAGAGTCTAGCTCTGTCACCCAGGCAGACTGCAGTGGTGCAATCTCGGCTCACTGTAACCTCTGCCTCCCAGGTTCAAGCAATTCTCCTGCCTCATGCTCCCCAGTAGCTGGGATTACAGGCACATGCCACCACACCCAACTAATTTTTTTTCTTTTTTTTTTTTTTGAGACAGAGTCTCTGTCACCCAGGCTGGAGTGCAGTGGTGCAATCTCAGCTCACTGCAACCTCCACCTCCCTGGTTCAAGCGATTCTCCTGCCTCAGCCTCCCGAGTAGCTGGGACTACAGGTGCATGCCACCATACCTGGTTAATTTTTTGTGTTTTTAGTAGAGACAGGATTTCACCATGTTAGCCAGGATGGTCTCGATTTCCTGACCTCGTGATCTGCCCACCACGGCCTCCCAAAGTGCTGGGATTACAGGCATGAGCCACCGTGCCTGGCCAGCCACCGGAAAGTTTTATGTAAGCAGGGGAGTGATCTGTTTTATCATTTAGAAGGATACACACCTCTTCTTCTTTTTTGAGAGACAGCGTCTAGTTCTGTCACCCAGGCTGGAGCCCAGTGGCACAATCATAGCTTACTGTAACCTCAAACTCCTGGGCTCAAGTGATCCTCCTGCCTCAGCATCCCAAAGTGCTGGATTACAGGCATGAGTCACCATGCCTGGTCACACTTCTCATTCTTTAAACCAGACCTCATTTGTCCACCTCCCCCACCCCCCGCCCCACCCCACGGACTGTCCTATAATGCCCATACAACAGGTCACTGTTTAGAAAGTGCTACAAAGTTACAAACACAGTCCCTTCTGAGCCTCCCACCAATGTTGGTGGGTACAAGGTCAAAAAAAAAAATCTCATCTAAGGGGCATAGGAGACTTTTTAGTTAGAGGGCCCAATTATAGTCCTCCTGAAAAGATGCCAAAAGTCCCCTTAAACACTTAGCAAAGATTCAAGAAAGATGAATCTCACATTCTTTGTATGGGAAATGAGGAACTTGACATCTTCAATATAATGGATTCCACTAAAATAAGATGACGATCAATAGGAACCAATTAAAAAAATACTTGACTAGCTGTTACTGAAAGGCTGAAATTCAGCTGACATAAGCAGTATTAATATTGAGCTAGAAAATAATTCGCATTGAATTCAGCCCAACTTTTGTTTTCTGATTTGGGTCTCTTCTAAATTTTTTTTTTCTTCTGGACATTGGGAACAATCCAATTTGAAGGCCTCAATGCCCAAATCTACACTCTTGTTTTATTCTATATCCTTGGTTTCTTTTTTTTTTTTGAGATGGAGTCTGATTCTGTCGCCCAGGCTGGAGTGCAGTGGCGTGATCTTGACTCGATGCAAGATCCGCCTCCTGGGTTCATGCCATTCTCCTGCTGCAGCCTCCCGAGTAATTGGGACTACAGATGCCCGCCCCCACGCCCGGCTAATTTTTTTGTATTTTTAGTAGAGACGGGGTTTCTCCGTGTTATCCAGGATGGTCTCGATCTCCTGACCTCGTGATCCACCTGCCTCAGCATCTCAAAGTGCTGGGATTACAGGCGTTAGCCACCGTGCCCGGCCCACACCTAGGTGATTTTTAAAGTTCTTCTAGTAGAGACAGGGTCTCACTATGTTGGGTCGCCGTGTTTGATGTCAGTTTTCCCTGCCAGAATCTACAATCTCCTTGATCACCATTATATCCCAACGTAGAGCTCAGTACCTGGTACAAAGCACATTTGATCAATATTTGCTGAATAAAGAAATAAAAATGAAGAGGCACTCCAGCCTGGGCAACAGAGTGAGATGGTCTCAAAAAAACAAAAACAAAAACAAAAAACGACTGGAAAGGAGATGAGGGTGCTTGTGAAGCCATATTATATGACACGCTCTGTGCTAGGACTTTTATATACCTTGTCTCATCTCTTCATCTCATACAATCCTTACAAGTATCTCAAAAGTGGGGAAATCCCCATATAACTGAAGACGAAGGCAGTTCAGAAGTTCACTGATTTGCCCTAAGGTTCCTCAATTGGCAAACGTCAGGCCAATGATCCAACCCCAGGTATGTTTGGCAGTGAAGGACCAGTTGAGTCATAGCTGCAAGTAACCACCCTGCAGTGGTCCCTATCTTGGCCGTTAGCTTACATTGACATTTAACACTCAAATTTACTCAGTAACACCAGCTATCATGTTTTCCACTAAAACTCCACAGCATTCTGGCAACTTTTCTATTTTAGAGCAATAAAGTAAATTGTTAGCATCCCTTTGACATATAAATATTTCTACAAATAGTAATTCTCTAGCCATTCATTTGGAGTATTTAAAACTCAACATTCATAGCACATTTTATGTGACAAAGAACTTATGTTCAGAACACAAAAATAAGTCTTACGTCTTCATTAAAAACGGGTGAAGAATTTGAACAAACATTTGCAAACTAAAATACAAATGAAATACACTCAACATCATTAATCATCAAGAAAATAAAATTATGATATAATCACTACATATGCACCACAGTGATTAAAATTTTTTTAAGTTAAGCCACGTGACCCAACCAGGTGCATTCACTCAAGAGAAACGCAAATATATGTCCACTCAAAGACTTGCACATGAATGTTTAGAGCAGGTTTATACTGAATAGCGCAATGTGAAAAAACCCCAAAATCTAGCAAAGGATGAAGGGAGAAATAAACTGTGGTATATACATACAATAGAACACTACTCAATAATAAAAAGGATTATATTCCTGATACATGCAATATGGGTGAACCTTAAAAATATCATGCTGAGCAAGAGAAGCCAAACACAAGAGAACATGTTGTTATGATTTCACGTACATGAAACTTTAGTAAAGACAAGCCTAATCCATAGTGACAGAAAGCAAATCAGTAACTGCTGACAGGGGCAAATGAGGAGATGATCCCAAGGGAACCTTCTGGGGTAAGACGCTGTTCTGTATCTTGATCCTATTGGTGGTCACACAAGTGAAGACATGTTAGAACTCATCAAACCATACACTTAGAATGTGTAATATAAACCTCAATAAAGCAAAATTTAAAAAAAACCACCTTTAATTTTCTCTTACAAAAAAAAAAGGAAAACCACTTAACTTTAATTTTCTCCAACAACTGATTCTGGTACACAGTATACCTTAATGCCTGCATCCATGGCCTCACGTCATGCTGTTTACATGAACGTAAAGCTTCGCCGAAGAGTGGAATAAGACAGTCCTGCCAGAGAAAAACCAAAATTAGTCAACGTAAAACAGGCTGTTGATATGTTTGCAGATATATAGCAAGTCTTAAGTCCAAGACTGCAATATAGTTTGGCTACTTCAGATTGATTGCAGTAGTTTTATCTATTACACTACACCCTTACATCATTTATCTTCTACTCACAAGAGGCAAGCACACAGTAAGAGAAAGCCTTTTGTTTTGAAGGGAAACCTTCTTCAGAATATTAAGTCTAATTTATCAATATACTTAATAAAGCACATTACAAAAAAAAGTCACAGCACATTTACTATAAAGCAGACTGCAGAAAAACATTACAACTAATGCTTTATTATGAAGTTCTCGAAGATCACCATTCATTCAGAAGCTCCCATCTCTGGTCGAACTTTACCCCATTTAGGATGAAGAGGAGAGATCTTTGTTTGCAGCAAATCTAAAATTTATGTAATCCGCCTAAAGGAACTGTCTTTACATACACCACCTCCCACCCCAAAAATAGAAGAAAAAACTGAGCAATTTGCCATCCTTGAGATTATCTCAGGTTCTTCCATCTGCCCCATGTACTTCCCAAATGAAAGACTGCCTGAAAACAGCATGTTAGATTTCTGGATTTACCAGCTTGCCCAACTACAAATCCTATTCCAAAAAACTCAAAAAATAAGGTCTTTGTTCTACACTAATGACCATTAATAGTCATAAGAGTGTGCTTGTAAAAATATACAGACCTCTGTTGAAAGTCTGTTAGAAACTGTGGTCTCCAAAGCAGATGAGCAATACAGCTGCAAGGTACTTAGAACTGGCAAAGACTGTGAAACTGTTAAAGTAGAAAGTCTCAGAGGTCCAATAGCGATGCGGGATGTTTGCTTCAAGTACCTTACCACATTTCTGAAACAAAATATTTACTGTCAATTAATAAAAATTACAATTCATAACCACTCAAAGAATAAAGCAATTGGTAAGATGCTATCAAACTGACATCCAAAGTTAGGGGGCAGTAAGAGGAGCAGCCTGCTCTATAATAAAATGATATTAGCAAGTCAAGACATTTGCTTTTGGGGATTTTTACATTTTATTTCATTTCAACCTCAGTTTTTGTTGGCAAGCAGCATTCATATATCATATGACTTCTACAACTAAAATGAAGCTATTAGCACTAGTATTTAGTAATCTAGTAACTCTCCTTCCAGCCCTCTTCACCCCATGTATGTTTATCACATGATATACACAATGTACATTTACCTCCGTAAGAGTAAACTTACTCAGTTATAGACTGCCACTTCTGATCTTGTTCTATTGGGTTTAAAGCAGTTGCCAAACAAACAGAACTTCTTAACAATGGAACTTCAACAGATTTCTGAGGTTCCCTTGGATCTGGACTTAACATGTTATGAAGCAGTTTTTTCATGTCTACAGAAGTTAAATGAAATGTCATTAAGTTAATGTGCTTTATTATAAATTTTGATTTATGTTTGGCATTATTAAAAACTAATCACCAATGAACAGCTCCTTTAATATTTCAGGCAGTTAAACACTATAAGCATTACTGAGAGCTATATAAAAATCATACCTCATACAAAATTACTGTACCTCAGACCCTTAAAAAGCAGTTGCCTTCAAAGGCTCAAAAATCAGTAAGTCGAGGTCAGGCGTGGTGGCTCACGCCTGTAATCCCAGCACTTTGGGAGGCCAAGGTGGGTGGATCACGAAGTCAGGAGTTCAAGACCAGCCTGGCCACGATGATGAAACCCTGTCTCTACTAAAAATACAAAAAATTAGCTGGGCACGGTGGCAGACACCTGTAATCCCAGCTACTCAGGAGGCTGAGGCAGGAGAATCGCTTGAACTCAGAGGGCGGAGGTTGCAGTGAGCCGAAATCGCGCCACTGCACTCCAGCCTGGGCAACAGAGTGAGACTCTGTCTCAACAAAAAAGAAAATCGGTAAGTCAATCTACTATTTAAGGGGACAAATCTAGACCTGCATTAGCAAATCTTGCTCAATCCAGAATACTCATTAAACTTTTTAATAACATTTTATAAAGTGTTCCATTTGTGATAAAGAACTTAATGAGCCACATCAAGATGAAAATCAAGAAAAATATTTAGCTGAAACACTACTTTGTCCTTTGTCAAACAAAATGGCTAGATAAATCTCAAAGTATTAAGGTGGTCATTTTTTTTATTTGACTTAATTTTAAGTGCTTTTCATTTCCCAAATCAAACATAAATAGGGCAGCCCTAAATTTGTTGCTTCACATGGGATTCTGCCCCCCCAAAAATGTAAAATAACTTCCAGATTTTCCAGTAAAATATACTAAGCCAAACATTTTGAGCAACTTGTCCACTAAAATAACTTTAAAACTATTTTCTCAAATACCTACCTATTTTTTCTTTTGATCCTCCAGCAAGTAGATTGATATTTTCTCCTGGTAACAATTCTAATTGCTCGGTACATTCGACAAATTTTCCAGACTCAAAGCTGCTTAATGATCTGTAATTAAAATATTGGTTAGCTTGTATTCCTATGCAGCCTGTGGAACCATTAAAAAAAACAAACAAAAACAGAACAAATCCTAGGAAGACAGCAAAGTACACAGCATTTTTCTGACAAAATTCCTTCCACGAGGATGCCATTATTTTGGTTTTTATGTTGAAGATGTGACTACCACTTAATTAGTACTCAAATTGGAGTGGCAAACCAGAAAGTCACAGCTACAGACTTTCGGTGGAGCTGACTCGCCCCTGTGTCTCCTTCCTGTTTTCATGTGTTGCAGCCTGTTCTCTTCAGAGCCTAACACACTGACAGTAGACCTCTGCAGGACAACTTTGACATCCAGTTCTCTCCAAGCTGCCAGTGAGCTCCCTGTGCAGCCTCACTCCTCACCTACAGCATGAGCCCTTGCAGCTCTCCCAGCATCACAATCTTGTATCTCAGTCCTGGCTTCTTTCACTGCTGGCATCCCTCCGTCTCTCCCTTTTTCACCTACTTTTCTTTTTTCAAAGAATTCTTCTCTTTCATCTGCCTATATGAAAAATAATGACACCTCTGAAATTCTTTCCTGTAGTCCTGCAGCATCAATGCCAGGAAGACAGGCCTCATCCTTCCAGCTTCTATGCTGCTCCTTTCAGATCCCTTTCCCTGTCCCCATTTTCATGACACGGGCTCTCCAGCCAGGAAGAAGACACTGTTTCTCACTCTCTCTCTTTTCCATCTTTGCCTGTCCCTCTCGCTGTGTAACTTCCCTTATAACTCAGCCTGAGGCCAGTGCTAGAAAGGCACATCACCTGACTTATTCTGTGCCTGATTCTACCTAGATCAGTGCAACCACTGGCTTCTCAGGGGGACCCTTGAGTACCGGGCACTGATGAACTGCTGCCAACACAGTCATCATTTCTGCCATTAAAAGGTCCTAAGCTCTCTCCAGTGGCAGGTTCCTCAAGTCCCCACTATGCTCTATAATGCCCTATGCTTTCAGCTAATGACTCAGTCCTCAGAAAAAAACAAACAAATAAACAAAAAAACACAGGCTTTAATTTCCTCTACCCCTACCCCCAATCCACCATACACTGCCAAAATTCTGTCTATACCAACTTTGACTGCTTTCCTTGAGGCAGAGAAAAGGTGAGGGCCAGTTAATCTATCAATGTTCTTTCTCCTGTTTCTTCAACCTCTGCTTCCTAGTGGCTCCTTCCCCTTGGCCAAAAGAACATAATCTCTCCAACATGTAAAATAAACATCTCATATTTCCCTCCAGCAACAGCTTCCTATCCTCGACTTCAAGAAAAACTCACTGACCAAATAACTTACCTCAAGCTTTTCATTTTCAAATGTCTCTACCACTCAATAGTATTCAATCTAGCTTCTTCTGTCTCTCTACAAAACTCTTTTTCCTTATAATCCCTAGAGCATCTGACAAGGCTGACTACTCCCATCTGGATGTCCTATATCTAGGACACTTCCCTTCTCAATGTCCCTGTATTTTTTTGAATGGCTTCCTCTTCTATCCTTTCACAAAAATGTTAAACTAGGATTCTGACCCAGGCCTTCCTTCCTCTTCACTCACTATTCTGCAGAGGCTTCTCTCTGGTTTGGTTGCTTACAAAGGCTCTAGAGTATAGAGACTGAAAAGGAAAGAGGGCCTTTTCTGTGTACTAATCATCTGCAAATCTCTCAAGCTTAGACTTTCTCCTTAGTTCAAAATCCAATTCTTAACAGCTTACCCAACAATCTCGTCTGCATATTTCATTAGAAATCTTAAAACATGGCTTGTTCTCTGTGTGCTCCTACTCCAGTTAATAGCATTGTTTCTCTTCCCTCTACCATTGCCCCCATAAATTAATGGTCTCCATGCTTCCATACTTGCCCCCCACCTCCAGTCTCTTCACCATAGCAGAATGAACCACCAAGTCAGATCACAACACATCTCTGTTCAAATCCCACCTGAAATTTTCAGTCTTACTAGAATAACAGCCAAAGTTCTTTTCTCAGTTCCCAGCTACTTCTCTGCCCTTATATCCTACTGTTTAAGGCGCTCCTAAACACACAGGCCTCCCAGCTATTTCCAGAACACTCCAAGCCCATCATTCTCACATCAGGTCTAGGCCCAAAGGGCATCCTGATGGGCATGTCTTAACCTTGTGTCTTCCCTCCAAAGAAGGTCAGCTTTACCTAACTGCTTTCCTTATGGCACAGAAAAGGTGAGTGAGGTCCAATTAATCCTTCTATCAATAATCTTTATCTAATCTTTGCTTTAAAAGGTTGGAATAGCGCCCACATCTGATCATGTACAAAAAGTGGGAGATAGCGCCCACATCTGATCATGTACAAAACAAAGTAAGTTTATGGCTTCTCCAAAATAAGCACAAGCATACAGAGTTTATCCTTCAAAACACGGGTATTTGGACATTTTTAAATTAAAATTACAGATTGGAAGGGATCTAGTACACTACACCTGGGACAAATACTTTTTTGTGAAGTCAGTAAAGCCGTTGCGTGCAATATAGCATCTCTATGCAATGCAGCAACTCCTCGTCTATCGCTACAGTAAGAAAACAGCCACAGGTCAGGTGTTGTGGCTCACACCTGTAATCCTAGCACTTTGGGAGGCTAAGGTGGGCAGATCACTTGAGCCCAGGAGTTTGAAACCAGCCTGGGCAACACAGCGGGACCCCATCTCTACTAAAATTACAAAAATTAGCTGGGCATGGTGGCGCACACTTGTAATCCCAGCTACTCGGGAGGCTGAGGCAGGAGAATCGCTTGAACCTGGGAGGCAGAGGTTGCAGTGACCCGAGATCATACCAATGCACTCCAGCCTAGATGACAAAGTTAAGACTCTCTCTCTCAAAACAAAACACCAGCCACACACAAAACACAGGAATGAGAGTACCTGTGTTCCAAGAAAACTTTCTTGAGTCGGAGTCTCTCGCTCTGTTGCCCAGGCTGGAGTGCAATGGGGCGATCTCAGCTCACTGCAACCTCTACCTCCGGGGTTCAAGCAATTCTCCCTGCCTCAGTCTCCCAAGTAGCTGAGATTACAGGTGCCCATCACCACGCCCTGCTAACTTTTGTATTTTTTTAGTAGAGATAGGGTTTCACCATGTTGGCCAGGCTGGTCTTGAACTCCTGAGCTTGGGTGATCTGCCTGTCTCAGTCTCCCGAGGGATTACAGGCGTGAACCACTGCGCCCAGCCCAACGAGAACTTTCTTTACAAAAACAGGCACTAGTGTTGTGATGGTTGTACACTTCTGTGAATATAGTAAAAATCAGTGAAGTATACACTTAAAATAACAGACAAAAAACAGGTGCTGGGCTGTATTTGGCCCACAGACCATAGTTTGCTGATCTCTGGTCTAAACAGAGCCCTTTGTATGTGCCTTTTGTGGAAGTAGACTGTATTTCCTCAATTTTCCATATACTGCAAATGGCAAGGTGCCCTGTTCAATAAGGAAACAAAGGTACACCCTGCCACCCTACCCCTTTTCCATCCATCTTTTTCCTTTACACTGCCAAGACACTCCATTCCACCTGACTGCCCCATCCCCACCTACTTTCTCCTTATTTCTAGAGTACAGGACATAAACATCTTTGAATCTGTAAATAATGTGAATAATTTTCCTCAAAAATCAAGCTTTCATGTTTGAAGAAGAGTTTATTGTGACTTCAAACATAAGCTGTAACTGGTAATAAGCGAAGCAGCTATGGAATTATACAAGGCAATCCAATCAAACAACACGGAGCACATTGAAGCGCAAACATCAAATTTTACCTTCTTCCTCCTAAAAACTTTATTCCCTAATTACATCCATTTCTTTCTTTCTTTCTTTCTTTTTTTCTTTTGAGACAGAGTCTAGTTCTGTAGCCCAGGCTGGAGTGCGGTGGTGTGATCTCAGCTCACTGCAACTTCCACTTCCTGGGTTCAAGCAATTCTCCTACCTCAGCCTCCAAAGTAGCTAGGATTACAGGTATGTACCACCACCCCTGGCTAATTTTTCTATTTTTAGTAGAGACGAGCTTTCACCATGTTGGCCAGGCTGGTCTCAAACTCCTGACCACAAGTGATCAGCCCGACTTGGCCTCCCAGAGTGCTGGGTTTACAGGTGTCAGCAACCGTGCCCAGCCTACACCTATTATTTTCTATTAAAAATAATGTTTTTCAACTCTGTGTGGTCCAATAGGAAGAAGAAATACACAAACCATAAACAATAAATACAAATCAAGAGCAGGGCCACGTCGAATTACTTAAAAAAAAAACACACACGGGCTGGGCGCGGTGGCTCGTGCCTGTAATTCCAGCACTTTGGGAGGCTGAGGCGGGTGGATCACCTGAGGTCAGGAGTTTGAGACCAGCCTGACCAACATGGTGAAACCAAGTCTCTACTAAAAATACAAAAATTAGCCCGTCGTAGTGGCAGGTGTCTGTAATCTTAGCTACTCGGGAGGCTGAGGCAGGAGAATTGCTGGAACCCGGGAGGCAGAGGTGGCAGTGAGCCGAGATTGCACCACTGCACTCCAGCCCAGTTGACAACAGCATGACTCTGTCTCAAAAAAAAAAAAAAAAAAAAAAAAAAGCCCCCCACCCCCACCACCACCAAAAGAAAGACTACAGGTTGAGTATCCCTTATTCAAAATGCTTGGGACCAGAAGTGTTTCAGACTTTGTATATGTTTGGATTTGAGAATACTTGCATACATATAAAATGAGATATGTGGGGGATGGGACCCAAGTCTAAAGACGAAATTCACTTATGTTTCATAGACACCTTCTATTCATAGCCTGAGGGTCATTTAATGCAATATTTTAAATAATTTTGTGCATACAACAGTTTGGACTCATCACATGAGGTCGGGTGTGGGATTTTCCACTTGGGGCATCATACTGGTGCTCAAAAAGTTTCAAATTCTGGAGCATTTTAGATTTAGGATTTTCAGATTAGGGATGCTCACCAGTAAGTGTTATGAAAATATTCCAAACTCCGGCTGGGCATGGTGGTGCCCACCTGTAATCCCAGCATTTTGGGAGGCCAAGGCAGGTGGATCACCTGAGGTCAGGAGTTCACAACCAGCCTGGCTAACATGGTGAAAACCCATCTCTACTAAATACAAAAAAATTAGCCAGGCGTGGTGGCGCATGCCTGTAATCTGAGCTACTTGGGAGGCTGAAACAGGAGAATCGCTTGTACCCGGGAGGCGGAGGTTGCAGCGAGCCAAGATCGCGCCATTGCACTCCAGCCTGGGCAACAAGAGTAAAACACTATCTCCAAAAAAAAAAAAAGTATTCCAAAATCCAAAATCGAAAACACTTCCAGTCCCAAGTATTTCAGATAAGGAATATTCAACCTGTATGAATGTTCCTAGGGAAAAAGAGACAGCCAAAATATAAGACCATGTATAAGAACTAACTTCAGTAGACAGAAAGAAAAAAGTACCAGGGGAAGAAGAAAGAGACCGCATTTTAAAACAACTATACAAATTTGAGCTGTAAGAAACACTGACATTTTCTATAAGCATGCTAGAGCAAATAGGAGAAATTCATAAGACGTTTTCTAGAAAATAAAACTAATATAAAAAAACTTACCAAGATTTGTCAAGGAAAAAGAAGAAAAGTTAAATATAATGGCAAGAAAACATTCCTACCAATTTTATTTATCCAGGCATGTCTTAAATATGGCTGTTTGTTACATACAGTGATTCTACAGACATGTTGACATGACAGTGAAATACATAAATATGTAATGAGAAAAGGCTTAACTGTGGATAAAACAAAGTCATTACAATTAAAGACTCACCCCAATTAGTGAGTTTTTGGCATTTCCAATTGTAGTCAGGGCACTGAGGTCAAATTTAACTACAAATTTTGCATTGTCTACACTGAACACATGATTCTTAAAAGCCTCATGTTTTATTTCAGAACAGGCCTCAGGAAGTTGCAGACTGTGCAGGAGGTTGTTTAGGGCACAAGTCATTTCTCCCAATATTAACTTATAGGCAGTCTCCAAAACAGGAATATTCTTCAAGCTGAGCATTGCTTGATAAACAGCACGGGCTACAGCAACAACCTGAAAAACAAAAAATTCAAGGAAGTGATAAATGGAAAATAAATCTTCTAAAATTATATGGAAAATAAATCACTATCTGTATTAGTGCTGATGATACAAATAAATTTAAGATCGATCAATTCACTGTCCGTAGCACTTAATATTTTAATTTTTTAAAAGCCAATCAGAAAACTGACACAGATCAGTATGCTATTTCAAATCTATTAAGTTTTATCACAAATAAAGAGTACTATAAATGAAAACTGTCAATAGGAAATTTCCAAAATGGCCGTTTTTGTTTTTTTTTTTTTAAATAATCAACATCAAAAGACATATGCAAATAGCAGTTTAAGACTGGGTTTCTTAAATCTACCAGGAAAGTCTGTGGTGGATTTGACTAGGGGGTGGTTGAAAAGCCAGTCATTTTTGTTTACCAAATATACAGTACTTCTTAATTTATAACTTTATAAATGTGTCAACTTGTTTTACCCTTATGAAAATTTAATAAATTTAATAACAGCAAAAGATGCATAGTTTGAAAAGAGTATCTGGCACACCATTCATGAAAGTATTCAGTATGATTATCAAGAAATATAAATTTAAAAGAACAAATACAATCACTATATTCTAAATCAAACATTTCACATTTCACTCAATTTCACTTATATAGCCTGGTAAGCAACTTTAGGTCCGACTCTTCAGTGACTCAAGTTGTCAAAATTCATTATCAGTGTATTACTTACCTCTTTTTCTTTATGATAACGCAAGAATAGTAGTTTAGATGATGGTATAAACAGTTTTTCTACAAATGATGATGGCAGTTTCGTATTTATCTGTTCAACAACCTAAAAGAATAAAATTTTTTAAAAATGAGCTTCTCAAATTACAAAAAGACATGGAGAAACCTTAAATGCACACTGGTAAGTGAAAGAAGCTAATTGAAAAGGCTACATACTATATGACTCCAACTACATGGCATTCTGGAAAAGGCAAAATGATGGAGACAGTAAAAAGATCAGGGGTTGCCATGGGCTTAAGATGGAGGGAGGGAGGAGTGGGGAGAGGGAACGAGGAAGGAGTGGGTAGAACATAAAAGATTTTTAGGGAAGTGAAACTATCCTGTATGATACTGGTAATAGGGGAAACATGTCATTACACATGTTAAAGTCCATAGAATACATAACACAAAGTAAACTATAAAATTAGTTAATAATAATATATCAATATTCACTCCTTTGTAATAAATGTACCACACTAACACAATATGTTAATGAGGGGGAAACTGTTGGGATGAAGAAGGCATACGGGAACTCATTGTTTTCTGCTCAATTTTCTGTATATCTAAAAAAGAAAGTCTTTTAATTTAGAAAAATATATCTAAGCTATATTTTAAGGCCTTAATACTGTGACATTAAAGTGTTTAGACACCTAAATAGGACACACGTATTTTACAGTTATCATGGGCATTTTTTCACATTAGCAAAGAGAGGTGTAATTCCGGCAGAAATGCTCAGCAGAATGTCATCTAGAATTTGCTTTAAAATAATCCAGTTGGAGATGAAAGGATAGCAAAGAGGCCTAGATGAAACCAGATGGGCCATTTGTTTCTAATTATAGAAGCTGCGTGTTAAATATGTACAAATTTATTATACTATGCTCCCTATTTTTATGTGCTTCAGAATGTCCATAATAAAAGTGGGGGGAGGATATTTATGGTTAAGAAATTAAAGGAGGCCGGCCGGGTGCGGTGGCTCACACCTGTAATCCCAGCACTTTGGGAGGCCAAGGCAGGCAGATCACGAGGTCAGGAGATCGAGACCATCCTGGCTAACATGGTGAAACCCCGTCTCTACTAAAAATACAATTGTGCCACTGCACTCCAGCCTGGGCAAAAGAGCGAGACTCCGTCTCAAAAAAAAAAAAGAAAAAAAAAAAAATTAAAGGAGGCCAGGCATGATTGCTCACACCTGTAATCCCAGCACTTTGGGAGGGCAAGGCAGGAGGATCACTTGAGGCCAAGAATTTAAGGCCAGCCTAGACAATGTAGCGAGACCCCTTCTCTCCAAAAAATATAAAGGTTAGCCAGGCATGGTGGCATGCATCTGTAGTCCCAGATAGTCGGGAGGCTGAGTGGGAGAATCACTTGAGCCCAGGAGTTTGAGGCTGCAGTGAGCTCTGATTGTACCGCTGCACTCCAGCCAGGGGAATACAGCAAGATCCTGTGACCAAAAAAAAAAAGAAAAGAAAAAAAGAAAGAATCTGGTGCGAAGAGCAATGTTTCCTCAGAAAAAATGAGTAAAGCTACACTAAGACTAGCTATCAACCACTAAAAATAGAGGCCGGGCGGAGTGGCTCATGCCTATAATCCCAGTACTTTGGGAGGCCAAGGCAGGTGGATTGCTTGAGCCCAAGAATTCAAGACCAGCCTGGGCAACATGGCAAAACTCCATCTCTACAAAATAATATAAAAAATTAGCCAGGTGTGGTGGTGCACGCCTGTAGTCCTAGCTACCTGGGGGGCTGAGGTGGGAGAATCACCTGAACCCAAGAGGTCAAGGCTACAGTGAGCCAAAATCATGCCACTGCACTTCATCCTGTGCAACGGAGTGAGACCCTGTCTCAAAAAAAAATTGCATTAAAAATAAAAGTAAATAGACACTAAAATGAAAGCATAGATTATAAGACTGATGAATGTACTCTAAAAAAATTATATAATAAAGCAAAGCCCTTATTTTTTTTTCTTTTTTGGAGACAGGGCCTTTTTTGTCACCTTGGCTGAGTGCAGTGGCACAATCAGAGCTCACTTCAACCTCAAGTTCCTGGGCTTAATTGATCCTCCTCCCTCAGCCTCCCGAGTAGCTAGGACTGCAGGTGCACACCACTACACCAAGCTAATTTTTGACTTTTTGTACAGATGGGGTCTCACTACATTGCCCAAGCTGTGCCAGAATTCCTGGATGCAAGCAATCCTTCTGCTTTGGCCTCCCAAAGCGCTGGGATTGCAAGCATGAGCCACCATACCCAGACAAAGCCCTTCATTTCTTACATATCCATTTAAGGGCCTGAATAAACCAACACATTAAAAAGGAAAAGAATAATTCACATACCAGCGTGAGTAAATTCAAGACTGAGATGATATAATCGGTACCACAAGTCTGGCAATTCTCCAGTTGGTCTAATCCATATGTAACGACCATGTCACAATGTATAGTCATGCTAGGATCCAAGCTGCCGAGCAAAACACCAACACACTCATTAGCAGCTGTCAACACAGCCTCAGAAAAAAACACCTGGTTTGCAGCCGTCACACATCTCATTACTCTGTACAGAACCTGTAAATGGGGAAAACCAGCAGCTTTTTAAAAAAATTCACGTGCTTCCACAAAGCAAGAAAATACTTTTTATTTAATGCAATTTCAACTGAAAATTAACTGCTTGCCTTGCCAGCAGTCTCTTAATATTCTAGTTCTCAGTAGCTGAATAATAATGATGCCTTTACTACAATATGTAAACATGACCTTGGCTAAAAAATCCTAAAGTGCTACTATGACAGGAAATGGAATCTGCCATCCTCTATTTCCCATATACCCAACTTCGTTTCTCCCAATGTCACTAAATGGCTGAAGCTCAGAATCTTTATCATGAAATACACCACGACAGTAATGGTATTGACAGCATGGGAATAGCCTGCCCACACATACTACAAGCTAGCTCTTGGGCTTTTGGGAGTCAATCTTTCAAAACTGAACATACAAGTCACTTTAAGCTTATTAAAGTTTCTATCTACTGATGGTCTCTTTTGAAAGATAAGCACTCTCATGCTTACCACATAATATCTTCAAAAATCATATTATTTCCAATACACACACAAACAAAATCCCCCACTTCACTATAATGGCCAATTGTGTACTAAATTTCTAATAAAATAGGGGAGAAAACAGAGCAAATGTTAAAAAATATTTCTCTAATATTTAACAACCAATACATACAGGATTTTATTTAGTCTACCCATAGTTTTCATTAAAAGTATCCGTGGAGGTTGGGCATAGTGACTGACATCTATCATCCTAGCACTTTGAGAGGATTAGCTGGAAGGTTCGCTTGAGTCCAGGAGTTTGAGACCAGCCATGTCAACATAACAACACCTCATCTCTACCAAATTTGTTTTTAAATTAGTTAGGCGTGGTGGCTCACACCAGTAGTCCCACCAACTACTTGAGAGGCTGAGGTGGGAGGATCACTTAAGCCTGGGAGGTCAAGGCTGCAGTGAGCCAAGATCGTGCCACTGCACTCCAGCCTGGGCAACAGAGACCATGTCTCCAAAAAAAAAAAAAAAAAAAAAAGAGTAGGGGGGGAGAGGGCGGAGGGGGAAGCATTCTTGGCCATGCATGCACAGTGGCTCATGTCTATAATCCCAACACTTTGGGAGGCTGAGGTGGGAAGACTGCTTGAGGCCAAAAGTTCAAGACCAGCCTGGGAAACACTGAGACCCCATCTCTACAAAAATAAAAAATTAGCAGGAGCTATGCTGGGAGGATCACTTGAGCCCAAGAGATAGAGGCTGCACTGAGTCGTGATGGCACCACCCCACTTTAAAAAGAAAAAGAAAAAAAAAGCTGGGTATGGTGACACCCGCTTGTAGGGCTGAGTGAGGTGGGAAGTTCACCTGGGCCCAAGAGTTCAAGACTACAGTGAGCTATGATTGCACTACTACACTCCAGCCTGGGTGACAGAGTGAGGTTCCAGCTCCAAAAATAAATAAAAAAAATAAAAACCCCACCATTCTACCATTCTCAAAGGCCTAAAAGATCCTCATAAATCAATATACACCTATCCTATAAATTATGTCCCTTTTATTTTATGTCTGAATTAACGGCTTTTTATTTCAACTCTGTACAGTCTTCAAACAACCACCTTTTAGACATTAAAAATGAAGCAAAGATATTAAACCATTTTGAAACCATATTGGTTTAAAATACCGATATGCTGGTTTCATTTATCTTTAAGTTCTGACATTTCTGCTCAAGCACACAACTTACTATATAATCAATATCCTATTTTATTTAGCAACATGTTCAGCAAAAGTATATGCTCCTAAAAGTGAGTTTTATCCTAACGGTAAAATTTTCATCAGTTAGATTAAATTTTTTATGGCTGTATCACACATGCTTCTTTCTCCTTATTCAAAGCAGAGTACAATGCCTGGGGTTCATTTCTTGTGTCTTTTCCACTGAACCCTCATTGGATGTGCTATATACAGTGCAGCTAATGTCTGAGGCTGCTGAAGTGTGGCAATCTAGCTACCTCATTTTTAATTTGTTTATGTTCTTTGATATCAAGCTATCAAAGAATATAAAGATACACAAGTTTTCATATGAGTTCCATCTTATGCTCAGAGAAGATTACTTTCTGAGGCTTCTCCTATAGTGTGCTATTCGTAATATGTTGAAAAACTAAAAGGAAACCCAATAATTTAAAAGTAAAATTATAAGAAATATTATTTAAAAATGAAAGAATAAGATTTAAAAATTCAGAGTGGCCTTTTGTCATGGGAGGGTAGGGGAGTTGGATGAAAGGAGGATGAGATACAACAGGATTCCCTGCTTTTCTGGTTATTTAAGAAAGCAGTCAGACAATATATACATATATACATACATACATACATGCTAAACAAATGAAGGATTAATAACAGTTCACCTGGTAAAGAGAAGCATTTACAATGTAAAACAATTTTATTTTTGAATGACACTTCAAATGCCCAAAAGCACTTACATCTGTTACGTATGCCTCAGTAATTGGAGGGCCCGAATTGGGCTGAGGCGTTCCCCAATGCTCCTCAGCACAGTACTAAATACCCGGAGAAGCGCAGCCAGCTTTGGTAATGACACTGATGGAGGAGGGACGTCTTCATCCACTGATTCCCCAGAGGCCACATGGCTGAGGTCCTAGATGTGAATTCACAGCATTCTTAATAAGTAGTACATTGTTTAAAAAAAAAAAAAAAACTCTAAAATATTTCAATCAATTCATTTTAGAATAGATTTTTAGGCTTTTAGAAAGAGAACTGTGGCCCATGAGAATATTCATGACTCTGAATATAAAAATGGGTTTTACCTAATTATTTCAAAAAGCCAACATTAAACCCAATAGACAACAAATTAAGGAAATAATCTCTTAAATCAACTCAGAAAGCTGTTGGGGAAAAATAAATTCTAGCACATATGCTCTAGTTATATGTAGGTATAAATGAAGACGGAAGCTTCTGCCACTCCTGAATTAGTTTTTGGCTAAAAATCTCATTCTAGGTATTCTTTGAGCCACTCAGCTCAACAGTAAGTCCTCCAAACCAAGAGCATGCACATGAAGAGCAAAGGGAGATTACAAGACCTGGTCTACAGATGTGTAACTGAAGAAGTACGATATATGAAAAGGACAAGATTCGCAAAAACTAGGATACTAGAACCAATGTATACATCTACCTAAAATTAAGCACCAAAGTAACAGAAGAGAATGAGATCTTAAGGATAACAAGGGGAAGCATCTCTACAAACTAGAATGTGTGGCTTATGAGAGGTAGATCAGCTTTAAACGTGGGCTGTGAAAAAAGACATTCTAGGTGTGGGGGCAAAGAAAAAACAACGCAGAAGCAAAACATTTCCTTGCTTTTCTAGGAAAGAGTAAACACATCAGTACAGCTAAAGGTACTGAATTCCTGTTGACTAAAAGCAGCAAAGATGAAAAAAAACAAGATGAGGCCAAAATCTTTATGGGAGCCTTGACTGGTTGATCTGAATAGGGGAGAAACACAAAGAGATTCAGATAAGAGATGGCACAGAGTTAAGCCATGACAGTGGGGCCAGAAAAGCCAAGTACCAGTAACAGAGGCTTCAGCAGCGCTCTTAAAGCTCCTATGCTATATTCGTACAGCCACAAAAGCTGGCTGAAGCCAAGGCTTGTCCTCCAAAGTACGATTCAAGATCTCCTGTACATATGTAAGAGAAAAATCTTTAGGAGGTTTTGGTGTTTTGTGTTTTTTTATAACACAACATCAATTTGCTTTAAGACTCTGAAGACTGGGAACAAAAAATAAAAATAAATAACAAAATATGTCTTTAGAAAAATACCAGCTACCGAGAGTATGTAAAGCTTTGCGAAATACGAAGCTTGCAACGTTTCTTTTAGTCTCTCCAGTAATTCTCCTGGTAACTTAAACACATCAGAAATAAATGTTTAAAATACTGACTGGGCACGGGGGCTCATGCCTATAATCCCAGCACTTTGGGAGGCCGACGCGGCTGGATCACCAGTGGTCAGGAGTTTGAGACCAGCCTGGCCAACATGGTGAAATCCCGTCTCTACTAAAAATACAAAAATTAGCTGGGCGTAGTGGCGGGCACCTGTAATTCCAGCTACTCAGGAGGCTGAGGCAGGAGAATCATTTGAACCCAGGAGGTGGAGGTTGCAGTGAGCTGAGATCGTGCCATTGCACTCCAGCCTGAGTGACAGAGCGAGACTCCGTCTCAAAAAAAAAATTTTATTCAAAATATTGCAATGGGCTTGTAATTTCTGCTTAAATGTCAGGAGGTCTGAGCCATTTTAAAATAAATCTAGCACAATTTAAGATTTTTTCTTAACCAAAATTTTAAGAAACAGCTTTCTATATACTCACCTCAGCATATGCTTCCATGTCTTCTAGAAACTGACCAAGAAGAGGCGTAGAAAATGCAAGATCAGCTACCCAAAATGGCTCCAAACTCTGCAACCACCCTTGGAATCGCATAAGAAATTGTGAAAGGGTAGGGGGGAGAAAAAACACCAAAAAATCCAAATTAAAAAAATATAAGAGGCTTCTTTCAAAAAGTATCTGGTTTTCAAGCAGCATACCCTAAAACATGTCCTATATCATAAAATTAAGACTGCTAAACATACTGATCACGATTAACCAATACCTCTTTAATTAATACCTCTTTAATTTCTGCAGAAATTAACAGGTAAATGTTATTTCCTTACTTTTTCAGTAAATTTCATATCTATATTGTCACTACACATGACTTAAGACTAAAATGCCACAATCTACCATTGGCCTGGCTAATCCCAGGGCCACATCTAACCATTAAAGGTGTATACTCATCTCCTCAGTGAAAATGAAACAGACCACTATCACCTGAATATCTTATTTTCAAAAGTTTATTACACCAAGTAAGCTACGAGAAACTATGACACTTGAAACAAGCTGAAATGTGCAAATGAGCCACGCTAGTCATTCACTTAACTCCAAAAAAATGGGAAACAAAACCATTTCTCATTTATGACAATTTTCCAAATTAACCCTATATTTCCTTTTTTAAAAAAATAACCAGAAAAACAATAAAATGTGACAAATAACTTGGATCTTCCATTGTCCACTTCAGGGTATTGCCACTGCAATATATTCTTACCATATACTTTCCTACCAGTACAAACTACAAATAACTTGGGGAAGTCCTGTCTGTACTTACTCTACCCACCTACTAGTAATTTCCTCTGAAAATATATATTTAGCTAACAAGTCATGTTCATTTACAATAAAACATTTCTCTGAATTAGTTTTCTTGCATTATTAAAGAAATGGTATTGATAGATGGTCACTGGGGGACCACTGCTCCTCCCCGACAGTATTTAAATAACTGGTATAGGCTGCAAGACTTACCAGATACCTGCTGCGTGAGCGAAGGTTTCTGAGTATGATCTCTATGCCATCCAACTAATATACCAACTGTATCCTTGATGGAAACAAAGAGAGAGGGGGCCAATCATTTTAAGATATTACTGCCATTCACCTGTGGACCATTTCACAGCAAAAGATCCTAAAAGGAGCATCTATGTTCTACCTACTTGACATTCTAGAAACTTAGAAAGGGGAGAGGGGCAGGAAAATAAAAGAACTACATTTCTGACAACAATGAAATAGTTTATTTTCTTCAAATATTTTAAGGTACGAACGTCAGAAAGAAAAATGCGGCATTTAACCCTGGAACCTCAAATATCACTGATTATATTCAAAGGAGCACAGGCATTGTTTTCCATCTGATTCCTCAGTTCCTCACACACACAACCATCCCCCTCACCCCATGATCTGAACAGCGGAATGAGGAACTCACCCTAAAATCAGTGCTGAAAATATGAGGGTAACATCGAGCCACCAAAAGAATGCACTTAACACATCTGCAAAGCAATTCTGGTGTATCCACATTTTCAAGAATTGACTGCAGGCTGGTCATTACAAGCTTAAAAATAAAAGTTAC
Organism: Pan troglodytes; assembly: GCF_028858775.2. NCBI lineage: Eukaryota > Metazoa > Chordata > Mammalia > Primates > Hominidae > Pan > Pan troglodytes. The sequence continues at coordinate 31,285,825 of NC_072416.2, forward strand.
AAACCGTGAACATTCAACAAAATAGGGAGAAAACAAGCAAATTAGGTTCATTATTTACTAAGTGACTACATAAAAAACTGAGTATGAGACCAAGAAAAATAGATTCTGTAGTTTTAGTTAAAAAAAAAAAGAATTGACTTGTAAATCCCAACTGCTTGGGAGGCTGAGACACAAGAATCGCTTGAACCCAGGAGGCAGAGGTTGCAGTGAGCTGAGATTGCACCGCTGCACTCCAGCCTGGGAAATACAGCCAGACTCCATCTCAAAAAAAAAAAAAAAATTAATAAATAAATAAAATAAATAAATTGAAAATATTTCGCTCCACTAAGCTGTTAAGCTAAAAACAAATACTGTTTTCTCTTCTTCAATGTTTGTTAATATTAGTCCTTTGACATCAGTTAACATTAGTCCTTAATAACATCTGTTTACAATATCCCTAAATGCTCTCTTTAAGATTCTACCTGTGATTAAATTTCAAATACAAAAAAGTAAAATGGATTTGGGAAACTTTTCTATAAAGTACAACAATTACTTTGCAATCCAAAATACAAAGCAAATTTTATATAATTTATGCTTTAGTATATTAGTACTTGCTTCATATGAAAATTAAGGAAGATCAGTATGGCACCACAAATGAATAACATGCAGGCTCAGGTTACCATTATACATAAATTTTTAAAATAAATATATGGCAAAAATAAAATAATAAATAACTATTTGTCATTCCATTGAAAGAATATTTATTTTGCAGCTGTTAAAAAACATTTTTCCCTAAAAAAGGAAAAGCTGTGCTTTACATAGCAATCTTATAAAAGAAATGCTAGAATCAGAAAACCATCATTTTAGGCTGGGTGCAGTGGCTCACACCTGTAACCCCAGCACTTTGGGAGGACGAGGCAGGTGGATCACCTGAGGTCAGGAGTTCAAGACCAGCCTGGCCAGCATGATGAAACTCCGTCTCTACTAAAAATATAAAAATTAGCAGAGCACAGTGGCACATGCCTGTAATCCCAGCTACTCAGGAGGCTGAAGCAAGAGAACTGCTTGAACCTGGGAGGCGGAGGTTGCAGTGAGCTGAGATCGTGCCACTGCCCTCCAGCTTGGACAACAGAGCAAGATTACGTCTCAAAAAGAAAAAAGAAAAAAAGAAAACCATTATTTTGCAATAGCCAATGTTATAATCTACACAGGCACAGACTATCAATGCTAAAAATCATTTAAAAGACATCTTGGGGTAATTACAGAAATTTGAATATAGAACACATATGTAATAAAATTCATTTTCTTAGGTATGATTACAATATTCTTGTTATACAGAAGAAAAACCTTATTCTTGGGAGATGCATACTAAAACATTATGGGGTGAACTGTCATCATGTGTATGGTTTTCAGATGTGTGAGAAAATAAAACTGTGGCAAAATATTAGTAACTGGTAAATCTAGGTGAAGCATATATTATGAAATTATAATCGTATTTACAGGTATTTATTTTACTGGTGCATCTATCTTTCTATGAATGTGAGAATTTTCATAAGAGCTGGGAAAATATTCATAATTATGCATGCAGAATAAGCCCAAGCTGGTGGCATTCTGTTCAGTTACAGGTAATTTTCTGAATCTTCCCTCAAATTTTTCTCAAACCTCTATAATCAAGGGGGAAAATGTTTCATTTTGTTTTGCTTTTTTGAGACAGGGTTGCCTATAATGGAGTGCAGTAGCTTGACCATAGCTCACTGTAGCTTCAACCTCCCAGGCACAAGCGATCCTCCTGCCTCAGCCTCCAAATAGCTGGGATTACAGGTGCATGCCACCATGCCCGACTTATTTTTTTCCTTTTTTTTTTTTGTTTGATAGAAACAGGGTTTCATCATGTTGCCCAGGCTGGTCTCAAACTCCTGGACTCAGGCAATTCACCAGCCTCAGCCTCCCACAGTGCTGGGGTTACAGGAGTGAGCCACCATGCCCAGTTAAAAATACATTTTTTATTTAAAAAAAAAAAAAAAGAACATTCCTTATATTTCCTTTATATTTTTTAAACTACATACCCAAAATAAAGCATATCAAAAACTGTTAAAAAAAAAAAAAACCCTAATATCAGATATTCCAAACACAACAATACCATAATTTAATCACTTAAAATCTTACTCAAAACTAAATCAATGATCTTTTAGGCCAGGTGTGGTGGCTCATGACACTAATCACAGTACTTTGGGAGGCCGAGGCAGGAGGATCACTTGAGGTCAGGAGTTCAAGACCAGCATGGCCAACACAATGAAACCCCATCTCTACTAAAAATACAAAAATTAGCCAGGCTAATGGCACACTCCTGCAATACCAGCTACTCGGGAGGCTGAGGCAGGAGAATCACTTGAACCTGGGAGGCAGAGGTTGCAGTGAGCCGAGATTATGCCACTGCACTCCAGGCTGGACAACAGAGCAAGACTCTGCATCAAAAAAAAAAAAAAAATGAATGATATTTTAATATATTCAGATACACAAATATGAAATAAAACTAAGTAGAGCTGCTATTCATTTACACATAATTATCTTATACCATTTGGAATAAGAATTTGGGGCACGTTAGCAAACCAAAAGGCTCAGAAAGAAGTTGTGATAGTTAGTTCTTGTCTCCCTCTACAAATGTGAAGCACTCTTCTATCCGGCATTACTAGTGGAGTTCCTATTTTCAACTTTGCAAATCATTCTGGTCCTAAGCAATCTCAAAAACAACATTTCTAAAAACCAAAGAGGAAAAAAATCTTTTTTTTTTTTTTTTTTTTTTTTTGAGACAGAGTCTGGCTCTGTCTCCCAGGCAATGGTGCGATCTCGGCTCACTGCAACCTCGGCCTCCCGGGTTCAAGCGATTCTCCTGCCTCAGCCTCCTGAGTAGCTGGGACTACAGGCGCGTGCCACCACGCCCGGCTAGTTTTTGTATTGTTAGTAGAGACGGGGTTTCACCATGTTGGCCAGGATGGTTTCGATCTCTTGACCTCATGATGTGCCCGCCTCGGCCTCCCAAAGTACTGGGATTACAGGCATGAGCCACCGTGCTTGGCTGAGGAAAAAAAATCTTAAAACTAAGTTATTTCAAATCTAACTTCAACGTGTATCTTTTTTTTTTTTTTTTTTTGAGACAGAGTCTCGCTCTGTCCCCCAGGCTGGAGTGCAGTGGTGCGATCTCGACTCACTGCAAGCTCCGCCTCCCAGGTTCACGGCATTCTCCTGCCTCAGTCTCCCAAATAGCTGCGACTACAGGTGCCCGCCACCACGCCCAGCTAATTTTTTTTGTATTTTTAGTAGAGATGGGGTTTCACTGTGTTAACCAGGATGGTCTCAATCTCCTGACCTCATGATCCGCCTGCCTCAGCCTCCCAAAGTGCTGGGATTACAGGCGTGAGCCACCACACCCGGCGTGTAAGCCAATTTTTTAGAAGAAATCTCTCCCTCTCTCTCCACATATATGCATATATGTATGTAGCACTGATCCTTGAACAGTGTATCCTTTACTCAAACTGAGAAAGAGGAATTTTTAAAACATATTTCCTATCAGTAGATAACCCCTATTCTATGTTTCCCTTCTTCAAGCTCCTCTCCAAGGACATGTGTTAAGGGACAATTTTCTTCCCAAGTACATCATGCATTTTTCCCCCCTCATTCTTACCTGCATTACAGATGAAAAGGCTTTCTTTTCTCCCACAGTCTCTAGTGCTTTGTAGGCGGCACATAAGTAGAGGAGTTTAACTTCATCTTTTGCAGATGAGCTAAATTTGCTAAAAATCCACTTGAAGATCTTCTCAGCCTCATAGCTCAGAGAAGCACAAAGAAGGCCGAGACAGCCAGCTCCCTCCTGTCTCAACTCCTGAAGCAATTCGCTACTGTGTTTATTTTAATGCAAACAAAAAACACACACAAAAGGCTTAAGTTTTCTATGATGACACGAGTAATACATCTTACAAAAGAATGTCTTAAGTGGTTTTTTAAATTTCTATTCAAACTACATAAAAGGTTGAAATTTTCTCCACTCTAAATACTACATTCTGTCTAGCCTGCATTGCCCTCAAGTATCTGTCGGACATTACTTTCTTTTTACAAAATCAATTATTTACAAACAGTGAGGGAAGGCCCAAAAATGCTAAATTCCGTCTCAAACTGTATTAAATAACTCTCAGAAAAGGGCAGCAACAAATAATTAGATAAAACACTCTATACATAACTACATTCTACATAATATCCAATATGTAATGACTATAAAATAAAAAATGGTAATAGTTAAATACAGAAACTTAAAAGGATAACAGTAATGATTTACATAGAACTTTAATAAGTAACTCTATAAAACAAAACCATCAAAAGGCACTAAGGTTTATGACCAGCTGAGATAAATTTTGGGTACTTGCCAACACTGCAAATCTTTGGGAATCACCATAACAAAAAATGACCACACACCTCTGGAGACTCTAATAGCCAGAGAATATATGGTTTGGATCCACTCTTACCCAAAGAAGGAAATTCCTTTTTACCTCTATTCTCTAAGCAGTTTCAAATTCTCTAGTTTACAAAAACTTATTTTATTCTTCATGCCTGCATCAAGAGTTTATGCCATTCCATAAGTCAAGACTCAGTTATCCAGTGAGACTAGCAAATTAAAAAAATAAAATATTCCAGCCAGGCACGGTGGCTCATGCCTGTAATCCCAACACTTTGGAAGGCTAAGGTGGGTGGATCACCTGAGGTCAGGAGTTTCAGACCAGCCTGGCCAACATGGTGAAACCCTGTCTCTACCAAAAATACAAAAATTAGCTGGCAGTTGTGGTGCACGCCTGTAGTCCCAGCTACTCGGGAGGCTGAGGCAGGAGAATCACTTGAACCCGGGAGGTGGAGGTTGCAGTGAGCTGAGATCGCACCACTGCACTCCAGCCTGGGCGACACGGTGAGACTCTGGCTCAAAAAATAAATATTCTTTTCAAGTGGATTCCATTTGTATTCAACCGTAATTAACACATAATTACTGCAGATAAAAATGACAAGACCCACTGAAATGTCAATAAATGTTCATAAACAAAGCCAGTGGGTTTGTCTTCTTGTGTATTGTTAAGTAATTTCTAAAAATATATTTTAAAGTCATTTAAACCGAACCATTATTAGTTACTTACCTTTCATTAAGCACGTCATGTACAGCAGCCAAGATATTATCCAATTGTTTAACTAGTACCTTTAAGAGAAAACACATTTAGAAAAACTTCAAATTCCTATACTTTTAATAGCATTGTGTCCTTTTTTACTTGTCTTCCCCTCCAAATTATAATTCAACAGTGCTTTACTTTCTCTATTATTCCCACTCCCCAATGAGCATGTATCAGGAATGTCATGTTTCCTTTCAGCCTATGAAAGAAATTCACCCACTGGAAACATAGAGCTGTGATCATCAACAAAAAAATAAACTCAAAAAGCTTGTTTCATTTACTTTGAAATCCATTTGAAAAATTGACTGATGGATGGAGGGATAGATGGAGAGATATGTGACAAGGCAGTATTTAGGGTAAAATGTTAACGACAAAAATTAGATGACGGGTTTAACAGATTCAATGTCAAATTCTTTCAACTTGCTATATATTTGAAACTACTCATAATAAAATTTGGAAGGAGGAGAAACTTGCTTTGATCCAAGTGTCATCTGCCTCACTAGACCATTTTCATTAATTTTCTCCTGCTCATTGTCAAGTTCTTTTTTTTTTTTAAGATGGAGTTTCACTCTTTTCGCCCAGGCTGGAGTGCAATGGCGTTGATCTCAGCTCACTGCAACCTCCGTCTCCTGGGTTCAAGCGATTCTCCTGCCACAGCCTCCCATGTAGCTGGAATTACGGTCATGTGCCACCACGCCCAGCTAATTTTGTATTTTTAGTAGAGATGGGGCTTCACTATGTTGGGCAGGCTGGTATCGAACTCCTGAACTCAGGTGATCCACCCACCTTGGCCTCCCAAAATGCTGGGATTACATGCATGAGCCACCACACCTGGCCCATATCAAGTTCTTAATTGGTGTAAAGAAAGTGAAGAAAAAAATTTAACCCTTCCTATACTTTGTTACATTTCTGTTGTTGTTTTAAGAGACAAGGACTCCCTCTGTCGCCCAGGTTGACATGCAGAGGTGTGATCATATCTCACTGCAACCCTGAATTCCTGGGCTCAAGTGATTCTTCCACCTCAGCCAGGTGTAGTGGCACATGCCTGAAGTCCCAGCTACTCAGGAGGCCACAGCGGGAGGATAGCTTGAATCCAGGAGTTTGAGACTACAGTGAGCTATGATTGTGCCACTGCACTCCAGCCTGGGCGACAGAGCAAGATCTTGTCTTTAAGAAGAAAAAGAAATTACATATTAGAGAGCATTAAGTTCTTGATCATCATAATACAGACTTTCCCCATTCTTAAACTACTCAAGGTAGCATTACCTAGTTTATTATGGAAACACAAAAATCCTCATATTTCCAAACATACTATACTTACCAGCTTATTTTCTGGTTGCTGAATAAATTCTTTCAACTGCTTTACAGTAGCCAATCTTCGGTCTCGGTCGTTTTCCGGGGTGATCCTCCGAAGAAGATTTGACAGTCGAGACTCATCACAATAAGACATCGATCTCTCTGTGAATATATAAACATTTTGTTGTCCACTGAGTATACATAAGCAAAGGAATTTTTAAATTTTAAAATAATTTTTAAATTTTTAAAATTAAAAATTATTTAAATAATAATTAAATTATTATGGTGGCTCATGCCTGTAATCCCAGTACTTTGGAAGGCGGGTAGATCACATGAGTTCAGGAGTTTGAGACTAGCCTGGGCAACATGGTGAAACCCTGTCTCCACAGACACACAAAAAATTACATAAACTAGCCAGCCAAGGTGGTGTGCACCTGTAGTCCCAGCTACTCGGGAGGCTGAGGCAGGAGAATCACTGGAGCCCCTGAGGCGGAGGTTGCAGTGAGCCGAGATCACCCCATTGCACTCCAGCCTGGGTGACAGAGCAAGACCCTCTCTCAAAAATAAAATTACATCAAAAGTCACAGTCCACTGGTCAATAAAAGCTCAGGGAATATAGGTCCTATCGCTCTTTTGTTCAACTCTGTATTCCAAATCCCAGCAGAGTGCCTGGCACATAACAGACCCTCAAAAAAATATTTGCTGAAGGAAACGAGAAATGAATAACCCTAGGCCAACTGAACACCTCATTCCAGAGGACTGGCTGGGAGAGAAAAAAGAAAGGCCTTAGTAACAACTTTCTTTGGGTCCATTCCAAACTGTTTTCAACATGCAGGTAAAGAGCCTGGGTGTAGGTAAATTAAACAACTTCCAAGGGGTATGGATAAAGTCTCAATCGAGTAAAAACAGGATATAGGCTTCTACTTATCATCTAGGTATCCCACTGGAGGAAAGCCTCTTATTCACATTATCATCATTTCCCTGGGATGAAGTTTTGGGGAGCCATAATCACACATTTAGTTCAACAAATGTCTAATTATCATCTACCACATGCAAGGCATGCCTCCACTAGAAAGGTAGCAAACCACAACTTTTCTCCCCTTATTTTTTAATCACAAGAACAAGCAAACAATAGTGAATACTATTAGTATATTAACGATGCCTTTAACAACTAGATTTTTGCTGGGCGAGGTGGCTCTTGCCTGTAATTACCCAGCACTTTGGAAGGCCAAGGCAGGCAGATCACTTGAGCCCAGGAGTTCAAGACCAGCCTTGGCAACATGGTACAACCCCATCTCTACGAAAAATACAAAAATTAGCTGGGCACAGTGGCCCAGCTACTCAGGAGGCTGAGGTGGGAGGATCGCTTTAGCCTGGGAAGCAAAGGTTGCAGTGAAATCACACTAGCGCATTCCAGCCTGGGTGACAGAGCGAGACTGTCTCAGAAAACAAAACAAAACAAAAAACTCAATTTTTGCAAAACATTTTCGACTGTGCTATTTACCATAATTAGCCAATACATACGTAAACAACAAATCACAAAGGGTCTGACAGTTTCATTTCTAAGGTATGAGAAAAAATTGATAATAAAAGAAACCAGAAGGCTGGGCATGGTGGCTCACACCTGTAATCCCAGCATTTTGGAAGGCCGAGGAGGGCAGATCACGGGGTCAGGAGTTTGAGACCTGCCTGGCCAACATGGTGGAACCTCATCTCTACTAAAGATACAAAAAATTAGCCGGGCGTGGTGGCACGCTCCTGTAATCCCAGCTACTCGGGAGGCTGAGGCAGGAGAATCACTTTAATCTGGGAGGTGGAGGCTGCAGTGACCTGAGATCGCGCCATTGCACTCCAGCCTGGGTGACAGGGAGATACTCCATCTCATAAATAAATAAATAAATAACTACAAGGGGAACAACACACACTGGATCCTTTTGGAGGGTGGGGGGTGGGAGGAAGGAGAGGATCAAGAGAAACAACCAGTGGGTACCAGGCTTAATACCTGGGTGATAAAATAATCTATACTACAAACCCTCATGACACAAGTTTACCAGTGTAACAAATCTGCACTTGTATCCTGAATTTAAGTTAAAAAAAAAAAAAAAGAAAGAAACTACAATGTCTGAGAGAAGAATAGCATTTTTACAAATCCCTAGCCCATAGAGTATTTCAATAAGGACAGATACCAAAAATGTCATCAAGTTACCGGCTGGGAAATTAGGCTCTACTTACAATTCTGTCACTAGCAAACTACATGACCCTGAGCCTTTGAAGAAGAGGAATTCTTTACTGAACAACTTTAGAGTCGCTGTTTAGCTTCTATAATATCATAAGTCTAAGGCTTCAAACACTCTATTTTAACAAACAGCATACATAGCCTTTGAATTCATTCCACTTGTGAAAACATAAAAAGAAATCCGTTTTTTAAAAGTTATATACCAACAATAAAAGCTACAGGCACAAAGATTTTCACCAAGATACACGAAGCACACACACAGTATAAAAAAAAAAAAAAAACTCAAAAACTAAATGTCCAAAAAGTAATTACATCTGACAAAGCCCATAACTCAGCTTTACCGATAAATTTCTCTTTAAGGAAAAAAATTATCATTACCTCTAATCCTCTGAACTTTCTTTTTTGTTGTTGTTTTTTTGAGACGGAGTCTTGCTCTGTCACCCAGGCTGGAGTGCAGTGGCGCAGTCAGCTCACTGCAAGCTCTGCCTCCCGGGTTCACACCATTCTCCTGCCTCAGCCTCCCGAGTAGCTGGGACTACAGGCGCCCGCCACCGCGCCCAGCTAATTTTTTGTATTTTCAGTAGAGACAGGGTTTCACCGTGTTAGCCAGGATGGTCTCGATCTCCTGACCTCGTGATCTGCCCGTCTCGGCCTCCCAAAGTGCTGGGATTACAGGCGTGAGCCGCTGCACCCGGCCAATCCTCTGAACTTCCAAGGCACTCACCTATACAGTGAGGCTATGTCATAAGGCAGAAATGCTATCAGTGTATTTAACTTTAGAAAAGTGCCCACTCAAGGCAGGGCCTGGTGGCTCACGCCTGTAATGAGCACGTGTGATCACTTCAGGTCAGGAGCTCGAGACCAGCCTGGCCAACATGATGAAACCCTGTCTCCACTAAAAATGCAAAAATCAGCTGGGTGTGGTGGCATGCACCTGTAATCCCAGCTACTTGGGAGGCTGAGGCACGAGAATCACTTGAACCTGGGAGGCGGAGGTTGCAGTGAGCAGAGATTGCAGCACTGCGCTCCAGCCTGGGTGACAGAGCAAGACTCTGTCTCAAAAAAATATATTGAAAACAACAACAACAAAAAAACCAGAAAAGTACCCACTCTAGGGGGCGGGGGAAGGAGAGCATCAGCAAGAATAGCTTAATGGATGCTGGGTTTAATACCTAGATGATGGGATGATCTGTGCAGCAAACTACCATGGCACACGTTTACCTACATAACAAACCTGTACATCCTGCACATGTACCCTGAACTTAAAAGAGAGAGAGAAAAAAAAAAAAGACAGAAAAGTACCCCCTCTCGATATATATCTATATCCTCCACAGGCCCAAGAGTTCAAGGACTTGCTGTAGTAGGAGCCTACTATGCACTATACATTCAATATCCACGATAATTGGGTAAACCTTTTCTGTAAGATCTTATCCAGTCTTCTAATCTTGTTTTAAGAGAATTCTCTTTTAAAATGTACTATAGCCTTTCTAGTGGGAAATTAACAATTCACAGGAAAAGAATGTAAACAATTTTTACCTGCACAGTAGGCTAATCAACTTATGCCTTTGCAAGGCATTAGTAAGAGGCATCCAGAATAAGAGGAGATACAAGTCTTTGGAAGGTGTATGTGATTGGTCCCCGTTTTCCCAGCCTTACCCTGTGATTTCCTCATGTCTTTGGTGGCTAAAGCACGACTGCCATGCTGAATACTGGCGAACTCAGGGCTGGTCACATTGTTAACCCTCAGCTCTTGCCCCAACGACTTCCGACCATAAGTATTTTCCCCAGATCCCCCACTGACACTGTAGCCACCTACAAACAGCCATGTGTACGTCATTTAAATATGATTGTTCATTTCATTCAGTCAATTTCCTGATAGCTCAGGATCTTATTACTCAATCTGCAGCTCAACCAGCCTTTGCTTCTCCTACCTTTTTCCTGTACTGTCTGCCTTGAAAATCATTTTCATTTCTTTTAATACACCTTTGAAGTTAAATTAATTTTTGATCCCTTCATTGGAAAATAAGCAAAGAAATGAAAACTAAATTAAATCAAATTTTGCACCTTGTTTTAAAACTTTCTTGAAGTTTAGAGACAGTAGCCAAGAGGAACTTCAACCTTAGCTAAATATTTTTGAAAATAAAAACAAAAATAGTATTGTATCTTTTTTTGTAAGAAAACTGCATTGATGAATTATGTATGGAAAAATTTTAAATTTTAAAAATAATAAAGTGGATAAACGTCCTATGAAGTTTTCAGAAATAACACTGCATTTGTTATTCATATTTTAAATATATTAGAAGAAAGCAAGAAAGTTGGGGGTGTAAGAAGGCAGGAAGGTGGGATAGGTAGGTTCAAAAAACATGCTTGTAGCAATAAGAAAATATATATACCCTTTTCGTCATTCTGTATGTCAGCGTGGACTCTGGTATCATCGTGCCTTTGCCGAGACACCACAGCTGAATTTGAAGGTTGCAGTCCGTAAGAGGAAGAACCACCTCTATCTCTGGATGAAGAATATTTTAAATTACCTGGGTCGGCTGATGCACTATCAGTTCTATAAAAAGAGAAAAGTTTATTAGAACTTTAAATAACATAAATAAATCTTTCTTTAAACAAGCCTCTCTTCTCCCAAATTTTACATTTAACCATTACTATTGTATTTAGTGTAATATGTACTATATATTATATGTAAGCACTCAGCCGTCTAATAAGAAGTCTTTCACTGGGAAGAGATTCTCAATGGATGAAATGCCAACTTTTCAGTCTCTTCTACTGTTCTAAAGACCCATTCAGAAATATGAATAACTACTGGGATTAGGGTGACTTTGCTGGTTTTAGCATTGAAAGTCTCCTGTCCCAGGCAAAACAGGACAATTGGTTACTCTGGTCCAGTGTTCTCCTCACGTGACTTGATAATAAGAATAATTCTTTCTAAATTCTCCCCCCATGGAGAGGGTTAATCAGTCAAAACATTTCAGCCTTTCCTGTCATAAAAATAAAAAACACTGGCAGCATGTCAGGGATGGGCAATGTCTTACCAAGTTATTTTCTAAGTACTGATTAGGTACTGTAGTATTGAAGACCCCACTGAAGATGCCTTAATTGTAAAGAGTAGCAATCAAAATTTTAAAAAGTAAAAAAGAAGACATTTTAAGAAAATAAAAGGTATCAGAAATGCAATAAAGTTATATCGGAAAGTTGTAGTTCATAATCTATTTAAAATTCAGGTTCTGTTTAGAATAATACCTGATGCTTATTAGTAAACAAGTAGGGTACAGCCAAGGGTAAAAGTGTGTCCTCATCTAAGTATCTGCTCTATGCTTCAACTGCCTCATAAGTAAAACAGAGCTGAGTTACAAGACTTCTCATGAGTGTTACTCTTTCAGCCATCAATCATAAACTATCAAGAAAGAAGACAACAAAATAATCTGTTATAGCATATGAAAAATCCAAGTAAGTTCTTCCCCTACTGATTTTCTCCTGAGAGGAACAACTTTGAGGAAAAAAAAAAAAAAAAAAGAAAAAGAAAATCACTTCTATGATATTTACTAAAAATGCTTTCTCAACCTTTTAGAACCTGAATCTTTTAGAAAAGTTTAGGACACTGGCAAGGCCAGAAACTAACCTATTCTTCTACGCTTTACCCCTCCCTCTATGGTGTAAAAGTGACAGCAGTGTTTGTATACTGTATATATTTCGTTTAGAGTTTATTAGTCTTTCCTTGCTCCCAAAAATACTAAACATAAAACTTTGCATGAGCTCAGTTGGACACCTTGATCTGCACTTACTGCAATCACTGTTAATACAGAATGCAGACAATAGGTCCAATTAAACTTGGATATCTAACTGGTACAAGTCATTACTTATAAAGGATCTCAATCTGAAACTTCATGAAATTCAAAACCTAGCATACTAAAATGACTAAGGCTCCATAAGGAGTATCTTCTAATATTCAGAGTTCACTTATTCATAAAGCTAAGTACTTCGAACATAAGGGAAAATAAAATCTATGGAATTTCAAGAAAAATGTATGAGAATATTTTCTGAGTATACTAAGTCTATAAGCATTAAAATATTAACTCAATGGACCATAACTTTTTTAAACTAATGAAAAGACATTCCTTATGTACCTACAAATAGCACATTTAACATGCGTCTATATAAATCATAGCATACCATTACTTTCTGAAAGGAGACTGAAACGTAAGAGAGCTTATAATCTTTTCTGACAGGGTTTGAACTTTATATGTATGCCACGGTAAGCTCTTATTAGATGAGCGAATAAAATAAGCACTTGACTAATTCAGAAACACAAAGATAACTGAAGTCTGCCAATATTTAAACATATCTTCACTTCCTGTTTTCATCATGTTTACTTATCTCCTACACTACCTTTACTATTAAGAGTTAAATGTTTGTATCATTTTCTGGTGACACAGTAGTACCATAAGGCAGCAGAGAATACAAGTTAAAAAAAGATCTGGGCTCAAATCCCAGCTCCAGCACTGAAAAGTATGTGTGCCTTTGCACAAATAACTTGATCTCCAAGCCTTGGTTGTCTCTTGCATAAAATGAGGATGATACCTATCTAACATGTAAGGTTGTTGTCAGGCTAAAATAAGATAATGAATTATAAAGAAACACTTAGTTTGCAGGGTATGTTAAAAGTTGTTATGACCATAATACAAAATAAACTCAAAGTTTCCAGTCTAAAAGACAATGTAAAAACAGTTCATGAGTATATGAATATAATCAAAACAAGTTTTTACAGTCAATATAGAGCAACTTAAATACTTCACTGAAGAAAGCAGGTAATCTGTTGCTACCAACAATGTGTTTCCAACTAGGAAGCATCTGATTTCCAACTAAACTGTAAAACCAGGAGCAGCTTCCCCGTTGGTTAGAAATAAGGTTTCTAAATCCCCTAAGTTATGAACACTGAGATTTTTTCCCAAAAAAAATCTGTGTTTTCAGAAATATAACAAAAAAAACTGGAATAGAGCCACCGTCTCAGAAATACCAGAAAACTCCCTAGTTGCCAAATTATTTTAATACAAATTGATCAAAGCATCCCCAACCAGAACTCAGGTTGTAAGCATTCTGAACCTAAAAGCACAAAATGGTTTAGCATTTATAAGAAATTTCTATTTTTATATAATCTTGACTGCTTAGGTTTCAAAAAATGTCAATGTCAGGCTGTTAGCACCAACAAGATCATCCCAGTCCAATAAATAGAGAACTGTTAAAGAACGGAAATGAGCACTTAAAATGAGGCAATCAAAGCCACAAAATAGAAACTGCAGATTTGAACTCCAAGAAGCAGGCATGAATGTTAGGCTAGTTAGTTAGAAGAGCTGAAAGGGATATCATCTGCCAGAATTAGTGTCTCAATTTAGTGAAAAAAGAAAATCTATCTGTTAAGTCTAAGAATCCTAGCAAGGATCCAAAAATACCTCTACAGCCCCTTTAATATTCTAAAAATATCATGGAGAGAAAAAAAAAGAAATGCATAAATTTCCCCAAAACGATCAAACTGAAGTTAAAGCCTGATGTACATGCCACATGAGAGGTAAGTTTCTAAAGCTCATACCTCAAAAATCGCCTTTGTGATGTTTTGCATCAAGTCAATCTGTAAGACAGTAGTTACAATATTAGTGAAGACAGTGGGTTAAAACATTTGTTGTTCAAACATGGAGCAAATATCATTCATGAGTTAGGTGCCTTTAGTTGAACTATGGTCCCATTAGGGTTCATAGATTAAAGCAAAAATTCAGGTGGAAAGACACTCTGTGCCTTACAGGATAAAGAGGCTTAATGTGGCAACCAAAAAAATTTTAGTACATAAGAGAATTTAAATGTTAACTATAACATACAAATCACATGCAAATATAGTTACCACTTATTTTAGTTACCTATTCTCAATATACAGAAAAATGCCACAAATCTAGGAGGCCATTCGTTTCAAATGACCGGAATCCTCAGACCTCACACCAACAAGCCACCATGTGCTGGGGATGGTATCGCCTGACTAAATGTAGCCTTGCAGTCCATTCTTGTAAGTATTAGAGAGAAAAAGAGAGAGAGCGTCATCTCTGGAAAGTGTGAAGTCAGGGAATTCCCTACTAGGAAGCATTTCCATAAAGCACCCCAAAATGACTTGATGCAAACACCACACCTAGTGGTGTCACTGGAGTAAGCATCATATTACTTCAAATTGCTTTTACCTAGGTTTATTAAGGGATTTTGCTCTCATGGTGAGATCTAATTTGTAATGGATATAAACCAGGAAATGAGATTTGCACTAAAGCCAATGAAGTAGGAATGTACTTATTCTCTAAAGTAGCAAAGATAGTCTCACTGTCACAGAGCAGTTACAGGATATGTTGCTTTCCATACTAATGGTTAATACCACTTGGAAATGATTTACCCTTCAAAAATAAATTCAAGGTTTTCCCCTGTAATGCCTCTTACCTGGATTCAAACATGCTTTAATGAGGAATAAGAGAAAGGGTGAAACTATGAATAACCCTGGGCCTTGTATCATTACATTAGAAACACTGCTCTAAATATGAGTCTATGGCTAAAATATTAATTTGAGAGGCTCAGGGAATTTATTATACAAATCTCTTCTTGCAGAGAACTTTTAAGTTCAAATTTAATAAAACAAAACAGAACCATTCCATGTCAAAATTGTAAATGAGTATGCATCAGTTTTGCAATACTGAAATATTAAATTAATATAATTTATTGGTAAAACTAGCTTAGCTACCTAAGTATTAAGTGTCTATAATAACCAAATCTTAATTATCCATTTATGGGTGATTTGTTTCCTTTTTTGAGACAGGGTCTCACTCTGTCACCCAGGCTGGAGTGCACTGGCATGACCATAGCTCACTGCAGCCTCGACCTCATGGGTTCAGCCTCTCAAACAGCTGGGACCACAGGTGCATGCCACTCCATTTAGCTAATTTTTTATTTTTATGTTTTTTGGAGACAGGTGTCTGATTATGTTGCTCAGGCTGCTCTCAAATTCCTGGACTCAAGCAATC
The DNA here is from genome assembly GCF_028858775.2 of Pan troglodytes. Lineage (NCBI taxonomy): Eukaryota > Metazoa > Chordata > Mammalia > Primates > Hominidae > Pan > Pan troglodytes. The sequence goes on from NC_072416.2 coordinate 31,301,592, forward strand.
CTCCCACCTCAGCCTCCCAAAATGCTAGGATTAGAAGCATGAGTGACCACATCTGGACTGTCACCAATTTTTAACTGTCTGTCAACTAAACAGCCAATATAGACTGATAAAATATACTTAACTATTGTAAAATTGTCAAGAATTGTATCTTCACCAACGAGAGGTCTGGCTTTTACCTGTGAATTCTGGAAGGTAATCTCTAAACTCTTGAAATGTCATACCTAATAAGAGGGTCCTGGCCAGGAGCAGTGGCTCACACCTGTAATCCCAGCACTTTGGGAGGCCAAGGCGGGCAGATCGCTTGAGGTCAGCATTTTGAGACCAGCCTGGCCAGCATGGTGAAACCTGTCTCTACTAAAAATACAAAAATTAGCCAGGCATGGTGACGGGCACCTGTAATAATCCCAGCTACTCAGGAGGCTGAGGTTTCAGTGAGCTGAGATCATGCCACTGCACTCCAGCCTGGGCAACAGAGCAAGACTATCTCCAAAAAAAAAGGGGGGGGGGGCAGCGGTGGGGGAAAGTGTCCTTGTTCATCTGGGGGCTTTAGGCCACAGCAGAGTCTAATAATGTGGCTTATGGTGGGGGCTTTGAGTCACATGGATCAGCTTGGCCTCCAGTGGGGCTGGAGACTAAGGTTAGCCACATGGGCATGCAACCATGGAACCCCAGTAAAAACGCTGGACATAAAAAATAGAGTGAGCTTCCCTGGTTGGCAATAATCCATGAGTATGGTCGCACATCAGTGCCACCAGGAAGGTGTCATTTTTCACAACTCTACAGGGACAGGACAATTCGAAACTCCAACATTTGGAACTTCCCCGAACTCTGCCCTATGCACCTCTACCCTTGGCTCGTTCTAATCTGAATCCCTAAACTGCAATAAACTCTAACCATGGGTATGAGAGCTTTCAATGAGTTCTAGTGAGTCCTCCTGGCAAATCATCCAACCTAAGAGTGGTCTTGGCCAGGCACAGTGACTCAAGCCTGTAATCCCAGCACTTCGGGAGGCCCAGGCAGGCGGATCACTTGAGCTCAGGAGTTTGAGACCAGCCTGGCAATATGGTGAAACTGTCTCTAAAAAATATACAAAAACTAGCCAGGCGAGGTGGTGTGTGCCCATAGATCCAGCAACTCAGGTGGCTGAGGTAGGAGGACTGCCTGAACCTGGGAGGGAGGAGTTCAGGGCGCAGTGAGCCGTGATCATGCCACTGCACTCTCGCCTGGGTGACAGAGAGAGGCCCTGTCTCAAAAAAAAAAAAAAAAGAGTGGTCTTGGGAACCCCCAAACTTGCAACTAGTATTAGAAGCAAGGGTCATCTTATGGACTGGACTCCCTCTTACTCTGCACTCATATTTAAAACCATTAAATATACTGTAGCTCAAAAAAAGTTGCTTGTTTGTTTTGAAAAAGGGTCTCACACTGTCGCCCAGGCTAGAGTGCAGTGGCGCAATCCGAGCTCAAGCAAACCTCCCACATCAGCCTCCCAAGTAGCTGAGACCACAGGCTTACTCCACCACGCCCAGCAACGTTTGTATTTTTTTGTCCCATTCTCTACAACATTCCCAAAATGTTGCCCAAGCTGGTCTCGCACTCCTGAGCTCAAGTGATCCACTCACCTCAGCCTCCCAAAGGGTTGGGATTACAGGCATAAGCCACTGCACCCGGCCATAAATTTTGTTTTTTAATAACATTTCTAGCAAACATGATAAAGATTTGACTTCAGTGTTGCTTATTTTCCTTCCAAGGAACCTCTAATATTCTCTATTTTCAGAACTCCAATCAAATTAGCCAGAAAGAGCAAACGAAGCCAATAAATCCAGGAAGGCAATAGATCTGATTTTAACCCTTGTTTCACATGCACAATTGTCTTCAGAGAAAAGCTGAAGAAAGTACCCCCTCACCTCCATGCCCCAATGCTCGTTTTCTCTGACTTCAAGTGGGCCTCTGATGCTGCCCACATTTCCCTCACCAGGTTTCTTTCCTTTCCAAAACATCTGTAAAACTTTCTGCACCTTCTTCCTTCTCCCACCACTACCAGTGGATGACCTTATAGATTTCTGCTCCATGAGAAATAAAAGCCATTTGACAGCACCCTCAGCAAGAGCTAACATTTTAGCTCCTAACAAGAGCTAGTGGGCAACTGATCCAAGCAGTTTACATATGTTTATCATGTCATTTCGTGTTCAACACAATCCTATTAGTTATAACTTGATAACTAACATTTCATAACTGGCCTAAGGTTGCACAGCTTGTAAAAGGCAGAGTCAGAACTCAGACCCAGTACTGTCTAATGTTTGAGCTCTTCAACACTCCATCACTGCCTGTCATCTTCCTTCTAATATATCCACAAATTCACCTGCATCTGCACATACAGCTTTTCTTCCCATCATCTTCGCATAATGGAACAAATAAACCTCCTATCCATAGAAATCATCTGGATCTGTCTATTCCCCCCATTTTCCAAGGTATGTCTTGTCTTTTTTTTTTGAGATGTAGTCTCGCTCTGTCGCCCAGGCTGAAGTGCAGTGGCGTGATCTCGACTCATTGCCTCCCGGATTCACGCCATTCTCCTGCCTCAGCCTCCCAAGTAGCTGGGACTACAGGCGCCCACCACCACGCCCGGCTAATTTTTTGTATTTTTAGTAGAGACGGGGTTTCACCATGTTAGCCAGGATGGTCTTGATCTCCTGACCTCGTGATCCGCCCACCTTGGCCTCCCCAAAGTGCTGGGATTACAGGCTTGAGCCACTGCACCCGGCCTGTTTCTTTTGTACGTTGCAAAATCTCCCATTTTACTACTGCTTATCACATCATCAACATACGAGCACTCTCAAAAGTCTTACTTTAAAAAAAACAAAAACAAAAACAAAAAATGGCCGGGCACGGTGGCTCACGCCTGTAATCCCAGCACTTTGGGGGGCGAAGGCAGGCAGATCATAAGGTCAGGAGATTGAGACCACCCTGGCCAACATGGTGAAACCCCGTCTCTACTAAAATAGAAAAAATAAAATTACCTGAGCGTGGTGGCACGCACCTGTAGTCCCAGCTACTTGGGAGGCTGAGGCAGGGGAATCGTTTGAACCCGGGAGGCAGAGCTTGCAGTGAGCCGAGATCGTGCCACTACACTCCAGCCTGGCGACAGAGCAAGACTCTGTCTCGAAAAAAAACTAAAGGCCGGGTGCGGTGGCTCACGCTGGTAATCCCAGCACTTTGGGAGGCCAAGGTGGGTGGATCATGAGGTCAGGAGTTCAAGACCAGCCTGGCCAATGTAGTGAAACCCCGTCTCTACTAAAAATACAAATATCAGCCAGGCGTGGTGGCGGGCGCCTGCAATCCCAGCTACTCAGGAGGCTGAGGCAGGAGAATCGCTCGAATCCGGGAGGCAGAGGTTGCAGTGAGCCGAGATTGCACCATTGCGCTCCAGCCTGGGCAGCAGAGAGACTCCATCTCAAACATAATAATAATAATAATAATAAAATAAATTTTAAAATTAAGAAAATAAGGCCGGGCACGGTGGCTCACGCCTGTAATCCCAGCACTTTGGGAGGGCGAGGCAGGCAGATCATGAGGTCGGGAGTTTGAGACCAGCCTGGGCAACATAGTGAAACCCCGTCTCTACTAAAAATACAAAAAATTAGCCGGGTGTGGTGGTGGGCGCCTGTAATCCCAGCTAGTTGGGAGGCTGAGGCAGGAGAACTACTTGAACCCCGGAGGTGGAGGTTGCAGTGAGCCGAGGTCGCGCCATTGCACTCCAGACCGGGCAACAGTGTGAGACTCTGACTCAAAAAAACAAAAAACAAAAAAACCCTTTAACTGCCTTTCTCCCTCTATCAATCTAATAGCCTGGACTCTTCACAGACAAACCTGTTGAAAAATTTATCTTCCTTGCCTTCATTTACTTTTTAACCCACTTTAATCTGGGTTCCACCTGCAACACACCACTGAAGCTATTCCTACTAAGGTAGGAACTGCCACTCAAGGCCTTCTTGGCTCTAAAATCCCATGAGCCTTTTTCAGTTCACCTTACAATTCCTCAATACCACTCTAAAGTTTATGAGTTTTTTAGTTAACTTTAATCCAGTGACTCTTTCTACTTTATCCCAATCCAAGTATTCTCCTCCTTCTTCACTTCTTTTTTTTTTTTTTTTTTTTTTTTTGAGACAGACTCTGACTTTGTTGCCCAGGCTGGAGTATAGTGGTGCAATACTGGCTCACTGCAACCTCCACCTCCAGGTTCAAGCGATTCTCCTGCCTCAGCCTCCCAAGTAGCTGAGATTACAGGCCCCTGCTACCACACCCGGCTAATTTTTGTATTTTTAGTAGAGACGGGGTTTCACCATGTTGGCCAGGCTGGTCTCGAACTCCTGACCTCAGGTGATCCACCAACCTTGGCCTCCCAAAGTGTTGGAATTACAGGAGTGAGCCACCGTGCCTGGCCAGGATGGTCTGCTTATAATGGCTCAATTTTGATGTCCAGTCTCTGCAGAGCACAAGGCCCCCCCTTTGGGCCAGACATACAGATGTCCCTGGGCAAGCACAGAGATGATCCCAAGGCCCTGGCCCCACCTGTCTGCTCAGTGTTGAATCAGGTTTCTGTGAAAACAAATTACTAACAGGCTGGTGTCACATTTTCAAATTCTGTCACCAGGCCTTGAACACATGTCTTTGTACTTTTTTCCATTTTTAACCGGGGCTGAGTTACGCCCAACCACACTGTCCTGGCTGGCACGAGAGAGGAGGTGTCAGCTGCTGTCCAGAATGGGGCTGACACATTCATTTTAAACAGGCCAGGAAGATGCAGATTTGGCAAGCTCTGAAATTTGCCGACACCCCAAGTCGAGGGTAAGCAGTAGAACCGGAAAAGGGCAGCTTCTCATGTGGTCAGGTTCTCCTGATGCAAGCGTCCTGGTGGATTTGGGTTTCCCAAGGGTCCTGACTCCAGGAGACCCCCAGGACCGACAGGAAGGGCCACCCCTCCCTCTGAAACTCTGAAGCCAGGCCACCCGGTGCTGAAATGCTGTGTGAACTCGGGCAAGTTCCTTCGCAGGGACTGAGCCTCCCTTTCCTGTCTCCAACAGACTGGAACACTGCCTCCCGTTGCATGGGCGAAATACCTCGCGGACATGTCTTACGGCGCCCCATGAAAGCATCACCATTAATCTGACCAGTCACCGCAGCATGAGTATCTTCAGGGCACAGATGAAGCCATGGGCACCAGTGATAAGGAGTTGCCACTGCTGGCTAAGTGCGGAGCCTCACACATCTGTGGCCCAGAAACCCACACCCCACTCCAAACCCTCTATAGCTCCAACAGTTATGCTAACAAGAAAAAGGAGTGAAAACCCACTCCAGTTACAGTATTGTGGAGGTGGAGGACACTTGTGGCAGCCAATCCAACACCTCCATTTTATAGCTGGTGTAAACATAGTTCAGAAAGGTTGTCCCACTTGCTGAAAGTCACACAGCAGTTCCTGGGCGGCAAAATGAGGACATCCAGGTCTCCTAAATCTCACCCTCGTGCTCTGCCCACTTGACTGGGCTTTTCAATCCTGGCTGTCAAAGAGAAGCATCAAGTCCACTTGGGCTCCTGGCCAGCGTCCAGGCCAGTCCAACTCAACAGCAAGCGGAAGCAAATACCACACAATGAACTCGTTGAACAGACTCTGCGCTCAGGCTTAACCAGTGCACAGCCTGTATACCCGACAGGCGGATGCAGCTGTTCCAAACTAAGGCCAGGGCCTCTCCCCAATCCCAATGGGCTCTGCAGGTGCAGTGATGGAAGAATCCCTGGTGACAGGGAGCCCTTAGCTCTGAGCAGGACCTGAAGCCATCTCAGGGCTTGCACCGGTCCAGATGCTGCTGCACAAGTGCTCCAGGGGCTCCTGCCCTGCCCTCCTCACCTGCCCCCTCACCTGTCAGGGATGTTTGATTCCTGGCTGGCCCCTCCCCTACCTGACCCCTGCCAAAGACCTACGCCACCCCAGGCTCCCAGCTCTGAAGCAAACGCCAGAGAAGTCAAGCGCCTGGCTGCGGGCCACACAGCTTGAGGGACTCAGAGCTCCCGGGACAGTGCCCGGGCCCTGCTCAGGCCTTCTGCAGAGGCTCTGGGCTCTTCCAGTTGACTCAGCTCACAGGGCCCCTACACGGTACCAGGTGAAGACACAGCCCCAAGAACCCTCAGGCTCTGAAGCCACACATGTGAGCTGTGGGCAGAATCCTGCATTGGCCTCCAGCAGCTCGAGAGCACAGGGACAAAGCTGGACTGGCACCAGGGTCACCGTGGCCTTGGTTTTGTAGCAGCTGCAGTTTGAGCACGTACACCAAAAATAAAATTCTAAGCCCCCTAAGTGACTGAAGGGACCCCTCCTATTGGCCAAAGGGATATTCCAAAGTTAACCTGAAAAACGAGCTCAAGTCATGATGGGAAGAAGGGTCACACAGGCCTTGTTATACCCCCTCCCTCTGGAATTCAGGTACAGCTGACCAGCACTAACATTCAAACACAGATCTTGGCCTGGCTCAGTGGCTCATGCCTGTAATCCCAGCACTTTGGGAGGCTGAGGTGGGCAGATCACGAGGTCAGGAGTTCGAGACCAGGCCGACCGACATGGAGAAACCCCATCTCTACTAAAAATACAAAATTAGCTAGGCATGGTGGTGGCAGGCACCTGCAATCCCAGCTACTTGGGAGGCTGAGGCAGGAGAATCGCTTGAACCAGGTTGCAGTGAGCCGAGATCATGCCACTGCACTCCAGCCTGGGTGACAAAAACAAAACAAAACAAAACACAATATTGGTCTCCACAACCTCCTGTCTTACCCAGATACTCCTTTCTATTGATTCCAGGTCTTTAGCTAATAACTCTTTCAACCAATTGTGAATCAGAAAATCTTTTGCCAGGCACAGTGGCCCATGCCTGTAATCCCAGCACTTTGGGAAGCCAAGGTGGGCAGATCACCTGAGATCAGGAGTTCAAAACCAGCCTGACCAACATGGTGAAACCCCTGTCTCTACTAAAAACACAAAATTAGCTGGGCATGGTGGTGCATGCCTGTAGTCCCAGCTACTCGGGAAGCTAAGGCAGGAGAATCACTTGAACCCAGGAGGCGGAGGTTGCAGTGAACTGAGATCACGCCACTGCACTCCAGCCTGAGTAACAAAAGCATCTCAAAAAAAAAAAAAAAAAATATATATATATATATATATATATATATAAAGAATAAAGAAATCTTTGAACCCACTTGTGACCAGGAAGCCCATCCCGCCTTGGAGTTGTCCCGCCTTTCTTGGCAGAACCAACAAATACCTTTCATACTGACTGATATCTGCCTGTAACTTCTGTCCTTGTACAAGGTATGAACTCCAGCTGTGGCCCACCCCCTGGGGCACATGTCCTCAGGGCCTCCAGGCCTTGGTCCTCACATTTAACTCCGGATAAATCTCTTCAAATATTTTACAGACTCTGGCTTTCTCGTTAACAAGCAGCTCACACATATAGTGTCTCAGCAGTGACAGATGCTGGCCCACCCCGAGGTCAGGATGACTCAGCAGGGATCGAGTTTGCGGGCGTCACGCTCCAAGGCCCGGAATAGGAGGTTGGTGCTCATTCCTCACATAGTGGGCAAATCCTAGGGCAGGGGAGGGGCGGGCAATGCCAGAGAATGGTCCCCACCTGGGGCGGTCTGACGGCCAGGGATGCAGAGAAAGAGACGCCTCCCACGCTCCCGGAGGGCACGAGCTGTGGCCACCCCGGAGGGTCCGCCTTCCAGAGGGAGAGTTCAGGATTTGGCCACAATCAGGGAAGGAGACGCTGCGGGGGGGCCCTCCTGTTGGAAAAGCGCAGCGGCGGGAAGGGGGTGCTGCCACAGGGCCTCTGGGGAGCGCGCGGGCACACAGTACCAATCTGCGTGCATACACATGCCCTGTCCCTGCAGACGGGCCAGGCAAGGCCTGCCCATGGCCAGCCATCCAGGTGATGCTCCAGGGAGGGCCAGGCCTACTGGGGGGCAGAACCCTGTGGCTGTCCAGGATACCTGGATGTGAGTGTGGGAAGGATGGAGAAGGGTGGAGGAGCGCGAAGAGCCCCTAGGGGTTGCTGGGGAACACAGATGAGCCTCTGACCCACCTGTGTCCTTACCTGGGCCGACTGGGCCACCCAGTCTTGCTGACACCTCCCCAGACCCCTGGCACCCACCAGACTCCCCAGGCGTGGCTGTGTGCTCCCCTATGCCTGATGACAAACGGTGGCCTCAGTGTAGAGGTGGGCACTGTGGCCCCTGGCTCCTGGCTCGCTCCTGCCTCAGTTTCCCCAGCTGTAAATTGGGGATTATCACTGGCTTCAAAGGCTGGAGTGGAAAGTGGTGGCCAAGAGGTGCCAAGAGGTGGTGCAAGCGTGTGCCCTACCTTGGACACCCCTCTCCAGGGGGTGGCTCTCACCCTGGCCTGGGCCCTCGGGGGTCTGCGCAGCCCACCCTTCTGTGTGAAGGCGGCTGGTACACATTCCTGGGCAAGATTCTGCACATTCTGCTGGATTATGAAAGAGGTCTGTGACCCAAGAAAAAAGGGTCAGAAGTGCCCGTTAGGCTCTCCTGTGTGGCTCAGGTCATGTGCTTCTGTGAACTCGCCCTATGGCCTTGCCCCGAATCCCGAGATGCAGTGTGACCTGCCCAGGCGCCGGCGGCACTTTCATGTCTGGCTGGGAAAGTCGGATTTCAGCACTAATCACTGGCTGCCGCCTGCAATGAGCCCACGGCTTGAGCTCTGGGGCCCACCCAGCTCCTTAAACACGCAGAACCTTTGCTAGCTGAGCCAGGGTCCCAGCTGTGGGGGGTTGGGGATGGAGGGGTGCAGGGATCCCAAAACCCAACCCGGGGCCAGGTTTTACACAGGCCTGGACTGAGAAGTGGGGCTACAGGCTACAGGTGCTTGATACCCCGGGGGGGGCCCTGGAACAGGCCTGGACTGAGAAGCGGGGCTACAGGTTACAGGTGCTGGATACCCCAGGGGGGTGCTGGACACACCAAGGGGGCGGATAGAGGCAGCCAGGCAGCCTGAAGACCCTGGGGCAAAACACACACAGGCCCCCTCTGCTCTCTGGTCACTGCTAACTGGCCAACTGGCCTTTGAGTCCACAGCTTTGAGTCCACTGACCACAGCTAAGCCCACAGCCATCAAAACCCACCACTTACACCCTTCACCCTTTAGGGAGGGGCTCAGAGACAGTTGTGGCGATTCCTACTTCCACCCACAGCCCCCCGACCCTGGGCCTATGCCGAGTGTGGGTGGGTGACATCATCTTGCACCCAGAGCTCCAGACTAAAGGAAACCCTGGCTCCTGTCTCTGGCTCTTCCCTCCCTCTCTTTGTTCCCTTGCTCCTTTCTTTTTGCCAAAGGAGAAGACAGTGAGGCTGAGGGCTGCTCAACATGCACAGTGAGCAGGAGATACAAGCACGTGGAGGGACGGTCACAGCCCGTGCAACTGGCACCTTCACACACGGAGGCCTGTGATTCCCAGACACCTGGCGCTGGGGCAAATCCCATTCCACAGCCAGAAACAGGCTCGGCAGGGCCAGGTGGATTTCTCAAAGCCTTGGTTGCTTTTGGCCTGATGCTAGCTGGACAATGTCTCAGCTCACAGGTTCCTAAACGCACACTCGCCCACACCAATCTGCTGAGGAGTGACAGCCATGGGGAGGAGACCCACCTCACTCCAGGGACCCTGGCACCGTCTCCCATGAGGCCAGGTGTCCTCAGCCACCCGCAGCCAGAGTCCCGCGAGACCGATGGACGGCCTGCCCCTGCGTGACGGCACGCCTGGGACTGTCCCAGCAGGCTCCCATGCTTCACCCAACTGGGACAGGGAAACAGGAGGCATGGAGGAGCTGTCTGCAGGCCACTTCCCGAACACCTATGCACTTGGGGAACTGACTGAGACTGAGCCGGGGTATCTTCTCCACGATGCGGTGAGCCCATCAGGCCCTTCTTCTGAGAGCACCTCCCTGGAGGTGGAAGCCCCTGAGGCCCACAGCATCTTCTGAACCTGTGAGTTCCCACTTACTGAGAGCTCACCTGGGCCAGTGCCGGTCCACGGCTGTGGCCGGGACTTTGAGTAGATGCTACCCTACTCACTATGCAGAGCCAGCTGGGGCCCAGGGAGGTCAGATAAACTGCCCAAACCAAATCCAGGCCCAGCCAGAATCTCAACTCCAGCCTTTGCGCCTTCTGATAAAACCCAGCATTGCTTGAATTTCCAGTACACGCTGCCAAGTCTTCATCAAGCAATAAATAACCCACACAACCCTACTGTCATGACAAGTTCCATATGGCCATCCAGAAAGAGACACATAGAGCTGGTTCCTCTCATCTTTATAACCAGTGAAAAGCGCACCAACACGAAGACACGCGTGAAAGGACCTCATCTCCTAACCAGACTGACAAGCAAGGGATTTTTTCCACTCACCGTCAGTGGGATGGTTCTAAGCACCGAGGCCAACCCATTTCACATGATTATTTCACAAAAAGAAACTTTCTGTGGGACGTGCCTGGGCGACTGAAAAGCCAGCCAGCAAAACTGAGAACCTTGTTCTCAAATCCGTACCCTCTCCCAAGGCAGCCTCAGAGGCCCGAGGGCTGAGGATCCAGACCCAAAAGCCACTGTACCTTCTGTAGGATCAGGCTCAAGGACTAAGGGGGTAAAAGGTGCCCTTTCCCTTCCTAAGCAGAAAATTCTGGAACCCAACCTTATGTATGATCATTTAAAAAAAAAAAAAATCAGCTGGGTACACTGGCTCACGCCTGTAATCCCAGCACTTTGGGAGGCCGAGGTGGGCGGATCACCTGAGGTCAGGAGTTCAAGACCAGTCTGGCCAACATGGAGAAACCCTGTCTCTACTAAAAAATGCAAAATTAACCAGGCATGGTGGTGCATGCCTGTAATCCCAGCTACTCGGGAGGCTGAGTCAGGAGAGTCGCTTGAACCCGGGAGGCAGAGGTTGCAGTGAGCCGAGATCGTGCCATTGCACTCCAGCCTGGGCAAAAAGAGCGAAATTCCGTCTCAAAATAAATAAATAAATAAATAAAATAAATCACTTTCTATGGCTTTTCACTGCTCCAGGAACAATGTCCACAGATCAAACGCCCAGCCTCTCCTTCACACCCTGGAGCGCCCATCCTGCCCACTGGTCCGGGCTCCAGGCTGCCCCCTGCACCTGTCAGAAGTCCCCCTACAAGGGCAGGGTCTCCCTTCCTGGGACATCCACTGCCCTTCTCCGAGCTGAAGTCAGAATGACCTGAGAATCAGCTTGGAGTTCTACCAGCCTCAGCCAAGCCCACCTCTGCGACAGCACTCCTTTCGAGGGGGCACCAGCTGCAGGGAGTCTGTCCCTTACAGACCCGTGACCCCGTGACAGATGAATAAAGTACAGACACATAGATATTCTGCTCTGCCAGTCCAGCTGAGGGTCCCAGCTGCTTATAGGCTCCCTGCTGAGTCCTGTAAACAGTTGCTACTTGGCCCTGATCAGCTAGTCAGACGCGCATTTATTCAGTATGATTAATTAACAAAAGCTTGAGTCAACACCATTAGAGTGTAACAGACATTGTGGACTTTCCGAGTAAAAAGCATTTAAGCACCCAGGGTCTTAAGATTATATGAGTAAACAAGCTAGCTAGGTAAACTACTCTGCCTTTCTTTTATTTCTATGTTTATTTGTTTAACTAAAGGTAAAGGGATCAGGCCGCCTTCAGCCAGAGCTAATTACCAAAGTTATGCCAACTTCTCGGCCTTCCAAGATTTGTGTCTATTTCTATAACTATCTCTAATATCTTTCCCACCAGAATGATTGAACCCCAACACACCTCCCTCTCTCAGCAGGGTCTGCCTGTTCAGAGAACACAACTTCTCCTTCTTGCCTTACACACAGGGGCAAGAATAGACTCACTCTTGCAGAGAGCACATCCCTTTCTGTTACTGAAAATCACTTTCCAAAAAAAAAAAAAAAGCAACACATACACACATACTCACCACATACACAGGTGGGTCAGAGAAAAAAAACAAGTACAAATGGCTTAGGGACATGAGAAGTGTGGCCCTAACTTTCGCTGAAAGGGATCCTATTAACATTAACCCTCACCTCTGGGTCAGAGAGGGCTGGCACTCTAGAGCCTGCCTTGAAGCTTTACCTACTGGGACCAAAAGGACTGCTGGAAAGCTATTTTAGGCCGGGTGCGGTGGCTCAAGCCTGTAATCCCAGCACTTTGGGAGGCAGAGGCGGGTGGATCACCTGAGGTCAGGAGTTCAAGACAAGCCTGGCCAACATGGTGAAGCCCTGTCTCTGCTAAAAATACAAAAAATTAGCTGGGCATGGTGGGCACCTGTAGTCCCAGCTACTCGGGAGGCTGAGGCAGGAGAGTCGCTTGAACCCGGGAGGTGGAGGTTGTAGTGAGCCGAGATCGCGCCATTGTACTCCAGCCTGGGTAAGAGCAAAACTCCATCTCAAACATAAAATAAAATAAAAATAAATAAATAAAAATACTTTTTAAAGCCCTATTACCACAAAATAAATCCAGGAACCTGTGACTTGGTACAGCCTCTTTGGGAGGCACATTAGCTATTACATTAGAATCCACACCCCGCCGGGTGCGATGGCTCATGCCTGTAATCCTAGCAAATTGGGAGGCTGAGGCACATGCCTGTAATCTAAACTCCGAAGGTTGAGGCAGGAGAATTGCTTAAAACCAGGAAGCAGAGGTTGCAGTGAGCAACGAGCCTGGGCGACAGAGACAGACTCTGTCTCAAAACAAAAACAAAAACAAAAAACAAAAAACCACATAACCTTTTCCCATTTGCACAAAGCTGGGAAACCCCAAATGCCCTCCACAGGGGTCTACGGGGGGTTGGGGGGTGGGGGCGGTGAGCACACTTGTTCCTGCCGACACAGGGAAGTCTTCTTAGCAGCTAAAGAGGGCAGCCTCTGCGTACTGCCTGGGAACATGGCAAAACCATTTTAGGCTTAAAAAAAAGGTGGAGAACAAGTTGTACATTATGATCTTTTAAATAAATAGGCCAGCGATATATTTGTAACAGAAGCAGCTCTGGAAGCATACACTGTCAGCCACAGAAACTCTGGGGCTGGGGGGTGGTAAAGGAGGAGAAATGTGTCACCCAGGCAGGAGCTTAGTGGCACCATCTTGGCTCCCGAGTTCAAGCAGTTCTCCTGCCTCAGCCTCCGAGTAGCTGGGACTACAGGTGTGCGCCGTCAAGCCCAGCTGATTTTTGCTTTTTTTTTTGAGACAGAGTTTCGCCTTGTTGCCCAAGCTGGAGTGCAGTGGTGCGATCTCAGCTCACTGCAACCTCCACCTCCTGGGTTCTAGTGATTCTCCTGCCTCAGCTTCCCGAGTAGCTGGGATTACAGGCATCTGCCACCATGCCTGGCTAATTTTTTGTATTTTTAGTAGAGATGGGGTTTCCCCATGTTGGCCAGGCTGGTCTCGAACTCCTGACTTCAGGTGATCCGCCTCCCTCGGCCTCCCAAAGTGCTGGGATTACAGGCATGAGCCACAGTGCCTGGCTGGTTTGAATTTTTAAATGATGATGAATTCATGTATGACTGATGTGATTTTTATTAGAAAGAGAAAACTAGGCAGCGCCCCATCCTATGTCTCCTTCCTGGTGGCCAATGAAGCATTTCCCACAACTCACTCCTGGCACCAACAGGAAGTCAGACACTCAGCACCCAGGGGCTGCTTTTTTTTTTTTTTTTTTTTTTTGAGACAGGCTTGCTCTGTCACCCAGGCTGGAGTGCAGTGGCAGGATCTCAACTCACTGCAACCTCCACGTCCCGGAGCATGCCTCAGACTCATAAGTAGCTGGGATTACAGGCGTGAGCCACTATGCTCAGCTAATTTTTGTATTTTTAGTAGAGATGGGGTTTCACCATGTTGGTCAGGCTGGTCTCGGACTCCTGACCTTGGTAGATCTGCCCGTCTTGGCCTCTCATAGTGCTGGGATTATAGGCGTGGGCCATCACACCCAGCCAACAGGGATTCATTTTTTAAAGGTAAGAGTGCAGGCTGCATAAGCTATTATCCATGTCGTTACATACCAGGCGGACATGTACCTAGGCGGGAGGGAGACTGAACCAGTGAAATTCTAATGACAAAAAAAAGAAATCAGAGTCATCCCCTACATTCACATGTCCAACGCCCAGCTGGAAGCCACAGGCTCTCCCCACTCCTGTCCTACTACGATTTTTCCCGGCTTTGACCTGCATGGTGGTGCGGCTGCTCTGCTCAGAGCCTCAGAGAAACCACACAGAGCCCTGCTGAGTCTTGCCCTCGGGGCATTCTCACATTTATGAAGAAATGCCTCCCCCTCCCCCTTCTCCCCAAAGTACGGTGTGGCAGAAAACAGCGCCAACAGGTCCTGCCAGTCAGAAGCCACTCCCCTGATTTCATGGCTCAAGACCCCAACTATAAATTAACTCTTCCCACCTTGAATGTGTACACACACTACTGAGATCCAGGCCGATCCTTGCCATGGGATGAACCTGAGAATTGCCAAGACCCGCCTTCCCACGCCACCCAACCAAATCATGTGGTATCTGGTACAAGTGATTTTCCCCCTGAAATCCCACAAGAAAACTATTTTGAGGCCGGGTACGGCGGCTCACGCCTGTAATCCCAGCACTTTGGGAGGCCGAGGCGGGCGGATCACAAGGTCAGGAGATCGAGACCATCCTGGCTAACACGGTGAAACCCCGTCTCTACTAAAAATACAAAAAAAATTAGCCGGGCGTAGTGGCGAGCGCCTGTAGTCCCAGCTACTCGGAAGGCTGAGGCAGGAGAATGGCGTGAACCCGGGAGGCGGGGCTTGCAGTGAGCCGAGATCGCGCCACTGCACTCCAGCCAGGGCGACAGAGCAAGACTCCATCTCAAAAAAAAAAAAAGAAAAGAAAACTATTTTGAAAAGCAGTTCTCTCTGGCCTGGTGAAGAACACACCAGCACCATGCCCACCAAAACAGGAGCCCCATGGCTGTTTCCCAGAGTAACCTGGGACCCGCACGTCCATTCACTGCAACACAGACTGAATCTGCAGCCAAGCTCCGCTCTCTCACTACTGGGCAACCCTCAGGGGGGATCCCTTAGCCTAAACCAGCACCAGTCACTACCCGCACACGATTTTATTACTACTGTTTTCTTATGAGTCAGCCCGTGTCACTGATTCCTGACGAGCTGGTGTGGAGTGCAGAAATGAATAATTTTCTTTTTAACTGCAATTTCCTTTTCACCAACCAGTCAGCAATCGGAGCTTTAACAATAAACCGGTTGCTCAGTTACTCCACGTGGGTGCCACGCAAGAGGCTGGGAGTATTGCTCAGCGGGGCCAACGGGAGGCTGGCACTTGCCTGAACCGCTTAAGTGGGGGAATGAAATGCCCACCGAAGGGCAGGGCAGGGACCCTGCTGTCCCGTCACTGAAGATATTCCCAGCCCGTGGGGAGAAGTGTAAAAGAATGAATGAAAGAAACGCACGTGGTTTCTGGGACCAATGACCTTAGCCTAGAACTGCCGGGACGGTCCAGGAACGCAAAAATGTAGAGATGTGGGAGCCAGGGGCGTAGTGATGCAAGGATGCAGGGACCCAGGGACTACGACCTCCCAACCCCCGGCCCGCGCCCCGTACTCACGCACGCAGTGGCAGGCCACGAGCTTGGCTGCCTCCTCGGGCACCGGGCAGGTGGGGAAGAGCGGCTTGAGCAGGTAGGTGGCGAAGACCAGGGCCACGATGTACTGCGACGAAGGCCGGATGATGAGCAGCTCGATCCAGAGCTTGAGGAAGGCGGGCAGCGAGCCGCAGACGTCCAGCATGTAGGCGTAGTCGCCGCCCGATTTGGAGATGGTGGTGCCCAGCTCCGCGTAGCAGAGCGCGCCCACGATGGAAAAGACGCCGCACGCGGCCCACACCACCAGCGCCAGCCCCGGCGAGCCTGCCTCCTTGAGCACGCCCGTGGGCGTCACGAAGATGCCCGAGCCCATGATGGCGCCCACAATGATGGCCACGCCCTTGAGTAGCGTGATGTTCCGGTGCAGCGTCACGCCCTCGCCCTCGCCTGCCGGCGCCGCGCCGTCCGCGCGCTTGGCGGCCATTATCTTCTCCCGCGCCTCTTCCTTCTCCTCGGCCACCGGGGCCGCTAGCGCGCGCCGCTTCGGGCCCGCACCCGCCATGCTCTGCTTACCGGCCGGGCCTGGGACACCCGAGAGCCGCAGCCAAGCGAGGATTGTGCCCGCCGCCCGCCGCCCGCCGCCCGCGCCCGCGCCCGCGCCGCCTTTTAGGCCCCGGCCCACTGGCCCCGCCCACCGTCCGCGGCTCCTCCCCGCCCCGTGGCCCGGCGGCGGCCCTCAGCCCCGCCCCCTCGACCCCGCTCGGAGCATGTGCGTCGTCCGGCCCAGCCTGGCAGGCGATTCCCAGGCCCGCGTGGTCCTCGAAGGCCCCCGTACTCCTGCGCCATGGAGACCCCGGCCTCGCGACCTACCCCCCCGGCGCCCGCGTCATCCCAGCCCGTCCTCCCGGGTGCGCTTGGGCGGGGCCTGGCAGTCAGGGCGAGCCCCTTCACCCACTGGCCCGCAGCCTCTCGTCAAGCCTGGGAGCGGGCAGTGCACCAGGGCTGGCCTGAGGCCAAGGATGGGGTTTGGGGTACCCCCCGAAGGGAACCTAGGCTCCTGTCCCGGATGGGCCGAGGGGATGGAACCGCCCCCACAACCAGCTCCTGGGGCACGGGGCAGGGATGAGAGGATGACCTGAGGGGAAGCTCCTGCAGCCTCCTTCCAGCCTGGGGGCTGCATCAATGTGGCTGGTGAGCCGCGAACTGAGACGAGGGAAGAACCGAACCGAGGCCACCCAGTAATTCCCATTGTATCCCAAAAGAATCTTGCCAAAGATGGCGATCCGGTGCCCGTAGCTTTGAGAAGCAGTAATAACACAGGCTTTGGGAAGCCAGCAATCTGCCTGAGCTCAATTTAATCAACAGAACCGGGGGTTCACCGGGAGCCATAAGACCCCCACCCCCAAATCTAGCTGGGGAATTCAAAGGCAGGCTTCAGTGTGAAGGGGCTTTAAAGCTTGTTATTCCTGGGTAATGCGAGAGGCATCTTAGCTAGAAAGGGTTGAGAGGTAATTTCAGTTAGAGGCAAGAGCAGGATGCCAAGGCTCCTAGGCCTGGAAACGGGAAGGAATATAAATACTGCCCCGAGATTGACCAGACTGGTGAGCAGCCAAAGACCTGTTCAAAGGGTGTGTGTGGGTCAGGGAGGAAGCTCCTCGGTATCACCCCCACCCGGGGTTCCTTGGCGTGTGTCCTAACGAGTCCTTGGAAGCTCACAGCAGGCATGTGGGGAGGCCTTTGTTCTGGGTGAGCGTTCAGCCTCCCAGGGCAAACACGCAAACACCGGTTGCGGAGCTGGGTGTTCACAGCAAGACAGTCTGCTGGGCAGATGCCTCTGGAATCCACAGAATTCTGAACAATAGCCGTGGTGGAGGGGGGGTCAGAATCCCTGTCGTGCTGGGACCTCTAGCTGCAGCCAGGAATGTCCAGGCCCCACCCCGGGGAGGGGGCGGCTGAGGAATGCCACGGCTTGTCATTCTGGACCTTGCTCGCCCCCCCGGTATGGCGGGCATTCCTCTGCAGTGATAAAACCAAGCGAAATCTCAGCAGCCCAGGCAGCCACCGGCAGGGGAGTGCGGAGGTCGCACAGATACTAACTTGTAATCTGCCGTCCACGCTGCTGGCTGTGGAAGGTGCAGAGAGCCCTCCATCCACCCTATTCTTCCCGCTGTGCCTGCAGAGGGAAGGAGACAGTACCACCACGGCTGGACAAACTCACCGAGTGCTCACTGAGTCCTCCCCTAGATAGCTTCTTGTGCAATAGGGTAGGTGCCAGTTAGGAGCAAGGTTAGAGATTGTAGGGCCAGATTTTTTGCTCAGGTTCAACTACGCAAAATAAAAATAGACTTTGCATGCATTTCAGGCACTGGGCTGACGACTGGCCACCAGGGAGGCTCCGCCCCGCTTCTTAGCTTTGGCCCCAACATTAGTCTTCTTGCTGCTCTCAGGCGTGCTCTGCGTGTCAAAGATGACTTGGAGGCTGGGCGCGGTGGCTCACGCCTGTAATGCCAGCCCTTTGGGAGACCAAGGTGGGAAAATCTCTTGAGCCCAGGAGTTCAAGACCAGCCTGGGCAACATAGGGAGACCCCGTCTCTACAAAAAATACAAAAACTAGCCCAGCGTGGTGGTGGTGCACCTGTAGTCCCAGCTGCTGGGGAGGCTGAGGTAGAAGGATCACCTGAGCTGGGGAAGGTTGAGGCTGCAGTGAGCTGAGATCACGCCACTGCACTCCAGCCTAGGCGACAGAATGAGACCGGTCTTTTTTTTTTTTTTTTTTTTTTGAGACGGAGTCTCGCTCTGTTACCCAGGCTGGAGTGCAGTGGCGCGATCTCGGCTTACTGCAAGCTCCGCCTCCTGGGTTCACACCATTCTCCTGCCTCAGCCTCCCAAGTAGCTGGGACTACAGGCGCTCACCACCATGCCCGGCTAATTTTTTGTATTTTTAGCAGAGACGGGGTTTCACGGTGTTAGCCAGGATGGTCTTGATCTCCTGACCTCGTGATCCCCCCGCCTCGGCCTCCCAAAGTGCTGGGATTACAGGCGTGAGCCACTGCGCCCGGCGAGACTGGTCTTGAAAAAAAAAAAAAAAAGATGACATGGAAGCAACAGTAGGAGCCGGGGTCAGAGTTCAGGCCCGTCCATCCGTGGATGATGGATAAACCCAGCGTAGTCCGCCATCCCTTGGAGCGTCATTCAGCTGCACACAGGAAGACGCGCTGCAATGTGCAGGACCCCCTGAAAACACTGGGCTGTGTGAAAGGGTCAGTGACCACGGGTTGTATGATTCCGAGTGCACGAATGTTCAGGACAGGAGGATCCAGAGAGACGGACGAGATTCGTGGCTGCTTAGGGCGGGGGGAAGGGGCGATGGAGAGTGAGGGCTGAGTGGATGGGGTCTCTCTTTGGGGCGATAAAATGTCTTGGAACTAGATGATGGGGATGGTTGCCCAACACTGGGAGTGACTTAAACACCACGGATTTGTACGTGTTTAAATGACTAACGGTTAATGTTATGTTCTGTGTGAACTATACAGCCAAAAGATAAAAGCAGTTCAGGCCTAGAATCGAACGGTCCTGGGTTCAGATCTCACCTCTACCACTTGCTGGTTAATGTGGCACCAGGCGAGTGACTCGGCTCAGCTTTCAAAGTCTCAGTTTCCTCTTCTGTGAAGCAGGGAGACACCTGCGCCCGCCTCCTGGGGACCAGCAGGTAGAAGACCCTGAGCCGCTGGCATTGCCATCACTGCAGAACTGTGCTCCCAGGGCTGGCAGGTGGAGGACCCTGAGCCTCTGGTGTCATCCTCACTGCAGAACTGTGCTCCCGGGGCTGGCGGGTGGAGGACCCTGAGCTGCTGGTGTTGCCGTCACTGCCGAACTGTGCTCCCAGGGCTGGCCGAATGCCTGGCTTCCACCCTCAGACTTTCTTTCCAATGTGTGCAGAGGGAACACGGAGGGACAGCGGTTGCAGCAGCCCACACTTGCTGTGTCGGGCGTGGTCTCAGTGGCTGGAGCGTGAAGATGGAGGCGGGGATGGGAGTGGGCGGCTCTGAGTCAAGGGACACCTGGAGCCCCCAGAAGCTGGAAGAGGCAGGAGGGGTCCTGCAGCCTCCCGAGGGAGTCTGGCCCTGCCACCACCTTGATGTTTGCCTCTGGCCTCCGGGACTGTGAGAGAACAAAGGGCTGTTGTCCTAAGCCCCTGTTTGCAGACAAAGGGAATAATCTCAACATTGAAAAAATATGGCCTTAATCTTTAGTGCGTAGGTGGCAAACTTACCTTCAGGATGGCAGAGACAGATCTTTTTTTCCTATTGACAGGCATTTTAACATTTCCAGAGACACAGGAGCCAGGTTCTCCTGCTTGGCCTCTGCAGTATGAGCCAAACCTGCCTATTGTTAAGTGATTGAATGAGTTGATGCTCACCTTGAACTTTCTTCCACTCTGCCCTGGATTGCAAGAAGAATTCATTGCTCAGCCCACGTCCCAGCATGAGGCTGGAAGCAGCTGTGAATTTTGTAGAGACTGGAGGGCCCTGCACTCTTTGCAGCTGCCAGCTTCAGCGCTGCTTTCTTCGGCTACTTTGCCCCACCTCTCAGTTTTGGGCACAGTGGCTGCAGGGCAGATGCCATTCAACCAGGTCAAATTTCCATGTGAGGATGGAAATTTGTAGGTTATAATTCAATTCTCTATTTTGGAAAATATCCAGGTGGATATTGTTTACCACCAAAACAATGACTTCTATTGTGTGGGCCCGAAAACCAGGCTGATGCATGCTACAGCATGCGTGAGTGGTGCCTGCTCCATGTGTGAACCATGCTGCTCCATGTGTGAACTGTGTCTGTTCCATGTGTGAACTGTGTCTGTTCCATGTGTGATCCATGCTGCTCCATGTGTGAACCATGTCTGTTCCATGTGTGAACTGTCTGTTCCATGTGTGGACCATGTCTGTTCCATGTGTGAACCATGTATGTTCCATGTGTGAACCATGTCTGTTCCATGTGTGATTCATGCTGCTCCATGTGTGATTCATGCTGCTCCATGTGTGATCCATGCTGTTCCATGTGTGAGCCATGTCTGTTCCATGTGCGAACCGTGTCTGTTCCATGTGTGTTCCATGCTTCTCCATGTGTGATCCATGCTGCTCCACGTGTGAACCATGTCTTTTCCATGTGTGAACCATGTCTGCTCCATGTGTGATCCATGCTGTTCCATGTGTGAACCATGTCTGTTCCATGTGAGATCCATGCTGCTCCATGTGTGAACCATGTCTGTTCCATGTGTGAATCATGTCTGTTCCATGTGTGATCTGTGTCTGTTCCATGTATGGTCCATGCTGTTCCATGTGTGAACCGTGTCTGTTCCACGTGTGAACCGTGTCTGTTCCACATGTGGTCCATGCTGCTCCATGTGTGAGCCATGTCTGTTCCATGTGTGATCCATGTCTGCTCCATGTCTGATCACACCTGCTCCCTGTCACTCATTTTGTCTAGACTTCTCGATGATGACAGCCCCCAGTTAACTGGATTTAAGGTAGTTTCTAAACATTTGTAGCCAGATCCATCTAGTATCCTGCAATTCATTCATTGACTCAGCAAACATTTCACAATAGCTAGACATACGCCTGGCTTTGTGAGAATGCATGTCCTCATGACACCCCAGCCTGCGGGTGACCCTTTCATGTGCACCCCTGTGATAACGTGGGATGTGCAGGAGCCTGGGTGCGGGGGGAGGGGATGCTGCTGCCTGGGGCTGGCACTGACGAAGGAGGATGAGCCCAGGAGAGGGAGCAGCGCCTGGAGGCCCAGGGGCAGTGCACAGCAGTCCCCGAGCTTACAAGTGGGAGCACTGCAGCCCATGGCACCCGACCGCGTTTATTCTGTGCCGTGGGCAAGCAGAATGGTTGAGGATCCCGCCGCTGGGGGCTCACATTCCAGAGGGGGATGCAAGCATCATGCAGCAACACATGCCTGATGCCAACAGCTGGGGAGGGGACACAGGGAGACCATGGTTGGGACAAGTGTCTGAGAGCTGGTTGAGGATGGAAAGGAGTGACTGTGAAGCAGCCGTGGGGACAGCAACCCCAGCCAGAGGCCCACACACACAAGGTGACGTGGAAGAGGGCCAGGCTGCGAAACTTGCTGGGAGAAGCTCGTGCTCGATCCCAAGCCTAGTGGAAAGCCTCAGTTTTGAACAGGGCAGCAGAATGGCCAAGTGTCGGTTTCTCAAAAAAACCCACTGTTAAAAGAAAAAGGGATTTGAGGGAAGAGGGGAAGAGGCTGGAAAGGAAGTGGCTAAACTGGAAGCCCAGCTTGTCACTCAGGCTGCAGCAGAAGGGACAGAGAAAAGTGGACGGACTTGGAATAGGCAGCAGTTTGAGGGTCCTCCAGCAGAGCGTGCTGCTGCCCTGGGTGCAAGGAGTGAGGGGAGAGGAGGGCCCAAGGGGGCTCCCGAGATTGCCTGTGGCGTCGGGTGGATGGAGGAACCATTTATCAAGACGGGGTTGGTGGGCACAGAGTTGGGGATGCAGCAGTGCATGGACAGCCCACCTTTCAGCAGGAGGGACAAGTGTCAAAAAATGACAGCTCCGTTACTGCTGGGCACCGCTGTGTGCCAGGTGCCATCTGGGGGCTCAGCTCAGGCTGAGGGAACAGGAGGAG
This sequence comes from Pan troglodytes, assembly GCF_028858775.2. NCBI lineage: Eukaryota > Metazoa > Chordata > Mammalia > Primates > Hominidae > Pan > Pan troglodytes. The sequence goes on from NC_072416.2 coordinate 31,323,910, forward strand.
CAGGTGTTGAGCAGGTGGTGTGGGGCGGGCGGGGAAGGGTGCCCTCAGGTCCATCAGAACAGCCACAAGAGCCCTGGGGTGGGAGGGGGCCGATATTCTGGTCAGCACAGAGTGGGCTGCCAGGAGAGGGTGGGGGCGGAGGGGCAGGAATGTGGATTCTGTCTCAGGGGGGCAAGGCTGAGGGGATGTAGCTGGGCACATGGCCTGCTCTGAATTGAGCTTGGTTCTCTGGAGGGTCGATGGGAAGGACGTGCTGGGGATGGGGAGGAAGCGGAGGAGGAGGAGGCGGTGGCAGCTGGGAACAGGCAATGCTTCTCACACAGGTGTATCTTTATTAAACGAGAAAATAACATAAAAGCAAAGGGAGGAAGCCTTGAACCTTAAAAGCTGGGCCAGAAATTCTACAATACAATCAGAAGCCACAATCTGGTCACAGTGAGAGCCCTTCCCGCAGAGCCGCAGACACTGGCCGCTGCCCCTGGGGCGGGAGGGAAGCCTCCTGTTTGTTTTTTGTCCCGTTGCTTTGAGGGCTGGAATCAATGTCATTTTCTCTCGGAGTGTTTGTGGTTTCATCTCAGTGTGTCCAGGCTCGGATGTCTTCCTGGGAGTATCTCCGTGTCCAGGATTAACACCAGTTTTTAAAAATAACTGACAAAGGCCATTTTTCAGGAGACAAAGATGTTGGTGCATGCAGAGGGCCCCCTGTGTTGATACGGAAAATGAAGGTCAGCCACTCCCTGCTTCTCTTGGTATCTTGTTGGACACGATGTCAATGTGGGGCTGGTAGAACTGGAGCCCAGGGCCCCTCTGGCCGCTTGGGCCTTTCTCTGTCTCCAGGTCCCCATGGAAATGGGCAGCCCATGGAGAATGGCTGAATAGCTGCTGTCTGCCCCCATCCCAAGCTCCAGGTTCAGAGACCACCCCCTCCATTGACTGTGTCACCCCTTCCCCACCAGAGGAGCGGGCTATTCTCACAGCGCTGCAGGAAGCCCAGCCAAGTGCCTTCCTCTGGCTGCTGCTTCCATCAGCGTGAACTGCCCGGCATTGTAGGATAAGTTTTCTCCTGGGTTTTAAGGTTCAGGACTCTCTCTTTGCTGCACTTTTTCCTTGACTAATTGCACAAATCAGAGAAGGCAAGAGTGAAATGCTGCGTATCCCTTGGCCTAGCGGGTCAGCGACAACTTTCTCAACTTGTCAAGTGAGCCTCAGTTTCCTTATTAAAAACCAGGGACGATTTTGTAGAACTTGTCGCAACTCAGTGGGAGTGCCGTGGCCCTTATGCCCAATGACACCATCCTGTCACTTCAGGAGTTTCTCCTAAAACACCATTCCCCAGACCAACGGCGCTGCGAGCTTCTGGGGCGTGGGCTGGGCCCAGCATGTCAGTGCGACCCACAGCGGGGCTGGAGCTGCTGAATGTGCACAACACACTTCACCCCGGGCCTGGTTCAGGAGCGGGCAAGGCAGCTGTACACCCTGTCCTTCAGCAAACTCCTCTTGATCGATAGAATCGAAGTCAGGAGCATCACCTTAGACGCAGAACAGAAATGTGCCCATTTCCCAGCTTGGTGCTTTCCCACTTCTACTTTGACTCCTTCAACCCAATCCTCTTTCACCCGCATCACCACCAAGTGTGATCTCCTTTAAAGAGCCAGACACTTTATTTTGGGGGGGCATGGAGGGGTGGAGTCTCACTCTGTTGCCCAGGCTAGAGGGCAGTGGCACAATCTCAGCTCATTGCAACTTCCACCTCCCGGGTTCAAGCGATTTCTGGCTAGATTTTGTTTTGTTTTGTTTTGTTTTGAGACGGAGTCTCGCTCTGTCACCCAGGCTAGAGTGCGGTGGCCACCATCTCAGCTCACTGCAAGCTCCGCCTCCCAGGTTCAAGCGATTCTCCTGCCTCAGCCTCCACAGTAGCTGGGATTATAGGTGCATGCCAACACACCTGGCTAATTTTTCTTTGTATTTTTAGAAAAGACAGGGTTTCACAATGTTGCCCAGGCTCGTCTCAAACTCCTGACCTCATGATCTGCCCACCTCAGCCTTCCAAAGTGCTGGGATTACAGGCGTGAGCCACCGTGCCTAGCCTTAGTTTTTTTTTTTTTTTTTTTTTCTTTTTGAGATGGAGTCTCACTTTGTTGCCCAGGCTGGAGTACAGTGGCACGATCTCGGCTGACTGCAACCTCCACCTCCTGGGTTCAAGCAATTCTCCCTGCCTCAGTCTCCCAAGTAGCTGGGACTACAGGTACATGCCAGCACACCCAGCTAGTTTTTTGTATTTTTAGTAGAGACGGGGTTTCACTGTGTTAGCCAGGATGGTCTTGATCTCCTGACCTCATGATCTATCTGCCTCAGCCTTCCAAAGTGCTGGGATTACAGGCGTGAGCCTAGTTTTTGTATTTTTTTTTGTTTTGGAGGCGGAGTCTCACTCTGTCGCCCAGACTGGAGTGCAGTGGCACAATCTTGGCTCATTGCAACCTCTGCATCCCGGGTTCAAGCAATTCTCCTGCCTCAGCCTCCCAAGTAGCTGGGATTACAGGTGCCTGCCACCATGCCTGACTAATTTTTTGCGTTTTTTTTTTTTTTAGTAGAGACGGGGCTTCACCGTGTTGCCCAGGCTGGTCTTGAACTCCTGACCTCAGGTGATCTGCCCACCTCAGCCTCCCAGAGTGCTGGGATTACAGGCGTGAGCCACCGTGCCTGACCTAACCTACTTATTCTTTATCTCCCCGGAATGAAACGGCTTTTATCACCTTGGGAAACAGATTAGCATCTGCTTATTTTTCTGTGCTTATCTGACTGTAAGGTAACATTGGAAGATAATGTAATTAGGTTGATTGTAAAACTTTCTCTCTTCTGGCAGGAATATTTTTTAATGCTATGAAAATAAAAATACTGGGCCAGGCACGGTGGCTCATGCCTGTAATACCAGCACTTTGGGAGGCCAAGGTAGGCAGATCACCTGAGGTCAGGAGTTCGAGACCAGCCTGACCAACATGGTGAAACCAAATCTCTACTGACAATGAAAAAAAAAAAAAAAAATAGGCTGGGCGCAGTGGCTTGCGTCTGTAATCCCAGCATTTTGGGAGGCTGAGGCGGGTGGATCACTGAGGTTGAGAGTTCAAGACCAGCCTGACCAACATGGAGAAACCCCGTCTCTAGTAAAAATACAAAATTAGTCAGGCGTGGTGGCCCATGCCTGTAATCTCAGCTAATTGGGAGGCTGAGGCAGGAGAACTGCTTGAACCTGGGAGGCAGAGGTTGTGGTGAACCAAGATGGCATCAATGCACTCCAACCTAGGCGACAAGAGCAAAACTTTATCTCAAAGAAAAAAAAAAAATTCGCTGGGCGTGGTGGCGGGTGCCTGTAATCCCAGCTACTCGGGAGGCTGAGGCAGGAGAATTGCTTGAACCCGGGAGGCAGAGGTTGCAGTGAGCTGAGATCGTGACATTGCACTCCAGCCTGGGTGACAGAGCGACACTCCATCTAAAAAAAGGAAAAGAAAAACACTGTACTGATTTTGGATTTTTTCCAAGCAAGTAATAGGTAAAAAGAAACCCAAACTGGCTTACATGAAAGGGCACCTATTGGCTTGTGTAACTGATCAGGTGCAACCATTGCTATAAGCTTGATCCAGACCCGACGCGGTGACTCATGCCAGTAATCTCAGCACTTTGGGAGGATGAGGCAGGCGGATCGCCTGAGGTCGGGAGATCGAGACCAGCCTGACCAACATGGAGAAACCCCGTCTCTACTAAAAATACAAAATTAGCCAGGCACAGTGGTGTACGCCTGTAATCCCAGCTACTCGTGAGGCTGAGGCAGGAGAATCACCTGAACCTGGGAGGTGGAGGTTGCAGTGAGCCAAGATTGCGCCACTGCACTCCAGCCTGGGTGACAAAGCAAGACTCCATCTCAAAAACAAAACAAAACAAAAAACAACAAAAAAAAAAGAGGGTGAAAGGCAGCCCCAGAGTGGGAGAAGAGATTTGTAAAATGGACAAAGGCCTTATAATTGGAATATATAAAGAACTCCTAAAAATCACTAAGAAAACCACAGACAGCCCAAGAGAAAAATGGGCAAATGGCTCAAGTAGGTATCTGGTGAAAGAGGATATGCAGATGGCCAATGAATCTGCACAAAGTGCTCCACATCATTAATCATTAGGGAAGTGCAAATTAAATCCACAGGAGACACCTGGGCACACCCTCCAGAAAGCACACAATGACCTGCTGGCAAGGACAGGAACGACCACTTTGGAAAACTCTTTGGCAGCACAGCCAAACTGAGCCTTTCCACTCGAAAATGCCCTTTGCTCAGAACCCAGCAGCAGCTCCAAAGTCTCCACCCAGCCTATGGGGCCCCAGTACCCACCCTTGCCTCCCATGCCTCTCTCCTCACCCCTGCACTTGGCTGCCCTCACCCTCGGGCTGCACCTTGAACACCAGAAGGGCGCTCCTGCCTCCAGCCTCTGCCTGGAATTCTCTGCCCTCGGGTAGCCATGTGGTTCACTCCTCCTTTGGTCTCTGCCCAAATGGCCCCTGTAGAAGAGACCTCCCCACCCAGCCATGTCCTCTCCCTGTGACTTACCACCCCAGACTTTCTGTGTTGATGCATTGTGGTCTACCTCCTTCCATCAGAATGTGAGCTCCGATGAAGAGCAAAGGCTCTTCAGACCTGAAACAGTCTAGGCTCTGTCCCCAGAGTCTAGAATAGAGCCTGCCACGTAATTGGCACTCAATAAATGTTACATGGATTAATGGAAACCATCCTGGCACAAGTGGTAGCTCTCTTTCCACCAAAAGAATGAGCTTGCCAAGAGAGAGACAACATCACGAAAGAGAGACAGAAAAGCCACACTCAGACCCAACATTCTGGATCAAGACTTTTTTTTTTTTTTTTTTTTTTTTTTTTGAGACAAAGTTTCGCTCTTGTTTCCCAGGCTGGAATGCAATGGCGCGATCTCGGCTCACTACAACCTCTGCCTCGCGGGTTCAAGCAATTCTCCTGCCTCAGCCTCCCGAGTAGCTGGGATTACAGGCATGCACCACCAAGCTCGGCTAATTTTGTATTTTTAGTAGAGACAGGGTTTCACCATGTTGGTCAGGCTGGTCTTGAACTCCTGACCTCAGGCGATCCACTCGCCTCGGCCCCCAAAGTGCTGGGATTACAGGCATGAGCTACTGCACCCGGCCCAAATGATTGTTTTCTAAAGCCACTATGTTTTGGAGCTATTTGTTAGACAGCAATAGATAACTAACACCTATAATGTAAATGCTAAAGTAACATTTGAATTTACTTTTCACTCAAGGAACTAAAAGACTACTTTTTATGGCTGGATGCGGTGCCTCACGCCTGTAATCCCAGCACTTTGGGAGGCCAAGGTGGGTGAATCACCTGAGGTCAGGAGTTTGAGACCAGCCTGGCCAACATGGAGAAACCCTGTCTCTACTAAAAATACAAAATTAGCCAGGTGTGGTGGCTCATGCCTGTAATCCCAGCACTTTGGGAGGCCAAGGTGGGTGAATCACCTGAAGTCAGGAGTTTGAGACCAGCCTGGCCAACATGGAGAAACCCCATCCCTACTAAAAATACAAAATTAGCCAGATGTGGTGGCTCATGCTTGTAATCCAGCTACTCGGGAGGGTGAGGCAGGAGAAGCGCTTTAACCTGGGAGGTGGAGCTTGTGGTGAGCGAGATCACGCCATTGCACTCCAGCCTGGGCAACAAGAGGGAAACTCTGTCTCAAGAAAAATAAATAAATATAAAATTAAAAAAGACTTTTTATGTATTATCTCACTTGTTCACAGAATATACTTATGAACTCTGTGAGGCAACTCACGCATTTAATTAAATTCAGAAGTGAGATTATGTCTACATGCTGACAGCATACTGGGCCAGTTAGCCCTGCGTGATGATCCAGCACCCCCTAGAATTGCGCGCGCATGGTGCACGTGGCCTCCTGGGCCATGACCACAGTGTGCTCATCCACATTTGTGGTCTGCACATTTGTTGACTGTCTCAGAAAGGCAGCCTTTCTCCTCCCCTGGAAAACTCCCCGTCTTCCAGGACATGTGCCTCCCTGGCTCCCCTGCTCAGGATAAGGGGCTCCTGCCCTGCATTTTTATATGACACCGGCCACCCTGGCTTAATACTATTGGCTTCGTTTCTACTTTCCTGCCAGACAGCAGTGTTCTGAGATGAATGCCCTGTTCCTGTGCCGCCCCTCCACACCTGCCCCCCTCCCACCCTCTCTTGGTGGCACAGACCCAGAATGGGCACTTGTCAAATATATGCTTGTTGAGTGGCATAAGGGCCTTGCTGACAAGGGGCCACCTTCAACAAAAGCCTTCCCCATGTCCAACAGCTCTGGTTTGGAGGTAGGCAGATATTCTGCATCCCACATCTCCGCGTGCAAATGACATCATGCCATGGTTTGTATATAAGGGAATATTTTCACAGGCCCAGGAGACTGAAAGACCCTCTAAGAGCTCACCTGGAGCCCTCGGAAAGAGATGAGCCAGAGATGCTAAGTCCTGCTGCGACTGCTGAGAAATGTCTGCCGGGCGGGGGCGGGGCATAGGCAGCATGCCTGTGGCTCTGAACTGCCTTGGACAGACAGAATTGCTATAGATTCTTACGATTTCCAGAAAAAAATGATAGTATAACTTTTATTTATTTTTTATTTTATTTTTTTGAGACAGTCTCACTCTGTCGCCCAGGTTGGAGTGCAGTGGTGCCATCTCAGCTCACTGCAACCTCCGCCTTCCAGGTTCAAGTGATTCTCCTACCTCAGCCTCCCAAGTAGCTGGCACTACAGGCACACGCCACCATGCCCGGCTAATTTTTGTATTTTTATTTATTTATTTATTCGAGATGGAGTTTTGCTCTTGTTGTCCAGGCTGGAGTGCAGTGGTGCGATCTTGGCTCACTGCAGCCTCCACCTCCCGGCTTCAAGTTATTCTCTTGCCCCAGCTTCCCAAGTAGCTGATATTACAGGCGTGCACCACCACGCCTGGCTAATTTTGTAGTTTTAGTAGAGACGGGGTTTCACCATGTTGGTCAGGCTGGTCTCAAACTCCTGGCCTCAAGTGATCTGCCTGTCTCAGCCTTCTAAAGTGCTAAAATTATAGGCATGAGCCATGACGCCCAGCCCAATAGTATAACTTTTAAAAATGTATACAAGGATTATTAACTAATTTTTGGAAAAAAAAAAAAAAAAGCAATGAAACTATTTAGATAAGAAAAAGGAGGCCGGGCTCGGTGGCTCATGCCTGGAATCCCAGCACTTTGGGAGGCCAAGGTGGGCAGATCACCTGAGTTCAAGACCAGCTTGGCCAACATGGTGAAACCCCGTCTCTACTAAAAATACAAAAATTAGCCAGGCGTGGTGATGGGTGCCTGTAATCCCAGCTACTCGAGAGGCTGAGGCAGGAGAATTGCTTGAACCCAGGAGGTGGAGGTAGTAGTGAGCTGAGATCGAGCCACTGCACTGCAGCCTGGGCGACAGAGTGAGACTCTGTCTCAAAAAAAAAAAAAAAGGAAAGAAAAGAAAAAGGAAGAAAACAAAAACCATGCAGACCCATGACCCTGGGACAACTCCCATGGATGCCTTGTGTGTCTGTGTGTGATAGATTATGGCGTTGCTCAGAACATGCTCGCTGTGATCACTGGAACCGCTGTCCAATCTCAACAAGCTCCTACTTCAATTGGAACTTTCTTCTTGTGTAAGAACACCCCAAATGCATGAAAGAATATATATAACTCCTCAAGGCTCTTATGCAGCATCTTAGTGACGCTGCCAAGCAAGAGAGACGCCTTCCATGAAGCGCCATCATGCCAGTTACGGGCATGGCTCACTTGGCTTGGGGCCACTTCAATGGGCTCCTTCTGGATGATCCAGGTGACCGACTCAGTCAGCGGCAGGGTGGTGAGCGAGCCCACATAGGTCCAGTAATCCCAGCAGGTGGGCAGCAGAGTGGAGGGGTCGAAGGGGCGCATGGCCGCCCGCGCGTCCTGAGAGACCGAGAAGCACAGGCCGTGTCAGTCCTCAGGCGGGACTAGGAGCTTCCATCTTGTCTCAGCACGGGAGACCTTCATGGTGCTTGGAAGGAAGTGCTTTCCCCGAGATAAGGCCATGAGGCCACTGCTGTCACACTTGGAAGCAGTGATAAGAAAATGTGACCCTTCTATACAGAGCAAGGATTCCTGCCAACTTACATTGGTGGGAATTACATTACATTACACCAGCTTATGTTGGTGCTTACATTTTTCCTTTTGAAGTCATTTCTTGGGGCACAGTAGCTCACCCCTGTAATCTCAGCACTTTGGGAGGCCGAGGCGGGTGAATCACTTGAGGTCAGGAGTTCGAGACCAGCCTGGTCAACATGATGAAACCCTGTCTCTACTAAAAATACAAAAATTATCCAGACGTGGTGGTGGGCGCCTGTAGTCCCAGCTACTCAGGAGGCTGAGGCAAGAGAATTGCTTGAGCCCAGGAGGCAGAGGTTGCAGTGAGCTGAGATCACGCCACTGCACTCCAGCCTGGGCAACAGAGTGAGACTCTGTCTCAAATAATAATAATAATAATTAATAAATAATAAAAAATAAAAAAGCCATTTCTTTTAGCATACCTTGGCTGCAAAAAATATTACTTTTTATTGTGATAAAATATACATAACATAAAATTTACCATCTTAACCTTTTTTTTCTTTTTTGAGGTGCAGTTTTGCTCTTGTTGCCCAGGCTGGGGTGCAATGGTGCGATCTTGGCTCACTGCAACCCTTCGCCTCCCAGGCTCAAGTGATTCTCCTGCCTCAACCTCCTGAGTAGCTGGGATTACAGGCACCCGCTAATTTTGTATTTTTAGTAGAGACGGGGTTTCTTCATGTTGGTCAGGCTGGTTTTGAACTCCCAATCTCAGGTGATTCACCTGCCTCAGCCTCCCACAGCGCTGGGATGAGAGGCATGAGCCACCATGCCCGGCCCATCTTAACCATTTTTAAGTGTAAAGTTTGATGGCGTTAAATGCAGTCACATTGTGGTGCAACCATCTCCACCATCTGTCTCCAGAACTTTTCCATCATCCCAAACTCAAATTCTGTCCTGACCCCACTAAACACTATGTCCAGCTTCCTCCCCCAGGCCTGGCACCCACCATTCTGCTTCCATCTCTCTGAATCTGAGGACTCTGGGGACCTGATGTGGGTGGGATCCTGTGGTTTTTGTCTTTTGTGTCTGGCTTATTTCACTGGGCATAATGTCCTTCAGGTTTATCCACATTGGAGCATGTGTCAGGAGTCCCTGCATTGTTGCTTTTTTTTTTTTTTTTCCTGAGACGGAGTCTTGCTGTGTCACCCAGGCTGGAGTGCAGTGGTGTGATCTCAGCTCACTGCAAGCTCCGCCTCCTGGAGTTCAAGACCAGCTTGAACTCCTGGGTTCATGCCATTCTCCTGCCTCAGCCTCCCCAGTAGCTGGGACTATAGGCACCCGCCACCACGCTCGGCAAATTTTTTGTATTTTTAGTAGAGACAGGGTTTCACCATGTTAGACAGGATGGTCTCGATCTCCTGACCTCGTGATCCGCCCACCTCAGCCTCCCAAAATGTTGGGATTACAGGCATGAGCCACCGTGCCTGGCTTGCCTGGAGACATTTCTACTGCTACCTTACCGATCAGGGTATCCAGTATCTCCGTGATTACCTTCATCTGTCCCTGGAAACTGTGCCTGCCACCCTACGCTGCAGCCGTCCAGGGACTGGCAGGCCTCGGCCTAAAGGTCTGGAGGGTGGGCGACCTGCAAGACTTACAAGAGGGGAAGCCGACAGACATACCTACAGACGGAGTGCTGTGCCCCTGATGCCGACAAGAAAGCCGAGGCTCGGGCTGGGTCAGCAACCGAATTCCAGTTTAGAGGCAGATTTGGTCGTGGACATGGCCAGCCACCTCAGTAAAATTAGAGAGGATTATTTTGCATTGAATACACTCACAGCCAAAAAACAACAAAAAAAGAGTCAGGGTCTTACTTTGTCAACTAGGCAGGAGTGCAATGATGCCATCATAGCTCACTGCAGTCTCTAATTCCTGGGCTCAAGCGATCCCCCCGCGTCAGTCTCCCAAGTAGCTAGGACACCATACCAGGGTTTAAAATTAATTGTTTGTAGCCAGGGGGTCTTGCCATCTTGCCCAAGCTGTTCTCCAACTCCTGGGCTCCAGTGATCCTCCTGCCTTGGCCTCTCAAAATATTGGGATTACAGGCATAAGCCACTGTGCCCAGCCAGCTCTTTTGGATATATACCCAGAAGTGTGTGATTGCTGAATCATAGGGTAGTTCTATTTATAACTTTTTATTTTTTTTATTTTTTTGAGGCAGAGTCTCACTCTGTCTTCCAGGCTGGAGTGCCGTGGCATGATCTCGGCTCATGGTGGTTGGGCCTGGCCGCAACACAGCCCTCATCAGCGTCCCATGCCAACCAAGCACAACTCTGCACCTGTCCCTGGCCAGCACTGTGGGACAAGAGTCCAGTCCAAAGTGACAGAGTCCCTGTCTGCAAGGAAGATGGCCTCCCTGCTCAGTCACATCACATCACCTTGACTTTGCTGGGCCCTGGCCTTCCAAGGTGGAAGCCGGCAACCTAGATGCCTTGGGCTTGTCTCCTAACATCAAGCAGTGAGGGTCAGGGTCAAGAGAGGCGGCTGAGCTACCAGAAGGAAGCCCAGGAGTGTCCACGCCGGCAGACACATGCATCAGTTCTGTGCACACGTGTTCACGTTTATAATTATCCAGTTAATTAAAAAAAAAAAACAGCATTATAGGCTGGGCGCAGTGGCTCATGCCTGTAATCGCAGCACTTTGGGAGGCCAAGGCAGGCAGATCACCTGAAGTCAGGAGTTCAAGACCAGCCTGACCAACATGGCGAAACCCCGTCTCTACTAAAAATACAAAAATTAGCCAGGCATGGTGGCAGGTGCCTGTCATCCCAGCTACTCGGGAGACTGAGACACAAGAATTGCTTTAGCACAGGAGGCAGAGGTTGCAGTGAGCCAAGACTGTACCATTGCACTCCAGTCTGGGCAACAGAGAGAGACTCGGTCTCAAACAACAACAGCAACAAAACCCACAGCATTATTGTGATAGAATTCACATACCATGCAACTCTCCCATCTAAAGTGTACAACCTGGTTGGGTGCGATGGATCATGCCTGTAATCCCAGCACTTTGGGAGGCCGATGTGGGAGGACTGCTTGAGGCCAGGAGTTTGAGACCAGCCTAAGCAACATAACAAGAATCTGACTCTACAAAAAATACAAAAACTAGCCAGGTGCAGTGGTACATACCTGTGGTCCCAGGTAGTTGGGAGGTTGAGGTGGGAGGATGGCTTGAGCCCCGGAGGTTGAGGCTGCAGTGAGTTGTGATCATACCACTGCACTCTAGCCTGGGTGACAGAGTGAGATCCTTTCTTAAAATAAGTAAATAGGCCGGGCACGGTGGCTCATGCCTGTAATCCCAGCACTTTGGGAGGCCAAGGCGGGTGGATCACCTGAGGTCGGGATTTCGAGACCAGCCTGACCAACATGGCGAAACCGCGTCTCTACTAAAAATACAAAATTAGCCAGGCGTGGTGGTGCATGCCTGTAATCCCAGCTACTCGGGAGGCTGAGGCAGGAGAATCGCTTGAACCTGGGAGGCAGAGGTTGCAGTGAGCTGAGATCATGCCATTGCACTCCAGCCTGGGCAACAAGAGTGAAACTCCATCTCAAAAAAAAAAAAAAAAAAAAACCAGAAAAAGTAAATAAAAATTGAAGTGTACAATTCTATGGTTTTGGGTATATTCACAGTTGTGCAGCCATCCCAAGTCAATTTTAGAACATTTTCAGCACCTCAAGGAGGAAGCTTGGTACTTTTTAGCTCTTGCCCCCACCCCCGCCGTGCTGCTTCTGTCTCTGTGGGTTTCATAGGAACTGAGTCATGTAACATGTGGAACATTTGTGTCTTGTGTCTGTCACTTAGTACGGTGCTTTTGAGGCTCACCCACACCGCAGCGTGAGTTAGAGCTGTGTCCTTTCTGATTGCCAAGTAATATCTCATTGCATGGTCTAGCTGGGTTGACATCCCATTGCACACTCTAGCTGGGCTGTGAAGGAGCAGGCTGCTTGTGCACATGGGTAACAGATGAATGTACAGTGAGACGTCAGTCTGTGCACATGGGTAACAGGTGGGTGCACCGTGAGGTGTTGGTCTATGCACATGGGTAACAGGCGGGTGTGCAGTGAGACGTCAGTCTGTGCACATGGGTAACAGGCGGATGCACAGTCAGGTGTTAGTCTATGCACATGGGTAACAGGCGGGTGTGCAGTGAGATGTCAGTCTGGTGCGCGTGGGTAACAGGCAGGTGTGCAGTGAGGCGTCAGTCTGGTGCACGTGGGTAACAAGTGGGTGTGTAGTGAGGCGTCAGTCTGTACACGTGGGTAACAGGTGGGTGTGCAGTGAGGCGTCAGTCTGGTGCACGTGGGTAACAGGCGGGTGTGCAGTGAGACGTTGGTCTGTGCACATGGGTAACAGGCAGGTGTGCAGTGAGATGTCCTCTCCTCCTGCCGGCCACACATCCCCGCTCCCAGGGCACAGATGTGCCAGTCACTTTCTGAGCAACTACCTCAAATCTTCAGAACAACCCTTCAAGAAGTATTTCTAGTTTACTGATGAAGACAGACAGACAGATATAAACAACTTGCCCAAAGCCACGTTGCCAGTCAGGGCCACTGAGGCCTGGCCCGTTCCAAGGTGCGGGCTCTTCTCTCCCTCCCCAGGACTGCAGGAATCAGTCGGGGGAGCGGCAGGCCCCAGCCATTCCACTGCGTGCAGGTTTCCTGCCAATTAAGCTTTCCAGCCTTGGTCTGAGAAGAGGATGCCTGTGTGTTGCCTCATCGTCCCCAGGAGTTCCTGTCCTGTCTCTAAGATGCATGAGGGCTGGAGCAGCCATGTGGTTACAGAAAGCTGCTCCCCCTCAGGGCCCCCAAAGGAAGTCAGGGCCCTTCCTTTATGCGTGTGGTGAGCCCCAGGCAGCTAGAATGGGACACCGGTGAGCACACCAATGAGGCTGAAGACCATCACATCCATTATCTGAGCACGGATGGCCCAGCTACCTGTGGAAAGCACCACAAGCCTTTGCTGGCGGAAGTGGGTTGGTGACTTGTTCCACTTTTCTCTTATTTATTTATTTATTTTGAGACGGAGTTTCGCTCTTGTTGCCCAGGCTGGAGTGCAATGGCACGATCTCGGCTCATCACAACCTCCACCTTCCGGGTTCAAGCGATTCTCCTGCCTTAGCCTCCCTAGCAGCTGGGATTACACGCATGCACCATCACGCCTGGCTAATTTTGTATTTTTAATAGAGATGGGGTTTCTCTATGTTGGTCAGGCTCGTCTCAAACTCCTGACCTCAGGTAATCCACCCGCCTCAGCCTCCCAAAGTGCTGGGATTATAGGCGTGAGCCACCGCTCTATTCCTGGTTTTGTCTTCTTTCTCTTAAACAGGACCCCACATTTTATGAGCGTCAAGCCCTACCCAGCCTAACTCTGCCCTTGGTTTGTCCTCTTAGAGTCTCAGTTTCCCCAGGTGTACGACAGGCAGTGTGGTGGCTGTAATGGGCTTCCATCAGTGCCTGCCACATGGGCGTGGGGCTCAGTAGGTGCTGCCGCTGCTGCTGCCAAAGCTAGAAGAGCCCCCACAGGGCATAGAGCCATTCCCTGGATCCCCTGGACCTGGTGGGCTGTTTCCAACTCCACAAGGCAGCCAATTCCCCTGTAGCCCTGACTCTTGTGAAGGCAGGGAGGAGGGGGGGCCCCAGCAGCCTGAGGAGCTTGCAGCTTGTCCAGACATGGAGGGTGGGGACCCTCTGTGGGCAGTTTTTGCCAAAACTTCTGGCTATGGTGAGAGGGTCAAAGGCGAAGCCTCGAGGTCTCCATTCTGGGATTGTCTGCCCAGGGTCACCGGGGCCACACTGGGGCTGTGCCTGCATGCTGGGAGCTGAGTGCATAGTGACAGGTCAGCACTGGTAGGGGCCTGTGCAGATGGGACGGCGCTGGGGGTGGGGGTGGGGGTCCGGGCTTCCAGGCAGCGCCTAATGTGGTTTTGGTTATAGACACTGCCTGTGTTTCCCTCTAAGCTGCTGAAAAGCTCAGAAATGTGCAGCAGGGCCTGGAGCTCAGCCTGGGTTCTGACTGCATGCGGGAGGTGGGCGCTGGGGACGACTGGGAGTTCAGGCTGCGTGGACCCACTTCCTGGGTTTAAAAACGGGCTCTTCACCTGCCACCTGTGTGCCCGGGCAAGGGCTTCTCTGCCTCTCTGAGCTTTGGTTTCCCTGTGTGTGCAAGACAGATGAATCACAGGCCCTGCCCCGTGGAGTGATTGGAAGATTCAGTGTGATAATTTATATGGAGGGCTGTCGCTTCTTTGAACCCTTCCCACCGAAGTGTGGGGTGATGTCCCCTTGCCCTGAGCCTGGGCAGGTGCTCCTGGTGGGAGTGGTGAACAGGATGCCGCAGGAGCAGTGCTTTGTGACTCTGGAAGCCAGGCCAGAAAAGACATCGTGTCCGTCTGGCTCTTTCTGGAAATGCACCCTTGGAGCCCTGAGCACTGCATAGAAGCCAGCTGGGTCCCCAGGGAATGACCGTGGCAGGCATTCCTGGAGGGTCTCTGCCGAGTCAGTTCCACATCAGGGCCCGGACCAGCCTGGAACTAGGAGAGATGATGGGGACTACGTGACTCTGGTCTTTCCTGCCCTAGTTCAGGACAGCTTGTTCCTTAACTGGAGGAAACCAGGAAAGCAGCCCAGAAGCTGCAGGTGAGCCCATCCCTGGGTGAGGACTGCTGAGTCCGCGGGGGTGAGAGGCAGAGCTGGGATTTGAAGCCAAGGCCATCTGCCCTTGAGCCTGAGGCCACCACGGCCCCGTCCTGCCCTGCACTGCCCACCAATCAGGAGTTAGATTCAACCACATTTCTAGCATTTTCCATCAGAAGGCCATCATTCTAAAGTTTCATGGACTCCCAAAAGGTAATAGCTCTCTCTGGGAATCAGCTGACTGAAAGCACCCGCAGCAACAAAAAGCGACTTTAACCTTAGTGATTGGGCTGGTGGATTTTCGTTTCGTGACAGGCAGCAGCCGCCTGTGCATTCCACAGCAGACGTGTGTGTGTGAGTGTTGGCCACAGCTGGGCCTTAAACTCAACTGCACATTTCACCAAGAACCAGACATGCTCCTTATTCCATTACATGGTGAGAATGCTGCTCTAGTGTGGATTTTTTTTTTTTTTTTGGAGACGGATTCTCGAGCTGTCACCCAGACTGGAGTGCAGTGGCATGATCTCGGCTCACTGCAAGCTCCATCTCCTGGGTTCAAGCGATTCTCCTGCCTCAGCCTCCTGAATAGCTGGGATTACAGGAGTGTGCCACCACACCCAGCTAATTTTTGTATTTTTAGTAGAGATGGGGTTTTGCCATGTTGGCCAGGCTGGTCTTGAACTCCTGACCTCAGGTGATCTACCCACCTCGGCCTCCCTAAGTGCTGGGATTACAGGTGTGAGCCACCGCGCCCGGGCTACTGTGGATGTTTAACATCTCCATTTCACAGGCGAGGAAGCTGAGGCTCAGAGGTGCACAGCTCAGGCATGGTGGATCAGGGCTCTGGACCCAGGAGTCCAACTGTGGGGCTCTCTGATACACTGTGCTATGGGAGAAGCTCCCAGAAGTCCTAGGCTAGGAGCCTCTAGGCGAGAGGGTTGTTCAAGTCTCTTCCCATTCCCTGACCCATGAAGCATAGACTCTTGCCCCCAAGGCTGGGTCTTTTACCTCCTAAGGTCTTTTTTTTTTTTTTTTTTTTTTTGAGATGAGTCTCGCTGTGTCACTCAGCCTGGAGTGCAGTGGCACAATCTCAGCTCACTGCAACCTCCATCTCCCAGATTCAAGCAATTCTCTTGCCTCAGCCTCCTGAGTAGCTGGGATTACAGGCACCCGCCACCATGCCTGGCTAATTTTTGTAGTTTTAGTAGAGATAGGCTTTCACCATGTTGGCCAGGCTGGTCTTGAACTCCTGACCTAAGGTGGTCTGCCTGCTTTGGCCTCCCAAAGTGTTAGGATTACAGGCTTGAGCCACCGCACTCAGCCTCTTAAGGTCTTTTAATTTCTCAAAGGTCTAACTCGGCCAGGTGCGGTGGTTCACGCCTGTAATCCCAGCAATTTGGCTTAACTCTTTCTGCCCATTTGTGTTTCCATCTCCTGCATCCATGAGTGTTTGTCCCAAGGGATTAAGAATGAGCATGCTTCATGCCAAACTCCATCTGTTTTCTGGGGAACCCAACCTATACCACCATGTCCAGAATTTTGGATTTTATTCTAGGAGCCATTGGGGAACTATTGAAGGGCTTATGCAAGGGAGTGACATGATTGGAGTTGCATTGTAGAACACTTAATTGGCTCCTCTGGAGAAAATGGGTTGGAAGATGATGCTTCCAAGTGAGTTGGGTATGGAGGCAGTTCTTCTGGCCATCTAAGTGTCCTCAACCCATTCTAAGACATGTTCCCTTCCCCAGATAATCCTGGCAAGGTCTTACCCTTTAGGGAACAACTTGTCATTCACCCTATACACCATGTCATGCAACACCACAACCACTGAGGTCATGCATCAGGGGTTACACACTCACAATAATGAGGGCAACATTGGAACTGGAGGGGGATGTGTAAGAAGCTCAATAAAGTCAGACTGAAGGTACAGCCCTAGGAGTTTAATAAGATGCTTTAGCAGTGACTCTCAGCAGTGATAGGTGCACAGAGAGTTTTGGATACCCCTTGCCATCACTTCTCAGGGGTCTTCAGATCACAGCTTCAGATCTTAAGCTTGGAGAGCATACTTAAGATCATTGCTATGGAGTAATTTCTCCGTGACACAACAAGTCTAAAATTTGTATGAATGCCACAGCTCAATGTTTCTCAAAGTGTGGTCCTTGGGGCAGCATCAAGGAACCTGTTAAATGCAAACTCTTAGGCCCATGTCAACTAACTCAGAAACTCTGGAGCTGGGGCTCAGCAAGTTCTCCAGGTGGCTCTGATGCTTAAGTCTGAGAACCACTTTCTATTAAAACATGATGAAACATTTATGTCAATAAGGATCAGTTCTATATGCATGTATTTAAACAGGTGGTCTCTCACCTGAAAAATAGAGTTAGTCATTTAAAAAGGACAGTTACCTGGAGAATGGCCATTTAGTCTTGCTGTGCATCAGAATCAACTATGAAATTGGACTTATTTTCTTTCTTCTTCATTTTTTTTTTTTGTAGACAGGGCCTCACTCTATTGCCCAGACTGGTGTGCAGTGGCTCAATCATAGGCTCGCTGCAGCCTCAACCTCCTGGGCTCAAGCCGTCCTCCCACCTCAGCCTCCCGAGTAGCTGGGACCATAGGTATATGCCGCCATGCCCAGCTAATTTTTAAATTTTTTTTTGTAGAGACAGGGGTCTCGCTATGTTGCGCAGGCTGGTCTGAAACTCCTGGCCTAAAGCTATCCTCCCACCTCAGCTTCCCAAAGTTCTGGGATTACAGGTGTCAGCCACCACACCCAGTTGTATTTTTTTAATGCTGATGGTCAATATTTAATGTATACATTCAGCTCAGTCTGTTTTTTAAGAACCACAGATGATTCTGATATATAACCAGGATTGAAATCCATACTAATTCACAGATAGAATTCTATCTGTACAGTAGAGCAAGGATTTAGTGGTCAGAACTGAGAAGGAGTTTCTAAACCAGTCATCACCAACCCTGACTGCACGTTAGAATCACTGAGGAAGCTTTCAAAAACCCCAAAGCCTGAGCTAAATCCTCAAGACCAATTACATAAGAGCACCCCAGGTGGCCCCCAGGGAACATCTTGCACTTGGAAACAGGATAGAAGTGGGAGAAGAGGGGAATTCTGACACAGGATTCTGAAATTATAAAAATCTTTTGAAGCTGGGGCTGTGGTTCTTTTTATTTGGTTTTGTCTTCTTATTTATTTATTTTAACTTTTATTTTAAGTTCAGGGTACATGTGCGGGTTTGTTACATAGGTAAACTTGTCTCATCACCAGGTATTAAGCCTAGTACTCATTAATTATTTTTCCTAATCCTCTTCCTTCTCCCACCTTCCACCCTCCAATAGGCCCCAGTGTGTGCTGCTCCCCTCTATGTGTCCATGTGTTCTCACGTGGGAGCTGTGGTTCTTAATCTAGGGGCCTCCCCATCAACTAGGGAGTCTTTTATATATAATGCATATATTATGTGTATATGCATGTGTTATTTATTTATTTTTGAAAGATGCCCAGCTCCCACACCAGACCCAATGAATCAGAATTTTCTGGGATGTGAGCCCTGGGCAGATTAATTAAAGTCCTCCACAGATTGTTTTTATGCTCACCCTTGGTTAAGAATCTCATTTAGAGAAAGGAAAACACAAGTTTGACCAAAGTTTTAAGAAGAAGAGAGATTCATTAAAATAGATAGGAAACTATATTATAAAGACGTAATAATTAAAACACTGTAGTGATGTGTAGCAAAGGCATACACATTGATGGAACAGAATAAAATTTCCAGAAATTGACATAGATCTATAAAAGTCAATGTAGTATATGGCATTTTTAATCAATCATCATTATGTTGAGACAACATGATACCCATCTGGGAAAAATTTGTTAGAATCTTAGCCCATACCATACCCCAAAATTAATTCTAGTTTTTTTTTTAATTTTATGTAAAAATAAACCATAAGGACACTGAAAACATGGGTGAACAATTTTAGAAACTAGGGATGGAGAAGGGTTTTCTAAGCATGACACCAAATGCAGAAAACATAAAGGAAAAGTCTGTCAAACTTGATTATAACACATAAAAAACAGTAACAACTTATGTCAAAAACCATCATAAATAAAACTGAAGGGCAATTGATACACAGCAGAATATATGTTTGCCATTTATGATGATATCCTTAATATCGAAGCAGCTCCTTTAACTCAAAAAGAAACGATGAATACCCAACAAACAAAAGCACACAGGATGTGAAAATGCAATTAATAATAGAAAAATTATAAACTGGCTGGTACATATTAAGTGTATATGTCACATCACTAGAAATCAAAGAAATACAAAATAAAGCAATAATAAAATGTCACCTTTCTCAAATGAAACTTTTTTTTGAAGTGAATTAGAATGAGCCAGTGTTGGCTAGAATATAGGGACAAGGGAGTTATCGTTTATGGCAGGCAGGAGTACAAATTCACCCACTGATCTGGCAGTTCCACCATTTCCAAGACTTCACCCTGAGGGAGTGATGGATGTACACGAAGGTCGTATAATTTTGTATTGTGTACAGGCTCAATAATGATATTCTTCAGAGTGCCTTTACAATTGTGAAAAATAAACAAAGACTCACTGGTAGGAGATTTTAGCTACCTATGTACTGTTTTCCCTTTGAAAAATGACTGAAAGTGAATATAATAAAATATTAATAGTTGTTAACAGCACAGGGTGGGAGTATAGATGTCTATTAAGTTGTTCTTTGCACTTTTCTAGAACTTTAAATTCTTTCCAGATTGTGGTCAAATATGTTGTTATGGGAGAGTAATCACTGGCATGGAAAATAGTAAAAATATTTTTTCAGTGAAAATAAATACAGATTTAAATACAGATTTATTGAGTATATTCTAAAT
Organism: Pan troglodytes; assembly: GCF_028858775.2. Lineage (NCBI taxonomy): Eukaryota > Metazoa > Chordata > Mammalia > Primates > Hominidae > Pan > Pan troglodytes. The sequence continues at coordinate 31,343,647 of NC_072416.2, forward strand.
TTTATTTTAAAAACATGGATGCAAAGCAAAAACTTGGTGTGCCAAGTTATTTAGGGGCTGGATAGATACATAATTTTTATTTTCTTCTTTGCGCTTTTCTGTTTTCTGTATTGAGCATGTATTACTTTCGAAATACACTGAAATCATACCTAAACATACTTATAAGGCATGTCTAATTCCTATGCATCATGATTCTGAACATAAATGAAACATCTTTTTAAAGGTACCTGCGAAGAGCCAGTTGATGTCACCTTAGAGGTCACATTGAACTTCTCAATGTGAAATATAGGGACAAAGGGAGCAGAATTCTAGTTTCTTAAGATTCCTTCCAGCAAAGTTCTGATTTATCCATTCAATAAGTATTCACTGAGCACCATGTTAATCAGGATTCTTGGGACACTTTTCAAAAGAAGACATATATGCAGCCAACAATCATTTGAATAAAAGCCCAACATCCCTGATCATTAGAGAAATGTAAATCAAAACTACAATGAGACACCGTCTAATACCAGTCAGAATGGCTAGTATTAGAGTCAAAAAATGACAGATGCTGGTGAGGTAGAGCATCAGTCCTCCATGTGGAGAAAAAGGAACACTTATACACAGTTGGTGGGAGTGTAAGTTAGTTCAGTTGGTGGGAGTGTAAGTTAGTTTGTAGAAGACAGTGTGGCAATTTCTCAAAGACCTAAAGACAGAAATACCATTCAACCCAGCAATTCCATTACTAGGTATATACTCAGAGGAACATAAAACATTCTGCTATAAAGACACATGCAATGATATGTTCATTGCAGCACTATTCGCCATAGCAAAGACAATGAATCAACCTAAATGCCCATCAATAATAAACTGGATAAAGAAAATGTGGTACATATACATCATGGAATACTATGCAGCCATAAAAAAGAACAAGATTATAACCTTTGCAGGGACATGCATCAAGCTGAAGGCTATTACCCTTAGCAAACTAACACAGGAATGGAAAACCAAATACTGCATGTTCTCACTTACAAGTGGGAGCTAAATGATGAGAACACATGGACACATAGAGGGGAGCAACACATGCTGGGGTTTTTTGGAAAGTGGAGAGTGGAAGGAGGGAGAGGATCAGGAAAAATAACTAATGGGTACCAGGCTTAATACCTGGGTGATGAAATAATCTGTACCACAAACCCCCATGGCCCAAGTTTACCTGTTAACAAACCTGCACTTGTATCCTTGAACTTAAAAGTTAAAAACAAAAATGACATAAGTTTATCGAAAAAATTATTGGCTCACAAAGCTGATGGTCTAGGGATAGGTGGACCAGGCTCAGATGATCCAAGATTTAATCTCTTTCCATCTCCCAGGTCACCTTTGTGCTGGCTTCATTCTCAGGTAGCCTCTTCCCTAGGTGCAAAGGTGGCCACTGGCAGTTGTAGATGTTTAAATTATATCTCATTTCATTATAATATATTTATAACCATCAAAAAAGAGAGATCCTCCTCTTCACTGGCTCCCATCAAAGTCCAGGGGAATTCTCCTTAGATTTACATGGTCAGGTAATGCCTGAAACCATCCACGTGGCCAGGAAAAATGAACCTACTGAGCCAATCCTGGGTCACGTGTTCATTATAAAGCTTGGGAGGGAGATCAGCCCCCTCTAAACGAAGGTCCATGAGAAAGGGAGCAGATTGGCTCCCCAAGGGAAAAACCAGAGTGTAGTTACAGGAATTAGGATTGATGCTAGACAGACAAAAATGGCAGATGTCCTCTTCAAGTATGCGTGCACAAGCTAAATGACTCTGTGCATGGGCAACCACCTGCCATTGAGCTGCCTCTGTTTCTATAATGTAATAAGCCTCAGGAGGTCACTAAGTTAATATCACATGTTCTTAAAAGTCTCTTGGTAGGGAAGAACTGCTAGAATCTGTGGCCATGGTTTTGTCCTCTCAAATTCCTTTTCTAATTGCTCACCCCTAACACTCCCTATTTCCCTTCCCTGATTTATAGTTTCCAAAGCACTTGTCACCACCTGGTATACTACATACTGCATTTGTTTGTCATTTATCTTTTACCACTAGGAAGTATGCTCCTTAAGAGCAAGTCTCTGTTTTGTTTGTTGCTGTATCTCCAATGCCTAGAACAGTGCCTGGCCCACAGCAGGTGCTCAGAGATATTTGTTGGCTAAATGTATGGGTAAATAAAAGGATGAGCAAATGGATGGATGAATGCAATAATGAATGGACGAATGGGTTATTAAATGGGTAAATGGATGGATGAATGCAAGGATAAATGGGCTATCAAATGGGTACACAAATGGATGGATGGATGGATGGATGGATGGTTGGTTGGATGGGGATGGATGGAAGGAAGAAAGGAAGAATTAAAGAATTTCACCTCTAATCTAAAAAAAAATCATGCTGCCTTTTAAAGCTTTGCTCCAACATGGATATAACCACCCCAGCCCTGTAGCAGAGCTAAGCTAGCTGGGATATTCAAATTGCCAAGTGCTAAGAGAGAACAAAAGAGAAGCAAACACTAAGAAACTCCCACCCCTACTCCCCCGAAAAATTAGAAAAACACTCTAGCTAAACAAGTAAAGTATATAATCCTGCCACAGTTAGCTTGCTCCCAGAACTCTTAAGCCTTATAGCATTTCACACACTGTCTTGACACAACAAGATAGTCTCTGGACCACAGAGGTTGGTGCAACTCAGACTCTCCTTCCCTCACCAAGGACCATCTTGCTAGACATCCTCACTGTACATAACAAGAGAACCTGAGCCCAGCCCTGAATGATCCTTTGAGTTCTTTCCCAGTTTCTTCTTCTGGTCTGCAAGACATACCTCTCTTCCAGGTGCAAAGCCCTGGAAAAACCCTGTAACTACACTCCCTGCCCCTACAGAAAGTCTTCCACTAAAGCTTAGCACTATAGTAATGTCTTAATTCAATATAGAAACAATATTCATATAAAGCACTTCCACCAAGGAGTTAGGGGAAGGTGGGAAATTGCTGCTTTGCAAGACCAAAGGGAAAAGATTCAGAGACTACAGAACTGAAAGTCATTCCAAGTTTATTGACCTTCTCTGTTCATAAGTATTTTTCTGACTATTCCCTGATATATAAGGCAGAAAACAGTGGGGAGAAGACCTTAAGAGTCTACAGGACTGTTTTGGGAAAGGAACTCTAGGAGTAAATTGAATGTTCACCTCATCTTCCAAGTGGTTCTAGGGATTGTTATATAACAACAAAGGCTATCCGGGGTGATCACTATGTCCCAAGCACTGAGTTATTCACTTTACATACTCAGTGTCATTGAATCCTCTTGGCAAACTGAATCCCCATTTGATGGAGGAGGAAGCTAAGTCATGCAGGTTAAGTAACCTACCCAGTCACCCAGCTAGGCAGTGTCAGGGACAGGATTTGAACACAAGCCATCTGACTCCAGTTGCCACACTCCTGACCACCATAACTTGTATAAACTTTCTGTGGCCGTCGGTCAGACCTAGGAAGTGCATCCTTATTTTTGTAGTCTCAGGCTGGTGGTTGAGATGAACACAAGGACATCTGGGCTCTATTTGCAGCCCACATCTCCTTACTGATAGTACTCTAACATCATCAGAGAAAAACCAGAGTGTAGTTACAGGAATTAGGATTGATGCTAGACAGACAAAAATGGCGGATGTCCTCTTCAGTATTTCTCACCTCTATAGGTCTCTGGACATCACCAAAGCATTGCACTGGGAAGAGCCCATTGCCTCCACCTCTGTGTGCCTGATCTATTACTTTTCAGCCCCAGAAAAGAAGCAAGGATAGAATTTACAGAAGCGTCACTCTCTAGGACTGCCATACTCCCTGTTATCAAAGTTGCCTTGCAGGCAACAGATCATTTTTGTATTAGAGTGATGGGAATGACACTCTGATGTCTGGTAGCTTAACCTCTGAAGTGGCCCCAAGCAATCAGTTCTGGAAAATTAGCAAACATTCTGTATTAGTTCAGGCTGCCACTACAAAATACCCTAGACTGGGTGGCTTAAACAATAAAAATGTATTTTCTCACAGTTCTGGGGGCTGAAGGTCTGAGGTTAGAGTGCCAGCACGGTCAGGAATGAGAGAAAGAGAACACTAATGTGAATGCTCTGATGTCTCTTCTTATAAGAACACAAATTCCATTGCATGACCTCATCTAAACCTAATTGCTTCTCAAAGACCCCATCTCCAAATACCATCCCACTGGGGATCAGGGCATCAACATATTTTGGGTAGGCACAATTCAGATCATAGCACACTCCCAAACTAAATAGAAAATCATTCCTAAAACCCAAACAAGGATCTGTATGGCAGAATTATGCCAGCTGGTAGAAAAAGAGCTAAGACAGTAACTTCCTGGCTCAGCAAGAAGGCAGTAGTAAATGGCCCCAACAGCTACCAGGCGCCGGGAACGATCTGAAATGTTTTACATGCATCACCTTAAATTAGCATGGTGTGGTTGGTACCATTACATGCCCATTTTACAGAAGAGGAAAGTGGGGTCACAGAGAGGTGGGGTGAACTTGCCCAAGCTCATATGGTTAGTCAGTGGCACCAGGATTTGACGCAGGTAGTCTGACTCTAGAGCCCCACACTTCACTTCATTTGGCTGTCTTTCCACTAACCTCCCTTGGGGAAAGGGTAACCTGATCCTTTCTCAGAACACTGACACACTGAGAGGTGTACCAAAGCATAGAGTCACTCTCCCTGGATTCAAAACCTAGCCCTACTATTTCCTAACTGTGTCTTCTTGGGTAAGTTTCTTAACCCAGCTATGCCTGAGTTTCCTTACCTGTTAAATGGTGATAACCAATAGCTTCTACATAATAGGGTCATTGTGAAGGTTTAATGAAATAATAGATAGAAGCTCTTAGTCCTGCACATAGCATGTAATAAGTGCTCAAAACAATTAACTTGAAATATTGTGATTATGCCTTCAGGGAGCCTCTCTGCAACCATTTGAAAAAGTGCCTGGTCATGTGTTCCACCATTCCCTGTCTAATGGAAAGTCACATCAGCAAAGCTACTGGAACTGCAAAGCCACTAGGCTCTGTGCTTGGCACCATGTAGGTGCTCAGTAAACATTTGTTAAATGAATGAATGGATAATCCAAATAACCTCCAGCTCCAATGATAAAGTCCTCTTTCACCGTCCTGGAATGCACATTGATTTGTTCTGGATTTCTTGATAATTAATCTCTTGATGAAATTTAAGACCTGTTAATTACCCCTGATTAATTAGGGTGAACTTTTTAATTGCTTCCCTAAGCTGAAATACACTGTCAATAGGCTCCATAATTAGTGACCCAGTAATCAGTTTTAAACCAATTATCCCAGGGTAACAAGTGAAACTAGGCAAGAAGTGCCCCAGGGGCTTGGGCCAATTTCAGTGGAACTTAGAATAATACAAATTGGCACTTATGTGGGTGAAGAATGCATGTTCAGTGTAATTGGAAATACAGATACTCGGATTCTCTTGGGTATTTCATTTGTCTGGCTTTTCACTGCTGTGTTATTTGAAAACAATAACCTAAGTGTACCTTCCACACACCCAGTGAAAAGCCTGGAGCAGATTTTTAGGGCTTCCTGACTGCCTTTGGGCACAATAAGGGCCAGCACATTAGGCTGTGCAGGTTGTGTACTGCATAATTCCAGGGACACCATTCACACTACAGTCTTTGTGAATGGCACCCCCAAAGGTTGTGCAGTATACAACCTGGTTGCAATAACCCATTGTTCACGTGATGCAAAGAATAGGGACTCAGTCATCAAGAATTCCTCCAAAGACAGTGATGGGCTTGGAGGCAAGCTGGGCTTTCCCAGGATGGGAAAATGTAAGTGGCAGGCACTTTTCATGGTCTATCTAGAACTGTGGAGTTGTATCACATGCACATTTAATTTCTGCAAATCCAACCACTTTGATTTGGGGAAAAAATTAAGAAAAAATAATAATAACTTAAATAATACAGGCAATTCTGCCTGCCACTTCATTCAATATGTGCAGACCCCATAGTGAGCCTGAAATGGGGCTTCAAATCTGCTATTGTTTGTGTGCTTCCTACAAACAGAATACCACACCATATGGAGTATTTAAAGAATGGTGCTCTTTTTTTCAGCTTTATTAACTTTTTTAAACAGCAGGACCTCTAATCTAGCCATTCATTTGGTGTCCAACTGAAGAAACAGATTTCTTCCTATAGTGGAGAGAAAATGACTGGGCTGGTCTTTTTAAAATTGATAGAACAACCTCCAACATGGTACCTTCCTAAGTGATTTTCAAGAGTAATTTTGACAATGTAAGTGGGGTTTTTTTTCTTTTTCTTCCTACTTGAGATGTTTTTTCTCTGCTGCTTACCTGAGTCCCTAAGGTGAAGCAGAATTCCAATTTGGGGGAGCTGGGTATTAATTGTCTGGCCAGGGAACTCTTTCTCAATGTGTAAGATTCCTGGTAGACCAGTTGGTTCTCAAGATATGGCTGGACCAATTGCATTAGAAGGACCCAGGATGTTTGTCTTTTTTAAGTACAGGTTCTTGATACCTGCCCCAGATCTGTGTCAGGATAGTTTAGTAATGAGGCCCTGGACTCTGCATTATAAGTTCCATGTAATTCTGATATATATATTCTCAACTATAAGCTCAGGTAAAGGTAGGAAGAGTGCCAATGTTATTCATGTCTGTCTTCAGACCCTGGAACAAGCTTACCACATGGTATCAGTTTAAAAAATATCAATTGACTGAAGGAAAACAAGCCTCTGACCCGAATCCTTTGTTTTGATTTAGCAATCCATAGAGCAGGGGTTAAGATAACAGCCCAGCTGGGCCTTACGAAGGAGGAATAGATTCATCTTCTCCCGTGTTCTCCTTCTTCTCAGAGTTTCTCCAGGATGAAGGCCTGAGGCCTGCCTTTGTAAACTCTACAGCTCAGCTTGTGCCCTGCCACCTGCTTTATGGCCTCTGTGCAGTGTCTCACAGAAGCCATTAGCCATTCATTTAATGCCTAATCCTCTAATCCAACTGTTTTTTGATTTGCCAAGTGAGGAATATGCAGAGACACAAGCCACTTGTTCCCAGAGTTCTTTCCAGCTGGTGAGTGGGAGGCAGCTGGAGAAGAGAATTTAGGTTTTGTTCCTTGAACCAGGAAATCCCAGAGTGATACAGGGATATAGCTGCTCCATCCGGGCCCTTCTGATGTTGGGGTATCCCCAAGAGTAGTTCCTAAAAAGACCAGGATACCCCAACAGTCCCCGGTGGTCTATCTGCTCAGAAATGCAGCAAGATGGTTCTACATTGAGAATATAATCAGACTGCCACATTTTACCCAAACATCTCATTTATTCAGGAAGCATTTACTGAGCAACTGCTTATGCCAGACTCTGCTTGAGGAACAAAGGAACAAGGCAGATTCAGATCTCTGTTTTGCGGAGCTGCCAACAAGCCTAATGCACTCCCAATCCTGTGTTCCTGCAGCAGAGGATGGATCCTCTCCGAAGGCCTGCACTGCCCACCCCCCGCCAAGTTCCCTTGCAGCTGTCCTCTGGGCTGCCCCTAGTGATGGCTTCTTCCCAGGCTCTCCTTCTCCTTAGTTAAAATGTGGGAAGGGCTGGTGACTTGAATGTGACTTGATTTGACTCTGAGAATTGGGACCTGACTCACAAGAAGCCTTAGGAATCCTCAAACATCTGTTGGTTGCATTCCCTATGCCAGATGTCTCCATTTGTCCCACCAGATCTCCTCTCCACTTCCTTGCATCCTCCTGTGTGCCCCAGGGGCTAAGCTGGCTGCATTACATCCATGGGCTGCCATGTCCTCATGTTCCGGTTGGATTTGGCCAATGGGAAGCACCAGGAGCAGGAAGGAAGGTGGTCAGGATATTTATTTATCTGGTTCCATCTCTGAGAAAGTCACTGTACGTCTCAAAGAGGCTTGCTCTGCTCAACTCCCGCTCCCCTCATCCTTTTGATGTGTGGGAGGTGGCAACTCCACCACCACCAGTCCCAGGTCTTGCGCCATGCCTCAGATCCCCCACCACCCTACTCACACTCTTGTGCTCAGTCTTCTTCTTAATAAATCCTTCACAAATTAGACTAACTTGGGTGCGCCATCTGTTTTCTGAGTGCAATCTGACTAATAAACTCACTCTCGTCGCTCTTTTCTCTGATACTCTCTGTGAAGAAGCAAAAACCAAGGTTGCAAGCTCAGTCCCTCAGGCCGCATCTGGCCCACAGATATGTCTTGTTGGGCTTTCCATGTTGGGATCTTATATGCTTTTATATTTGAGAGAATAGTTGTCACCACTAAAAAAAATAATCAAGATGTTTTACATAAAAAACAAATTTCCAGCTTCTCTTGAAAAGTAGAAATGCTGGCAGCACTAAGCCTATGATTCTGCATGGCATCACTGGGCTACAGCTGAGTGTCAGCGGCCCACCCTAAGCCAGGATGTAGCATTTCCTGTTTGCTGCAGCCTCCACCACTCCCTATAGTCTCCTCGATATTGAGACTGCATTTCAGTTCTCATTTATCATTGTACTTGTGTTGTTTTTCTTAGAGTTACAAAAGAAAGAAAACATGTTCTGTTCCTATATCTAGTAAAAAAAAAAAAAAAAAAAAGGAAAATAAAAACTAGATGGGGATAGGCAGAGGACAGAATGAACAGATTTCTTTTTAGAAATAGACTTTTCCTAGTTTTTAATATTGAATTTCCTGCCCACTTCACTCATTTTTTGTTACCTTTCAAACTCAGGCAAGCATTTGGATTTAGGGCCTTGAAATACAGCTTTAGCTAAATCCCTGTCTTAAAGGCTTCAAATAAGAGCTCAGAATGACAGAAAATAAATGAATTAAGACTGAATCAGGCTAAGGGGCGCTACGTGGGTCTTAGAATAAGTCCATCTATACTCCACATTTTCCCACCCCTGAGCTGCAGCCTCCCTGAAACCCAGATTCCAAGAAAAGAAAAAAAAAAGCTAGGCCAATTCTAGAAAACTTTGTCATAGTTTATAGAGGATAACTATGATTGATAAGTGTATTAGGCTGTTCTTGCATTGCTATAAAGAAACACCTGAGACTGGGTAATTTATAAAGAAAAGAGGTTTAATTGGCTCACAGTTCTGCAGGCTTTACAGGAAGCATGATGCTGTCATGTGCTCAGCTTTTAGGGAGGCCTCAGGAAGCTTCCAATCATGGCAGAAGGTGAAGAGGGAGCAAGCATATCACATAGTGAAAACAGGGGTAAGCAACAGAGAGTGTGTGGGGTGGGTGGTGCCACACACTTTTAAACAACCAGATCTCATGTGAACTCAGAGCAAGAGCTCACTTGAGGTATGGGGGGTATGCGACGGCCATTCATGAGGGATTTGCCCCCATGCTCCAAACAGCTCCTACTAGGCCCCACCTCCAGCACTGGGAATTACAATTCAACATGATATTTGTGCATGGGCCAATATCCAAACTATATCAAAAAGGAGCTGATCTACTCTTACCGTTTATACAGACCTTCATGTATATCACCTTAATTTTTGCTTTTAAAGGAATAGGAGTTAACCTTTGTTGAGTGTTATTTGTGACAAGGGTTTTATACATGATCTCTTTTAAACATCGTCAGAATTCTGTGAAGTGGCTGTTATGACTCCCACTTTACATATAAAGAAATTGAGGTTCAAAGAAGTAACTTGGCCAAAATCACACAGCTCATAAGTGATGGAAATGAGATTTAAGCCTTTGCTTTTATAGCTTTATTTCTTATAACCTCAGAACAAATGTTTTTAAGAAGTTATAAGCAAGCTGGGTATTCCTCACTATTTAATTAGTAGAAGCTTTGCTTTCTTTAGTGAATGACATAGTTGTCTTTCCACGTCAGCACCTACAGATCCACCTCACTCACATTAACAGCTGCAGAGTATCTGGACGTACGATAGATTATTTAACTGGACATTTAGGTTGTTTCTCAATGTTTCCCTATTATGAAAAGTGCTGCAATAAATTGTCCGTCTATCTGTCTGTCTTTGCATACTTTTGTGCATAGCTCTATAAAGCAAATTACTAAAGCCAGAATTGCTTTCTCAATGATATGTATATTTTAAATTTTGATAGCTACTGCCGGATTTTCTTCCAAAGTTGTTGGACCAATTCAGAGTTCCCACCAATGGGAATTGCCTTTTTCACAGCAACCTCATCAACAATGCATACTATTATTAATCTTTAAACTTTGCCAGACCAAGTGAAAACTCAATGGATTATTGTTCTTTTATTTGCATTTGTTATCATTACTGATCACTTATAGTTTGTCTCCCATAATTTGTTTATGTCCTTTGCCCATTTGGGATAAGGGATAGATAGTAGTATCTATCAAATATATTGATAAGTTTAATTCAGATAAGGTCAAGAGTTGAGAATGACCCCCAAAAGAATTTCAAGAAGAATGTCTGGTCCAGAGAGAGAATGGAGATCTCCCAGATATGTTGATATGGCTGATGAGAATGGATTAATCCAGAGTCCTTACCTGCTGGTCTCAAAAAAAGGATTGACATAAGCCAGGAGAGCCATTCAAAGAGCATCCTGGGACCCTCCTTATAAGTGACAGTAGTTACTCCATGCCACATTGCTTTCCTAACCTCCACACTAGTGGATCTACAGACAGGGAATGTCAATACCATATCAACTCCAGGGAATGCAGTAGGGCTACATTCTAAAATGTACATTTTACATGGGAGAAAAATACAGAGGAGAGGCCCTAAGGACAATGAACAAAGCCATCGCTGCATAAAAAGGCACAGGTCTAAAGACTAAATACCTTATTACTCAGTGGTGAACACTGGTAAACAAACTACCAAAAATGCACCTGTTTTGAGTGAGAAATTTTCCCAGAGTTAGATACGGGAAGAAAGAGAACAGTGAAGGGGATTCCTTTTCACATTGGTAGAAGATGATTATTTTAATCTCACTATTGTAGGCAAGATCAAGCCTTGTACTGGTTAAAAACACAAATTCCTGGGCTTCAAACCAGATGCATGGGTGTCAGAATCTCCAGAGAATCCTGGAAAGCTGTAAGCTTGACAAGCACCCCAGGTGATTCACATCAGCAGAGAAGTTTGGGGAATATTGCCCAGAGACAGTGGTTCTCAACGCCGGCTGCACAGTAGAATCCCCTAGAAAGGACCCATTTATTAAGACTCTAGTTGATTGGTCTGGGGCCAGTTCTTATTGTTCGTTTGTTTGATTGGTTGGTTGGTTGGTTGGTTGGTTCATTGGTTGGTTGGTTGGTTAGTTGCTTGGTTGCTTTGCTGTTTGTTTGCTTGGTTGGTTTATTGGTTGGTTGGTTGATTGGTTGGTTAGCTGTTTGGTTACTTGCTTGCTTGCTTGTTTGGTTGGTTGGTTGGTTGGTTGGTTTGGTTAGCTGTTCCTTAGGTTGCTTGATTGGTTTTAGCTCTCCTGCTGACAGTAACATGCCATCCATGTTGAGAAATGCTGGCTAGTATCCTGACATCCAAAGTTGCCAGATGATCACAATCACGTAGGGTGCTGAAATACCAATTTTACCATCTATTTTAATAAAAGTGCAGATTCACGGTCCTCAACTATGAAAAATGCTGATGGAACAGGTCTGGGATGGACCTTGGGAATTGACAGTTAGAATATCCAGTGGGACTACTGATCTAATTAACTCACAAGTTAAAATCCTCTCCTAGGAAGACAAGTCCACATGGTGTATTAACACACAAAAAAATGGGATGTTAGAAGCAACAGCATTCGAGAAATAGAGGAAGAAATGGACTCTGTGTGTGTGTGTGTGTGTGTGTGAATGTCTGTGTGTGTGTGTGTGTGTGTGTGTGGTGTGTGGTGAAGTTGGAGCCAAGGAAATCCTTTTGGGAAGATCACCCACTCACCATTTTACATCTTACACACTGGGTTTAGTTTGAACTAACAGTCAAGTTGTTGAATTCCACCACTATTCTGCAGAAGAAGTACAACAAAGAAGCCTTAACTAGATAGAAGAATTTTTTTCTGGTCTCAAAAATAATTTCTAGTCTAAAAAAAATTCTAGATTAAAAAATTTTTTCAGTCTGAAGCCAGACATGGTGCTGCTCACCTGTAGTCTGAGCTACGTGGGAGGCTGAAGCAGAAGGGTCGCTTGAGCCCAGGAATTCAAGGCTGCAGTGAGCTGTGATCATACCACTGCACTCCAGCCTGGGTGACAGAGTGAGATCCTGTCTCTAAAATATAAAAAGAATAAGAAAATAAATAAATCTTTCAGCCTGAAATATTATCATTGATCTATGGAAGGCCTCTCCCCTGTGTATTGGGGTATCCCCTTTTAACCCCACTGCCTTTCCACACCATAGACAACGCAGCACTCTTTTTAAGATGTATCCATATTGCTTTCTGTGTAACTAGTCTTCTAACTGCTGTATAGACCTCCAGGCTTTGCCTCTCCATCCTGCCAGTGACACCAGGACTGCTGCCACCATTCATGCTGTGCGGATCATTATCATCCATGTCACCTTTAGGGCCCACTGGTTCAGTGAATATTCTGTTTGCTTCAGTATTGCCAGAATGCTCTGCAGAAGAGCTGTACCAGTCTGTACTTCCTTCAACATACATAAGGCTCCTAGAAACCACCCTTCCCCACCAAAACTTAGTATAACCCAGCTTTCTAATTTTGCCAGTCTAGAGTATAAAGTGATATATTCTGGAATTCTTGTTTTTATTTTTTGTTTTTTTTAAAGACAGAGTCTTACTCCATCGCCCAGGCTAGAGTGCAGTAACATGATCACTTCTCACTGCAGCCTCAAACTCCTGGGCTCAAGCGATCTATCCACCTCAGCCTCCAAAGTAGCTGAGATTACAGGTGCATGTCACCATACCTGGATTTTTTGTTTGTTTGTTTTTTGTGGAGACAAGGTCTGGTCTGCTACATTGCCCAAGCTGGTCTCAAACTCGTGGTCTCAAGCGATCTTCCTGCCTCAGCCTCCCAAAATGCAAGGACTACAGGCGTGAGCCACCACACCCGGTCATTGCATTTCTCTTATTACTAATGAGTTTGAGCACCTCTTCACATGCTTGTTCACCTTTTAAATTTCAAAATTTCTTTCACACCAGTCCACCTCTTGTGGGATTTGTATCAAACTGATTTACCTTCCTACCAGACATCATTTCAGAGGATTCTGTAAGTGTGGAATCCCCAACACTCAGAGTCCCATACCTCCTCCCTGACTATGAAAGCTAAGGATAGGTGTGCCCATACTGGTATTATCGCTAATTGGTTTCCTGTAGAACAGAAGCAGATTCTTCTGTTGGTTGCTGCTGCTACTGCCCATTTCTTTAAGCAGAAGGAAGCAGGAAAACAATCTCTGACATCTTTGCATTGTCCAGGTCCTTAGAACTAAATCACCTATCCTAACCAGTTTCATGCTCCATAGCCTGTTTTGCTCCCTGACTCAATTTCCCATGTACAGCCTCATGTCTCTTTTTGTACCTGACCCTGGGAATTCTTTTGCCCTCTTCCCTGCCTATAACTCATATTTTCCTTCTGTCTGTGTGACGACTCCAATTGCCCATTTATTAGTCAAGTTTTCTGCGTTAGTCCATTCTGGTTGCTATAACAAATTAACACAGACAGGGTAGCATAAACAACAAACATTTATTTCTCACAGTTCTGGATGCTGGAGAGTCCAAGATCAAAGTGCCATCAGATCCAGTGTCTGGTGAGGATCCTTTTCGTGGTTTGCAGAGGGTCATCTTCTTGTATCCTCTCATGTCAGAAAGAGAGCTAGCTAGTTCTTGTGTCTCTTCTTATCAGGGCATTAATCCCTTTCACAAGGGCTCCACTCTTATGAGCTAATTACCTCCCAAAGGCCCTACTTCCAAATACCATCACATTGGAGGTTAGAATTTCAACATATGAATTTTTGAGGAAACAAAAACATTCAGTCCATTGCAGTTCCTTTGGGTGCAAGTAACAGAAAACCCAGTAGGGAAACCATCAGAAAACGACTGGGATATCAGGCAGTTCATGGATGTTTCAGACATCTAATCCCCAGCAAGAACAGAAGTCAGAAAAATTTGAGGGCTCTCCATAGTGAGTTTGTACATCTCCCTTCTGGAGCAGTGACCCCCCTCAAAGTGTTGTGCACACCTCCTTAGGAATGACAAGATGACTAACTGAGATATAGGAAGGAAACATGCAGATTTCTATTTCTACTTAGTATGATCTCATTTTAATTTTTCCTATTTTTGTATGCTTTATAATATACATAATATCATATTTGTATAATTTAGAAATATAAACATATGCCTATTGTGGCATGTGATCAAAAAATTATTTGAAAAAGAATTATGCAAAATGTTGTCCAAGAACCAGCAGAAGGGGCATCTTCTGAGGACTTGTTGGAAATGCATGACCTCAGGTGTCACCCAGACCTATTTCATTTCCACAGCCCTGTGACTTCCCAAATCCAACTCCTAACTTTAGAATGGGGGACTTCTGTTTCCTCCATCCTCTTCCTTTCTCTGACCTCTTTCCCATATCAACTCCTTCCCCCGCCTCCTATTTAAAACAATTTTTTTTTACTGGGTATATATCCAAAAGAAAATAAATTGCTCTGTCCAAAAGACACGTGCACTCATATGTTCATGGCAGCACTATTCACAATAGCAAAGACATGGACTCAACCTAGGTGCCCATCAACAATGGATTGGATAAAGAAAATGTGGTACATATACACCATGGAATATTACACAGCCATAAAAAAGAATGAGATCATGTCCTTTGCAGTAACATAGATGCAGCTGGAGGCCATTATCCTAAGTGAATTAACGCAGATACACAAAACCAAATACTGCATCTCCTCACTTATAAGTGAGAGCTAAACATTGAATGCACATGGACATAAATATGACAATAGATACTGGGGACTACTAGAGGAGAGTGTGCAAGAGGAGGGCAAGGGATAAAAAACTACATATTGGGTACTGTGCTCACTACCTGGGTGATGGGATTAATCATGCCCCAAACCTCAGCATCATGCAATATACCCATGTAACAAACATGCACATGTACCCTCTGAATCTAAAATAAAAGTTGAAATTATAAAAAATAAAACAAGCTTCTATGGGTGTGAATTGATATAGACAGATGGGGACAGAGTGGTGAGAGAGGGTGGTTAAGGAGAGATTGAATGTTTTATTTACCAGCATTAGCTAGCAAAAATGCCCTATTACGAGTATAAACTTATTATTTTCTTATCACTCACTAGCCCAGGTAATAGGGTCTGGCTTTGTGTCCCTATCCAAATCTCATCTTGAATGATAATCCAAATTGTAAGTCCCATGTGTTCGGGGAGGGACCTCGTGGGAGGTGATTAGATCATGGGGGTGGTTCACCCATGCTGTCTCGTGATAGTGAGTGAGTACTCATGAGATCTGGTGGTTTTATAAGGGACTTTCCCACCTTTGCTCTGCACTTCCTCTTCCTCCCGCCATGTGAAGAAGGATGTGTTTGCTTCCTCTTCCACCATGATTGTAAGTTTCCTGAGGCCTTCCCAGCCCTGCAGAACTGTGAGTCAATTAAACCTCTTTCCTTTATAAATTACCCAGTCTCAGGTATGTCTTCATAGCAGCATGAGAACAGACTAATACACCAGGTAATTTGGTTTTCTTACCATGATCAATGTTCCCTATAAAGTGCCACAACTACTCCTGTAGTCTGGTACCTGACCTGGTAGAAACAAACAGCACATTGTATAGGTTTGATCTGTGCCATGCCAGGACATTGGAGAATTCTCATGGGGGCCATTTGTGATCAGGAGCCCCAAAGCCAGTCCAAAGAGCCAATTCACACAGGCACAGGTTTGGGAAGCCATTGATGCCCTATCATCAAACTACTTACATATTTGGCTGTGTTTTGTTGGCAACAAACATAATTGCTTCATTTATTCTAAGTAAATACACAACAATGACCAGTTCAATAGTTTCTGCAACAGAAATACCCTCCTCCGTGCCTCAAAGTGCATCTCCTAAAAAGACTGAAATACCAGCACATTCTTATTATCAAGGTTAGGCAAATGGCATGACTAAGATTGGCTGAGAGCAAAAGCTTCAACTTCTAGGGACAAGAGTGGGTTATTAGGCCCCAGTGTTTTCCTTGGAGTAGAGTTGGCTCTGCCCATATTCCTTTGTGTGGCTCTTGAGGGGGCAGGGACTATTATTAATATCTGAGGCAGATGTGAGTCCTTACATCATGGGCTAAATAATATCTAAACGGATTTAGGCCTTTGTGCCAATTCCACAGCCTAATGATGTGCTATCCAATTAAGCCATCCTTCATCCGCCTGTGAAATCTACCCAACTATCTTCCCCTAACGGATCATATTCCCTGCCTCTTTTGTTTTTCAGTTATGATGCCTTTCAAATTTCCCCTCTGCCAAACGCTTGGCCCCTGAGGCTGTTCCTTGCCATTTATTCCTTCTGCCTCAGGCATACTATACATTCTTTTTCCTTGGCTTCACACTGAGCTTTCTCGTTACGCAGGTAGCCAAGTCCAAAAAAGCCTGCAGATTTTCTCACACAAAGACTTAGTTGACCACATGTAATTAACTTAATTCAGAAGAATGATCCTTACCCAACTCCCATGGTGTCCTTCAGGCAGCAATGACAGCTCTATAATCCTAAACCTCCTTCCAGACATGGTAACTTCCTAGATATTACCTCCCAGTGACCCACAAGCCTCTCTTGTAATGTATAAGATGGACAAGGTTTTACAAACAGACATTGATCTGTCAGGTTCATCTGCAAAAGGCTAGGTTTTAGGAAATGAATTGTCTGTCAAGATTCTTCTTTGACAGTAAGGAAAAAACATATTTGAGAGATGGGCCAACCAAAGGAATCCCAGTTAATGTTAGTGTATCCAGTTCTGAACTCCTAGATTTATATCCTATGCTAGGAAATGTACTCTTCCTATTGGGTCAATGCCTCAATAGTATGGATATACTTCAACATGTGTTCCTCCTCCTATCACAGTTGCTAAATAGAGACTTTCTAGCTACTATCAACTGATAATTTCTGCCCCTATATTGTCTGTATACTTATAACTCTCATAATTACACCTGAGGTCCAACATTCCAGGATTGGCTAAGCTTTACCTGGAGACATCTGAACGTGGAGGGTTGTTATATCTCCAAGAATCACTTCTGTAGGAGAAAGTAATATTGATCCACCAATTAATAGTCACTTTTCCTACAGATTCATTTAATATAGTTGAAACAAGTGCTGGATACACACCATCTATTTAACTTAGGGATAAGTATTGTATATTGGTTCATTCTTAACCTCTCAGAGCTTTTCTCCCTTCTATGAGAGGCGAACTATTGAAAAACCATCTTCCTCTTCCCAACTTTCATGGCATGATGAACTTCCCCAACAGCTGCCTCCAAACCAGCTTTTACTGGTGAAGGGACTAGTAATCCACTTTCACCTGATTTCACTAAATTGGATAAAATAAATCTCAAAAAACAAAAAAGACCTTTTCCCAACGGCATTATTTACATCAATTAACTAAGAAGTTTAGCTTAGCCCACCATTTAAGTGCTCAGTACTTCCTAAGGCCATAAAAAAGAATGATCTCATGTCCTTTGCAGGGACATGGATGAAGCTGGAAACCATCATTCTCAGCAAACTACCACAGGAACCAAACCAAACACCACATGTTCTCACTCATAAGTGGGAGTTGAACAATGAGAACATATGGACACAGGGCGGGGAACATCACACACCAGAGCTTGTCAGGGGTCGGGGGCAAGGGGAGGGATAGCATTAGGAGAAATACCTAGTGTAGATGACGGGTTGATGGGTGCAGCAAACCACCATGGCACATGTATACCTATGTAACAAACCTGCACATTCTGTATATGTATCCCAGAACTTAAAGTATGATAATAAAAAAAGATGAATACTAATAAAAAACAATGATCTGTTATTTTACAGGATAATTTCTCAAAATATTTGTTACAATTATTCTTAATAAACTCAGGCCTGGGTCTTTTGGTCCAGCATCTTATCTTAGAAGCAAGCAGGATTGAGTGTATCTTCTATTCTACTGACCACCCTTATACATGCTTTCATTAAGAGAAAAACAAAGTCCTTTTCAGTTCTTTTTGGTTCTCAATTTTATGGGGAGGAAATAGCTGCGGAGTCGTGCAACTACAACATGTACCTACTCATTCAATAAGCATTCATGTTGAGGACTGCCCAATGCCACAGTCCTGAAAACAAAGACAGAAAAACCTGGTCTCTGCCTGCAGAAAAGTGACTTCCCAAACCAAACTATGCCTCAGAGTTCCCTGGAGCATTTATTAAAAATACAGATTCCAGGCTGGGCACAGTGGCTCATGCCTGTAATCCCAGCACTTTGGGAGGCCGAGGCAGGTGGATCACCTGAGATCAGGAGTTAGAGACCAGCCTGGTCAACATGGTGAAACCCTGTCTCTACTGAAAATACAAAAATTAGTCGGGTGTGGTGGTATGTGCTGGAGTCCCGGCTACTCGGGAGGCTGAGGCAGGAGAATCACTTGAACCTGGGAGGTGGAGGCTGCAGTGAGCCGAGATTGTGCCACTGAAACTTCAGCCTGGGTTCAGAATGAGATCCTGTCTCAAAAAATAAATAAATACAAATAAAAATACAGATTCCAGATTCTCACCTGATTCTCTAGAGGTGCCATCCCCAAAAATGTTTTAACAGAGGTCCCAGTGGATTCTGACACAAACAAGTTTAGTGATCACTATAAGACAAAAATCTGTATCAATGGGAATAGGAGGAAAGAAACATTCAGGACAATGGAAAGGATCCTTTAGTAGCACTGTGTATGAGGTTCTGTGAAAGAGAAAACGGGCTTCTCAGTCAGGGTCCAGTCAGGAGACAGGAGTCATACTAGTTATTGGAACAGGAGGAATTTAGTGTAAAAAATCTTTCATGCTATATTTTCTTTTATATTGACATAGAATAACTGTATATGTTTATGGGGTACATGGTGATGTATTTTCAACAGGATATAAAGGTGATGACTAGGTAACTGCAAGAAGATAAACAAAACTCTTGAGGTATCACAGAAGTAACCCTTGCAGGAAGCAGCTGCCACCAGAGACTGGAGCACCAAGAGAAGAGATTGGAATTATTAAAACTCAGACATGGGCCGGGTGCAGTGGCTCATGCCTGTAATCCCAGTACTTTGGGAGGCCAAAGCTGGCGGATCAACTGAGGTTGGGAGTTCAAGACCAGCCTGACCAACATGGAGAAACTCCGTCTCTACTAAAAACACAAAATTAGCCAGGCATGGTGGTGCATGCCTGTAATCCCAGCTACTCAGGAGGCTGAGGCAGGAGAATCACTTGAATCTGGGAGGCAGAGGTTGCAGTGAGCCAAGATCACGCCATTGCACTCCAGCCTGGGCAACAAGAGCAAAACTGTCAAAAAAAAAAAAAAACAAAAACAAAAAAACTCAGAAACTCAGAGGAGAGTTCCTCTGGGCCTGGGACCCAAATCTCTGAGGAGAGGGGGCAGCTAGCCAGCTGGTGCTGGTGTTAGAGTCTCCGATGAGACTGGTTTTGTGAGCTTAGGAAAAACTATAGGCTGGACCTGGGATGAAGAAGCTTGTTAAGAACATGCTTGCAGCATCAGGAAGCCAACAGAAAGAAGCAGGTCTCTATTTCCTCTTCCCACTTCATGGTCTCGCACTAGTGCCCCTTATGGACTAAGCCTCACAGGGAGCAGCTGACACTGCAGAAATGTGAGTCTCAGTCCCAGCATCACAAAGCTGAATATAGAAAGTTGGGTTTGGAGCCAAGAGACAGTAATTTAGTAGCTGCACAGTGGATGAAAAAAGAAAGGGCAATTTACTAGGCAATCATCATGCTTTACAAATCCTTTATGGGTGGAATTTTATTCAAGTCTCATAATCCTTTGAGGATGAAGCCCAGAGAGGTCAATTCACCCATGAAAGGTCACACAGAAGTAACTAGTGGAGCTAGATGACCCTATTACATGAGTTGGCTCCAGCTGTCACAGACGACACAAATTAAGACCTTGTCCTCCCTTCCCTAGTTCTTTTCCCTAGAACTGGCTTTCATTCCACTCTGCCCTCCAGAGGGGCTGCTCCCCAGATGTAATTTGGTTACATAAGAGGTAAGTTTTCCTTTTCTGATTTTCTAAGTTTACCAGGTGTATTAGTCAGGATTCTTCAGAGAGAGAGAACCAATAGGATAGATGACTAAATGGATAGATGACAGATAGATAGATGATGATAGATATAACAGATGTTATTATATATAGATAGATACACAGATGATAGATAATGACAGATATAATAGATATTATAGATAGATAATAGATGATGAGAGATATAATAGATGATAGATAGATAGATAGATAGATAGATAGATAGATAGATAGATAGATGAAGAGGGGGTTTATTAGGGGAACTGGCTCACATGATTACAGAGGCTGAGAAGTTCCACAACAGGCCATCTGCAAGCTGGAGACCTGGAATACTGTTTGTGTGGTTCAGTCCAGGTCCAAGAGCCCCAGAACAAGGGAAGCCAAAGGTGTTGACATGGCTTCTATTTTGAAACATTCTCTTCTGTTGGCTTCCAAGACTAGGATGTGGATGTAAGTCCATTTTACCTTCCAGTTCTTCATCAGTGAGGGCTCTTTAGTTGCAAGCAACAAAAACAAACACTGGGTGTAAAATAAACTTTTCAGGTTTTGAAGTAGCTCATGGCATGTGGTTGATCCAATAGCATGTTCAACTCCCAGCCCCTCTCTGTATCCACAGTTTTTGTGACTTTGTGGATTCTCTCACTTGCTTTGGCCAATGAAATGCTAGCACTGGTGATACAAGCAGGAGCTTGGAAAGGCCCTGGCAGTCCTTTCTCTTGCTCCTCTGCCTGCATCCTGAGAACATGCCCTGCTAACTTGCTAGAGGATGCCACGATGAACATAGCTGAGTCACCCCAGGTGTCCCAGTGAAGGTTATCCTAGAACTGCTGACCCAATTCCCAGTTGACCCCCTACAAATGTGATAGGGTCCAGCCAAGACCAGTAGAGTTGTTTAGTTGACCTTCAGGTAACTGCAGATTCATGAGTGAACCTAACCAAGACCCAAAAACCCACTTGGTGTTCCTTATATTCATGAGCTAAGTAAACGCTTAGTGTTTTAAGTCACTAGATTGGGTGATGGTTTGTTACACAGCATTCTTGTGGCAATAAAAACTGATATATGACATCAAGGCAAAACTGAAGAAGTAGGCCCCTAAAAGGACAGGAAAAAGACAGCACAAAGGATCCACAGGTAGGAAATAGTCAACAAATTCCTGTCCACTGTCTGCCGTCCTCAGAATAAACCAGCTCTACCTTTTTCTTTTGTTTTTTGTTTGTTTGTTTGTTTGTTGTTGTTTTGTTTAGAGGTGGGGTTTTGTTCTTGTTGCCCAAGCTGGAGTGCAATGGTGTGATCTCAGCTCACTGCAACCTCTGTCTCCTGGGTTCAAGCGATTCTCCTGCCTCAGCCTGCTGAGTAGCTGGGATTACAGGCGCATACCACCACCCCTGGCTAATTTTTTGTATTCTTAGTAGAGACGGGGTTTCACCATGTTGGCCAGGCTGGTCTCGAACTCCTGACCTCAGGTGATCTGCCCACCTCAGCCTCCCAAAGTGCTGGGATTACAAGTGTGAGCCACCATGCCCAGCCTCTTTTCTCTTCTTTTTTCCTTGGGATTGGGAGAGTTCCTCCTGTCATTCTCAACAGTTAAACCCCAGAGAAATACTCTTATTGGCCCAGCTTGGGACCTGCACCCTCCTCCAGCACCTTGACTGACAACCCCACCAAAACCACATTCCATGGGAAAGGGATGGTTTACTAAAGAAATACTGAAGGGCAGTTAGCAAAAACTGGGCATGAATTCTGGGCAGGCAGGAGCAACAGAAGTCCACTACAAGCTCTGGCTCTTCCTCCAGGTTTTATAACATCCACTTTGTTTGTGAGCCAGGACACTAGGAGTGCTGGCCAGTGTTTGGTGACAGACGGAGCATCCAAAAGCTTCTTGAACAATTGGAATCATGGCACAAAGCTAGCAAGATGAAATTCAATACAGATTAATGGGAAGGCCTATATTTGAGCCCAAAGGAAATAACAGGTGGTAGAGGATAAGGTAGGAGTGTTGACACTTAGTGATGGCTTGTGTAGAAAAGACTATAAGCTTGAAACAAGTCGACAGTGGGAGAAGATGGCCAAGGAGGGCAGATTGATGCTGGAATGGCCAACAAGGGCAGGGATTGATGCTGGAATGGCCAACGAGGATGGATTGATGCTGGACCAAAGAAAGGGTTAGGGAACTGCTGCAGTTTGGATGTTTGGACCCTCCAAATCTCAGGGTGAAGTTTTATTTCCAATGTTGGAGGCAGGAGGTGTTTGGGTCATGGGGACAGATCCCTCATGAATAGTTGAATGGCCTCCATGCAGGGGAGGAGGGGAGTGAGTTTTTGCTCTATTAGTTCCCATGAGAGCTGGTTATTTAAAAAAGAGCCTGGACCCTCCCTCCCCTCTCTCTTGCCTCCTCTCTCACCATGTGGTCCCTGCACACACCAGTTCCCTTTCCCTTGAACCATGAGTGGAAGCAGTCCGAGGCTCTCACCAGAAGCGAATGCTGGCATCATGCTTCTTGTACATGCTTCTTGTGCCATCAGCCAAATAAACCTTTTTCTTTTCTTTCTTTTTTTTTTTTTTTTTTGAGATGGAGTCTCGCTCTGTCACCCAGGCTGGAGTGCAGTGGCACCATCTCGGCTCACTTCAAGCTCCGCCTCCTGGGTTCACGCCATTCTCCTGCCTCAGTCTCCTGAGCAGCTGGGACTACAGGCACCCGCCACCACGCCCGGCTAATTTTTTTGTATTTTTAGTAGAGACGGGGTTTCACCGTGTTAGCCAGGATGGCCTGGATCTCCTGACCTCGTGATCCGCCCTCCTCGGCCTCCCAAAGTGCTGGGATTACAGGTGTGAGCCACCGTGCCCGGCTAAACCTCTTTTCTTTATCAATTACCCAGGCTCTGGGATTCCTGTACAGCAACACAAAAGGACTAAGGCAGAAACAGTGCTCTCCTCTTGAGCACTACTTTTAGTTCTGTGTGGCTCACTTGGAATAATAATCGCCCAAGATGGATTGAGAACCTACTGTACACCAGGCACTGTGCTACATGCTTTACCCGGATTGTCTCAGCAAATCAACACGAGCACACGGTGTTATTATTGCCATCTTACGGGCGAGGTATGTGAAGCAAAGAGAGGTTACATAACTTGCCCAAGGTCAGACGGCTTTGATGAAGCCAGTTTTGCACCCAGGCAAACTTACCCCAGTCATAATCACTAGCTGGGCTGGCTTTCGGGAGGTGGGACTAGGACGCTCTGTTTTCACGTGGGAGGCAGAAGGAAAGAGTACTTACTTTGTGCTACAAACTTAGAGCTTTCATGAGCACTAACTTAGGCCCTCCTGGAAGATAAGTATTTGATTCCCCATTTTAAACATGAGGCTTCCTAGGAAAAAAACTGGGGCATCTTTGGATCAGTAGCTGAAGTAATTGGTGCAGTTTCACCTAAATGAAACAGAATTTAGGACACATTTGAGAGTGGGGCAAACATTTGAAGGTTGTTAGGATTAAATTTGTTTTGTTTAGTTTCAGGAGGATGGAGTTAGGACAACAGATAGAATTTATAGCAACATAACCTTGTCTCAAAGTTACAAAGGTTTTTCTGATATGGACTACCCATTCTTGTAATCATACTAAATATAATAATACAAATACTATACCATTTACTGAGCACTCATTATGTGCTAACAATGTCACATCATGATATATAAAGCCAGTTTAGTAATAAAATCACAATAACAGTTGTAACTAAGTATTTATGCCAATCACTGTGCAACAACTTTAAATGGTAGATGCTATTATCTTTATTTTATAAATGATAAAACAAAGCACAGAGAAGCTGAGTAAATACACTCAAGGTCACACAGCTAGCAAGAGATCGAATCTGTACGTGAATTCAAACTTCCTGACTCTAGACCAGAGTTCCTAACAAGCATGGCTTCACTGTTCCCCCAAGGAAAGCGGTGAGGAATGGTGGACGGATTGTTGCGAAACACTAGAGTTCCAGCAGCATCCAATGTGGGATTGCCCTGGTGGAAATCTAAGGCTTCTCCCACACTAGGAATCTAAAGACCAGGAGCAGCGACCTGGGCGAGTGAGAACAGATAAACTTACACCAATGGGCTGTGCAGGGATTCTTCCCCCAGGCCCCTGGGTCCAGGCTCCGACGCTGTGTGCACAAAAGCTCCAGCCCTGCTGAGACCAGTGTGCACGTGTTTTATTAAAAGGAAGTGTTTACCCGGCCTACTCCTGGCAGGGCGGCGGCAGCAGTTTATTAGAACTTCATTTGGAGTGTAAATTGATGCCGGTTTATAAAAAGGCTCTCTGCAGAGCAGCTCCTTCGGGATGGCCCCAATCCGCAGCACGGGGCAGGCGAGGCTTTAACTAAATCATTGGTTTCCCTCCGGAAGGAGCAGCCCAGAGATGAGCCACTCATTTTGCTACTTAGTTGCTGTCTCCTCGGCACCTGGAGGGCAAAGGTGGCAAGATTCCCCCTTACCTCCTGTCTCCATCTCTGTACACACACACACACACACACACACACACACACACACACACACACCGCTAATTTCTCTGAGTGCCTATACCATTCTGGTGCATTGACTCTAGAAGGCCAGTAAGGTCTGAAGATTACCCGGCTCCAAGGGGCATTTGAAAGCATGCTGCCTGTTGGTTGTGTGGGTGTTTTAGGTACAGTGTGTGGTGGGGATGGCAAGCCTCATCTCCAGCGTGAAACAGCTTTGGGTCCAAAGGTGACCTTGGGCATGGGTTGCCAGATTCAGCAACTAAAAATACAGAATACACAGTTAAATTTGAATTTCTGATAAACAATGAATAATTTTTTGGTATAAGTATGGGACAAGTTTAATTGAAATTTGAATTTCATCTGGCAGCACTACCGTGGGCAGGGGATGGTTCTTTAAGCCTTAGTTTCCTCATCTGTAGAATCTCATGCAAGATAATGTCTGTAAAGTACTTAACACAATGTCTAGCATGTTGTCAGTGCTCGACAAATGTTATCTGCTATGTTATTATTGCTGTTATATTTTTATATAATCCAATCTGCAGCCTGCTGTGGTCATTTGTTTACATCTTTATTATTAGACTGTGAACTTCTAGACTCACTAGAATACCAAGTCTATCCTAATTTTTATATCCCTAAAGTGTAGAGAGCTCCTGGAACAGATTAGGTTTATATGCTAAATAATTTAATTGATTATGACTTTAACTGTTGCAAAAAAGCAAGAGCCAGTGAGTGAAAAATCAGTGATCCTAGGAATATTTACTCCAAAAGTCAAAATATCCAACTTTTTAGAAGAAACAGAAAGATTTGCTTTCTGTTGACATGCATTTATAGTATCACAGTTAAGGTATTATGGACTCCTGAGATTGTCTGCCATGGTTCAAGTTCTGATTCCTCCTCTTCTCTGTGATTCTCAGTTTCCTCATCTGTACAATGGAGATAATAACGGTAGCTATCTCATAAAAGTTTGTGCACATTCAAACATATAGAATGCTTATCACAGTGCCAGGCACATAGAACTTGATGCTCAATGAATGGTGGCTATTAATTCATGCCAGCTCTTGCCCTGTGTTGCCAGGAAGAAATTGGCAGGACCACAGGGAGCACAGGAAGGAGAGGGCACAGTGGAAAGGGGGGGGGGACTACAGGATCGGTTTGTCCACAACCTGGAGGCCATAGCAGGGATAGCCCAACTATGTCCTCAGACGGAAACCAGAGACTGCCTTAAGGAGGCCTGAATAATGAACACGTTGTGTTGACAGCAGAGGCCCATGACACCTATCGCCATCTGACATATTTGCTTAGTGTCTATCTCCCCCTACAAGAAAGTAAACTCAGTGGCAGAAGAAAGTTTTTTTATTTATTTTTGTTTGTTTACTGGAATATTCTAAAAGAACATTGGGCACAGAGTGGGTGTTTCAGTCAGTTACTGCCACAGTCACCATGTTGCACAACAAACTACCCCAAAGCTCAATGATTTATTCAAGGAACATTTATTCTCAAGCTCATGAATCTGCAGGCCAACAGGAGTTCAGGTTACCCGGAAAGCTCTGCTTCAGCCTGCAGCTCAGCCTTGCTTGGCTCCAGGCTGTGCATGAGTTTAGGTCTGACCAAGTGTACTTGTACTGGGGCCCAGGAAAAAGGGGCAGCAGCCATGTGGGAGAGAGCTCTTGTCATGGTAAATCACTGGACACAGTCAAATGCAGTCACATCAATGGTGCAACCAAGTACGGAGCCTCAGCTTACATCAAATCTGCTACTTCCTCATTGGCAAGTCACATGGTCAAGTTCAATATCAATGAGGTGGAAAAGTAAACTCCCCTGCAACAGAGGGAGGCAGATGAGAGTAAATGATACTCCCTAATATACTCCCTAAGAAGTATTTGTTGGATGAATGAGCTAACTTCAGAGGTAAGAGAAAATTCCATTCCCTCCTTCCTTACCTACAGGACTTCTCTCTTCATTATTTGCTAACTCTATTTCTTCCTCCACCCTTACCCTACATCCTCTGTAGACATTCTCATCTCAAACTCAAAGGGAGGGAAGAAGGAAAGCGGAGATGAGAGAGGAAAGAAAGGAAAATTAAAATACAAAATCTCTCACAACCTTACTTTATTGTCCTTCCCTTAAAGATGATTGTTTATAAAGATATGCAATCTAAAACATTGACAAGCTGTACATTTCACCCACCAGACTGACAAAAACAAAGACTTTGATAGAACAAGATATCCCAAGGGTGTGAAGTCATAGGCATACACATTCCTGGTAATGAGGCAGCCTCTTTGGAGAGAAGTCTGAAAATACCTCTCAGAATTTAAAATACACTTACCAACAGACTCAGCAATTCTCCTTCTAGGAATTTGTCCAACAAAAACCCGTACATGAGTATTTTTTAACATTGTAGAATAATAGTCATTACAACAATATTTGCAAAAATAAAAAGTTATCCATAGTATGATATGGCCATATAGTAATATATTACTTAGGCAATAGAAGAATAAAGTTGATCTATATGTTGTGATTTAGAAAGTTCTCCAAGGTACATTAAGTTGGGGGGTGTTGAACAGTGTAAAGACTGTGCTATTGTGTGTGTATATGTTACATATGCCGTTTCCACAAGGATGGATGAGAAACTCCTTATAGCGGTTGCCTCTTGGGGAAAGAACTGGAGAAGAAGGAGGTTTCTGGAATGAGAGACAACTTTTCATTGTATGGCATTTTGTTTTATTGACTCTTGTGCCATGTGCATTAATTACTGGTTTAACTTTTAAGTAGTGTTAAAAATATTTGGGGACCAACCGAAAATATTTTAAATGCTTTTTTCTAATTACAAAATAATACATTCTGAGTGAGTGTTATTAAAAAGTCAAAAAATACAACAGATGTCAGCGAGGATGCAGATAAAAGGAAATGCTTATACGCTATTGGTGGGAATGTAAATTAATGCAACCTCTATGGAAAATGGTATGTAGATTTCTCAAAGAGTTAAAAATAGAACTACCACACAATCCAGCAATCACTACCGGATATTTACCCAAAGGAAAAGAAATCATTACATAAAAAAGATATCTGCACTCATATGTTTATTACAGCACTATTAACAATAGCAAAGATAGAGAATCAACCTGAGTGTCCATCAGTGGATGACTGGATAAAGAAAGTGTGATACATATCTGGCTAAAAAAGGAATGAAATCATGTCTTTTGCAGCAACAAAGATGGAATTGAAAGCCATTATACTTGGTGAAATAACTCAGAAACAGAAAGTCAATTACCACATGTTCTCACTCATAAGTGGGGGCTAAACAATGGGTCCACATGGACATACAGAGTGAAATTATAGACATTGGAGACGCAAAAAGGAGGCGTGGGAAGGCAGGTGAGGAATAAGAAATTACCTATTGGGTACAATATACATCATTCAGGTGATGGTTACACCAAAAGCCCACACTTCACCACTACACAGTGTATCCATGTAACAAAACTGCATTTGTATCACCTAAATCTATAAACTCTAATAATAAGAACACATTCTGACAAAGAAAAAGAATGCAAAACAATGTTTAAAAACAAGAAAAGAAAAGGCACTAGCCAGAACCATTGGGGTCAGGCTCAGTGGCTTATGCCTGTAATCCCAGCACTTTGGGAGGCTGATTCAGACAGATCACTTGAGGCCAGGAATTCAAGACCCGATATAACCATTGGTAACATTTTGGTTGATATTCTACTGTTTCTGTATATATATTTTTTGAGACCGGGTCTCACTATGTTGCCCAGGCTGGCCTTGAACTCCTGGACTCAAGTGACCCTTCCTCAGCCTCCAGAGTAGCTGGGACTATAGGCACATGCCACCTGTGCCTGGCTTCTACTATTTCTTTTTCAATGCGCATAAGCTTTTTTCTACAAAATGCTAATGTTTGTATATTTTTTAAAAATTAACCATATATTGGTCACAGTTTCTCACATCATTAAAATAAACTTCTAAATCAGTGGTCCCCAACCTTTTTGGCACCAAGGACCAGTTTCATGGAAGACAATTTTTCCATGGACTGGGGCAGGGTTGGGGGAGGATTCTTGGGTGAAACTGCACCTCAGATTATCAGGCATTGGATCCTCATAAGGAGTGTGCAACCTAGATCCCTCGCATCCACAGTTTACAACAGGGTTTGCCCTCCTATGAGAATCTAATGCTGCTGATGATCGACAGGGACGGAGCTCAGGTGGTAGTGTTCATTCACCCGCCGCTCACCTCCTGCGATGCAGCCCGGTACCGGTCCCAGGGGTTGGGGACCCCTGTTCTAAACTTTGATGGTCACAGTAGGGATATCCTATAATGTAATTTAATTAGACCCTTAACTGTTGGACATTTGGTTGTTCCAGATTTTTTAAGTGTTATAAATAATACGGCAGTAAACATCTTGTATGTGCATCTCGGATTATTTCCCCAGTGCAAATTCTTTGCTGTGAAATTCTGGGTCAAGAACTAGATGTATCTGTTTTAATCTACATTAACACAGAAAAAAAGTTTATGTTAAGAAAAAACAAGATGAAATAACATGATTCATTTTTGCATATGTATAAAGAAAATACACAATACACAATTGATATATGTACATATATCTCTATGTATATACCTATATATGTATCTGTATATAGATATAGGTATCTATGCCTTTACCTATATATTTATGATATAAAAGATTTAGAAGATACACACCAAAAAGTTAACAATCCTCTTCTCAACATGGTGGAATCTGGAGTCATTTTTATTTTCTTCCTTTTGCTTCTATTTTCTAAGATGTTTATTGTAGTGGATGCTGTGGTGTGCCACCCAGATCCCCACTGCTGGCCTGATGAACTCCTTCCTCAGCTGCTGGGAACATTAGCCACTAACAACTCTCAGCTGAAACACTTTCCAAGAATTGTCCTCAGCTGAGAGCAGCCTCACTCAGGGTCACACACCTTTCTTGGGGATATCTACATCCAATAACTGGTCCCTTTCCCTAATCCCAGTTCCCGAGTTTTCCCGCGATCAGCTTAAGCCTCTGTTGCAACTGCATCACAGCCCAATTTCTTCCTCTGCCAGGCCTGCTTTCCTCCCTCCCTGAGTTGTGTGATTCCAAGGGTACTCCCTAGTAAACTGCATGCGAATTCCTCTCTTAGAGTCCACCTTCCAGGTTAGCCAAACTACAACATGTAAAAGGAACACTTACTAATTTGGCAATGAGTAAAACTTTTAATTAAAAAATTATTTTTCTTTAAAAATACCCTCCTGGTTTGGGTCTAGATGACCTTCCACTATGAAAAATTGTCCACTCTCCAAAGTGACCAGTGATGTAGTATGATATCTTCCCCAGGTCACCCTGGGAAAAGTACTGAAGGCAATTAATCAATTAGTCTCTTCATCTTCCAATAAATCCCCTCCCAGTGGTGCCTGACCCTGACCAGCTGACATTTCCATAACCCACTTGCCATCTTACGTGTGTTAAATGACTTCTTGTTGTCCCAAACTTGGAGATTTTAATCTCGTATATTAAGCCAGCAGGGCCCAGTAATTCCCTGAATGCATTTTTATTGACTTTGTAAATCAGACTTCCCCACATCAGGGACTGTGACCAGGAAAGAGGTGTTTGTCTGTGAAATTGGCTGGACACAGACCATTGACTGTGATGATAACCAGTGATTTGTGAAGCCAGATAGACAAGCCACATGCACTAAGCAGATTAAAATATAACAAAACAAAAAGGTTCCATTACCAGGAACACTGTCAAAGGGCAGCAGGATGTTTGTGATAAAAGACGAAAACAAACTAATTCCAAGTCTAGAAGGAAGCCCAAAATAACACTTTGCTGTCTCTTCAGTCCGCCAAAGAGGAAGTGTGGGAAAGCTAAACACAGCTAAGTAAACCAATTTCTGAAAGCTCTTTAGCAAAAGTCAGAGAAAGCTTGGCTCTCTCCCTACCTGGGCTCTTATTCACAAGGTTGTTCACACCTCCTTGCCTTCTGTGACAGGAATTGTTTACAAAAAGGTGCAGTAACAATTTTAAACAGGTTCAAAGAAGGACACTCTTCTGCGGGTCTCCCTCTCACTGAAGATAAAAATCAAATACAATCTTAGTCTGTCACCAGTTCTGCCTTCATCTTCTGTTATTCTTACTCTTAACCCACTCCTTGCCAGCCACTTGGGCTTCTTGGCTGTTACTCCACTAACGCTAACACATTCTGGCCTCAGGGTCTTTGAACTTGCTGTTCCTCTTACCTGTCATGCTCTTCCCACAGACATCTCCAATTCTACCTTACTCACTTCACTCTGATGAATGCAATGTCAGGTGATTTTGTCATTGTGCAAACATCATCGAGTGTACTTACGCAAACCTAGACGGTAGAGCCTCCTACATATCTAGGCTACATGGTATATAGCCGATTGCTCCTAGGCTAAAAACCTGCACAGCATGTTGTGGTACTGAATACTGTAGGCAACTGTAACACAGTGGTAAGTATTTGGGTATCTAACCAAAGAAAACGTGCGGTAAAAATACGATATTATAATCTTATGGGACTATCATCATACACATGCAGTCTGTCATTGACCGAGACATTGTCATGCAGCACGTGACTGTACTTATTGTGAACTGATATCATATTACAATATTTGTATGCTTGCTTGTTTATTTTAAGCCTTGTTCCTCCAGAGAAGAGAATTGTCTCTTTTGTTCACTGCTATATCCCCAGTGCCTAGCACAGTAAATGCTCAAATATTTGTTGAATAAATGAATTATGTATTTTTTACTTCCTTTTCTTTTATCTCCATCTAAATGGCCTAATTCATTCATATATTTGTTCAACTAATGTTTGTTGAGCACCTACAACAAGCCAGGCATTGTGCTGAGTGCTGGCTCTTATAAGGATTATATGATGATATGTATAAAATTGTAATGCTCACTTAAAATTTAAGGTGCAACTTGGTAATAGTGTCCAAGACAGTTGTTGAAAAGAATTGTATTTGTGTCTTTTTGGTAGACTAAATAGGAAGATAAGTATCTTGCATTTAATGACAAAATGATTATCCACAATTGCTTAACCTCCTCCTCTGGATTAACTATTTACACTCTATTACATCCTGGACCTTGTCATGCCTGTACCATCTCTGATCATAACTTCTGGTCTTTCCAAAGCAGAGGCTGCTGACTGTCCATCACTGCTAATTCTCTGCAGATACTTGGCTGCTTAGCTGAGATGACATCTACACTTCCCAGCATCCCTTGCAGGTTGGTGCCTACACGTGACTAATTCCTGCTCAATGGATGTGAGCTCAAGTGACGTGTACATTTTTTAGTTGTCTAGACCAGCACTGTCCGACAGAAATATAACGTGAGCCACATATGTAATTCTGAATTTTCTAGTAGCTGTATTTTTTAAAAGTAAAAAGAAACAAGGGAAATTAACTTCAATAATATATTTTATGTAACCCAAAATGTCCAAAATATTATCATTTCAACATGTAAGCAATATAAGAAAGTATTAATCAGATAACTTATATTGTTTTCTTCCACGCTCAGTCTTCAAAATCCAGTGGGTATTTTACACTCACAGCACATTTCAATGAAGATGCTACATTTTCATTAGAAATAGTTGATCTGGGCTGGGCACAGTGGCTCACGTCTGTAATCCCAGCACTTTGGGAGGCAAAGGCAGGTGGATCACCTGAACCCAGGAGTTCGAGACCAGCCTGGGCAACATGAGGAAACCCCGTTTCTATAAAAAATACAAAAATTAGCTGGGCATGGTGGAGCACACCTGTGGTCCCAGCTCCTAGGGAGGCTGAGGTGGGAGGATTGCCTGAGCCCGGGAGGTCAAAGCTGCAGTCCTCTACAATTGTGTCACTGCACTCCAGCCTGGGTGACAGAGCAAGTCCCTGTCTCAAAAAGAAAGAGAAAGAAAAAGATGAAAGAAAAAAAGAAAGAAAGAAAGAGAAAGAAAGAAAGAGAAAGAAAAAGGAAGCGGGGGAGGAAGAAAGGAAGGGAGAGTTGATCTGTATTTCAGTTTTATACAATTTGTAGTTGAAAAAGCACATTCAATATATCCAAGTTATTCAAACATCCTTAAAAGCTTTACAATAACTGAATGGAGTATGATTTTTCAAAATGTAAATTTAAACTAATTAGAATGAAATTAAATACAAAATTCACGTCCTCATTCTCACTTGCCATATTTCAAGTGCGCAATAGCCACAGATGGTCGCCATGGCAGACAGCTCAGGTGCAGATCCTAGAAAAGGTAGCCATGCACTGCTCTGTGCAATCCTTCTTCCCATTGGCTGGCAGGTGCTAACAACTGGAAAAGCTGGGCTAGAGATGGTAACTATGTATCGGGGTTGGCAAACCCTTCTCACCCACCTCTGAACTGTTATGTGGGAAGAAATAAACTTCCATTCTGTTTAAACCTCTGTATTTTCTGGTCCTTCTGTTGCAGCAGCTTCTCCTATACCTTCCATAATACACCTTTCAGCACTTTTGTTTCAACTGTTTCCTAAGCTCCCTGGAGACTTCCAATACCTCCCACTCCCAAACCTTTATCTTGGCTTGATCTCTAAAAGCAATAATTATTAGTAGTAATATCATCAGTACTAGTATTTCCCAGCTTACACTTCCATTAGAGCATTACTTCAATCACTCCACAATATTTCAGCCACTATCTCAAAAATTGCTCAGCCTCAGACTCCAATGGGTAGAGATTGCCTGGGTTTGAATTGAGGCTCCACCACCGTGATGGTTAATTTCATGCATCTACTTGACTGGTCTATGGGATGCTCAGACATTTGTCAAGCATTATTCTACAAGTGTCTATGAGGGTGTTTCTGATGAGACTGACATTTGAATAGGTAAACTGAGTAAAGCAGATTTTCCTCCCTAATGTGGGCAGGCCTTGTCCAATCAGTTAAAGGCAGAAATAGAATAGAAAGGCTGGCATTTCCGTAAGTGAGAGGGAATTCCTTCTGCTTGACAGTTCTTTCAACTGGGACATTTGTTCTTTCCTATCTTCAGACTGAAAGTGCAGCATGGGCTCTTTCTGGCTATAAAGGTTACCAGCGTTCAGACTGTAACTACACCATCAGCTCTCCTGGATCTCCAGCTTGCTGATAGCAGATCTTGGGACTTGTCAGCCTCCATAATCACATGAGCCAATTCTGAATGAGTGAATGAATGAATGAATATCCTATTGGTTCTGTTGTTTCTCTGGAGAACCCTGAGTAACACTGACTACTCACTGACTATGTAACCTCTCTGTGCCTCAGTTTCCTCATTTTTTAAATAGGGAAAATAATAATCCTCTATTAAATGTTAGTTATCATTATTGTGGTTGTTATTATTACAACATACTGCCAAGCACTGCTAGGGGAAAAGCATACATCATACAAGCACAAATGTGGAGACTTCAAATTCAACTCCAGTTTTGCTGGGTCGCTCAGCATTCAGGGAAATCCTTTTTTTTTAAATTTGAAATAGAGATAATTTAATTTATGAAGTCGTTTATACAGATGTTAGAAGAGCTCATAAGCCTCAGGTAAGAGGAGATGTTTTTGCCATCCTTTCACTGCAGGGGGAAAAGCAGAAGGCAGAGTTACTGGACGGGAATAAATGAGGACAACCCGGGAACTGCGTGGAGGAACCTGGAGTCATGGAAGAGAAGTAGCTGCTGATGGAAACCACACTTAAAGCACAGGGGAAAAAAAGGGAGAAATACTCGCCTTTTTGCCTTATTCTGCCTTCCAAGCTCCAGCCAGTTCTTAATAGGGGCCATATGCTGCCAAAATTTAGCTGACAAGGTAGCCTGGGAAACACTACCTGCAGGGGTGAAGACCTGCCATACACATAGAGCAAGGGAATCACGAAGAATGGATCAGGAAGCACAAGGCCATGCACTATGTAGGCATACAATAGTTGTCTCACACTGAGCAAATGCAAAACCTACCTGCTGATGTTTATCCATGATCCTACTTCGCTCACAATTAGTGCGTCTCAGTGGAAACATCATCTTTTTTTTTTTTTCACTTTTTTTTTTTTTAACTGTACTATAAGTTCTGGGATACATGTGTGGAATGTGCAGGTTTGTTACATACGAATACATGCGCCATGGTGGTTTGCCACACCCATCAACCCATCATCTACATTAGGTATTTCTCCTAATGCTATCCCTCCCTGGGAAATCCATTTATACTCCCCTTGTCATCTCCCTCTCCTGTACCCCTCAGCAGCTGATGAGCTTGAAACCCACGTGATCACTTCTCTGTCCCCTAAGTTGGCCCCAGCCCTCTTGGATTGGACCCTGCCTTCCATTTCGTAGAGAAAAGTATGGCTCTCAGGCATGAACTTGTTAATTAATTTTGTTTCATACCCTTATCCTTTTCATCTTGCGCCCTCTCCCTCCTTAGGGACATTCTTCCCCCATTAACTTTTTGGTTTTTTTTTTTTTCCTTTTTGACACGGAGTCTTGCTCTGTCATCCAGGCTAGAGTGTAGTGCAATCTTGACTCATTGCAACCTCCTCCTCCCAGGTTCAAGTTCTTCTCGTGCCTCGGCCTCTGGAGTAGCTGGGATTACAGGTGTGTGCCACTACACCCGGTTAATTTTTGTATTTTTAGTAAAGATGGGGTTTCACCATGTTGGCCAGGCTGGTCTCGAACTCCTGACCTCAAGTGATCTACCCGCCTTGGCCTCCCAAAGTGCTGGTGAGAGGTGACAGCGTGTTGGCAGCCCTGGCAGCCCTCGCATCCCTCGTTTGCTCTCAGAGCCTCCTCGGCCTTGGTGTCCGCTCTGGCCATGCTCGAGGAGCCCTTCAGCCCACCACTGCGCTGTGGAGGCCCCTCTCTGGGCTGGCCGAGGCCAGAGCCGGCTCCCTGAGCTTGCGGGGAGGTGTGGAGGGAGAGGCACGGGCAGCAACCGAGGCTGCGTGCGGCGCTTGCTGGCCAGCGCAAGTTCCAGGTAGGCGTGGGCTCAGCAGGCCGGCACTCGGAGCCACTGGCCAGCGCCACCGGCCCCGGGTGGTAAGGGGTGTAGCACCCAGGCCAGCAGCTGTGGAGGGTGCGCCGGGTGCCCCAGGAGTGCCCGCCGGCCGACATTGCGCTCAAATTCTCACCAAGCCTCAGCTGCCTCCCCACAGGGCAGGGCTGGGGACCTGCACCCCACCATGCTGGAGCCTACCCCCACCTCTCTGCCGTGGGCTCCTGCGCGGCCGAGCCTCCCCGACAAGCTCCGCTCCCTGCTCCACGGCACCCGGTCCCATCCACCGCCCAAGGGCTGAGGAGTGCGGGCACAGGCTAGGCACGGGACTAGTGGGCAGCTCCACTGGTGGCCTTGGTGCGGGATCCACCAGGTGAAGCCAGCTGGGCTCCTGAGTCTAGTGGGGACTTCGAGAACCTTTATGTCTAACTAAGGGATTGTAAATACACCAATCAGCACTCTGTGTCTAGCTCAAGGATTGTAAATGCACCAATCAGCACCCTGTGTCTAGCTCAGGGTTTGTGAATGCACCAATCAGTGCTCTGTGCCTAGCTAATCTAGCGGGATTTGGAGAACTTTTGTGTCTAGCTCAGGGATTGTAAACGCACCAATCAGCACCCTGTCAAAACAGACCAACCAGCTCTCTGTAAAACAGACCAATGAGTTCTCTGTAAAATGGACCAATCAGCAGGATGTGGGTGGGGCTAGATAAGGGAATAAAAGCAGCCAGCAGCAGCTTCCCGAGCCAATAGTGGCTACCTGCGCAGGTCGTATTCAACAGTGTATAAGCTTTGTTCTTTTGCTCTTTGCAAAAAATCTAGCTGCTGCTCAGTCTTTGGGTCTGCACTACCTTTACAAGCTGTAACACGAGCTGTAACACTCACCACCAACGTCTGCAGCTTCATTCTTGAAGCCAACGAGACCATGAACCCACCATGAGAAATGAACAACTATGGATGTGCTGCCTTTAGAGCTGTAACACTCACTGTGAAGGTATGCGACTTCACTCCTGAAACCAGCGAGATCACAAACCCACTAGAAGGAAGAAACTCCGAACATATCCAAACATCAGAAGGAACGAATTCTGGACACATCACCTTTAAGAACTGTAACACCACGAGGGTCCGCGGCTTCATTCTTGAAGTCAGTGAGACCAAGCACCCACCAGTTCCGGACACACGGGGATTACAGGCATGAGCCACCGTGCCCGGTCCACTTTTCCTTCTTTTTCAGGTTCTAGCCTCTCCCTTTCCCATTGCTCCTTCTACTTTAACCAAAAATGAGGCTGGAGGCCATCATGTTAGAGGCATGGCTGGGTCTTCCTCCTCCCTGGTGCCCAATTCTCCTTCTACCCCGCCTCTCAAGCTCCCTCAAACGCTGATCTGCACCTGCCATTAGTGCCACTCCCTCCAGAGCAGCTGGTGAAAGGAAATGAGCCATGCAGATTGCTGGGGTCGGAATACTCTAGACAGAGGGATCAAAATGCACAGGTTAGGAGGTGGGAGTGTGCTTGGTTTGGTTGAACAAACATCCAAGCCAGTGTGGAACAGAGTGAGAAAGGAGGAGCGTCTTGGCAATGAAACCCAGGCAGCAGCTGTGGTCCAGATGTGGCAGCAGGGAGTTGGCTTTGACTCTGAATGAAGTGGAGAGCTATGGGGGCGGTGGGGGAGGTGTGTGGTTAGAATACAAGTGGTGTGCTCTGATTCACATTTTAAATGTCTCCTTTGGCAGAGAGGCAATAGCAGAAGCAGGGAGACCCATCAGAAGGCAATTACAATAACGCAGGCAAGAGAAGACAGGGCTCAGATCGGAATGGAAGCATCGCAGGCATCGAGAGATGCAGTCTAATTGGATATATTTTGAAGGCAGAGCCAAGAGAATCGTCTGGTTCTATGGACATGGACTGTCTGAGAAAGAGAAACATGAAGGATGCCCCCAAGGCTTTGTCCTTCCTCACCTGCCATCCACCCATATTGCTGCCACCTGCGGCCACCTGGCCTCCTTCCCCAGGGCTGTCATAAGCGTTGCTTTTATAACAGCCTAAAATGTAAAACTCTAGCCTAAATTTGTCCCTAAAATTGCAAAGGTAAATATATATAATAAGATAATCATAGCAGGAAGACAGGGAAGAGAAAAAAAATGTGGCCAGGCACAGTGACTCACGCCTGTAATCCCAGCACTTTGGGAGGCCAAGGCAGGTAGATCACCTGAGGTCAGGAGCTTGAAATCACCCTGGCCAACATGGTAAAACCCTGTCTCTACTAAAAATATGAAATTAGCCGAACGTGGTGGTACATGCCTATAATTCCAGCTACTGGAGAGGCTGAGGCAGGAGAATCACTTGAAACCGGGAGGCAGAGGTTGCAGTGAGCTGAGATCCTGCCATTGCACTCTAGCCTGGAAAACAAGAGTGAAACTCTGTCTCAAAAAAAAAAGAAGAAGGAATGTAGTGAAAAATTAGTTAAATCCTCATCCATCATGGCTGGCAGTCAATACATAATGTCCACAATTGATAAATCAAGAAACAACAGTTTTTGCATATTATGTAGAGATATGGAGGTAACTACTAGAAGAAATATTTTGGCCGGGTGCAGTGGCTCACACCAGCACTTTGGGAGGCCAAGGCGGGCAGAGCACATGAGGTCAGGAGTTCAAGACTAGCCTGCTCAACACAGTAAAATCCTGTCTTTACTAAAAACACAAAAATCAGCCTGGCATGGTGGCATGTCCCTGTAATGCCAGCTACTCGGGAGGCTAAGGTGGGAGGATCACTTGAACCTGGGGGCAGAGGTTGCAATGAGCCAAAATCACGCCTCTGCCCTCCAACCTGGGTGACAGAGCAAGGCTCCATCTCAGAAACAAAAACAAAAAAAAACTGTATTGTTTTGTTTCTTCCCCTCCACCCTTTTTTTTTTTTTTTTTTTTACAATGAACATATATTATTTTCGTTTAAAAATTTTTAAAAGCTCTTCTAGTCTAACAATTCTTCAGCTCAAGTCTCGTCATATCCTCCTGTGTTTAACCAGTGGTTACATTTCTTTATTTATTCAGCCTTTTAAAAATTCCCTTTATTGGCATTATAATGTTGATCTTGCCATAAATTTTTTAAAGAGCTTCAGCAAAACAGAAATGCTTTAGCTCCCAAATGACACTGCCTGTAAACACCGTTTATAAGCTTGTTTCCTGTAACATTTTTTGAGTAAAAGAGCTTAGAGTTTCAGATCAAATGAGCTGTTTGTATGTTTTGGGTTTTCTTTGACATAGCTCATGGCATATCTGTGTGTGCTGAATTTGCAAACGTGACATGGAAACGATGACAGAGAACTAATTGGCATTGTTTCCAATTATTAAGCTGCTTGTTAAATATTCATACAAAACAAAACCAATCTTGGATGGCTCTGTGTTTCCTAAAGCCCAAAGTGACTGGCTAAATGGCTTTTGCAATCTGGACCTACAATCTTGTCCTATGTCACTTTACTAGTCATACCCTTCTTCTCCATTTCTGCTCACCCTAAGCCCTTTGTCACTCTGGACAGTAAGCACTTTCCACCCTATAGGCTTTACCTGTGCAAGTTCCCCAGGCAGTCTCTTCATTCAAGGTCTAAGTGAAACATCACCTTTTTGGGGATCAGCCTTTTAGTGTGAAGCTTAGTGCCACTGTTCCCAGCCCAGGCTGGTTCCCTGGGCTTTTCTTCTATCAGGCTTTAGACCCTTGGGTCCCTTTATAACTGTCACCACCTATTCCATCCCCAAAGGCTGACGAATGAATGAGACCCTTGAACTCTCCCTTTCTGTGCAGCCCCTGAATGTATTCATTCATTCATTCTATAAATCTTTATGGGGCACCTGTGGTTTTGCAGGCACTGTGCTAAGCATTAAGACTACCATAGTGAGCAAGTTGCCGAAAACACAATCTAATGAGCAAGGTGGATGCTAAAGGAGAAATGACAACGGTGTCATGGGAACTTAAGCAGAAGATGTACCATGTGCTGAGAGAATATATAAATCAGAATAACTAAACAGAGAAGCAGAGAGAGTTGAAAGGAAGTGACATTTTAGCTGGTATCTCAACTTTGTGTAAGAATTTGGGAGGCCAGTGGGGGAGGGAGAAAAAAGACTGGCCCAGAACAGTAGAGCATGTGCAGAAGTCCAGCATGGCTGGAGAGAGAGCGGATGCATGATCAGAGTGGTGCAGGGGTGAGAAAGCAGGGTCAGGAGATGGCAGAGAGACAGGCAAATCCAGGTCATCAAAAGGCTTGTATTAAGTTGGTGCAAAAGTAATCACAGTTTTTGCCATTACTTTTAAAAGCAATGACATTGGTTCTGTTTATGTGATCAATTACATTTATTGATTTGCATATGTTGAACCAGCCTTGCATCCCAGGGATGAAACCGACTTGATCGTGGTGGATAAGCTTTTTGATGTGCTGCTGGATTCTGGCCCATCAATGACAGACTGGATAAGAAATGTGGCACATATACACCATGGAATACTATGCAGCCATGAAAAAGAATGAGTTCATGTACTTTGCAGTGACATGGATGAAGCTGGAAGCCATCATCCTCAGCAAACTAACACAGAAATAGAAAACCAAACACCACATGTTCTCACTCATAAGTGAGAGTTGAATGGTGAGAACACATGGACACAGGGAGGGGAACATCACAAACTGGGGCCTCTTGAGGGGTGAGGGCCAAGGGGAGGGAGAGCACTAGGACAAATACCTAATGCATGTAGGGCTTAAAACCTTGATGACACTAGATGCAACCTAGATGATGGGTGCAGCAAAACACCATGGCACATGTATACCTATGTAACAGACCTGTACGTTCTGCACATGTATCCCAGAACTTGAGGTAAAATTAAAAAAGAAAGAAAGAAATCTATAGCAGGACAGAGCACTCCTTATTTAGTGAATACATTGTAATATATATATAATTAGAAAATAAAATATAAATAAGTTTTTTAAAAAGCAATGGCAAAAACCACAATTACTTTTGCACCGACCTAATAAATCTGCCTAAGGATTTTGGACTTTATTCCAAAGCAATGGAAAGCTATGGAGGGATTTAAAGCAGGGGAGTGACATGATCAAAGTAGTCCTTTCTCATTACTATACTTGTTCATGTTTTATGGCAATTACCACATAAAAATAGTCAGGAATAAGCCAGGGATGGGAGCTCATGCCTGTAATCCCAGCATTTAGGGAGGCCAAAGCAGGAGGATCACTTGAAGCCAGGAGTTCAAGACTAACTCGGGCAACAAAGTGAGACCCTGCTTCTACAAAAAAATAAAACAAAATAAAAAAATTAGCTGGAAATGGTGGCACGAGCCTATAGTCCCTCCTATTCAGAAGGCTGAGATAGAAGGATTATTTGAGCCCAAGGAGTTCAAGACCAGCCTGCACAACACAGACCAGATTGTCTCTACAAAAAATTTATTTAAAATAGTCGGGCATGATGGCGTGCACCTGTAGTCTCAGCTACTCCAGAGGTTGAAGTGAGAGAATTGCTTGAACCCAGAAGTTTGAGGCTGCAATGAGCTGTAATCACTCTACTACACTCTGGCCTGAGTGACAGAGCAAGATCCTGTCTCTACAAAAAAAATAAAAACAAATAGTCAGAAAACACAAAAAGCTAACAAATATGAATTTTTAGAGTTGTAACATCTTACAGGATATTTACAGATATACTTTCTGATCTCTGCCTTTCCTGACATCCTAGTGGGTATTTATGTTTATTAGTCATTTTAATTTCAAAGTAACACATCAATGTTATAAAATTTTATTAATTTAGCTAATTTTTATTACAGAAATAATTATACCTGTTATAACAAAAAAATGCCGAAAAGAATATAAAAATCACCTCTAGGCTCACCAACTAGAAATAATCACTATCTTTTCTTGTGCACAGATGCGCAGACCCATAAATTGCTATAACCATGGCATCATTTCACATGTAACAAATTTTGCAACCTACATTTTTCACTTAACAAATATGATCATCGTTTTCCATGTTATTAAGCATGTTATTCAAAGACTTCATTGAATACATTATGGGTTTCTTCCACAAGTAATAATTCTTAACACAGAGCCCCCAGCAAAAAAAAGAACAAAGCACCAAAAGTCAACCGTAACCAGGTAAACATTTTAGTGAATGCCCTTGCAATCTTTTATTTTCTACACATCTGTTTATTTCTAAGAAATACTCATGTTTTCAGAAAGGAAAAGAAAAATGCATTTTAGAAAAGGTACATATTATTTTGTAGCCTGCTGTTTATTTAGCAATACATTTTGAACACTTTTCCATGTTTGATAAATATTTGTTTGCTGGCCGGAAGCCCTGTTGGATTCTAACCTCCAGTTTTATTTTATTGAAGGTCAGACTTACAAAACCTCCTTGATTGCTCTTACCTCAGAAACTCTTACTGCTGAGAAAGTTATTCTTCTCATTTCTTAGGTCTGAAAAAGGTAGAAAAACATGGCCCTGTGTTTTAAGTGGCATTTTAAGAAGCCCAAAATGGATACTTTGTTCTCTCAGCTGTTTCTGCTGTGAAAGATCTCTGTGAATCTCCTTGTGGAAACTTAGTAATGTCCCTACCAGGAATAATCAACTATTCCTTCCACTCTACATCCATTTAGGTTTGTGTGTTTCTCAAGCCTACATGTATTATATGGTATGCCAGTTACTTTTCTCTGTCTTCTTAGTTATTGCTATTCAAAAAATATCTATGAACACCTTAACTATACACCATTACTTAAACCATGAGGGTTGATGTAAAAGGAATCAGGTTAGAGTCTCAGTGCTCACATAGCTTACAGATTCATGAAGGCTACAGAGAAGTGCCAACAAATGTAATACTGAGTAATAATTATTTCATTAGGTGTTGAATACAGAGTGTTATAGCAGGGCATATATGAACATAAACTCAATCAGGAGGTCACGGGGCAACTAAGGCCGTCATACACAGCTCTCTGGAAGAAGAGACAGCTAAGCTCATTCTTTTAACCCACTCAGGTCAAAGGTCTGCCCCTATCACTCTAGTGAGACCGCTACTGCTCTTCTCAAAGTCACCAAATGACTATTTATAGTGACTATAGAGTCACTATAAACGACTCTCTTTAACCCAATGACCTTGCATCAATCTGCATTCTACATGATTTCTCTACAGGACTTGGCAATGCCCATTGTTCACTATTTTGTTCATTTATTTATTTGCCAGATATTTATTGAGAATATTATGTGCTGACCATGAGGATGCAGTAATGGGGGGGGGTTGTTTGTTGTTTTTTATTTTTTGCTTTTTGTGACCACATATCTCCTGATTGCACACCTCACACCCTTCCTCCTCAACCTCCTTAATGAATACATTCTCTCTTCCTCCATCACCCCAGGTTCCTGTCTCCCATGTTCTCCTGCCAATGCCAGTTACTCCAATATCTTGAAGAAGTCACTGATGACTCACAAATCTCCACCTCCAAATCTAACTTTTTCCCAGTCTCCAAAAGCATACTTTCAATTGCTTGCTGGACATTTTATGCAGAAAATAATTGTTTTGTCTAGAGTTTGCCAAACACTGTGTGGATTCCTAGTAATAGAAGGATGAATGAGGCAAA
Organism: Pan troglodytes; assembly: GCF_028858775.2. Lineage (NCBI taxonomy): Eukaryota > Metazoa > Chordata > Mammalia > Primates > Hominidae > Pan > Pan troglodytes. The sequence continues at coordinate 31,386,978 of NC_072416.2, forward strand.
TTGCCTCCTCTCAAGAAGCTCACAATAAAGTGAAAAAGTTAAATCTAAATATCATTAGTTATACTAAGCATACATCCAAACGTATACATCACTGTCCATTCTTAAATACGAGAATTCTGGTGTCTGACAAGGTTTGTGTGATTTCATTGCACAACCCCACAGTTTGTCATTTACATAGTCTGCAGTATAAATTAGACTCTCTACAGTTAAACAGTACACAACCTATACAACCTTACATGACAGCTTCCACTGGACCCCATGTACAGCTAAGAAAATGATAGGCTGGAGCTGTCACCCATGATGGCTCACATGGTGGTTTCCCCAGTGGTCACTCCCTATTAGGTTGATGGGTTAAACATGGATTATGTTTCCACACTTTACTTATCGAGTCCTTCAGGAGCAGAGTTCTGAAAATACCAGTCTTCTCCCAATACGGAAAGAAAAACAAAGCCCTGAGGTTGAGGGGCCCAATATTTAATCTTCCCTCCTTTTGTGAGGGTCCCAAGTAGATGTAAATCACTGAGATAAAATAATTTCTTTGCCGGACGCAGTGGCTCACACCTGTAATCCCAGCACTTTGGGAGGCCAAGGCAGGCGGAACACCTGAGGTCAGGAGTTTGAGACCAGCCTGGCCAACGTGGTGAAATCCTGTCTCTACTAAAAATACAAAAATTAGCCGAGCGTGGTGGCGGCTGCCTATAGTCCCAGCTACTCGGGAGACCGAGGCAGGAGAATCGCTTGAACCCGGGAGGCAGAGTTTGCAGTGAGCTGACAGAGTGAGACCCTGTCTCCAAAAATAAAAATAAAATAATAATAATAATAATAATTTCTTCACTCTGCAATCTAGACTCTATGCTGCAAACTGGTCGGCTATAATGTGTGTGCTTTGATTGGCCTTCATACATATTTTGAATTTAGCTGCCAACTAATTTCACATAAATATCCAGAATTTCAGCTTCATTGGAAAAAGTCTGAAAGACAACACTAGGCCCACATTCCAACATGGCTAGAGTCAGCTGCAGCTGACAGGAAATATGCTTTCTGTTTTAAAACACTCTTATTTTAGGTTCAGGGTTACGTGCACGGGTTTTTGTTTTGTTTTGTTTTGTTTGTTTTTTGCTTTTTGTTTTAGACAGAGTTGCACTCTTGTCACCCAGTCTGGAGTGCAATGGTGCAATCTCAGCTCACTGCAACCTCCGCCTCCTGGGTTCACAAGCAATTCTCCCACCTCAGCCTCCCGAGTAGCTGGGATTACAGGCGCCCGCCACCACGCCCAGCTAATTTTCATATTTTTAGTAGAGACAGGGTTTCACCATGTGGGCTAGGCTGGTCTCGAACTCCTGACCTCATGATCCGCCCACCTAGGCCTCCCAAAGTGCTGGGATTACAGGTGTGAGCCATCGTGCCCAGCCCATGGGTTTGTTATATTGGTAAATCGCATGTCACGGTTATTTGGTGTACAGATTATTTCATCATCTAGGTAATAAGCACAGTACCACATAAATAGTTTTTCCATTCTAATCCTCCTCCTACCCTCCACCCACAAGTAGGCCCTGGTGTCTGTTGTTCTCTTCTTTGTGTCCAGGTGTTCTCAACATTTAGCTCCCACTTATAAGTAAGAACATGTGGTATTTGGTTTTCTGTTCCTGCATTAATTTGCTTAGGATAATGGCCTCCAGCTCCAACCATGTTGCTGCAAAGGACATGATCTCATTCTTTTCGATGACTGCATAATATTCCATGGTATATATGTACCACATTCTCTTTATCCAGTCTACCACTGATGAGCATTTAGGTTGATTCCTTGTCTTTGCTACTGTGACTAGTGCTGCAACGAATATACGCATGCATCTGTCTTTCTGGTAGAATGATTTATTTTCCTACACATATGAAAAACTGTTTAACATCACTAATTATTAGAGAAATGCAAATCAAAACCACAGTGAGATACCATCTCGCATCAGTCAGAATGGTTATGAAAAAGTCAAAAAATAACAGATGCTGGCAAGGTTGTGGACAAAAGGGAATGCTTCTACACTGCTGATGGGAATGTAAATTAGTTCAGCCATTGTGAAAAGCAATGTGACGATATCTCAAAGAACTTAAAAGAGAGCTACGACTCAACCCAGCAATCCCATTATCAGGAAATCCACTTTCGGATTCTCCTCAGTGACACCCTGACTATTCCCTTCCGCGACCCGGCTGGCCTCACTCTGTCACCTGCTTAACCCCTGTCATCAGTCATATTAACTTCCAATTTTAAAAAATTCTTTTCACCCAGAAATGTCCTGTTAATTATTTTATTGATTTTCAGAGTCCATTAATTTATCAAATTTTCTAGTGATAACAAGTCTCTCGGCTACAGAATAAAAAATAAAAACCTACAACAGAACAGATTCCAAGAACTACTTTTCACATTGCACATGGCCAACCAATTAGTCCTGAAGAACAACAGGTCCCTCCCTCATTTCTCCTGCAAAAGCCACCCAGCAATGAATACATTTTCAAAAGTCATCTCTGATCTACCTTGGAACGAGCTCAGAGATCTCCCAGAGCCAGTGTAATTAGTTGTATCTCCCCTGCAGGGAGACCTGCCATTTTAAATTAACCCACTGCAGCCTGAACAGACATTGATGAAAGAGAAAACAGGATTCACAAGCAAGCTCACAGAAGGAAGCGCAAATCCAAGGAATAAGATACAATATTTTCATCCCAAAAAGTAGCAGACGTCCCAAAAATACCCAGCAAAGGAACAGAGCAGGCATTCTTGCTTATTGTTTTGAGCAATATAAACTGGTTTACTTTTCTGGAAAGGTTTTTTGTTGTTGGTGGTGGTGGTGTTTTTTGGTTGTTGTTGTTGTTTGAGTTTTGCTCTGTTGCCCAGGCTGAAGTGCAGTGGCATAAGCATGGCTCCCTGCAGCCTTGAACTCCTAGGCTCAAGCGATCCTCCTGCCTCAGCCTCCTGAGTAGCTGGGACTACAGCCACAGGACACCATGCCTGGATAATGTTTAAAAATTTTTTGTAGAGAGAGTTTCTTGCTATGTTGCCCAGACTGGTCTGGGAAAGGCTATTTAGAGGTTCATTTCAAAAGATCTATTTTGTGTGTGTGAGCACAGCTTTCTAGCTCCTCCACTCACTGGTGGTTAATAGAAGACACAGATGGGATGCAAGTGACATAGCAGGAGTTTCAAGGAATTTCTGCACAGTGCAGTGTGGACAAAACCAGACTAAAAGAGTTCTTTGAAGTCTGATATGCCATTACCCTTCTGGAAAAGGTGGTGTACTGGGGACATAATGGGGAGAACCTGCTAGAAACATCCATCCACCCCCCAGTCCCTGAAGTATCTTCTAAGTTGGAGGGGTTTGGGCTGCAGGCAAGGGCAGGGTGAGAGGCTTGGTTCCTGTGAAACCACCTTTGCAAAAACTTTAACAGTCAGAAAATTATGACAGTGAAAAAGATCTGACCTGACTCCATTTTGCTTCTAACCTCCAAGCTGTCCTTGTTCACTCCTGGGCATAGGCCAAATTACTTTGGGTTGAACTTATTATAGTTTAACTTTGAAACAAAGAGTATAGCAGCCCTTTCCCAAAACAAACACCCTTCTTGCTTGGGGACCAAACTGCCTTTGTAAGGTAACAAATTAGCCACAAGATTAGAAATTATGGTTTAGGAGTCACACAGCTGGAGGCCACAAGATTTTGAAATTCCCCAATTGCTCCTAGGGATAACATCACTATTGTAAAACCTAAGATTGGTGCTCAAGATATTTTTCAGACCCTCCACTCAATGAATTAGCTGGTGCCACCCAGATCAAAGAAATGGCTCATCTGGTCTTGTGGCCCCCATCCAGGAACCAACTCAGTGCAAGAAGACAGCTTCAACTCAGCTGATTTCATCTGACCGTACGAATTGGCATCAGCACTCCCCAGTCCCTGGACCCCTACCCACCAAATCACCCTTTAAAAACTCTGGTCAGTCTCCAAATTTTCAGGGAGACTGATTTGAGTAATAATAAAACTCCAGTCTCCTATTCAGCCGACTCTGCATGAATTAAACTCTTTCTCTATTGCAATTCACCTGTCTTGAGAAATTGGCCCTATCTGGGCAGTGGGCAAAATGAACCCTTTGGGTGGTTACACCTGTAGCACAGGCTTCCTTGGGCTGTGACCAGCCCCATGGACTCAATTCCATGGATTCAGCAGGGGAGGTTGTCCTCCCCCACCCTACAAAGAAGGGGTGGATAAGAAGCCCAAATAAGTAACCAATTTCCCCAACCCATCCTGACCGATGCTTGGACAAACCACCTGGTTTTCACAAAGGAAGTTAAAAAAACAAAACAAAACAAAACAAAACAAAAAACACCACTCCCTTCTACAAGGGCACAGCTGATGCTCATGTGCTGGTAGGTGTTTCTTAATCTATTCCTCCTCCCCCTCATTACCTGCTCCCCCAGCCAGGAGAGTCTGTGATTCTACAATTAACTTTACCAAAAGGCAGAATCTGAATGAGTCATTCCTCCCTTCCAGCTCCACCCTTCAAGGAAGCCCTTCCAGGGCCCCCCAACCTTGCTCTCAAGAGGAAACCTAGGCCCATAATTATGACACAGCATCTGGACCTCTGCCTCCCCCCACCTACCCTGCAGCCTTCCTCCTGCACCTGCACTCCAACCACAGGAGCTGTTTATTCAGATTCCTCAAACAGTCCCCGCTTCCTCCCACTGGGAATACTTAGCTTGCAAACATCCTCTGCCTTGTGTGCCCTTCCCTCCCCATCCCCACCCACTTAGTTCACTTAATTCCTACTCACCCTTCAGATCACAGCTCAAATATCACTTCCTCTAGGAAGCATCCCAGATCTCCCTGCCCGCTCCCAGTTACACACTCCCAATTTGTAATTAGCCTTTATTTGCGTTTATTAGTATCATTCTTAGATTAACGTCCAATTAGTACCCCATAAATTGTAATCTCCTTGAGAGCAAAGACTCACCACTGTAGCCCTGGCACCTACAGCAGTGTCACTGAACATATTTTTGGGTATACTTAAAAGGGCTGAAGACTAAGCTTAGAATCCAGCTTCCCTAGATGAGCAGGGATGGGAGAGTGGGTTTCAAAACCCAAACTCAGGACTTCCTGGCTGAACCAACTCTCAACTGGTGATTGATGGAGTAAAACCTTTTCTTTGCAGATCCATGTTTGGTGAGATCCTTTTATATTGTTGGGGAAAACCTCTGTCATCTTTTATACCTTGTGTTATACACATGACACCTCTGGGTCCAGGATGTAGCATAGAGAGACTTGGGTTTTGTTTGTAGCATCTATGACAAAGCCCCATACAGGGGTCTCCCAAAGACTCTATTCCTTCCATTATTCTTAAGTCTTCTCTCCCCACCAGGCTCAATACCTCCTAAGCTTCTGAATTCCTCTGGGTTTTGTTTTGCCTTTTCTCCTTAAGTGTGGACTGGAAGGTTCCTCTTATAACCATCTGGGCAAATAAGAGAAGTATGAGGCATAGAAAAACATTTTGCAGTTCAAAGGAAGGAAACCTCTCTATAGAGTCAAGGAAAACTAACTTACTGCCCAAAAACAAATGAGAAGAAAAGGAAAGAGGAAGAAGAAGAGGAAGATAAAGGTGAGAGAGCGGAAGGGAAAGAGAAAAGCACCTTTTTAATATTTGATGTGTGATCTCAACAAGATCCAATAAGTCTTTTTAATCTATGGAACTGGAGCGTGTAGTCATAATGAGAAATTAATTGTAGGTCAGGAAGGATTATCTAAAGATGAAAAGCACAATAATCTAATTAGAAGCCACTTTGGAGGTTGCACATAGGAGAGAAGGCCACACAGAAGACAGAATCAGTGAAGATACGCCTGAGAAAACTCACTCCCCTCTCGCACTAAACTCAGAGGAAATAGCAAAGTGACAAAAAGTATGAGCAAACCCAAAAACAAATAACAAATCTCAAAAGGAGCAAACACACTACCAAATAAAAGAAGAAGAACTCTGGATCTAAATGAAGACAATAGCTTGAAAATGAAGACTGGACTTTCGCTCAGGCAAATAAGATCCACACGTAGAAATAATTGGGAAAAAGTTAACGCCAACAAGTATTCAGGGAGCAATATCATGTTGGCTTCAGACTTGCATTCTGCAATACTAAATGGTAGAACAAAAAAAAAATGAAGCATTATTTACAAAGCACTAAAGAGTTATGACCAAAGATTTCTATGTCCAGCCAAGTTGTCATTTGGGGAGAAGTCATCAAAGAGTTTTCTGAAACATTGACATACAAAGATCCATCCTGAATAAAGTTCTTGAAGACCCACACCAGAAAAATGAAATAGCAATCAAAGATAAATACTCAAGAATAAGGAAACAGTGGCCAAAAAGAACATGTTGTGAGTACTGAAGCCAAGTTTAATAGAATAGACACAATAACTCCAAAATACTGTTTCAGTGTGGATACAGTGGAATAGACACAATAACTCTAAAATATTGTTTTAGTATGGATACAAGGTTGATTTCCCTCCAAATGGTTTTTAAAATAATTTTAAAAAGTGATTAAAAGGAATTAAAATCACAGAGACTGGGGAAGGGAAAAGTCTCAAAACTAATTTCTTATCTTCTGTAGAAAGAAGACCCCCTAAATTGTAGTTCTGAAATTGATTTTGATCATTTTATAGGTTTAATTTTTTATTTTTAAATCTTAAAGGTATTTACTGATGGGATTACAATCAAAGTGCATGCCTCCCAAGGTTTTTCAAAAGGCAACAGAAATCAAAACAGTTAATTGAGGAAAACAATAAAATGAAAAAGGAAAAGAAAGAAAACATTGGCCAGGTGCAGTGGTTCATGCCTGTAATCCCAGCATTTTAGGAGGCTGAGGCCAGAGGACCGCTTGAGGCCAGGAGTTCAAGACCAGCCTGGGCAACATAGTAAGATGCACCATCTCTACAATATTAAGAAAAAAAATCAGCCAGGTGTGGCGGCATGCACCTGTAGTCCCAGCTATTCCGGAGGCTGTGACAGGAGGATTGCTTGAGCTCAGAAATTGGAGGCTGCAGTGAGTTGTGATCATGCCACTGCACTTCAGTCTGAGTGACAGAGTGAGACCCTGACTCAAAAAAAAAAAAAAAAAAGAAGCATTAAAAACAAGATGACAAAACGCAAGTAGGGTCACCAGTTAGAAAATGGCTGTTGCAATTGTCATGAGTCTGAGAGGGCCAGAACTGGGGTGGAGGCAGTAGGGATGGAACTAAAGCCCTGTCTGAGGGCCATTTAAGAACTAGCACCCAATGACTTGATGCCCAACTGGACATACTTGTGGAAATTGAAAGAGAGAGAAGACATCAAGGATCCCAGGCTCATATCCTGAGTGACCAGAAGGACAGTGGTGCCACCGATGGAAAAAAAAAAAAGCTTCAGAACATATTTCAGTCCAGCCTTGGACATATTAATCTGATGTGCCTGAGACAACTTAATGGATCTGTGAAGTAGGCTGTTCAGATATGTTGCTTGGGCAACAGAATTTTCACTACAATAGCAGAATAAATAGGGTCCACCCTGCCAAGATTTCCACCGATTACTATACCTGGAGGGATTTTTCAGTGCAAGACTTTACGAAGACCACAAAAAGATTTATTTAGAATTATATAGTCTCCACCAAGGAATGAGAACTATATACATTTTACTCCAAATGGGGAAATAACCAAAAACAACCAAAGTATGAATGATTTACACCTGCAGTTCTGATTTTTGTTTCTATAAAAGAAATAGTAAAGGATAAGACGGTGGCATACTCAGCCCCCAGGCTTTTTTTCCAATTCTGACGCTACCACATAGCAGCTATTGTGCCTTGGTTCCCTCGCTGGTATGCTGGAGATAATTCCTATGTCATTGGGATGCTGTGAGGGTTGATACATGTAGAAGTCTCATCCCGTGCACAAGACTCAACAAACATTATCTAGTGCTGGTTTTATCAAGGTCCAATTTGGATTCTGGTTGTTTTGCCATCCAAGTTCTCTTCATCTTCCACTTCACTGTTTTCAATTTAGGCCTTATTGCTTTGTTTTGTTTTGTTTTTTTGAGACAGAGCTTCGCTCTGTCGCCCAGGCTGGAGTGCAATGGCATGATCTCCGTTCACTGCAACCTCTGCCTCCCAGGTTCAAGCAATTCTCCTGCCTCAGCCTCCCGAGTAGCTGGCATTACAGGCACGCAGCACTATACCCAGCTAATTTTTGTATTTTTAGTAGAGGCAGGGTTTCACCATGTTGGTCAGGCTGGTCTCAAACTCCTGACCTCAGGTGATCCACCTGCCTCGGCCTCCCAAAGTGCTGGGATTAGAGATGTGAGCCACTGCACCCAGCCAGGCCTTATTGCTATTTGCACAAATTATTGTTTATTGCCCATGTACTTGCTTAAAAGTCTGATTAAGTACCAACACTTTATTAATGGTTTTACCTCTCTCCCACAGGATTCTAAAAGCTTCAACAAAATACTAAATATACTTGACTAAAAAGTATGTTGATCAGCCAGGCACAGTGCCTCATGACTGTAATCCCAACACTTAGGGAGGCCGAGGCTGGTGGATCACTTAAGCCTAGGAGTTTGAGAACAGCCTAGCCAACATAATGAGACCCTGTCTCTACTAAAAATTAAAGAAAAAAAAAACTTAGCCAGGGGTGGTGGCATGAACCTGTAGTCCTAGCTACTCAAGAGGCTGAGGTGGGAGGCTAGCTTGGGCCCAGGAGGTCGAGGCTGCAGTGAGCTATGATTGCACCACTGCACTCCAGCCTGGGCAACAGAGTGAGACCCTGTCTCAGAAACAACAACAACAACAACAACAACAAAAAGTGTGTTGATCAAAATATCTAATTACATATCTTTGTGTGTGTGTGTGTGTGTGTGTGTGTCTGTACATGTATGGGTTCTTCTATTAATTTTCCCCAAATTACTATACTATTGGGTTCAAAATATGATGTCAGTTAAACATACCCTCCAAGATGCTCTACAGAATGCTGCCGCCCATTCCATATCCACTATGCATGGCGCTAGCCTTCTGCTTGTGATCTCACTGTTCTCTATGAGCCCCTCCCAAATTTCCCTGCAGACCCTCTCTCACAGTGGATCAGGCAAGTCCACATTTTGTCCTGCCTGTGGTTAACATTTTCTTCATTAGCTTGTGACACGTGTCGGTATAATTTCATTAACGGGAAGCCAGTCTTTGTAATCTGAGAGTGGTATCCACACAACTTGACAAGACCTGGGCCTTCTGTTCCATACGGATGAACTTCAGCTGTGTCCTTGTCTTACCTCATTGTTATGATTATAGAAAGAAATTCCCCAGAGCTTCCTCTTCATCTCATGGTAGTCTTCAACTCTCTTTCCAATCAAGACTTGTCCTTTCAAACCCACTAATATTCCTATACTTCCATAGTAGAAACCCAGATAACATGCAGAACATTCCTCAAGTGGCACCGCCAAATCATCAAACCTTGTATAAATTACTTTTTACAAACATATTATTTTCCCTACTGCATTTCCCTCTTCCAGTATTACAGATTTTCTTTCTGGTCAATAGTACCCATTGGGGCTGTCATGATACTTCATATAAGACAAGGTTATCAATTCCCCCAGGCTAATGGCTATAGAAGCTCATGGGACTTCCTATTCCATATCATCTAGCTACCTCCACTTGTACCAATTCTCTCCATCTTCCTGGGTTGAAAATAAGATCCTACATTCTGTTTATTGGTTTTCTTTTTTTAACTAAAGTTCTCTGAGAACTAACACAGTGGCAGACACTTGCACTTCTGACTGATCTAATCTTTATGACAACCCAAAAGTTAGATACTATTATTCATCTCGACATTTTAGAGCTGGTGGGGAAATAGAAGGACAGAGAGGTTAGGCAGTAACTTGTCCAAGGTCACACAGCTGGTAGTTAATGGAGCTGGATTCAAAGCCAACTGGTCTTCTCATACATTTGCCCACCAGCCCTACCTGCCATCATATCTGTAAACCCACCTCTACCTCCCAAAGGCCCTTGTCCACCTTGTTCAACAAAACACACATTGCACCTCTTACACAGTAATACTTAAGAAACCCAAATATGCCATCTGAGCTATACTGGCTTCCGCTGACATCCTGATTCGATGCAGTCAGGCATTCTTCAGTTTGTGTGGGTTTGTTTTATGTACCTTTGGAACAGTGGGGACTTTTCCATTTAGAGCTCCTCTGATTCTAAACCCCATGCTCTTAATAATTTCCATAACATTGGAGGTGAGTTCTAGACAAGGCTTGGTGTGAAGTTTGGGTTAGAGATAGTCTGGCAGGAGGCTGAGTGTGGGTGGGGCTGTGGGTACAGATGTACAAGCATTGGGAACACATGTGGGCACTGGGCTATGTGGCATGCCAAGGATTATAGGATTATTTCAAACTGAGTAGATACAGGGGCATTGCAGACAGGACAGTATATATCTCCTAGCCCTTGTCATGAGCTCTACTGGGAACATCACTGTTTACTAACCACAGCAACTCAGCTGCACCCTTCAGCTGCAAGCAGCTACTGGAAGTTGGGTATTTGCCAAGCAGCAGTGTCCATCCCACAGTCCCCTCACCTGGGACAGGGCACCTTAGCCATCAGAATTGAATCAAAGTTTTTTAAAAATGCATTCCTGCCTCTAACTGGGCATTGACAGGGGCCCAGAGTGGCAACGTTAACAGATGACTCAAGTGCTCTATTTCAATCTGTTCCAAGTGCTGCAGTGACAGTCGATTTTTTAAGCCTTGTCATCTTTCGGAGCCATTAAGTCAGCAGGCACAGTTGTCTGGCACTGAGACATAGCTCCAACTTCACAAGGTTTAACAGACAATCCATAAAAGGCATTTTTTCTCCACTTAGTACCCACCCACCTCCCACCTCCAGCACTTCACATTTAAAAAAAAAAAAAGAAAAAAATGATATCGCTGCCCAAAACATAAGTAAATAAACAATAAAGAGTATGCCTTCAGTGCCCTGAATATGGTACTGCAAGAAGAATCTGCAAAGACATCCAAGTTATTCTTACGGTTTTAAGTCTAAGGATGCAATAGATGGTAATGTTTCAGCATGTGCACTCTGGCGTCAAATTGCCTGGGTCCAAGCCCCCACCCTGACTCTTACAAACAATGTGATTTCAGGATGTTGCTTGGCTCCTGTGAGCCTCAGTTTCTGCATCTGTGACATTGGTGGTATCAACAAAATTTACCTCCGTAAATTTTCAATTAAATGAGATGATGCATGCAGCGTGTGTGGCTTAGGGTAAGAGCACCATCAGCTTTAGCTGTTATTAGGAAAAGGCAGGGAGAGAGATTAACTGGATGAAAATCGGCAAAAATCCAAATTCTCAAAAGAAATGAAATGGAGTCACATGTACCCTAAAACTTAAAGTATAATAATAATAAAATAAAATAAAGAAATGAAATGGAGTCAGGGACAAGGATCTGGGATACAGTGAAGGGTGGAGCTTCCAAAAGCTGGATTTCCCTAGGTTGCCGGAAACCCTTTTGTGTAATTTTTCTGCCTGTTTTAAAAGTAAAAATTAAAAGGTAGTAAGTTTCCTGCCTACTTCACAGCAAGGTGAGAAGATCAAACTCCTTGTGTGAGCTCTCTAGAGAAAGGGATTACCTAAATAAAAATTATTTTGTATATCTTTATAGGCAGTAAAGGTAAAAGACTTTCTTTGAAATTAATTACAGAGTCAGAACTGGCCCTGTTTTCAAGTCCCTTTTTGGCCTCGTAAAAATGGAAGTGAGATTTCCCTGCAGGGCAGGAGAAAGAAATGTTTTCTTTAGCAGGGAATGGTGTGCCATTTCTCATTCAGTCTCCTAAGGGTGAGAATCCCAGGTATTCAGACCTCCATTTAGAAAATCTCAATGGGGAAATAATCATAATGTATCTCTGTTCCTCCAAGATTATCAAGTGTTGTGCAGATATTAGCTAATTAATTCTCCTAAGTCAGCAGAGAAAATAGCTTCCGAAGATTTCTGAGCACTCTTAAAACGTAAATGAAGTCTCAACCTAGACTGCCCCTTCCATGCTAAAAGCATTCCAATGGCGATCAGTACACCTGGAATAAAAGCAAAACTCTACTTAGGAGACGTCAAGAATCTGGCTCCTACTCACTCCCGTTTCATCACAGGCTTGCAGCTTATTCTGCCTTGGGGTTTTAGCTCTTGCTGTTCCCTCTGCCTGGAATTCTCTTCCCCTCACTGTTCAGGTCTCAGCTCAGACGTTACCTTCTCAGAAAGGCCTCCCTGACCGCTCCTTCCCGACCACAATTCCTTGCCTCTGTTTCATTTTCTGCATAACACTTCTTGTCAAGCTAAATTGTCTTATGTGTTGATTTGTTCATTGCTTCTCCTACTAGACTATAAGATCCAGGAGGACTCCTGTTTGCTGCTGTAGCTGCAGCCCCTTTTGCTCTGCATGGCACATAATAGGTCCTCAATCATTTTTCCATGAGCAAATAAAGGAAGGCAAAAGGAATTTGATCTATTGGCCCATGCCCAAATTAACAGAGTATTAATATGGCATTTTATAAACAGAACACTCTTCTCAAAAATGCTTAAAACTCCTACAGATGTGGCTGGGCACAGTGGCTCACAGCTGTAATCCCAGCACTTTGGGAGGCCGAGGTGGGCGGATCACCTGAGGTCAGGAGTTTGAGACCAGCCTGGCCAACATGGTGAAACCCCATCTCTACTAAAAATACAAAAATTAGCTGGAAGTGGTAGTGTGCACCTGTAACCCCAGGTACCTGGGAGGCTGAGGCAGGAGAATTGCTTGAAGCTGGGAGGTGGAGGTTGCACTAAGCTGAGATCATGCCACTGCACTCCAGCCTGGGCAACAGAGTGAGACTCCATGTAAAAAAAAAAAAAAAAAAACCTCCTACAGATGTTATCCCCTCGCTGATCCTGCCCCAAGCCTTCTTCCTTCACCTTGAGTAGATTCAGAATGCTCTCATGATGTCAAATCCATGCCCTCAGAGGACAAAACACTATCCCCAAAGACCATGTGTCCTCTACCTGGCCCCCAGCACTCAGTCTGCTTTGGAGGTTGACGTTATAGTTCCACTTCACAGCATGGAATCTTGGGGACATGAAATCACAGGTTACTTACTGGGCTTCCAGAGCTGGAGCCTTGGAGATCCGTCCAACTCTTTTGATGTTGAGGAACCAAGATCGAGTGTAGGAGGGACTCACCAAAGACAAGTCCCTAGTGAGGCTGGATTAGACCCCATATTCCCTTGCTCCACTAAACCAGGAGATTCCCCAGGAAAGGAGACCTTTACGTTGCTGCCCACCTACTATGTACCATGCACCAAGCTAGGCGCTGCACATACTTAACCTTGCTAAACCCTCCCAACAACCAAGTGAGGTGTTATTGTGCCATCTTTAACCAATAAATAAACTAAGGCTCAAAGAGTTCAAGTCAACTTGTCCAGATCACCAAGATGTCAAGAAAGGTAACCATATTTCAATTCAAGTCTATTAAAGTTTTAATACTGTCATTTCCATCCTCACATCCTCTTCCTCTCTCAGGGTGATGTTAACACGATCTTAAATGTCAAGTTGTATGAGCCAAAAATTCCCGCAAACACTAACATATTCCAATAATAACATTAAAACAAAAACAAGTGGCAGGGTGTGGTGGCTCACACCTGTAATCCTAGCATTTTGGGAGGCCAAGACAGTAAGATTGTTTGAGGCCAGGAGTTCAAGACCAGCCTGGGCAACATAGCGAGGCCCCATATCTACACAAAAAAACCTTGAAATTTAGCTGGGCACAGTGGCGTGTGCCTGTAGTCCAAGCTACTTGGGAGGCTGAGGTGGAAGAATCGCTTGAGCTCAGGAATTCGAGACTGCAGTGAGCTATGATCACAGCCACTGCACTACTCCAGCCTTAGCGACAGAGTGAGACCCTGTCTCAAAACAAAAAAACAAGTGATCTACATTATCTCAATTAATTCTCACAACAGCACTAGGAGGCTGAATCCAGGTTGCCTGGGTTTAAATCATCACCCTTACAAGCTAGGTAAGTGTAGTCAGGCATCACCATCCCTTTGTGTCTCAGTTGCCCCATGAGTAAAATGGGGGAAGCAATATTATCAACCTCATAAGGGTATTGTAAAGATTAAATTAGTTACTACACATAAAGTGCTTAGAGCCATGTCTGGCACATAATAAACATTAATTAATGTTATCTACTATTACTCGTGATCATTAAGCAGAGGTCTGAAGAGAAGCACAAGGGCTTCCCCTTCATGTGGGTGACCTGTAGGAACCTCAAACTTAGAACATTGAAATGGAGTTCTTTACTCATCATTCCTCCCACTCTGCACCTGGATTCTGTGCAGCTGCCCAAACATGAAACATCCAACACCTGCTCTCTTTCCTCCCTCTCCCTCTCTACATTCAGGTGGTCACCTAGACTTAGGCAGGTCTTTTCAATCCACCCCTCCTCTCCATCTCCACTGCCTTTGCCCAAGTTCATGGTAGAGCTTATGCCCTATTCTCGTTATGGATCCTTCAAAATCAGTTTGACTCCTTGAGGCCAGCCAGCCCTTCCCACAGTCAGTACTGGGATCTCCCTAGAAAACAGACCTGGTCCTATGGGCCAGCCATGTCCTGCTGCTTACAGACCTATGCTTGTCCTTCTCCTGCGAGCTGGGTTTCTCCAGCTTCCTGATCTCTGACTTATGGCCGGGTTTGGCCAGTGGGAGGCATGGGTGGGAGAGTCACGGTGGGAAAGGAAGAAGTCAGGGCATTTATCTCCCAGCCTCAGTGCACCAGGCAGTGACTCTGGAAGCTGCTGCATCTTTCCCAAGGTTTAAGCTCAACTGGACAGTCCCCACTGCAGTTCTAGTTCCTACTAATGCCTACTGGACAGCCCTCATCATATATCTAGTTTCTAATGGTTCCTTCCAGACAGCCCCCAAGTGAATCTAATCCCACTGACCAGCCCCAGCTCCTAGATTCTACTAACACCACCTCCTCCCTCAGCATTCCCCCAGCCCAAACGGTGGTACTGGCTTCCTACTGGTGATAATAATCTATGAGTTGCTTCACATGCCCTGGTTGGTTTCTCCGCTCTTCCTTCACCTGTGTAGCTAATTCCCTCCCTTAAATGGCCTCTGTTAGAAGTATCTAGGGAGGTTTATGTTTTTCTGCTTGGATCTTGAGCAACTGATACTCCTTATAAATCCCCTGCTTAAATACTTTGCCAGAATCTCTATCTTTTTCTCCACGATTGCATTCAAACACCTTGGAATGTCCTTCAGGCCTGTTGCAATGCAGGACTGGGTCACATTTGTAGACACATCTTCCTCTAGGCACACTAAGCTCCTGCCCCCCTGAAATTTCTCAGTCCCCCAAAACAAGCTACATTGATTCCCAACTCAGGGGCTTTGACTATGCCATTTTCTCCCCCTGAAATGCCATTCTCTGGCTGGCACATTCTGTTCACATTTCCAAGTCTGTCCCCGCAGTGCAGTCTTCATAGAGTGATCAGAGTGACCCTTTTAAAATTGGATTGTGTTATGCCGCTTCTTAAAACTCCAATATAAGATCCCAACTCTTTGCCATGACCTAAAGGATCTTGAATGACCTGACCTGACCTCCTCTCCTGCCACTCTCCCCTTCGCTTGCGCTGCTCCAGCCACCCTGGCCTCCTTGCCACTCCTTGAGCAAACCCAACATGGTTCCTCATAAAGTCCACGGCACCTCCTGTCCTCTCTTCCTGGGAGGCTCATCCCCAAGCCCTACCCATGGCTCCTTCCTTCTTGCCACTCAGGTCTCAGCCCAAAAGTCCTCTCCTCAAAGCTGCCTTCCCCTGACCACCCAGTCCAATGTTTCAGGTTGAATATCCAACCGAAATGCTTAGGACCAGAACTGTTTCCAATTCTAGATAATTCAGATTTTGAAACATTTGCATATGCCTACTAAGATACCTTGGAAATGGGACCCAAGTCTCAACATGAAATTCATCTGTTTTATATACACACCTGATACAATTGTATATCAGATAAAATATACAATATTTAAATTTTATACAATATTTTATTGTAATTTTATGCAATATTTTTAGTAATTTTGTGCTCCCATCCGCTGAGGTCAGGTGTGGAATTTTCCACTCGTGGCATCATGTTGGTGCTCCAAAAGTTTTGGATTTTGGAGCATTTCTAATTTCAGATTTTTGGATTAGGATTAGATTTTTGGATGTGTATTTGTTAGTGAATCCTCCGAAACCCAACCCAAAGTTGACTCAGATCGCTTCCTCCTCACAGATGTACAGAACTCTGTGTATTTGCCATCATCATCATAATTACTAAGATTGGTTGAACACTGCACTTCCTATGCATGGCACACTTTCTAAGAACCTCACGTGCATTATTTCATTGAATTCTCACCACAACTCTATGACCAGTACTGTTATCATCCCTTTCACAGAAGGGGAAACTGAGGCACAGAGAAGGAGGTAAAGTATCTACAGTCACTCAGGTGGTGACAAGCAAACCCACGGGATTGGGGACATCCCAAGGGTAGGGAAACTGTCCACATTCCTTCCCTGTCAAGCATTTATTGAGCACCAATGGTCTGCCCTGTGCTAAGCACTGGAGATACGGTAGCAAAAAAGACATAATGGCCTCTGCTTGCATGAAACTTGGGTTCAGGAGGGAACACACAATAAACCAAAGTTATTTACATTGTTAATTACATTTGAGCTACATGCCTGGAAGGAGAAGTACAGGGTGCCCAGTGAGTAAGGTGTACGGGTACTGGAGGCTCAGGGAAGGCTTTCCTAAGAAAGAGGCCTGGATGGCAGGAGAAAGGAAAAGGCCTTTCAAGAAAATAGAACTTCTCCATGCAAAGGCCTTGGGCAAAAGGGATCTAGATGCTTTGAGGAACTCAGAGGAGACCAACGTATAATAGCTCCAAAGGAAGGCAGTGGGAGAGAGAAAGGTGGAGGGGGAAGTCATGCATGATTATAGGCATTTCAAGGCCTTCAGGCTTCATCATTTCTGTAACCTCAGCACATGGAACACAGTGGGCACTCCATCATGGTTTGCAGTGGTTGTTAGTGTTTTAAATGAACAAAGCAACCGTTGAAAGAATGAAGAAGTGATTTTGAGCATTTGGGCTGCCAGCAGCTATTCTACCTACCAGTTTTCCAAGTCAGAAATATTTAAAAGAGAAGAAGACTTTAGATTTTGTTTAAAAAAAAAAATCCCACCAGGTAGAAATTGGCTTTCGAAACAAAAAAGACTGGTCTTTTTGCATTGGGAAGGGTTTATACTTACATTATTGGTATTTTGGACAGTGGTTATCAAAAACCATAGAAAAAAGGCTAACAGAAATCTATAGCTATGGATCTTTTTTTATTTTTACTTTTTACCGAATCTGAGCTCAACTGATGCTCATTGCCAACAAGAATCTATGGTTTGGGGGGAATCTTTTATTTGTAATTATTTGGTCTCTGAAATAGGTCATGTGATTTATGGGATAAGTTGATTAAGGAAATAACTGCATGAGCCCTGAAGAGAAGACCAAGTTTGTATCATTTGCCCTAGAAAGTAATGGAGATTAAGAGATAGGCTGGGCACGGTGGCTCATGCCTGTAATCCCAGCACTTTGGGAGGCCAAAGCGGGCCGATCACTTGAGGTCAAGAGTTCGAGACCAGCCTGACAAACATGGTGAAAACCTGTCCCTACTAAAAATACAAAAATTAGCCAGGAGTGGGGGTGGGCACCTGTAATCCCAGATACGTAGGAGGATTCGCTTGAACCTGGGAGGTGGAGGAGGTTGCAGTGAGCTGAGATCGCACCATTGCGCTCCAGGCTGGGTGACAGAGCAAGACTGTCTCAAAAAAAAAAAAAAAAAAAAAAGAGAGAGAGACAGAGAGTGTGACTCCCTGTCTATAAAGCCCTATTTCTGGGCTGGAGATGCATCACCTCTACAACTGACCAAGACAAATAAATGTATTCTCCTTAAAGCCCCCAGAAGGAATGCAGTCCTACCCACCTGTCGGTTTCAGCCCAGTGAGACCCACTTCAGACTTCTACACACCTATTCATTTGTGTTGTTTCAAGTCACTAAATTTGTAGTAATTTGCTACAGCATCAACATGAAACCAACATAAGAAGCCAGATGCAGTGGCTCATGCCTGTAATCCCAGCACTTTGGGAGGCCGAGGTGGGTGGATCACTTGAGGCCAGGAGTTCAAGACCAACCTGGCCAACATGGAAAAATCCCATCTCTACCAAAATACAAAAATTAGGCCAGGCACAGTGGCTCACACCTGCAATCTCAGCACTTTGGGAGGCAAGGCAGGAGGATCACTTGAGGTCAGGAGTTCGAGACCAGCTGGCCAACATGGTGAAACTCCATCTCTACTAAAAATACAAAAATTACCTGGGCATCATGGTGGGTGCCTGTAATCCCAGCTACTCAGTAGGCTGAGGCAGGAGAATCACTTGAACCTGGGAGGCAGAGGTTGCAGTGAGCTGAGATCACACCACTGCACGCCATCCTGGGCAACAGAGCTAGACTCCATTAAAAAAAAAAAATACAAAATACAAAAATTACCCAAGCATGGTGGCACACACCTGTAATCCCAGCTACTAGGGAGGCTGAGGTAGGAGAATTGCTTGAACCTGGGAGGTGGAGGTTGCAGTGAGCCAAGATCACGCCACTGCACTCCAGCCTGGGCAACACAGAGAAACTCTACTAAAAAGAGAGAGAGAGAGAAAAAAGAATTAGAAAGAAAAAGAAAGAAATCAATATAGAAAGTATAGGGGAGACAATAATCTGATTGGCATCACATTTTTAATTAACAACAAATATTAACTGGAAAACAATGGAGCAATATCTTCAAATCTGTGCAAGGCCATGGCAACAGATTTAAATATCAAAGGGAAATTGAAGAAAGTCTAACAAAATTAAAACTTAAGTAATTGACCAAAGAAGAAGAAAACCTAAACAGATCAATAACATGAACGATTGGAAAGGTCAAGATCTACCATTTTAAAAATCACCACACTTGCATAGATTTACATCCAAGTTTACCAAGTCTTAAAAAAAAGATAATTCTTCCTATATTATTAAAGTATCTTAGACTACAGAAAAAAATGAAACTCCCCAAGTTGACTATGACTTTGAAGAAGTTAGCAAAGCACTTTGCACAAAGCTCTTAGAACCATTCTGCCTTGTTCAAGTCATGGCTATAATACTTACTGGCTGTGTGACCTTGGGCAAGTTATTTATTCTCTTCCTTTCTCCACTCCCTTCTCTGTTAAATGACGAGGAGATTGTTGTGAAGATTAAGTGAGTTTATAACTATCAACTGCTTCGAACAGTGTCTGGTGCCTATTAAGGCCCACATGCATACATATTTGATATTACTACTTTTATGAAATTAGAA
This sequence comes from Pan troglodytes, assembly GCF_028858775.2. NCBI lineage: Eukaryota > Metazoa > Chordata > Mammalia > Primates > Hominidae > Pan > Pan troglodytes. The sequence continues at coordinate 31,406,440 of NC_072416.2, forward strand.
TCACCTTATTATTTAAGCCTGATGAAGAAAGCACAAAAACAGAAAGCCACAGACAAATTCATTTATGAATACAGATACACATTTGTAAATAAATATTAGAAAATTAAGCTCATCAGTTCATCAAAAGAATAATACACTTATATTAGGAGCACAAGAATGGCTTAACATCATAGCTGGGCATCATGGTGGGCACCTGTAATTCCAGCTACTTGGGAGGCTGATGCAGGAGAATCTATCACTGTGATCCATTATATCTACCACTTAAAGTAGAAATTTCAGATGCTGTATGGTTGTAAGATAAACCTATAAAAATGAAGAGCTTTCCTACCAGTAATTATCACATAGTACTTTTTATTTTATTTATTTATTTTTTTGATACAGGATCTCGCTCTGTTGCCCAGGCTGTAGTGCAGTGGTGCAGTCACAGCTCACTGCATCCTCCATATCCTGGGCTCAAGCGATCCTCCCACCTCAGCCTCCTAAGTAGCTGGGACTACAGGCGTGCCACCGCATCCAGCTAATTTTTGCATTTTTCTTCATAGAGACAAGGTTTCTCCATGTTGCCCAGGCTGGTCTCAAACTCCTGGCTCCAGTAATCCTCCAGCATCAGCCTCCCAAAGTGCTGGTATTATAGGAGTGAGCCACTGCGCCCAGCCCCACATAGTACTTTTAATAATTAAATAAACTTAGCAAAGTCAGTGTGGGCAATATGAGAAGGTCATGGAATGCTAGTCCAAGAAATCTGGTATTTATGAAATATATAGCAGGAAAAATTCAAGATGCCAAATAACATAAATAGGTCTATGTCTTTGGAGATGGATAGCAGTGAGGATTCTGAAGACAGAGAGACCCTTAGGAAATTATTGCAATAGTCCAGTCAAATGGTAGAGGAAAACTGAGCTGAGACCGAGGTCTTTCCAGAGGAATAATCGCTGGTACTGCTTTGGAGAAATAAACAGAATTTGTTAACTAAAGTCCAGACTGGGTAGACTGTTTTTACTACTAGGCTAAGGAACACGGGTGAAGAGAGTATTTCGGGAAAGATGACATTGAGTTGAGTCAAGCTGATTTTGAAGCACTCCCAGAACACCCACTGGTTAGAAAGGCAGATCAGAAGCTTCAAATAAAAGCAGGGACTAAAAAATTAACAGAGAGATTATTTAAGAAGCAACGATTCTGGAGCTACGAGAGGACATGAGGTCACCCAGGGAGAATGTGTAGCCTGCAAGGAAGGCTGAGACAGAACCTCAGAACATGCTGACATTTAAGGGATGGAATGAAAACGGCCAGTCAGTAAGAAGTTCTAGTGGTTGTTGGAGAGCCAAGAGCATGCAGAGCCCCATAAACTAGTGAAGAGATCCAAAAAGGATCACAAACCCAGCAGTTTGGAATGCCAAAGCAGGATCAAGGCGGAGGAGGAGCATTCAGCAAAGCAGCCTGCAGGTCCTTAGGAGAAACAAGTTCAGTGAAATGGGCATCTTGCAGCCCATTAAGCAGAGATAGAAAGTAGGTGGACTAAAGAATCCAAACGGCTTTTCAGTAAAAGTGGATAAGAGCTTCAATTTGGGGATCAGGTTAACATGGATTCACATCTCAGCTCTACTGTTGGACATTTGTCAATCATTCCATATCTCTGAGCCTAACTTTCCTTATATGTAAAATAGGATAGTCCCAGTACTATCTTCGTAGGAGTTATTGTGACAATGGAGATAATCCATTAAAGGGGCTTAGATTGGCATCTAACATAGTTAAGAGGTCAGTAAACTTGGGGGTATTTGCGGGGCACAGTGGCTCATGCCTGCAATCCCAGCACTTTGGGAGGCCAAGGCTGGTGGATCACTTAAGGTCAGGAGTTCAAGACCAGCCTGGGCAACATGGTGAAACCCCATCTCTACTAAAAATACAAAAATTAGCCAGGCATGGTGGCGCAAATCTGTAATCCCAGCTACTCAGGAGGCTGAGCCAGGAGAATCGTTTGAACCCAGGAGGCGGAGGTTGCAGTGAGCCAAGATCGTGCCACTGCACTTCAGCCTGGGAGACAGAGTAAGAGTCCGTCTCATAAAAACAAAATGAAACAAAACAAAACTTGGGGGTATTATTGTTATTTCAATAAAATAGATGATGATCCCATCTGCTGAGAAAGGGATGAAAGCAGGTGGAAAGGGAGGAACAGCTGCTTATGTGTGTTTAAATAGACTACTTCCCAAAGCTTTTTTTTTTAAAAATAAAAAATGACCAGACAGCTGAGATGAACTTGAAATACACCTGGCCATCCAACCCAGCCAGACCACTCTTCCCAGAATCACTCACAGACTGAGCACTGGAGTGGTGGGAGCGGAAGAAATAAATTGTTGGGAGAATTGTTGGCTTGAAGAATGGCAAGGGTTAAAATGATCTGGTGTGGGAAAAGGACAGGATTTGAGCACAATAGGGAGAGCTCACTTAGACTTGGAGGCCGGGGCAGAGTTGTAGGAGTCATACCCGGGAAAGATCAAGCTAATTTGTAGGAAGGAAAAAATCTAGAAATGAGGAATTTGAGTCGGAGGGGGTGATTCTGAGAACTGGGCATATAACCAGTCATCCTTCTTCCATTTTTCCGTATGGTCACTCTCTTACCTAGATACCTATGATACATTCAATAATCATTTCTTTGGCCAGACACGGTGGCTCACACCTGTAATCCCAACTCTTAGGGAGCCCAAGGCAGGAGGATTCCTTGAGCCCAGGAGTTCAAGATCAGCCTGGGCAACATGGTGAGACCCTCTCTTTACAAAAATTTTAAAAATTACCCAAGCATGGTGGCATTCACGTGTGGTCCCAGCTACTCAGGAGGCCACTTAAGTCCAGAAGGTCCAGGCTGCAGTGAGTCATGTTCATGGCACTGCACTCCAGCCTGGGTGACAGAGAGAGAACCTATCTCAAAAAAAAAAAAAAAAAAATCATCATCATCATTTCTTAAAACAACATTAATCATAGGTCACCTTTTTAGAGGCAAGCAGGCATTCTGTTAAACACAGTCCCCATATCAATTCTATGGGTCAAGAAGCCCTTGATGCCCATTACAGGTAAGTAAACTTTCACAGAGTGACAGGACTAAGATTTGAACCTGGGCAATCTGAATCCCAAGGCTGAGTAACCACAGCACATAACTACAAGCAGGGCATTTCGGTACGCAGCTTCTTGGATGACCTCAATACTCCCTGCCTCCTGGTAGCCCCACTCTTGTGTAATTCCCTCCCCGCTTGTGTGTGGGCTTTATTTAGTGGCTGACTTCTAGCAAGTAGAATGCAGAAGAGGAGAGATGTCACTTCTGGAATTAGATTACAAAGAGATGGCATCTTCCATCTGGAGCACTCTCTCACTCTCACTCCAAGGGAAGCCAGCTGGCCATGTTGTGAGCTGTCCAAGGATCCCAGTGACAAAGAACTGAGGAAGTCCTCTGGCCAGCAGTCAGCAAGAAACTGAGACCCTAGACCCTTAGCTCCAACAGCCTACAAATAACTGAAACCTTCCAAAAACCGTGGGAGGGAGCCTAGAAGCAGATTCCCCCCAGCTGAGACTTCACATGAGACCACAGCTCCAGCACGTACTCTGACTGCAACCTGGTGAGAGACTTTGAGGTCTGACTGCAACCTGGTAAGCAACCTCAAGCCAGAGATACACAGGAAAGCCACACCCAAATTCCTAACCCACAGAAACTGAGATAATAAATGTTTGCTGTTTCAAGCTGCTAAGTTGTGGAGTGATTGGTTATGCTGCAATAGTTAGTGAGTGCATCTACTCTGTGCCTAACACTTCCTAGATGTTGGGAATAAGACTTGGTCCCTGACGTCTGAGCATTTATAGGGGAAACAATGATATAAACAAATGATTCCAGCACAACATGGCCCAGGGTGGAGAATTGCACTAGTGGGCAACTGTGATGGAGGGAAACCAGAAAATATTCACAGAGGAGGTGAAATTTGGTTTGCATCTTGAAGGATGAATCAAAGCTAGCTAGACGGATGAAGGGGAATGGATAGTCAAAGCAAAGAGAACAGATACATGCCAAAGTACAGAAGATGAAACAGCAATTAAATATTTGTGGTTGAGTGTAGCTGACAGTAGAGACAACCAAGTAATGGAAAATCTTGCATGCTTTGCAAAAACCTCTGAACTTTCAAAAGACTGTCATGTACAATACATACTTGATTTATTTGAGAAGCTGCACTCTTTAGAAGTCATTTTTAGGTCAGAGGTCACAAGCTGGCATCCCTTGGAGAATATGGCCAGCACACATGCTTCTTTGGCCCTCAAAATTATTTTACTAGTTTGAATTAGTTATTAACATTTAACAAATAAGAGATTTCAGATGAAGATCCACATTTCCAGCTTTGATTAAAATATCAGAAGATCCCAACAGGTGTGGGGATCACACCTCATTCAAGCTCAGGAGTTCAAGAATAGCCTGGGCAACATAGCAAGATCTTGTCTCTACTAAAAAAAAAAAATTAATAAGCCAGGCATGGTGGTGCATGCCTATAGTCCCAACTACTCCGAAGGCTGACTCAGGAGAATCACTTGAGCCTGGGAAGTTGAGGCTGCAGTGAGCTGTGATCATGCCACTGCACTCTAACCTAAGCAACAGAGTGAGGCCCATCTTAAAAGAAAATATCAGAAGATCTAAACACTGGGATAGCGTTTCCATGTAGCAGTTGGCTGGAGTGAAATGGTAGCTGTCCCTTTTAGACAGAACATGCACACTCTACCAGAGTTCCCATCTGGCCAACTGAAGGGATTTGACTTTGCATCTCCCGCACAGGGAAGATAAATGTGTACTCAATATAAACATCGCATCTGTGAAGGGATGCATTGGTGAACTCCCATCACCTCAGCAAATGAGTGACCGCTTGGAAGGATCAAGCAGAAAAAGTATTGATTTTGGGCAGTGATTCCTAGACTTTAATGTGCACACAAATCACCTGGGGTCTTGTTAAAATACAAATTCTGGTGCAGTAGGTCATAGTGAAGCCTGAGATCACGCATTTCTAACAAGCTCCCAGATGATACTAATGCTGCTGGTCCCAGGACCACACTTTGAGTAGCAAAGGGCCAGGGGCCCTTGGCATTGCACTCTACCCTGAGAGTCAGGGTTCTTCTGGGACTAGAGCTTATCCTCTCTGCTGAAACAGAGCCTCTTCTAATTGGAGTCAGCCCTGGATTGGGGCTGGCATGGGGATGGAAGTTGAGAGAAGACAAAATAATCAGTGTGCTATTCCTTCCAGAGTTTTGTAGAACTTGTGGAAAGTAAAGTGACACTTATTGACATCTTTCATGTGTTCCAGGTTATCTCAATCAACATGCACACACACCACCACCACCACCAATGACAACAACATCTATAAGGTAAGAAGAGAGAAGGGGTAAAAAAGTGCACTCTAGAGCCAAACTGCCTGGGTTCATATCCCAGTTCTGCCATTTATTAGCTGTGTGAATTTAAATGTTACTAACAGCTCTCTGCCTCAGTTTCCCATCACCAAAACTGGGGATCATAATAGTACCTACCTCATAAGCTGTTGTGAAGATTAAGTGATGACACATGGATAGTGCTCAGGACAGTGTCTGGCATCTAGAAAGTGCCCAACAAATATTTGCTATTAATAATATCCCTTCCTTGTGAATGAAGAAAACAAGGCTAGCAGAAGTTAATTAATGTGGGCAGAGATTAAGTAGGGGGGCCAGTTTTTGTCTTTCCAATGACCTTAAGGAGTAAGGGACATGAAGGCCCAAGTGAGACCATATCTGGAGAGAAAAACAGTCCATACCCTTCCTTGAGGCCCTTTTCTATCCCATTCTCCAGTTTAGTCTTGTCTCGGAGACACTGGCTCATGGTAATAATTATAACAAGTAAAAGTTATTGAATGTATACATCGTCTCATTTAATTCTCACAACAATTTTGTGATGTAGGCACTACTGCATTGTTATTCCTCAATTTTGCAGATGCATGTTCCCCAAGCTCACGTACTTGGCAAGCTCCAATTCTGTATAAAGTCGTCCAGAAAATAGGACAGGGAAGAATACTCCCCAACTGACTCTATAAGACCACTATCACCCTACCATTAAAATCAGACAAAGATATTACAGGAAAAGAAGGCTGCAGATGGATATTCTTCATGACTATACATGTAAAACTGCAAAACAAAATATTAGCACATTGAATCCCACAATACATAAAAAGGATAATACATTATGATGAGTAGTGCTTCATCCCAGAAATGCAAGGTTGGTTTAACATTCAAAAACAAATCAAGTAGTTTACCAAATTCACAAACTAAAAAAGAAAAAAAAATTATCTCAATAGATGCAAAAAAACTCATTTGCAAATATTTAACAACATTCATTTCTAATAAAAATTTTCAGCAATGTAGAACCTGAAGAGAACATTTTCAACTATGTAGCATCTTCAAATAACCTATACCAAACATCATAATGAAAGAATAAGTGCTTTCCTCTGAGGATAAGAACAAGACAAGTATGTTCACTATCACTGCTTCTATTCAACATTGTACTAAAGGTTCTAACCAGTGCAGTAGTGCAAAGAAAAAAGTGGCATTCAGATAGGAAAGAAGTAAAACTCTCATTATTCACAGATGACGTGGTCATCTATGCAGAATATCTGATAGAAGCAACAAATAAGCTACTAGAACCAATAATTGAGTTTAGTGAAATTGCAGGATACAATCTTAAGATACAAAAACCCATTATATATCTATATGATGCCAATAAACAACCAGAAATTGAAATTAATAAACAATACCATTCACAATAACATCAAAAATATTAAATACTTAGAGATAAATCTGACAAAAGATGTGAAAAACTTACACTATGAAAATTACTAACTACTGCCAAGAGAAGTTAAAGACCAAAATAGGCCAGGCATGGTGGCCCATGCCTGTAAACCCAGCACTTTGGGAGACCGAGGCAGGTGGATTACTTGAAGTCAGGAGTTCAAGACCAGCCTGGCCAACATAGTGAAACCCCATCTGTACTAAAAATACTAAAATTAGCTGAGTGTGGTGGTGAATGCCTGTAATCCCAGCTACTCAGGAGGCTGAGGCGGAAGAATCGCTTTAACCTGGAAGGCAGAGGTTGAAGTGAGCCCAGATGGAGTGCACCACTGTACTCCAGCCTGGGCAACAGAGACTCCATCTCAATAAATAAATAAATAAATAAATAAATAAATAAATAAATAAATAAAATGTTGGTCTTGAACCTATACTTATAGGTTCAAGAAAACTCAATATTGTTAAGATGATGTAAATTTTCCCAACTTGATGTATAGATTCAATGAAATCCAAACAGAAATCTCCAGGAAGCATTTTTTGTAGAAATTGATGCATTCTAAAATGTATATGGTACTGCAAAGGACCTAAAATAGCTAAGATACCTCTGGAAAAAAAAAAAAAAGGAACAAAGTTGTAATGCTAACACCATCCAAGACTTATTACAAAGCTATAATACTGGCATAAAAGATGATAAATAGATCAATGAAATAGAATACAAAAATCCATAAATAGCCCCATATATATGGACAGCTGATTTTTAACAAAAATGCAAAGGGAATTCAGTGGAGAAATTAAAGTCCCTTCAAAAATGTACCGAGAAAATTAGATACCAATATGCAAAAAGAAAAACGAACTCCTATCCATACCTCACATCATATATAAAACTTAATTCAAAATGGATTGTAGATCTAAATATAAATCCTAAAATTATAAAACATTTAGGGCATTGAAAAATTTAATCTTGATCTAGGCAAAGATTTTTTAGATTCATCATCAAAAGTATGACCCAAAAAGGAACAAACCGATAAACTGGACTTCATCAAATTAATAAATGTTTGCTCTTTAAAAGACACTGTGAAGAGAATATAAGACAAGCTACAGAGTTAGAGAATCATATGTCTGATCAATCATATAGTTTATAAAAAATTTATATCTCAAATATATAAAGAACTCCAAAAACTTAAGAAAACAAGCCAATTTTTTAAATGGCCAAAATATTTGAACAGACACTTCACCAAAGGAGACATACAGACAGGATACATGTACATGAAAAGAGACTCAATCATTAATCTTTAGAGAAATGTAAATTAAAATCACATATCACTACTATGCCAATTAGAATGGTTACAATAGAACTTTTGGCCGGGTTCGGTGGCTCATGCCTGTAATCCCAGCACTTTGGGAGGCCAAGGTGGGAGAATTGCTTGAGCTTAGGAGTTCAAGACCAGCCTGAGCAACATAGTGAAACCCCGTCTCTACCCAAAATATTTAATACAAAAAATTGGCCGGGCATGGTGGCATGCACCTGTGGCCCCAGCTATTGGGAGGCTGAAGTGTGAGGATCACTTGACCCCAAGAAGGTCAAGGCTGCAGTGAGCCAAGATTGTGCCACTGCCTCCTGGGTGAGACCCCAGGAGTGAGATCCCATCTCAAAAAAAAAGAAAGAAAAAGAAAATAGAACTCTTATATACTGCTGGTGGCAATGTAAAATGGTACAATCACTTTAGAAAATGGTCTCTCAGTTTCTTAAAAAGTTACACATGTACTTACAATATGAACCAGCCATTCTACTCCTAGGTGTTTACCCATGAACAAATGAAAGCATATGTCTTGCAGGAAAACAGTCTGTTGCATGGCAGGAGTGTGACACCATCTTGAAGGGAAACCACCGCGATGACCAATGTGTGATTCCTGCCTACCAAGATGTTCTTATAGCTTAGATAATCCTTCATAAAGACATTTATCTAACCTATCCAGTGGTCAAGAGTTTTGCAAGAAAGTCTGAGACATGACTAGCTGCACATGTTTTATCAAAAAAGCTTACTATAGGAAGAATATGTTTTTTAGGGTGAATGCAGTGAGCCAACATCTTGTGGCTTCCCAAGACATTGCTCCAGTTCATAAGTCCCTGTTAAATGTTTCTTCCTGAGAAACTGGATTTGTCAGGCTTGTTCTTTGACCTCTCATTGTGTAACATGTTTGTACAAAAAGCAAGTTTATTTTTAGTATCCAAGAACTGTAAATGACCCAAATGCTCAACAACAGGTGAATTTAACTGTGGTATATCCATACAATGGAATACTACTCAGCAAGAGAAATAATGAAATATTGATATATGCTACCATGTGGATAGATCTGAAAATAATTATGCTGAGTGAAGTAAACTCAACAAAAACTAGTGAATACTGTATTATTCCATTTTTATAAAGTTGTAGGAAATCCAAACTAATATATACCAACAGAAGCAGATCAGTGGTTGTCTGGGAAGGTAGGTGGAAAGAATTAGAAAGGGCCACAAGGAAACTTTTAAGGGTGATGCATAAGTTCATTATCTTGATGGTGTCAATGGTTTCACTGGTGTAGACTTACGTCAAAACTTATCAAATTGTACACTTTAAATATTGCAGTTCATTATATGTCAATTATACCTCAAAAGGCTGTTTTTTAAGGGTAAAAAACATTTTTTTTTGAGACAGTGTCTCGCTCTGTCACCCAGGCTGGAGTGCAGTGGCATGATCTCGGCTCACTGCAACCTCTGCCTCCCAAAGTAGCTGGGACTTTGAGAATCAAGTGATTCTCCTGCCTCAGCCTCCCGAGTAGCTGGGACTACAGGTGTGCACCACCACACCCAGCTAATTTTTGTATTTTTATTAGAGATGGGGTTTCACCATGTTGGCCAGGATGGTCTCGATCTCTTGACCTTGTGACCCACCCGCCTCTGCCTCCCAAAGTGCTGGGATTACAGGCGTGAGCCACTGCGCCCTGCCAGAGTAATAAAAATTTTTAACTGCATGCAATTTTTAACTAGATGCATCACTGGCTCAATTTCTACAAACCAGGTGGGTGGCTGAGTGGATGGATGGATATGGTTGCCTTCCCTTCACTTGTGGCCTAAGAAACAGGATGTTTCCCCACTGGGTTTTTTCAACAAGCCTTTCCTTCACCTTGGGGCTCATTTTTCATCCAGTTCATAGCACATTTGTTGTCTGCCTCAACTCCTGCCACTTCTAAGGACCAATCACTTGATCACTAATTCCATCGCCATTGGATTGATCTCCCTCTGGGACTGGATGACATTTATTAGTTCAGAGCTTTTCATTTTCTTACCTCATCCTGGAATCTGCCTTAGCACACAAAAGGCACTCAATAAAGATTTTCTGGTTAATTGATTTACTGATTAATTCATTGGAAAAGCTATCAATTCTATAAGGCGTGTATAGGTGTATAGTTTTCAAACTCCAATGGGATTTAGGTAAATTGGGTTTTTACTAACCTGCTTGCCTTCCAAAAAAAAAAAAAAAAAGATGGGATTTTTGACTTCCTTATTTTTTTTATAATTGCCACGTAATGCATTTATAATCAGAAAACCAGCTCTAAAAATAACTAAACAAGGAAATATGCCACTTAAAATTTAAAAACAATTGCCCCGACAGATTCAGTGGTGACTCTGGCTAAATTAAACTGGGTCTTTCCAGTGCCCATGTTTTTCCAGAGGTTGGCATCCTACCCTCCTCTCCTCCCTAAGTCTTAAGTGGTTCTGGAAGATTCAACTAGAAACCACAGAGTGCACTAAAACAACAGATTCATGGAACAGGGCAATCAGGAAAAAGGGCCAAAGCCAGCCAAAGTTGTCTGCTTAGGCAAAAGCCCTGACCCAGCACATTTCTCAGAAGGCTCCATCTATATTTATAGCTTTGAAAAGCTTTTGGGAACATGGAACTTTCAGGCTGGTGGAATCCTGGCTCTGAGCGGTACTGGGAACACCATGTTCCCTTCTGGCTTGGATCACAAGAGAGCCACATGTTGGGTTCATGAGTCCTTTACTGACCTCAGGGAAGACATCCGGCTCTCTGTGCCTTCATTTCTTCCTTTGTTTAATGGAATTTATTTTGTCCCACTTGACTCATAGAGCATACAAAAATAAAGGCACCATTTACTTAGTACTTATTACACCAGAGGCACTGGGTTAAAAGTCATTTCATTTTCACAGACAGCACTATTTTTTAATCCCCATTCTACAGATGGTATAACTGAGGTTCATGAAGATTAAGGAATTTACCCAAGGTTCACACAGCCAAGTAAGTGGTGGATCAAGGATTTGAACTCTCAAGCCCTAGGTTTCAACCCTTAAACTGCTATAGGGTTCAGATTTGTGATTAAATGTAATAAAGAATAAACAGAAGAGTGAAGAGAACGACCATTTATTGAGCCTCTATTATGAAGCCAGCATATTACATGAGTCACAAATAAGAATTGCTCTCAAGTTGAAAGGTGAACGTAAAAGCATGTTTCTCTGTCTGTACCAAACATAATCCAGTTCAAACACAACCTCATACCCCAAGAGAACAAGGTTATCAAGAAGTTGAGTTACCAGTTATTTATTAGGCCCCTCCCAAGCCAGTTGTGGTGGCTTATACCTGTAATCCCAGCACTTTGAGAGGCCAAAGCGGGAGGACTATTTAAGGCCAGAAGTTTGAGACCAGCCTGGATAACAAAGTGAGACTCTTGTCTCCAAAAAAAAAAAAAATTAGCCAGGTGTGGTGGTGTGATCCTGTAGTCCCAGCTACTCAGGGTGCTGAGGCAGGATTGCTTGAGCCCAGGAGTTAGAGACTGCAGTGAGCTATGTGATCGAGCCACTGCACTCTAGTCTGGACAATAGAGCAAGACCCCATCTCAAATAAATAAACAAATAAGTAGATTCTCCCCATTATCTCGAAGCCCACCTTCCTCTTTCTGTGATCCTGGAAAGCCCCAAATCACATTCAGTGCCTAGCCTCCCACTGAGTATTCAAAGGTGCCATAAGTTCTGTTTCCCACTTGGGAGAGGGTAGTGGCCAGCAAACCCAGGGGTCACCCACCGTTCAGAGCCTGGCCTCAGGATATCCTCATATGATTCACAAGCCCCTGCCCATAGCATCTGGCTTTTCAGAGAAAACCACCCAGACACTGCTTTTGAGCAAACCTCACTAAGGAGCTAAAATCCTTTCTTCCTTCCTAGACTCCTGAGATGCCACAGCCTAAGAAAAATTCTGTTAACCCTTCCCACAGAGGAGACAGTACAAACTCAAACCTTAAGGACACAAAGACCCATTCATCCCCCTGGGCAAGAGAAGAGAAAGAACATCTCATCCTTCTCTGATGAACATCCAGCTGAGAAAATAAGACACAATTCGTTCCTCAGCAGGCCATTCTGCCATGTTAAATTCCTAATGAGTGGTCCTGCTGCACCTACATTATCCCATTCAATCCTCACCTACATTATCCCATTTAATCCTCACAACAGCTCTGAGCCATTTGCTTGCAGGTGTGAGCAAGGATGCACTGCTTGATCACACTCTACCCAAGAGGAAGAGCCTCAGTATGAGAAGGTCACAAGCCCTTCTGACCACACTCTATCCCAGAGGACACAGCCTCAGTATGAGAGGTCACAAGCCCTTCAGCTCAGTGAGGCACAGTTTTGGGAGGAAGAGTTCTGCAAGAGAGAGGAAAGAAAGGGAGCCTTCCGCAGCCAACCAGCCAGATCAGCCAAAACCACCCAGTTATCAGGGATGGTAAGAGGTATCATTGCCAAGTAGCAGCTAAGGTCACTGTTAATATTTATTAAGCATCTCCTATATCCAGGTAAAATGCTACCTTCTTAACTGTATTACCCCATTTCATCTCCCAGACACCAGGAAACAGAAGTATTATTGCTCCAATTTTATAGATGAGGAAACTAAGGTTTATAGAAATCAGGGAGCTTTCCTAAGGTCTTGGGGGCAGCAAGTGCTAGAGGTAGAATTGGACCTCAGGCAACCATATCACCTTTACCACCCAAACCCATGAGGCAGCCGTTATTACCCCCTTTTTACAACTGAGGAGGCCAAAGCAGGATTGCTTGAGACCAGGAGTTCGAGACCAACCTGGACAACAATGTGAAAACCCCATCTCTTAAAACAAAAAAAAATTAATTAGCCAGTTGTGGTGGTGTGCACCTGTAGTCCTAACTTGAAGAGGTAAAATAATCTGCTCAGGTCAGTGATAAAGCCAGAATCCCACTCCTCACTAAAGTCAGTCCACTATCACACCAGCTCACACTAAAGGAAAGTACTTTGAAAAGCTCAGGAGAACCCAAACCAATTTTCCCCCCAGATTTCAGTGTGTCCTTTCCTTTAAGAGAAAGTATATAAGTCTTTTCTCAGGCTGTTGGACCACAGGGGTTAGGAAGAAAGAAAAAGATTGCAGTTCCTTGGAGGGCTTCGTTCACACAGTGACCACTTGATCTATGCTAGAAAAAAATTGTAAAAATCTCTGAAAATAATAACAGCAAATTTTTATATGGCGCTTACTTTGTGCCAGGCTCTGTTCTAAGCAATTTATAAACATATTAACTATTCAGTCCTCCAAACAACTTTATTAGGTCAGTACCACTGGTGTGCTCTTAAAAGTTTAACAACCAGCTCTCAATGGGAAAGCTTTGATTTGTAGCACTTGCCAATGTCCCTGGTGTAACTACTCCCACCGTGGCCAATTCCAAGCTGTCAGTGTAATGTCACGATCTTGGCGTTGGGAAGAAATGCCTATCATACATCACTGGGAAGATGCACATCATATATCATTGGAAAGGGACGTACATTACGTATCATTGCCACCATGCAGACACAGTAGACATAAGTAGCCCCAAGAGCGTAGATAGTAGTAAAATGGAGTAAAATAATTAGGAATTAATGAGTTTGGAGCATTTATTACCTTTGGTTTTAATTGCAAGCTTATAAAATTTAATTTTTAAGCTTGCAAAATTTCTGATAATTAAACAGTTGGCTTTCACGTGTCTGCTCTGGCTTCAGCATATAACTGGTTAGTGCTATTATTGCCTTTTTATAGAGGAGGAAACTGAGGCACAGAAAGGCTACATAATTTGCAAAAGGCTACATGGCTAGAAAATGGCAAAGCCAGAATTGAGACCTGGGCAATCTGGCTCCAGAATCTGTGCTCTTAACCACCCTATCTACGGCTTCTCTTGCAAGACTGCTGTGTCTTTGTCCAGACTGTAGCCCATAGGTTTTCCTTTGTGCTCCTCTCAGTATGTGCATTAACTGCATTTGACAGTGAGTCACAGCAAGGCTGTAGCGCAGTTTCTTTCCAGGACCTTGGGAAAGAGTTTAAGGCATCCACTTGCACCCTCAGCAAAACGTCTGGGGCCTTGTGACTGGGCTGGGGAGGATCACACCTAGCTGTGTTCCTGATCTGGCCGCCTAGGCCTTGCCCTCGAGGCCTGGCTGCGCCTGCGTTCAACCACACATCCATTATGGAAAGGAGGGTCCCTTAATGTAGCGCAAATTATAGCTGGAACACAAGCAAATTGCCGGCTTTTACTAGCACATAAACTGAGCGGAACCTTTGAGATAGATCCGCATTACCCTAAACGGCATCCATAATTCATACCTGCAGCAGAAATGCTTCCCTCTCCCCGGGCTGGAGCCGATCTATTATTGATGGGCCCCTTAGAAGGCCACAACAGAGTGTTTCTCATTCTCCAGCCATCTGCCGGCGTGGTCAATTCCTCAGGCGGCGGCAGCACATTTATTCATCAGAATCAACTCCCAATTAGTTTCCTAGCAGGACCCAGGGGGGATTTATCTGAGGAATCAAAGTGAGTGTTTCTAGAACAGTACCCCCAGTCCCACCGCTGGGACGCTAATCAATACATACAGAACCAGCCAGCAGCAGGCGAGCATTCGTTTTCACTCAGAAATGCTGCTGCCTTTGTAAATCATGGAGAGTAAAACTAAAAAGCAATGCCCCTTCCTCTCCACCAAGAGTCGGGTGGCCGGGAGTTTCTTGCTGTCTATGAAGAAGTAACTCACTGGATCGTCAGAGCACAGGATTTTTTTTTTTTTTTTTTTTGAAACAGAGTCTTCCTCTGTCGCCCAGGCTGGAGTGCAGTGGCACGGTCTCAGCTTGCTGCAGCCTCCGACTCCCGGGTTCAAGCAATTCTCCTGCCTCAGCCTCCCGAGTAGCTGGGATTACAGGCATGCACCACCACCCCCTGCAATTTTGTATTTTTAGTAGAAATGGGGTTTCACCATGTTGGCCAGGCTGGTCTCGAACTCCTGACCTCAAGAGATCCACCCGCCTCAGCCTCCCAAAGTGCTGGGATTACAGGCGTGAGCCACCTGGCCAGAGCACAGGATTTAAATGACTGCCGAGAGCAGAAGTTTCCCACCCCACCTGGGTGGTAGAAAGGAAAGTAGCAATTCTATTCACAGCTTTTTATGAAAGATCTAATAACAACCCTGTGAGATAGGTATTTATTATTCTCTCCATTTTTCAGATGGAGAAACTGAGGTTAAGTAACTCACCCAAGGTCACACAGCTAGTAGATCGCAGTGACAAGACTTGAGCGCAGAAAACCTGATTCCAAAGTCCACGGGCTTAACCACTACTCCATGCTGCCATCTGCAGGAAGAGGAAAGGGAACCGACAAGCTATTTCCAGGGCGTCACAAACACCTAATGAAATGTGGACATTTCACTACAAAAGACAGCTGGCTCACAAAGACCCAACCAACTAGTTAAATAAAGGGAAAGCACTGTTTTTTGTGTTATTTCTATTTTATTTTGTGATGTATTGCTTTATTGAATGATTAATGTTTAAATGACCACATGCATTAATGGCTATTAATAAATATAGCTGGTTTTAAAAAGCTGCATCTTTTTTGAGTGAGTATTTGGTGGGGAGGGAGGCAGAGGATGGATCATGAAAGGGGTACAGGAGTACTCAGCATTTGAAAGGCCATCAGGGTTTAGAGCTGAAAGGAAACATTCATCAAACACTCACATCTGAGAAACACCTTCCCAGGTGTCAGGCTTTGTGTCTGACCCTGGGGATACAAGAATTGATAAGATGAGAGACATGTGAAAAATTAACTATGAGTTATGGCAGAATAGCACAGGGAATATACACCAAGGCTTCCCTCAACCATGCCTTCTCTTTCCCCATCCCAGAGGAGACTGAGCCGTAGTAAAGCAAATCACACCACACTGTGAACTGGTGCAGCTCTACATACAAACTCTTCAACCTCTGCAGAGCTCTCATGCTGCTATGCCATCCTTTCAAGTGCCCCTGGTCAGCTCCCCCTTCCATATCTTCAAGGTGAGTTCTTAAGACCCCACATCTTCTTTCTCCTATAAAGCTGTGGCCAACAGTAGGAAGAGCTTAAAGCTTCCACCACTCCACCAGCAAACTTCTCTGCCTCTACGTCTTCCATTCTTTGTGTCTTATCTTCATCCTTCCTCACTGTAGGGAAAACCTCAGAGATGATCCAGTTGGTCTGAGCTCCATGAAGGGCCCAAGGCCATGGAGCTACCAATGAGTAGAAACCAAGATGGCATGGAGAGCTGAGAGTGGAATAGGAAAGGAGAGGATGTGGAGCTAAGGAGGAGGTTTGAATAACAAAGGAACATCAACTAGGAGGTCCAAATGGTTGCCCCAGTGATGAGGCAGCCCAGTTTATGGAATCAGGAATGGAAAAGACAGGTGAGCAGTACAGTGGGTCAGGTAGGCAAGTGGATGGCCTGAGATGGGGCTGAAGTATAATAGAGTGGTTATAAGAAGGGTGCTCAGTATCCACAAGGTACCAGTTCAAACCCAGGCTCTGCCATTTATTTGTTGAGGGACTTTGGGAACGTCTTTTAACCCCACCACCCCCAGCCTCAGTGGATGCATGTAAAGTGGAGATGATAGCACCTGACTCATAGACCTCAGAGGGTGGAGGGGAAATTAGGTAAGGAATGAATTAAACAGCTGCCACATAGTGCAGAAATCAATGGTGGTTGCTGCCCTTTGAGGACAAATACCTAAGGCAAAGATGTTACCTCAAGTTGGCATTTAGACAAAACCTCAATCAAAATGTTTGTGCTGAGAGCCAGCCAGAGAGTGGACATATACATTCTGCAGGGATGGAGTCGGACTTTATCAGGTTTATAATGAGAACGACCTTGACCCAGTCTTGTTTCTAATACAGGAGGCAGATTCCTCCAGTAGGGTGATTTTACATTCCAATTCTCCTGGACAGTCCCATGCCTGAACTAAATCCATTCATACCTATTCAGTATTTTTAGTGCTTTCTTTTGCTCCCCCAAAGTGTCCCACTTACGATGATAAATTACATGGTTACCCTCCCAAAACATTTATCTAACCTAGAGTGATGGTTACCAGAGGCTGGGAAGGGAAGGATGATGGGGAATAGGGGGAGGGGAGGATGGTTAATGTCTACAAAAAATAGAAAGAATGAGTAACATCTAGTATTTGATAGCACAATAGATTGACTACAGCCAATAATAATCTAACTATACATTTTAAAATACTAAAAGAGTATAACTGGATTGTTTGTAACACAAAGGATAGATACTTGAGGTGATACATACCCTATTTACCCTGATGTGATTATTACACATTGTATGTCTGTGTCAAAATATCTTATGTACCCCATAAATATATACATCTCCTATGTACCCACAAAAGTGAAAGTTGTAAAATAAAACAATCTAAAAAATTATCTAGCCTAGATCCTTAGCAGCATTCCACTGGCAGAGACCATTAGCTGCCGCTAATTTCTTCTCCTCTGCCTACCTTAGAAATAAACACTCATTTTTAGTTGATGAGCAGATTCCCTTGCTACTGGGTATTATGTGACTAAGTTCTGGCTAAAAACATGTAACTAGGGTTATGTGTGACTTCGGAGAAAGACAGCACCTTCTTTGATCCTTCCTCCCTACTGCTGGCTGGAATGCAGATGTGATGGCTTCATGTGAGCTGCCATCTTGGATCATGAAGTAGCAGTCGTCTGCTGAGAATCACAGAGCATCAAGGTAAAAGGGGCATAACACCAGCTCTAAACTGCATACCTCTGGACTTCTTTTGTAGAGGAGACAAAATTCCACCTTGCATAAACTACTTTTATTTGGGGTTTCTGTCACAAACAAACATGATCCTAATGGATATACTCAGGGGCTAAACAAGGACTCGCAAATTCTCTGTCTCAAGTTACTGGAGATGGAGGCTGGGCTGACGTGGGAAAGGTTATAGTGGCTGTGCGGTGGTTAGGAGCTTATGCTCAAGTCAGGCAGACCTGAGTTCCTAATTCTACCTTTTAATAGCTACATGAACTCGGGCAAGTTTCTTAACCTCTGTGAGCCTCCCTTTTCTTATCAGTAACATGTGGGTAATGTTCTAGCAATTATGTTCTAGTTTAGTGTGAAGATTTAATGATATAATATATACGATGTTCTCAGCATAATGCCTGGTACACTGTAAGCCCCCTGTAAATGGCAGTTCTTACCTTTGCTGTTATCACTACTGTTCTTAATTATTGTTATTACTGTTGCCTAGGTTCCCCTGGAAACAGCCCCTCTTTATTTTGATATATGACTGCATCAGGGCCAGGAAGCTGGGCTTGGAATCACCTACGAATTTCTCTTATATGGGAGCAGCAGACATGTCCATGGCCAACTTCTGTCCTCAAGGCATCCCCTGACCTGCAGGAGCTGTCAGCAAGAGGCAGATATGCAATTTCACAACCAGGACCTCATGCACTGCTCCCAGATATGTGACAGGAGGGACGCCCAGGAACCAAGTGTTCTGAGTATGATCCCTGAGCAGCCTGGAAAAGACCACGTCTCAGGGAAGGACATTCATCCCAGATTCCGTGGGTCAGGTAGGACATTCATCCCAGATTCCATGAGTCAGGTGAGGCATTTATCCCAGATTCCACAGGTAGGTCAGATGTTTATCCCAGATTCCATGGGTCAGTTGGGACATTTATCCCAGATTCCGTACGTAGGTTAGATATTTATCTCAGATTCTGTGGGTTAAGTGGGACATTCAACCCAGATTCCGAGAGTCAAATGGGACATTTATCCCAGATTCTGCAGGTCAGGTAGCACATTCATCCCAGATTCCATGGGTCAGGTGGGACATTTATCCCAGATTCTGTGCATCAGGTGGGACATTCATCCCAGATTCTGCAGGTCAGGTGGGACTGAGACCCACAGAATGTATCTTGACTGTAGCTATGGATACCCTAAGTCAGTGGTTTCCAAATGCTGGTGGGAATCTGAATCACCCGGGGAAGCCAGGAGGAATGCCAAGGCCTGGGCCCTTTCCCCCTTCAAGGAGCCTGAGCCACTGCACTTGTTATTAGCACTCTTGGTGACTGCCCACAAAGTTTGAGAACCACTGTCTCCAACTCAGGGAACATCCTGAAACAGGGTAGGGGGAGAGAGAAGCTGAGATTTGTAAACCGAAGAAAACATCTCACTGGGCCACCAGAACTCTATTGCCCCCGATCCGTGTCCCCACTCTCTCTCACCAGGGTCACAGCAGCAGCCTCAAAAGTGGTCTTCCTGCCTTTGATCTCACTTCTATCTCTGGGTCATTGCAGCCAAGGTGATCTTTCTAAGTCACGGATTTGTTCGTGGAACCCCTCCCCCACCCCATGATTAAAATCCTCAAGGGCTGCCCATTGCCTCCCAGATAAAGCCCTAACTCTTTATCATGATTTGTAGGACCCTTTTGGATAGGATCCCTGCCTGATTTTTCTAATTCAGTGGTTCTCAGTCGGGGGTGATTTTGCTCCCCCACCTCCAACTGGGGACATTTGGCAATAATGCCTGGAGACATTTTTGGTGGTGACAAGCAGGGAATGAGTACTACTGGTATCTAGCAGGAAGAGGTCAGGGATGCTAAGCATCCTAGAGTGTGCACGACAGACCTCTGTAACAAAGAGTTACCCCAGCACCAAATGTGAATTGTCCCAAGGCTAAGAAACTCTCCCCTAGCCTCACTTCTTGCCACTTCCCTCCTCTCAATCCACAATCCAGCCTCTTAGGCCTTATTCCATTCATCCAATGTGCCACTCCTTCTCTACCCATTGAGCCTTTTCACTGGACTGCTCTTCTCCCAAAATACCATTCCTACCACCTCTTGGCTTGGCTAAACTGCACTTGCCCTTTTAGTCTCAGATGTCTCTTCTTCCAGGTAGCATCTTGCTCCAAGACTGAGTCTGGTGCCTGCGATTTACCCATAGAAAAGCCCCTACCGCATGATGCTGTAATCTCCTGTTTGCTTGTCGGCCTCTCTCACAAAACTCTAAGCTCCTTGGGGACAGGAATTGGATCGTGTTCAGCTTTGTACTCACCTGTGCCTAGTACAATATCTAGAACAGAGTAGGTGCTCAATGAATACTTGTTGAATGGATAAGTGAATGGATGAGGTGTTAGAATACACTGCCAGGAAATAAGAGCTAGACTGACAGCTCATGTAGGCAAGCCAGACTGTAATCTAGAAAAACACTGAGCCCAATTCCTGGTCTGGCCTGGCAACTGTGATCTAGAAAAAGACTGAGCCAAACAGAATCCCAGCGTATGTTGTATCAGGGAACGAGCTCCATTAAAGAGCTAGGGATGGGTGGACACTTATCCCCTTTCCTGCTGCTCAGTGGAAGACAGGTGGCTCCTGTACAAAGTTAGATTCCCCATTTTTTTTCTAGATCCCACCCTTTCATTTATTTCCTGCCCTCTTTGTTTTATTGTTTGTTTGTTTGAGACAAAGTCTTGCCTTGTCACTCAGGCTGGACTGCAGTGGCACGATCTCAGCTCATCATCGCAACCTCCGCCTTCCGGATTCAAGCGATTCTCCTGCCTCAGCCTCCCAAGTAGCTGGGATTACAGGTGTGTGCCACTGCACCGGGCTAATTTTCTCTATTTTTAGTAGAGACGGGGTTTCACCATGTTGGCCAGGCTGGTCTTGAACTCCTGACCTCAGGCGATCTGTCCACTTTGGCCTCCCAAAGTGCTAGGATTACAGGTGTGAGCCACTGCGCCTGGCCCCTCTTTGTTTTTAATAGTAAGGGATGCCTCTTCAGCACCACCATCCCCTCAGAGCTAGATACTCCCCACTAGCTACTGCCTCCTCCCTTCTCTTCTCAGCCAAGAGACTCAAGAGTAGTGTAGTCTATGCTCAGGGACTCCACTTCCAACCAGAACCTCCAGGAGTGCCATTCACATCATGCTCTGTGAGGGTGACATATCTGGAAACATAGCTCTATGGAACACAGCAAGAGAGAAGCCCCAGGAGTTGAGTTCTACCCACCCCTCCATCCACTGCTCTCTGGCTCTCATCACCGCACTGAGCCAGTTCTGAGTAGGGTCATAGAAAACACCATATTTGCCCAGCAAAATAGACATTTTGAGTAGTGATCTTACACAACCTCTGAGGACAGTGGCTCGGTCAATCCTTCTGTCCTTCTCCACCCTTGGCTCCCCTGACTCCACTCCCTTCCGCTTTTCCCTCTCTCTCTCTGACTGTGCCTCTATTTGTGCCTTAGTTCTTGACATTCATCTGAATTCCCTTCTTGGCTCTTCTTATCTTCTTTTTCCTCCCACTCTTTCTAAGTGATGAGGAGGTAGTGAAAGCTCAACACATGAACGGATTCCTAATCCAAATTGTTAGCACTCCTATCCATTTGAATTCTTAACTCTTTCTTGAATCCACCCTCCTCTTACTATCCCTACTGCAATTGCCCACACACATCCCACCCAGCTGCCAGTGTGGCTTTTCAGTGGAATGGGACTCTCTGTACCTTTCATCACTTGAATACTTCCTCAGCCTCACACCCAGACAGGACATCTTTCAACTGTATTAAATCAGAAATCATATCATATTTCATCAAATCTAAAACACTGTGCTGCAGCACTCTGTTGACCTTACAAGAAGGTACCAAAGGGATATTTCCATGCAGCGTGGCTGCCAGCACTTATAAATGCATGAAAGTTATGCTGAGAGGGAATCAATAGTCATAAGACAGAGATTTGTTTGTCTTCTAAATGGTCTACTCCAAGAATGTGAGAATCCACCATGCAGTTCCCAGGACAAAATCAGGAATGGCTGTCATCTGGCATTGATTACAGAGGACTGGAGAAAGATGGATCTGGGATCATGGACAGGGAAGAAAGAAAGAAAGAGTAAGAGAAGGAGAGGTGAGAAAGAGAGAAAGGAAGGAAGAGAAAGAGAGAGAGAAGGAAAGAAAGAAAGAAAGAAGAGAAAGAAAGAAAAAAGAAAGAAAGAAAGAGAAAGAAAGAAAGAAAGAAAGAAAAAAGAAAGAAAAAAGAAAGAAAGAAAGAGAAAGAAAGAAAGGAGAGAAGGAGAGAGAGACAAGAAAATGTACTTCCTAGATCCCATCCAATGTGATTGTCTATGGACAATTGAGACCCACGAGGAAATATTTGATGCTACCCTTTTGATCCTGACGATACCAGGGATTGGCTTCGAATAATCCTGGTTCTTTCTGACAATGAACTGGGTCCTTTCAGATCTCATAGGTCATAAAGGCAATTTTACAAAAGTGAATTCAATCTCATTGTTAAACTATTAGAATAATTAAATACCCCCATTCCTTGTGACCTACAGGAGAAAGTCCAAAATGTGAAAGAGCATTATGTGGGTGGGGACTTAGAGAATATTGGAACTCTCCCAAAACCCTCTAAATATTTCCCTACTGCTTTGTTATTGCCAGGCAGCTTATAAACAGCAGTGACTGCAGAGGGAGGAGAGGTGGTGAGACTGAAAGGCTGCCATGTGCATGGTGTCTGGCCCAGCCTGCCCAAGAGGCCAGCACCCCATCATTCCCCAATAAATCAGGAGGTCATTTTTCACTGAACTGAAGCTAAATACTCCCATCGTTTTCTCCCCTAACCAGTCCCAAGATTGCTCTGTGCTCTTTATTACCTTTCAATGACTTAAGCCCCTGAACTGAATAACTTCATCAAGGTGTCAACCTAAACAGATTTTCCCCATAATGGTCCAACTCTCACAGGTTCTTAATGAAAAATATTGATTTCTAAGGATTAGTTGCAGATTTATGTGTTGGGATGCTGATCTCTCTGTCACCTGACACCTTATCAGTGTATGAAAAAACCTAGTTTCTCCTTCGTGGTTTTTTAAAAAAAAGCAATCACCGGCTGTGTCAAGGGGCAGCTTGGGTCCAGAAAAACAAATAAAATTCTCTGTCTGGATCCCATGGAATACTTAACAGCTAGTGGGGGTGTGGAGGGGGAAGGCGCTGAGACACCTGTCTGCCTTCCTCACTAGCATCTTCACTGGTTGGGTTGTGGGGAGACCAGGTGCAGAGAAGCTGGAAAAGCAAATGGAACAAGCATCCATCCCTCTTGGTATGACAGATCTCCAAGACACAGTCTGGAGAAAAGCTTGTCGTGTACACCCTGTCTGGGGCTGGAGACACCAACTGGAAGAAATACAGCAGCTGCCATCTCGAAGTGACATTCAATCAACACCAGGCTAGGTTGGCTCTGCCAACTCACTGTTAAACGTGGTTCTCAAGGGATGAAGTTAAGACTTTGGCACCTAAAACCTCAGCAAGTTGCAGAGCAGAGCAGAATCTCTCTCATACCCGGAAATGGCTGGAATGGAGTAAGATTCATTATTTATCTATTTGATAAATATTTATGGAGGGTCTATGTGCCAAGCACTATACTAGGCAATGGGGATGCCATAGTCAGCAAGGCCAGATGTGGGTTCCTGCCTTCATGGAGAAGGTGACCAACACACACACACACACACACACACACACACACACTCACACATACATGTAGAACTGCAACTTCAACACGATTCAGGAGAATGGGGACACAGGGCTGCAGCAGCCTGTAATGAGGGCATTTACCCAGTAAAAGATGTCAAGAGAGATTTATCAGAGGACGTGATGGTCAAGGTAACACCTGAAGGATGAGAAGGAGCTCACTGGAAAAGCAGGAAGAGTGGGGAGCATGTGGGCACAGGAAATAGTCTGTGGGAAAGCCCTGTTCCGGAGGAGCCCAGCACCACCAGTGTGGCCAGAGTGCAGAGAGAGCTGGTGGTAGGCATGACACAAGAGGGCTCCGGAGAAGTGGGCAGAGGCCAGACTGTGCTTTGGGTCACTATCCCAAATGCAACAGGAAGCCATTGAAGGATTTTCAGATCCACACCTTGCAAGGATGACTTCGGTTGCTCGGTGGAGAATGGATTGCAACAGCCTCACCGTGAAAGCAGGAGGAAAGGGGCTGAGGAGGTGACTGCAGTGGTCCAGGCAAGAGATGAAGCAGTGATGCTGCTGGAGATGGAGAGAAGAGGACAGAATCCAGAAATATTTTGGAGAAGAAAAATCAATAGTCATTGGTATGGAATCGAATGTGGGGTGGGGATAGGATGAAGGAAAGGAGGTGACAAGGATGACTCCCAGACTTTTGACTGAGCTGCTCCTTCTCTGCAGTGATGGCCTCCTCGTTTTGGGCCACTAAGGGCTTCTCCAACCACTGGGAAGCACTTCCAGGACAAGGTCCTCATTTCCTTTTCAGCTCTCACAGCAGGGACTGGCAAACTTCCATAAAGAACAACATAAAAAATATTTTAGATTTCAAAAGCTGTACCATCTTTGTCTCAATGACTCAACTCTGCTGCTATAAAGCAAAAGCAGCCACAAATAATATGTAAACAAATTATTGTGGCTGTGTTCCAATAAAACTTTATTTAAAAAAAAACAAGTGATGAACAGGATTTGGCCCTCCAACTGCAGTTTGCAGACCCCTGCCCTAGAGGACTGGGAGGAATCTGGAAACTAAGCTGAACTCCTACATTCCCCAGGCCTGAAGAACTGGAGTATTCCATTGAAATAAGAGTACTTATTCCCAGGCCCGGAAGCCTGAGACCTTCCCCCAGAAATACAGCAGGGGGCTGAGGACTCTAGTGTACCCAAGACCCCACAAAAGACCTAGGGTCAATGGGAGAATCCCAGAGTTGTTACTAGGCTGATGAAATAGACCTCCAACTTCCCCTGGGCTTCCTCAGGTCCCCAACACCATCCAGAAAGGAAATTCAGGACAAATCTTTCATATACTCATACATACTCATCTGAACGTATAGCAGAATAAAAAATAAATAATAATAAAAAAAACACCAGAAGGGTATATAAGAAACAAGTAAGTGCTTACATATAAGCCTGAGGGTGAGAATGGGACGTGAATGAGACTGTCACGTGTATATATTTTTGCATCATGTTGAGTTCTGAACTACATGAATATATTACTCAAGTATTCTCTACTCAAAAAAATAGTAAATTTCTTCATAAAACGCACAGAAATGTATCTAGTTCTTGCCATTAGATTTTTTTTAACTATTGAAAAAGCTCTATATTTATCCTTGAAATTACACAGGGGGCCGATTTTAAGCACAGCTGCATTGCACATGAAACGGCAGTGTGTCCTGGTGACAAATTAACAGAAGTCCCTTTTTCTGGTTTGCTTCTCAGGTCTGCTCTCTCGTTACTAGTAGTCTACCTGCAGCTTCTCCTCCTGTTTTAAACAACTCCCCTTCCTCAGGCAACAGCACCCACCCTCACGCTGGGGAACCTCCCTCCCTCATTCAAAACTGTCGGGTGGGACTGTCAATCAAGAGGCTCTCTGCCTGCCCAGGCACGGTCATGTGACCCAGGCTAAACCAATCAGATTAGCTCTCCCTAGAATAGGCCTGGAGGTGCCCCACAGGCCCCATTCCGGAGAAACGGGGTAAGGTGCCTTAATGGGTTTTCAGTTAGTTCCTGTTGCCTAGATCTTTGAGGCAGCCTTTTCAAAAGAGCTTTCTTTCTATTTTAGCTTTTGTGTTTTTGGCTTAAGTTGGCCAGAATCCATTTTTGTGGCTTGATACTGATGCAGTCAGTGATCCTGCATAAAACTCTCCAGTGCATCCTTGTGGCCTACAACACAAAGGGCAGACAGGACAGACAAGTCCCAATGTGCACAACTGTGGCTCAGCTTCCCCACTTTCCAAGCCCCTGCCTCCCCACTGCCCTATCCCCCCAGCCACCTGCCGCTTCAGTCACATGGAATTCCTGCTCTTTCTCCCAACGCATGGCATAGATTTCTCTGCTGTATTCCCGCTTCCTCACCTGAAAAATTCCCTACCGATCACTCGAGGCAGTGGATCGCAGTGGATCAGAGTGCGAGTTCTGCTTGGGCAGAATGGCCGTTGGTGATTGCTTTTTCTTAAGTCCTGCTCTCCAAATGTAAGATTGGTCAGTCTCGCCTTCCCTGGAGACGCACGCTAGAATCTACCAGGACTCTGGGGCCAGTTCCTGAGCCCATTACAAAGATCCAGGATGACAGTGATTTTTTTTTTTTTTTTTTTTTTTGAGACGGAGTCTTGCTCTGTTGCCTAGGCTGGAGGGCAGTAGCACGACCTCGTCTCACTGCAACCTCCAACTCCCAAGTTCAAGAGATTCTCTTGCCTCAGCATCCCATGTAGCTGGGATTACAGGTATCCGCCACCACACCTGGCTAATTTTTGTATTTTTAGTAGAGACGGGATTTCACCATGTCAGCCAGGTTGGTCTCGAACTCCTGGCCTCAGGTGATCTGCCCACCTCAGCTTCCCAAAGTGCTGGGATTACAGGTGTAAGCCACCGCACCTTGCCCACAGCACTGAATTTAAACATGTTTCTGCCAGTTGACCTTGGACAAAGTGCTTGCTTCATATCCTCAGAGGAGCTTGGTTTGCTTATCTTTGGATGTGAATTCTACCAACTTCACAGCGCGGGTTTATTTATTTAACAAACTCTCTGCACCAGACACTGTTGTAGGTACTTTACACATATTCGTTGATTTAATACTCATAATACTCGTAACAACACTATAAGGCAGGTACTATTTGTGTCCCTATTTTGCAGATGAGGAAACTCAGCACAGAGAGGTTGTTAGTTGTCTAAGGTTGCAAAGCTAGTATGGGATGAAATGAAAGACTGCATGGGAATTACTTAGCACAGACAGGAGATAATAAATATTCCATCAAATTGTAGCTATTTGTTATAGACTAAATTATTGCCCCTCATTCATATGCTGAAATCCTAACCCCCAATGTGAGATATGGCCTGCAAAGGGGTAATTAAGGTTAAATGAAGTCATAAGGGTGGGGCCTAATCCAATAGGATTGGTGTCCTAATAAGAAGAGGAAGAGACACCAGGGATGGGTGTGCAGAGAGAAAAGGGCATGTAAGGATGTAGCAAGAAGGTGCCGCCTGCAACCCAGGGAGAGAGGCCTCAAGAGAAAGCAAACTTGCCAACATCTTGATCTTGGACTTCTAGCCTCCAGAACTGTGAGATGTAAATTTCTGTTCTTTACACTACACAGCCTGTGGAATTTCATTACGGCAACCCTAGCAAACTTACACACTATTGAAGAAAATATCACTTTGTGGTGGAAATCACAGTTGTTTTTTAAACGTACATCTGACAATGTTACCCCAGGAGGTAAACCCCTTCAGCAACTCCTGTACCATTTCCTGGGAGGAAATTGGGACCAGATCCTCTAAGATGGGCTTATACCATGGCCACGACTGGAAGAAGACAGGAACTAAGGCATCCCCAGAGGGTAGAAAAGAGGAATCATAACCAACACAGGATAGCCTGATGTTTAAAAGCATAGGCTTACACTGGGTATAGTGGCTCACCCATAATCCCAGCTATTTAAGAAGCTGAGGCAGGAGGATCGCTTGAGCCCAGGAGTTCAAGATCAACCTGGGCAACATACTGAGACCCCTGTCTCTAAAAAAATAAGGCATGGGCTCTGGAGCCAGACTTCCTGGGTTCAAATCCTGGCCCTGCTACTTACTAATTTTGAGGTTGGCAAGTTACCTAGGCTCTGCATGCCTTGGTTTTCCCCTCTGAGAAATGGGGACAATGACAGTATGTGTCTGACAGTTGTATTATAAATGTTAAATGAATTAATATAATTAAAGTGTTTTGCATGAGTGCTGGGCACTTAGAGCCATATGGGTGCTAGCTGTTACCATTGATAGTTTTGTGGCTAGGAAACCACTATTATAACCAAAGTCTTTCTCTCTGCTAGAGATTCAAATCCTAGGTTGAAAGCCTCAGAGAATCCCAGATCAATTCTCCTACTACTGTCCTATGAATCTGCATCAAATAGAAAAGGGCTTATTCCTCAAAACAAAACTAAAAGAGCCTTGAAATAAATCCACACACAAATGATCAAATGACTTTCAACAAGTGGACAATGTAATTCAAGAAGAAAAGGACAATCTTCAACACATGGTGTTAGAACAGTTGGATACATATATGCTGCTGAGGCGGGAGGATCGCTTGAGGCCAAGAGTTCAAGACCAGCCTGAGCAACATAGCAAGACCTAAAAAGATCTCTAAAAAACATTTTTTTTAATTAGCTGAGCGTGGTGGTGTTGCACATCGTAGTACCAGCTACTCAGGAGAGGCTGAGGCAGGAGGATTGCTTAAGCCCAGGAGTCTGAGGCTGCAGTGAGCTATGATTGCACCACTGCACTCCAGCCTGGGCAACAGAGCAAGACCCTGTCAAAAAAAAAAAAAAAAAAAAAAGAACTTAGGCCCTTACCTCACACACAAAAATTAACTCAAAATACTCAAAATGGATCAGAAACCTAAATATAAGAGCTAAAACTATAAAACATATAGAAGAAAACATAGAAGGAAAACTTGTGTGACCTTGGGCTCGGAGGAAAACTCCTGTGACTTTGAGCTAGGCAAACATTTCTTAGAAATAACCCTAAAAAGTACAATTCATGAAAGAAAAAAATTGACAAGTTAGATTTCATCAGAATTTAACATTTTTGCGCTTTAAAAGATGCCACCAAGAAAAATGAAAAGACAAGCCATAGACTGGAAGAAAATATTTGCAAAACACATAAAGGACCTGTATTGAACACAGTGAATGCTTACACTCGATAATATGAAGATAGATAACCTAATTTTTTAAATAAATGAAAGAATAGACCGTTCACCAAAGAAGATATACCAATGAATAATAAGCATATAAAAAGTTGCTCCATACCATTAGCTGTTGCAGAAATGCAAGTTTAAGCCACAATGAGATGCCATGACACACTTAATAGAATGGTTAGATAGAAAAGGCCAACAATACCTAATGTTAGTAAGGACATGGAGTAACTGTAATCCTCATATATTGATGGTAGGAATGTAAAATTGTGCAGCCAGTTTTGAAAACAATTGGGCAGTTTTTTAAGTTATGCACCAAATATCCAGCAATTCCACTCATAAGTATTTAATCAAGATTCAAATGCAGGATATATCAGGGCAAAGACATATATCCAATTGCTCAAAGCAGCATTATTCATAACAGCCAAAAAAAGTGGACAATCCAAATTCAAATTCATCTAAATCCATCAATTAGTGAATGGGTAAACAAAATGTGGTGTATACATAAAGCAATAAAAAGGAACAAACTATACATATTTAAAACAACACAGATCAGCCGGGCATGGTGGCTCATGCCTGTAATCCCAGCACTTTGGGAGGCCGAGGCAGACGGATCATGAGCTCAGGAAATCAAGACCATACTGGCCAACATGGTGAAATCTCATGTCTACTAAAAATACAAAAATTAGCTGAGTGTGATGGCGGGCGCCTGTAGTCCCAGCTACTTGGGAGGCTGAGGCAGGAGAATTGCTTCAACCTGGGAGGCAGAGATTGCAGTGAGCCGAGATCGTGCCACTGCACTCCAGCCTGGTGACAGAGTGAGACTCCGTCTCAAAAAATAAATAAATAAATGAACAACATAGATTAATCTCAAAAACATTATGTTAAGTGAAAGAAGACAGACATATAAGACTATATATTGTATGATTCCATTTACATGAAATTTCTAGAAAAAGGGAAACAGTAGAGATGGTAACCACATTGGTGGTTGCCTGGAGCTGGAGGTTGGAGTTGGGATTGACTATAAATGGAAATGAGAAAACTTTTGGGAGTGATGGAAGTTTTCTAAAACTGGATTGTAGAGATAACTGTGGCATTATATGAATTTGCTAAAACTCATCGAACTGTACATTTTAAACGGGTGAATTTTAATGTATGTAAATTATACCTCAATAAAGCTGTTAAAAAATAAATAATAAACCATGAAAAAATAAGCAAGAGAAAAGAGGAAACCATGATGCTGTTAGATTGGGGATTATATGGTTTGGATATTTGTCCCCTCCAAGTCTCATGTTGAAATGTGATCCCCAGTGTTGGAGTGGGACCTGGCGGGATGTGTTTGGGTCATGGGGGTGGATCCCTGATGAATGGCTTGGTGCCTGCCTCGCAGTAATAAGTGAGTTCTTGCTCTTAGTTCACATGAGATCTGGTTGTTTAAAAGAGTCTGGCACCTCCCCCTCTCTCTCTTGCTCCCTCTCTTGCCATGTGACACATGGGCTCCCCCTTCGCCTTTCGCCATGATTGGAAGCTTCCTGAGCTCCAAGCCAGCACCATGCTTCCTGTACAGCCTGCAAAACTGTGAGCCAAAATAAACCCCTTTTCCTTATAAATTACCCAGACCCCAGACTTAGGCATTTCTTTACAGCAATGCAAAGCAGACTAACACAGGGGGAAAGGATGCTGGACTGGGAGAGAAAAACACTCACATATATTACCCATTTTTACACATTAGGAAAATAAGAAACAATGACTTGCCCTATGTCACCCAGCTAGTAAGTGGGGGAGCCCAGATGCAAACTCCCAACTCTTTGGCCCCAAACGCATGCTCTTAACCCCTCCGCCATGTGATCTTTCTTCCCATTTGCACAGCCTCTCACCAGTCAGCCCCACTGTATATAGGGAGACCATGAGGGACTCTTCTCACATTGCTACGTGAGCAGAATCCTCATCTGTCTGACATCTGCTGAAAACACAAGCAAAAGACACTCTGAGGCCTGATGTCTTCCGACGGTTCATTGAAGTTGCAGTTGTTACTTTCCCTTGAACTGTGCAAACGCTTGGTGTGCTCGGGTTGATTTGGTGCTTTTTGTATATTGCTCATCTGGCAAAGAATTACTACTCTGCTCTACAAGTTCCCACAGATGGCTTTATCTTCCATTGCTATTAAATTGGTTTTGAACAAGACATAATTCTTCAAGTGCCTGGTGTGCTCTCTGGGTTTGCTCAGGCAAGATTCCATAAAAATATAAATAATTGGAACACTTCTGGGATTATTTATCACAACTGACTTGTGGCTGTAAATTTATGTATTAATTTCAGCTATAAGCTTCAGTGGGGAAAAGATGAACCATTGAAAATAGTCTCTTCCACCCTAACATCCTCGCTATGTCCCCATTTCCCCTCTGCTTCCAGGGAACGTACCAGAGAATGGCTCACACATCTGGGTCTGAACGACATTGAACAGGCTCGAAAAGGAACCAGGTGGTAAGTGGGGAATAATCACTCCTCAGCAACCCACAGGCTCATCACTTACTGCTCTCCCCTTGGTCTTCGGACCCCAGTCACACCAGCCTTTCACTTGCTCCTGTGGATTCCTGCCCCAGGACCCTTGCACATGCACCCCAGGCTTGTAATGCTCCTTCTTCCCTTTTATGCCTGGTTCACTCTTACTCATCCTTCAGTTCTTGGCTCAGCGTCACTTCTTTGGAGAAGCTTCATCCCCGCCCACCTGCTAGACGAGGTCTCCTCCCAGGTGTTCTTCTCATCCACAGCGCTACTCACAATCACAGTTCCTCATTTTGGGAGGCTTTTTAAAACTTAATGTCTGTCTCCCCTACTTGGCTGTAAAAATTTCATGAGGGTTAGGGCTGTGTCTTTGTCGCCTGCATGCCCAGAGCCTGGCACAGAGTTGAAGATGGATGAATGTGTGCAGAACGAACTAATGGATCCACTTGGAATAAGAGCACATAGCAGGGCTCTTGGGGCCTCTGCCCACACGCACTCAGACCACGCTCTGCACACAGCTCCTTGTGTGCTTTCTCTTAGCCAGCACCCGCATGTTGGCAGAGGGCTGCTCTCACTTTGCCTGTGTGTGCTGAGACTGGAGTGCCTGGGAATTTGCACTCCCCTTGGAGGCCAGCCCTTAACCAATTAGTGGTGAAGGCAGGCTTAGAAGCATGCCAGCTGGCCGGGTGGAATGGCTCATGCCTGTAATCTCAACACTTTGGGAGGCCAAGGCAGGAGGATCACTTGAGGCCAGGAGTTCAAATCCAGCCTGGGCAACACAGCAAGACCCTATCTCTACAAAAAAAAAAAAATCAAAAATAGCCAGACATGGTGGTGAGTGCCTATAGTCCCAGCTATTTGGGAGGCTGAGGCAAGAGAATTGCTTGAGCTCAGCAGTTTGAGACTGCAGTGACCTATGATTGCACCATTGCAGTCCAACCTTGGTGACAGAGCAAGCCCCTGTCTCTGAAACATCACGCCAGCTCTCTTGTCTTGATGGGAAAACTGCAAGGAGCAGCCTGAACTCTCCCTGGAGCTGTCCTGGGGACTGAGCCACAGCAGTCCTCCTGTAGGACCTTGCTTGATCCAACACCCTTCTTGGCTTCTTCTCCTCTCCATTCTATTTTTCCACTCCCCTACTAGTGTTTCTGAGAACCCCTCATAATAACTCACTTTTACACAAATCCTCGTCTCAGGGTCTGCTTCTAGGGAGCCCAACCTAAAACAGAGAGTCTTCTGCCTGCAAATATTCTCACTGAGCTGTGATTAAGATCATAAATTTTAGAGCATGCAAGCACTCTAACCAGACAGGCCATTTGCTGATTCAGACAAGGATAAAGTCCTGCCAGTAACACTGTAACTGGCAGGGCATATTCATGTCAACAAGCTAAACCCCTCTACTCTTGAACCTTCTCCCCGACTAGCCCAGTGCCCCACTGAGACGGCATGAGAAGTCTGTGCCGCTGAGATCCCAACCAAACTGGACATTGCAGCTCAGCGGCAAGACTGACTTGGGGGTAAGCCAAGATCATCTTTAAGATGCTCCTGCTCCTTCTCAAGGTAGGTGAATAGCTAGAGCCCAGAAGCTCGAGACCAGCTTGGGCAACACAGTGAGATCCCATCTCTACAAAAAATAAAAAATTATCTGGGCATGGTGATGCACACCTGTTGTCCCAGCTACTTGGGAGGCTGAAGTAGGAGGATTGCTAGAACCTGGGAGGTGGGGGCTGCAGTGAGCCGTGATTGTGCCACTGCACTCCAGCATGGGTAACACAGTAAGACCCTGTCAAAAAAAAAAAGAAGAAGAAGAAGAAGAAGAAGGAAAGATTTTATGTGCGACCAGGGCAGGGCAGAACCAAGCTTTTGGGTGGAGAGAAGGAGGTTCCTCTGACTAGAGGATCTTAGGGGGCTGAGGTGCAGGCTGTTAAGGTTTTTGTAGCAAGGATGTCTTCAGCTTTAGGACACAGACTACCTAATTTTAAAAAGGCTTACATAATAGAGACATGTTTATTGAAGGAATTGCTATAAAGCAAAATAACAGGGTGTTGTGGAAGAGAAAATCAGAAGTCAATGCAGATGGTGTTGGCAAAAGCCTCTCTAAGGAAGGTGCATTTAAATCAAGACCAGGAGATGGAGAGGGATCAGCTGTTTCACAAGAGCACAGTGGCCCCTAGAGATGTTCACGTCCCGATCACCAGAACCTGTGAACATGTAACCTCACATGGCAGTAAAGACTTTCTGGATGTGATTAAACTAAGAATCATGAGGTGGGTGATCATCCTGGATGATTTAGGTTGTTCCACTGTAATCACAAGGGTCCTTAATAAGGGAAGGAGGGAGACAGGGCGGTGGTCAGAGAAGGAGACGTGATGATGGAGGCAGAGGTCAGAGTGATGTAGCCATGAGCCAAGGCATGTAGGCTGCCTGTACCTCTGGAAAAGGCAAGGATTATCCTGAGATTATCCTGAGAGCCTCCAGAAAGAATGCCCCTTGATTTTAGCCCAGGGAGATCCATCTTGGACTTCTGACCTACAGAACTGGAAGATAAGAAATGTGTGTTGTTTTAAGCCACTAAGTCTGTGGTCATGAAGTCACAGCACAAAGAGGAAATTAACACAAGTGTCACCTCAGAGGGATCAGCATGTACACAGTCCTGAGGCAGGAGGGCTTTTATTTGAGAAATGTGAAACGGACCCATGTGGCTGGTACCCAGTGGGCCAGGACCCCCAGGAGGTAGAAGTGGACAAGATGATGCAGGCCCTCATGTACCACCCTCCATAGGAAGTTGGGATTTTATTCTAAGATTGACGGGAAGCCATTAAAAAGTGTTTGTGGGGCAGGGTGTGGTGGCTCACACCTGTAATCACAGCACTTTGGGAGGCCAAGATGGGTGGATCAGTTGAAGTCAGGAGTTCGAGACCAGCCTGGCCAACATGGTGAAATCTCATCTCTATTAAAAATACAAAAATTAGCTGGGTGTGGTGGCACATGCCTGTAATCCCAGCTACTCGGGAGGCTGAGACAGGAGAATCACCTGAACCCAGGAGGTGGAGGTTGCAGTGAGCTGAGATTGTGCCACTGCACTCCAGCCTGGGCGACAGAGCGAGACTCCATCTCAAAAACAGAAAAAAGAAAGTGTTTTTGGTTTTTGTTTGTTTTTGTTTTTGTAGATGGGATCTAGCTCTGTTGTCTAGGCTGTAGTGCAGTGGAACAATCATAGTTCACTGCAGACTCTTGCCTCAGCCTCCCAAGTAGCTAGGACTACAGGCAAGCACCACCATGCCCAGCTAATCTTTCAATTTTTAAAAAATTTTTTTTGAAAGACGGGGTCTCACTATGTTGCCCAGGCTTGTTTCAAACTCCTGGCCTCAAGCGATCCTCCTTCCTTGGCTCCCCAAAGTGCTGGGATTACAGGCATGAGCCACCATGCCCATCCCCATTAAAAAGTTTTAATGTAATCTGATCTTCATGTTTCCAAGACCACTTTGGCTGCTGTATGATGATGGGGGCGGTGGGGAGGCTGTGGTGAGGACCCGTAAGAGCAGAAGCATAGAGTTCAGTCTGGAGGCTGTGAAAATAATCCAGGAAGGCAACACAATAGCCTCTATCAAGGCGGTAGGGATACAGGTAAGGAGATGGCTGCAAGATATATCTCAGACTCTGATTTATTGGCTCTGAAAAAATCAAATAAAATAATTTGGACATCTTAGTGCCAGAGGCCCTTTGATCAAATAAAAGCCAGCTTTTCAGAGACCACATGTTGGGTCCTGACAGTGACAAACAGAGTCACCACACAGGCAGTCCCCAGAGCAGGGACTTGGGGATGTTCGGGCAGCACACAGAGAGGTAAAAGGAAAATGTATGTTCCTTCCTAAGTGTCCAGCAACAAATGACTGCCCGGCAAGAAAGAAATTTAGCCCGAGTGCAGAAGGATGGTCTCGCCACACTGTGAAACTAGAAGTCAGATATGATTTACGGGGACAATGACTTACTCTCCTAAACCACCATCAAGTCCTGACCTGTCTCAGTTCCATAAAAATCTCTAGTTCAGTCTCCAATTTGAAGTTACAAAAATGAGTTTGGATCCTTCAGGAATTCAGATTTACTGTTAAGTCTATCCAAAGACCTGCCAACAGATGTTAGAGGGTTTTGGAAATGTTAGAGACTCATGCCTACTGACAGAAGTGTTAAGTAGAATCAGTGTTCCCATTTTATTTTTAAGCCAGGAGGGGAGATCGTGTTTGTCCTAGGGTGACTTCCCTGAGTACCTTCTGTTCCTCACAAGAAATAATAATCATAATGAAGAAGTTAACAACCAAGCAACAACAGATACCATTTCTGGAGCACTTACTATGTACAACATTAGGAGACAGACCTATTATCCCCCCACTTTAGACTTGAGGAAACAGAATCTCAGAAATATTTGCCAGTGACTTACAAGGAAGCAGTGGAGATGGGTCTAACTATGAAAACAAGTTCTAAAACCAGAGATCTGCAAACGATGGCCTGTCGGCAAAATCCCACCTGTCCTTGTTTTTGTAAATAAAGTTTTATTGGAACATAAAACATGACCATTTGTTTACCTACTGCCTATGGCTGTTTTCCCACTCCAAGGGCACGGCTGAGTCCTTGCCAAAAGAGACCAGATGGTCCACAGAGCCTAAAATATTTACTGTCTGTCCCTTTACAGAAGAAGTTTGCCAATTCCTGTTCTAGAACATACATTGCACAGGGAGCGTTTCCTCATAACTCCTCCTCCTACTCCTTCAGGACATTTCTATACCATCCACCCCACTCACAAGTTGGAGACCTATTCCAGATGGTTGACTGGGACTCCCGGGATCCTCCCACTCCCACAGCCAGCTTGCAAAGACCCCTGGCATCCTTCCTTCTTTTTTTTTTTTTTGAGACAGAGTCTCACTGCAAACTCACTGCAACCTCTGCCTCCTGGGTTGAACCAATTCTCCTGCCTCAGCCACCTGAGTAGCTGGGACTACAGGTGCACGCCACCATGCCTGGCTAATTTTTGTATTTTTAGTAGAGACAGGGTTTCACCATGTTGGCCATGCTGGTCTCCAACTCCTGACCTCAAGTGATCCCCCTACCTTGGCCTCCCAAAATGCTGGGATTACAGGTGTGAGCCACTGCACCTGGCCCCAGCTGGCTTCCTTCCTCCTTGTCCTGCTCTGTTGTTGAGAGGAGGGGTAGGGTGAAGCCTAGGCCATCACAAGCAGGACTCCTGGAAAACTTGTGCCTCCTACACCAGTTCTGCTACCTCAGGGAATGAGCCAGTGGACTTACCTGTGGAGCACTCACCTGGGGAGCACACATCCCACCTGTGATTTCTTAAGAAGTACTCGTGCTATGTACAGGCAACCATAGGGCCCTGAGCTGCATGAGTTCTAGGAAACACTCATCTCAAGTCTGACTTTTATCGCACGAAGTCTTTCCATGAGGGGCCCTTATAGAAACTCTATGCAGCCAGCTGGAGGAGAAATAAGGATGGAATGCCTAGGGTGACCATCCCACAGCCCTGCCCCAAAGCCAGCAGGAATAGATGCAAAGGGAAGATGAGGGTCAGAGGCATGCACTGTAGATTCCTCTAACTTTCCAGCAACTGTATTCACAGCCTATTCTGGCCTTACTAGATCTATGTTGCTCCTTTGCTCCAAGTTCCACTTGCTCTTTGATTTTTTAAATATTTTCTTTGGGTGGGGCATGGTGGCTCATGCCTGTAACCCCAGCACTTGAGGAGGCTAAGGCAGGAGGATCACTTAAGGCCAGGAGTTGGAGACCAACCTGGGCAACATAACAAGACCTCGTCTCTACAGAAAAACAAAAAATAAGAATTAGGCAGGCATAGCTGCACAAGACTGTAGTCCCAGCTACTTGGGAGGCTGAACACAAGGAAATTGAGGCTGCGTTGAACCATGATCTGCACTGCACTCCAGCCTGGGTGACAGAGTGAGATCCTGTCTCAATAATAATAATAATAATAATAATAATAAAACATTATCTTTGCGTTATTTATTCCTCATTTACTACTTTTGCTAATAGGTAAAGTAACATCGTGGTGAGGCACGGTGGCTCATGCCTGTAATCCCAGCATTTTGGGAGGCTGAGGCGGGCAGATTACTTGAGGTCAGGAGTTCAAGACCAGACTGGCCAACATGGTTAAACCCCGTCTCTATCAAAAATACAAAAAGTAGCCGGGTGTGATGGTGCATGCCTGTAGTCCCAGCTACTCGGGAAGCTGAGGCAGGAGAATCGCTTGAACCCAGGAGGTGGAGGTTGCAGTGAGCCAAGATCATACCACTGCACTCCAGTCTGGGCGACAGAGTGAGACTCTGTCTCAAAATAATAATAATAATAACAATAATAATAAAGTAACACGTGGTTAGGTATCTGTTCCATTTCCCTGGCTTTGAATTTTTAGCCATCCCACCTTGTTTTAACTGTTAGAGCTTTGAAATAAGTCATTATATCTCATGTTCCCACCTTTCTCAAATTGTTCTAATTGAACCACAGGATTATTTTATTAAGCTACTAAAAACTGTAAATTCCATATGTTGAGTCTGTCAGCTAATTTTGGAAGGATTTAAATCTCTAAACTCTTTAGGTTCCAATGCAAGCAACTGAAACCTCTCTTTATTTATTTAAACCATCTGTATTGCTCTGTAAATTTTTATAGTTTTTCCTCATGTACATCTTATGTTACATACAGACTGGTTATTTTATTTTTTCATTGCTATTGCACAAAATACTTTTAATAATAGTTTCCTTATTTGTTACTGATTTTCAGAGGTTTATCTCACATCTGACCACTTTCCTGAACTGTCTTATTGAGATTGTTATAATTCTTATCATATAATCATGTCACTTATAAATGATAAATTGGTTTCTTTCATTCTCATAGTTCTGTCTCTTATTTCTCTCTTACACCATTGGTCAAATACTTCACAGCAGGCCAGGAATGGGGGCTCAGGCCTGTAATCCTGGCAGTTTGGGAGACTGAGGTGGGAGGATCACTTGAGCCCAGGAATTCAAGACCAGCCTGAGCAATATAGTGAGGCCTCATCTCTTAAAAAATAAAAAATAGCTGGGTATAGTGGTGTGCACCTGTAATCTCAGCTACTCAGGAGGCTGAGGTGGGAGGATCACTTGAATCTGGGAGGCTGAGGCTGCAGTGAGTGGAGATCATGCCACTGCACTCCAGCCTGGGTGACAGAGCAAGACCCTGTGACAAAAGAAAAAAAAAATCACAGCACACTTAGATCAGTAAATGAAAGGATATTAGTTGACTAGGGCTTCCTAATGAAGTACCACGACCAGGTGGCTTACACAACAGAAATTTATTTTCTCCTGGTTCTAGAAGCTAGAAGCTTAACATCAAGGTGTCAGCAGGGTCTGTTTCTTCTGAGGCGTCTCTCCTTGGCTTACAGATGGCCATCTTCTCCCTGTGTCTTCACATGGTCCTGCCTCTGTACATGTCAGTGTTCTTATTTTCTCTTTTTATAAGGACATCAGTTATATAGGATTAGTGCCCACCATAACGACCTCACTTCAACATAGTTACCTCCTTAAAGGTAATGTCTCCAGACATATTCAGAGGCATTTGGGGTTAGGACTTCAACATAAGAATTTTGGAGAAATGGGTCGGGTGTCGTGGCTCACGCCTGTAATCCCAGCCCTTCGGGAGGCCGAGGCGGGTAGATCACCTGAGGTCAGGAGTTCAAGACCACCCTGGCCAACATGGCTAAACCCCGTCTCTACTAAAAATACAAAAATTAGCTGGTCATGATGGCAAGCACCTGTAATCCCAGCTACTCGGGAGGCTGAGGCAGGAGAATCACCTGAACCCAGGAGGCGAAAGTTTCAGTGACCCTAGATTGCACCACTGCACTCCAGCTAAGGTGACAGAGTGAGACTCTGTCTCAAAAAAAAAAAAAGGAATTTTGTGGAAATGCAATTCAATCCATAACAGTGAACATTTCTTGTCTCCAATAGGAAGATATCTGATGTTTCTTCAAGCCTGATGTGTACTTTGATTTAAAAGAGATATTTTTATCACATTTCTATCTCAAATT
This sequence comes from Pan troglodytes, assembly GCF_028858775.2. Classification (NCBI taxonomy): domain Eukaryota; kingdom Metazoa; phylum Chordata; class Mammalia; order Primates; family Hominidae; genus Pan; species Pan troglodytes. The sequence goes on from NC_072416.2 coordinate 31,445,873, forward strand.
TTCAAAGAGCTTTTTTATCAGGAATGGATATCAGGCCTATTGAATGCCTTTTGGTACTTATTGACTAAATCATACAGAATTTTTATCTCTTCTTTTGATAGAATACATTAATAGATTTCCTGTTATTAAACAGTCCTGGGTCGGCATTGAGAATATAAAAAGAAATCCTACAAGTCAATAGGAAAGGGATTTTTTAAAAATCTAGTATAAATTAGACAATGGATACAGACAGACAATTCTGGATATAGGAAGTACTCCAGATCAATAAACACTGGAAAAATTTCCACCTCACTAGTAATCAGGGAAATGCAAATAAAAATGGGAATAAAATCGCATCCCACACAAGAGTTAGCAAGAATGTGGAAGACAGAACTCTCACACTCTGTTGATAGGACAGTAAACTGCCACAACCTTATTCACACATGGCAGTGTAAAAAATGTGCACCATGTTTGTTATAGCATTGTTTATAATAGCTACCGAAAAAAATAAAACAACCCAAATTTGTCTTAGTTCAGGCTGCTATAACAAAATATCATAAACTGGGTAGCTTATAAACAACAGAAATGTATTGCTCACAGTTCTGGGGGCTGGAAGTCTGAGATCAGGGTGCCAGCATGGTCGGGTTCTGGTAAGGGCTCTCTTCCGGATTGCGGGTGGCTACCTTCTTGCTGTATCCTTACATGGGGGAATGAGGGAAAGAAAGCTCCCAGGGGTTGTTTGTGTAATGGCACTAACTCCATTCATGAGGCTTCACCCTCGTGACCTAATCACTTCCCAAAGGATCTACCTTCTAATACTATCAAATCGGGAGTTAGGATTTCAACATTTCAATTTGGGGGACAAGGGACACAAACATTCAGTCTACATGTAAAAAATTATAAATAATGGCACTTTTTTTTTTTTTTTGAGATGGAATCTTGCTCTGTTGCCCAGGCTGGAGTGCAGAGGCATGATCTTGGCACACTGCAACCTCTGCCTCCCGGGTTCAAGTGATTCTCCTGTCTCAGCCTCCCGAGTAGCTGGGACTAAGGCACGCACCATCACTCCCGGCTAAATTTTGTATTTTTAGTAGAGTCAGGGCTTCACCATGTTGGTCAGGCTGGTCTCGAACTCCTGACCTCATGTGATCCACCCACCTCCGCCTCCCAAAGTGCTGGGATTACAGGCATGAGCCACCATGCCCCACCAGTACATTTATACAATGAATGAGCTAGATCTACTTGTATCAACATGGATAATCTCAAAAACAGAAGGCTAAATGAACAAAAGCCAGTTCCACAGGAACACACCTAGAATAAAACCAGTTATGGAATTTTAAAGAACATACAAGATAATATGTAGCTAAATATTGATGGATACTTATAAAAGTTGTAGGGATATGAAACATATATTGGAAAGATAAATACCAACTTCAAAATAGTCCTTATCTCTGGTTTTTGCAATTTATAGGGGATGGAAAAAGGAAGAGAAGAAAACCCAGGAGGGGTACAAAAAGTGTCACTGTAACCTATAAGATTTTATTATTTTTTTTTAATAAAATGATTTGAAAAACAAACGTCTTTGCGTTCCTAGGCTAAATCCTCCTTGGTCATGGTTAGTGACTCTATTAATGTATTATTGAATTCTGTTTGCTATTATTTTATTTATAGTTTTTCATCTAGTGCCTTGGTCTTCTGTTCTATTTTTTTTTCCACTATATTCTTCAAGATTGAATTTCAGGGTTGTATCGTTCTCGTAAAATGAATTAGAAAGTTTTCCATGGTTTTCTATAATCTGGAACCATTCATTGAGTATAGGAATAAATTTGTCACCAGAAAATTTGAAGAGAACAAATACATTAGAAAAATCTGTTTAAGGAGGCTATTTTAAAATGACCATTTGATAATACTTTAACTTTTCTATTTTTATTTATTTTATTTTTTAAAGAGATGGGGTCTTATTCTGTCACCCAGGCTGGAGTGCAGTGGTGTGATCATAGCTCACTGCATCTTCAAACTCCTGGTCTCAAGGGATCCTACCACCTCAGCCTCCGAAGTAGCTGGAAATACAGGTGCACACCTCCAAGCCCAGATAGTTTTTTATTTTTTGTAATGATCAGGATCTCACAATATTGCCCAGGATGGTCTCAGACTCCTGGCCTCAAGCAATCCTCCCACCTCGGCCTCCCAAAAAGTTGCTGGGATTACAGGTGTGAGCCAGCATGCCTAAGCACTTTTTATTTTTGTATATATTTTTTTTATTCCAGACATTACTTTTTCATAATTCAATTTTTGTAATTCATATTTTATTAAAAATATCTGCATCATTGAATCATTTGTATTTCCTTACATAGAGTCACACTGTAACATCTTGGTGCTTTTTTTTTTTTTTTTTTTTTTTTTTTTTGAGACAGAGCCTCTCTCTGTTACCCAGGCTGGAGTGCAATGACACAATCTCGGCTCGCTGCAACTCCGCCTCCCGGGTTCAAGCGATTCTCTTGTCTCAGCCTCTGGAGTAGCTGGGATTACAAGCATATGCCACCACACCCGGCTAATTTTTGTGTTTTTAGTAGAGATGGGGTTTCACCGTGTTGGCCAGGCTGGTCTCGAACTCCTGACCTCAGGTGATCCACCTGCCTTGGCCTCCCAAAGTGCTGAGATTACAGGCGTGAGCCACTGCACCCAGCCCCTCCTGACATATTCTAAGTTGGGCCTAAGGTTTCTCCGCACTTAGTGAACTGTAACCTAACTGGATGTGTCAATAGTCTGTAACCTACTCTTGTGCCAATCACCAAGTTTCGGCCAATCACAGGCAACCAACTGTTCAAACTGTGTTCAAATATGGCAAATGCCAAGCTGTGACCAAGCCAGCTGTTTCTGCACCTCACCTCCCTTTTCTGTCCATAAATCCTCTCCAACCACACGGCTGTGCAGGAGTCTCTCTGAAAAGGAGGACTGCCTTATTCTCAAATTGTTCTTTGCTCAGTTAAACTCTGTTAAATTTCATTTGTCTAAACTTCTTCTGGGCCAAGCATGGTGTTTCACACCTGTAATCCCAGCACTTTGAGAGGCTGAGGCAGGAGGATTGCTTGAGACCAGGAGTTCAAGACCAGCCTGGGCAACATAATGAGACCCCATCACTAAAAAATATTTTTAAGTCAGCTGGGGTGCGGTGGTGAGCACCTGTAGTCCTAGCTACTTGGGAGGATGAGGTGGGAGGATCACCTGAGCCCAGGGAGATTGAGGCTGCAATGAGCTGTGATTGTGCCACTGCACTCCAGCCTGGGCGACAGAATGATACCCTGTCTCAAAAAAATATACACCATGGAATACTATGCAGCCATAAAAAAGAATGAGTTCATGTCCTTTATAGGGACATGGATGAAGCTGGAAACCATCATTCTGAGCAAACTATCGCAAGGACAGAAAACCAAACACCACATGTTCTCACTCATAGGTGGGAATTGAACAATAAGAACACATGGACACAGGGTGGGGAACATCACACATTGGGGCCTGCCAGGGGGTGGGGGGAGCGGGGAGTGATAGCATTAGGAGATATACCTAATGTAAATGACGAGTTAATGGGTACAGCACACCAACATGGTACATGTATACATATGTAACAAACCTGCACGTTGTGCACATGTACCCTAGAACTTAAAGTAAAATAAATAAATAAATAGAAAAAAAAGAAAAAAAAAAAAGAAGGCAAAGAAAAAAATAAAAATAAAATAAAATAAAGTTCTTTAAACACCATGAAACAGACCTTGACAAGACATGCATATCCCCTTATGCCTACCCCAAGATTTAGGATGTCACACTGTATCTGTCCTTTGCGGTAATTTGTCTTAAGGACACAGGTACAAGTTATCCTGTTTTATATGCACTTTAATGAATTTTCACTTCAAATTCAAGTTGCAGTATATGTCACATGCCGCCTTCCCTTCAAAGTAACTAATGTCAACAATTTACTATGTATTTTTCCATGTTTTTCCTGAGTTCATGCAAGCATTATACATGAAAACCAGATGAAAGGTTTTCTTTTTTTTTTTTTTTTTCAGAAATAGGATGATATTACACAAATGTGCTTCTTTACTTAACAAGAAAGTATAGGCATCTCTCCATATACCTGGCTTTTTTCAACAGTTGCATACAATTCTGAAACATAACACATTATAATTTATTCAATAAATCCCTGCTTTTGGATATTAATTTTGTTTCCAGATTTTTGCAAGAATCAGGTACTTAAAGTAATAAACATTTTTCTGTGGAATTGGTACTTCCATTTCTGCATGCCAAAAGTGAAATTTCTGAGCATAAGTATATTTTGAATTCCAGTAGCTACTTTCAGATTTTTCTTGAATGGTTAAAGCAATTCTTACTCATAACAGCAAAGTATGAGAGTCCTTTCTTCCTCCATACAATCATAAGTGATGGTAATAAATCATTTCTGTTTGGGTCAAATTGATTAATTTCTAAAGTAATCTATTGTCATTTTTATTTACATTTCCCCTTCCCCGATAAGAATGGGCATAATTTCATTTGTTTATTGGCTATTTGCATTTCCACTTCTAAAGATTGCCTACTTCTATTCTTTACCTATTTCTGTACTGGATTTTTAAGTCTTTTTCAATTTGCAGAAGTTATTTGTGGATTAGAAAAATGAGCACTGGTTAGATCAACCTAAATACCCTTCAATGAGAGATGGATAAAGAAAATGTGGTACATATACACCCTGGAATACTCTGCAGCCATAAAAAACAAGATTATGTCCCTTGCAGGCACACAGATGGAGCTGGGGGCCATTATCCTTAGCAAACTAACACATGAACAGAAAACTAAATACCACACATTCTCATAAGTGGGAGCTAAATGATAAGAACACATGGACACATAGAGGGGAACAACACACACTGGGACCTTTCAGAGAGTGGAGGGTGGGAGCGGGAGAGGATCCAGAAAAATAACTAATAGGTACAAGGCTTAATTCCTGGATGATTAAATAACCTACAGCAAACCCCCATGACACAAGTTTACCTATGTAGCAAACCTGCACTTGTACCCCTGAACTTAAAATAAAAGTTTAAAAAAGAAAAGAAACAGAAAAACTAGCCCTGGCGCCCTCCCAACTATTTTTCCTGAAACTATCAAAAAAAAAAAAAAAGAGGCAGTCTTTTTTCTGGGATCACTGCAATAAAAGCAATGGGAACCTACAGGTGCCAATGCCATATTTGCTGCCATGTAGATAGAGTTTGATAAAAAAGAAAGTAGATACAGAGAAAACGAGTTAGAGTGGGGGAAGAGAAAGAGCTAATGACATCATGTGGACACCTACATACAGCCATACTTGAAGCTGGAAGGGTTTATCCATTAAATTTCTGGGTTACAAGAGCCAATGATTTTCCTTTGGGGTTTGTGCTGGGTTTCTGTCACTTGCAACCAAAATCTTCCCAACTGTGGTGAGTTTGTGTATATTGGGACCACACCCTGATTCTAGAACAAGACCTTTGCATCCATAAGAACTGGACTTTCTAAATGCTGGGTCCAGGTAATATTTGAACTGGTCTCACCATTGTTCCTGGATAGCTCTCTGATTTCCTACTATGAGGCAACCTCTAGAGGATTCTTGGCTCAATAATGCACCAAGCTCATGGGACGAGTTCACAGTGTGTACCCGTTATATTGGTCACAACAAGAATTTGAGTCTCTACAAACCTCATGGCTTACACCACTGTATATTGGCTGGACGCACTTAAATGAGGTCCAGGCCGGAACATGTACAGAAACCCAAGTTATAAATTACAAGTTACTCTGGATAATTTTGGAAAGGGGGTCCTTGAATTCACAGGTCTGCCAGAAAGCCTATGCAGGCCAGATCTCCAAAGGCTCATTTGAAAACACAGTACCTTCCTAAACAGACTTTTATCATAAGGCTTTTTGCCCTTTCTTAAACTATATACCACAGGACTATTCAATAGCATTGTAAGGGAAAGAAGAAAGTAAATAGAACTGTGCATTAGAAGGCTTTGTAAACTCTTTAGCAGGGGGTAATAGAAGTGCTCGATGTGAAGCTTCTGTTCTGATCAGGTGGAAAGGCAAGACATTGAAATACTAAGAGTTTAAATAAACTTTGAACATACCATCAGAATATTCCAAATAGGATCATTTAGCCATAATACATAGACATCCCCAACTACAACAATAATAATAGGAAGCACTAATATTTACCGAGTACTTGTGTGCCAGCACTAAATGAAACACTTTTTGTTAATTACTTCATTATTCTTCCTCATATAACAACCCAATGAAGTCAGTACCAAAGCTTAGAAGAAATTAAAGCTTATAGAGCTTCTATAAGGCAGGATAAGCTACATGATGCTGAAGTAACAAAAACCTCAACATCTCAATGGCTTAACACAACAAAAGTTTACTTCTTGCTCATGTTGCACAAACAATGCAGGCTGGCAGAGAAGACGCCAATCATCTTGGGCTAATGGGGCTTTTGTCTGAATTGTGTTTCCATGACCACTGCAGCAGGAGGAAGAAAACATGAAAAATTGCACTCTAGTCCATACGGGCGCTTCCAAATGAAACTGACAGATATTGCTTCTTCTTGCATTTCATTGACCAAACGAGTCCCATGCCCATATTTGACTTCAAGGTGAAGAGAGGGGAGGAGTATGATCCAATTCGTGCCCAGAAGTAACAGAATTGGAAATATTTAATTAACAGCATTGAACACAACCGCAGGGCACAAGCTGGTCTGTCCTCTTCTAGAAACAGAGATGTCACAATAACCGTGGAAAATTCAGTTTATCTTTCTGCCGTTGCTCCAAGTGAAAACTTTAAAGTTGAAAATCTCTTTGCTTCAATTGCCCACATCATAACAGAAATTCTCTCTCTTTTCTCTCCGGACCCCCATTTCTGTCTGTAACACCTTCCTATAGGAATTATCATCTTTTCACTTTATTATAATAGAATTTGTGGTCTCCTGGGCATAAAACTCTTTAAAGGGACACATTTGAGTCAGGGGGGTTGTGAGGTTTTTTATTTTTTCCTCCAAAGAAAGTTTAAAAACCTTCATTTTGTATTCAGGAATAAATGAGAAGTGGTGTTATTTATAATTGGCTCCCTCTAATTCAGACTAAATGTAGATTAATCCTAATTGATAAGACATAAAATTTAATTAAACCTTAATAAAGAACCTGGGAAAGAGTTCTCAATAGTTGATATCAATGGTAATGTTGGATGCTGCATGCTGCAGTACTTGAGATAAAACACAATTCGTAGAAGTATTTTCAGGGCTTTGTGCAAGTCAAGATATGGGTCATTATCTCAAACAGAGCATTCATTAAAATTATGGATAAATCTGAGAGATGGTGTTCTCCATACAGCTCACCAATAAGAGCCTGGCCCACAAGAACTCCCAACAATCTCCCCAGCCTGTTGGTCAGGAGGACGCTCAGTTCCTTGACCTTGAAGCCACACTGAGTCACAGAAGTTGCTGTCACAGACTACGGTGTTATCAGATAAACCCCAACCCACCGAATATCCCATTGTAGAAATCCAATTAACAATGCTACATAAACATTACCCTTCTGATCGATGTTCCCAGCATGTAACATTTTTATTTCATGTACTCATGGTATGTTTATGTGTTCAGGAGTGATTGAGAACTGATCTTTCATGGTCAATCAACCTGGTATCTAATTACTGGAAACATGAATAGAGAGCCCAGGCAGAGGGGAAGATCCAGCTCCCAGGAACGGAACTCCTTCCTTGCAAATGGGAGCGTAGACACTCCAGTTCCTAGCAAAGTGTATCAAAGGAAGCAAACCCAGATACCTCCAGGTGTCAGAATTCTAAGAGGAAAGTGAGCTCGGTTGGCACCACAGCAAACTGGAGAGGGTCTGCCTGATCTAAAGAGGGCAACTTTTCTCTACTCTGCCCACAGTTGCCATGAAGGAATGAGGGTCCAATGATGGCAAATCATTTCACTCTTCTTTAAAATTTGTGTATTTGGATTGTAATCTGAAACAAAACCACGTTTTTAAGTGGGAAGAAAAAACTTTTTTCAACAAAGTTTTTTTAAAAAACTTATTCCAACAAAGTTTTTTTAAAAAACTTATTCCTTCCCTTTGGTTATTCCTTCCCTTTGGTTCATTTTTCCCTTTAACAAATACTTAATGAATGCTTAATATGTCCCAGGCATTGTTGTAGGCACTGGAGATAGAACAATGAAGAAAACAAAGATCCCCGTCTTTAGGAAGCCTATATTCTAGAAGAGGGAGATTGACCATAAGCAATAAACATGATAAGTAAAGCATATGGTATGTTAAATGGGAGAGGTGCTAAGAAAAGACAGAAAAAGCACAGTGGGCAGGGAACTGGAAATCATGCAGGGGTTGCCTACTGATATTTAGACACAGTGGTCATACAGAAGGTGACGTTGGAAAACAGATTTGTAGAAGAAGAGGAAATTAGCCATGCAAATATCTAGGAAAAGAACACTGGAAGAAGGAATGGCCAGTGCAAAGTCCCCAAAGTAGAAATGTACCCAGTGTGTTCAAGAAACAGTAAATAAACTAGGTGGCTGAAATGAACTGAATGAGGGAGAGACTGGCAGGAGGTGAGAAGAGAGAGGCATCAGGGAGGGAGCAGAGCACGTGGGGCTTCCTAGGTCATTGGAATGACTTTGGTTTTTACTCTGGGGTAGTTGCAGAACCATTGGAGTGTTTTGAGTGCAGAAGAGACACAGACAGACTTGTATTTTTACCGGGATCCCTCTGGCTACTATGTTGAAAGAAGCCTGTAGGGATCAAGGATGGAGAGGCAGGGAGACCAGCTAGGAGGCTGTAGCAGCGTCCAGGAGAGAGACAACAGTGGCTCAGACAAGAGTGAGGCGTTAAGAAGGCAATGGAGGTGTTAAGATGTAGCTTGATTCTGGAATATCCAGAATCTATAAGGGACTTAAACAAATTAACAAGCAAAAAACAAACAACTCCATTAAAAAATAGCCAAAGGTCATGGACAGACACTTCTCAAAAGAAGACATGTATGTGGACAACAAGCATATGAAAATAATGCTTAATATCACTGATCAGAGAAATGCAAATCAGAACCACGATGAGATACCATCTCACACCTGTCAGAATGGCTACTATTAAAAAGTCAAAAACAGCAGATGCTGGTGAGGTTGCAGAGAAAAGGTAATGTGTATACAATGCTGGTGTGAATGTAAATTAGTTCAACCACCGTGGAAAGTAGTTTGGAGATTTCTCAAAGAACTTGAAACAGAGCTACAATTAGACCCAGCAATCCCATTACTGGGTATATACCCAAAAGAATATAAATCATTGTACCATAAAGACACAGTGCATGCAGCCAGGTGTGGTGGCTCATGCCTGTAATCCTGACACTTTGGGAGACCAAGGCAGGTGGATTGCTTGAGCCTAGGAGTTTGAGACCAGCCTGGGCAAGATGGCAAAACCCTGTATCTACAAAAAAAAAAAAAAAAAAAAAAGCACAAAAATTGGCCAGGCATGGTAGCACACCCCTGTAGTCCCAGCTACTCGGAAGACTGAGGTGGGGGGATCACCTGAGCCCAGGAGGTCAAGGCTGCAGTGAGCCCTGATTGCACCACTGCACACCAGCCTGGGCAACAGAGTGAGACCCTGTCTCAAAAAATATATAAAGATATATGCATGCATATGTTCATCACAGCACTATTCACAATAGCAAAGACATTGAATCAACCAAAATGCCTATCAATGGGGGACTGGATAAAGAAAATATGGTACATACACACCATGGAATAATATGCAGCCATACTGAAGAATGAAATCATGTCATTTGCAGCAATATGGATGGAACCGGAGGCCATTATCCTAAGCGAATTAATGCAGGAACAGAAAACCAAATACTGCCTGTTCTTACTTGTAAGTGGAAGCTAAACACTAAATACACATGGACACAAAGAAACGAGCAACAGACACTGGGGCCTACTTGAGGATAGAGGGTGGGAGGAGGGTGAGGATCAAAAAACTACCTGTTGGGTACTATGCCCATTACCTGGGTGACAAAAGAATCTGTACACCAAACCCCAGTGACACGCAATTTACTCATGTAACATATCAGCACACATACCTTCTGAACCTAAAATAGAAGTTGAAAAGGAAAAAAAATCACCGATCGATATAGAAATGTTATTTGTAATGCATTTGATAACATGTATTTTACATTGTCTTCTGAATTTTGCCAAAAAAAAAAAATGAAGTAGCTTGACTCTACCTAGATTATAAGGTAGAATCAACAAGAATATCCGATGGACAGGCTGTGGGAAGTGAGAAAAATGGAAGATTTAACGACAACTCTAAGCTTTTTAGGTTGAACAATTGAAAGAACAAGAAGTCTCTATAAATACCAACCAGATCCCACATTTCTGACACAATTTAGGACAGTCAGGATATCCCAATTTATCACTTGCTGTTCAATAATAACGATGGTAATAACAATTACTATCTTTTTATTGAGCATTTACTATATGGCAAGGCATTTTATATGTATATTGCATTTAATCCTACACCCACTCCATGAGCTAGACAGATTTTTAGCCCTGTTTTTCCCCATGAGGACACTGAGGCTCAGAAAAGTTAAATAACTTGTCAAGTTCACTTACTAGTGGCAGGGCCCATAATGAAGCCCAGGACTCTATGGCTGCAAGGCCCATGACCATAATGGCATGGCATACTGTCTCTTCAATTCCATAATTTTCTAACTACTTATCATGAGTCGGGCATAGGCTGAGGCATTTTAAATATGCAATTTCATTTAATCTTTACAATAATCCTATGAAGCAGGTATTCTCATTCCCATTTTCAAATGGAAGCTAATTGAAATATCCAAGCCCTACTTCCCTTGTTCCAAAACCACGGTTCTCCAGGAAAATATGATAGAGCATGCTATGGGCTGAATGTTTGTGTCACCCCAAAATTCATACGTTGAAACCCTAATGCCCTATGTGATTGTATTTGGAGATGAGCTTCTGGGAGGTAATTAGGTCATGAGGGTGGAGCCCTCTTGATGGGATTAGTACCTATTTATTTATTTATTTGTTTGTTTATTTATTTATTTATTTTGAGACAGAGTTTCACTCTTGCTGCTCAGGCTAGAGTGCAATGGCACGATCTCGGCTCACTGCAACCTCTGCCTCCCAGATTCAAGCGATTCTCCTGCCTCAGCCTCCTGAGTGGCTGGGATTACAGACGTGTGCCACCACGCCCGGCTAATTTTGTATTTTTAGTAGAGATAGGGTTTCTCCATGTTGATCAGGCTGGTCTTGAACTCCCAACCTCAGGTGATCACCCACCTCAGCCTCCCAAAGTTCTGGGATTACAGGCATGAGCCACCATGCCTGGCCAGCATTAGTACCTTTCTAAGATGAGATGGAGCACTCTTGAGTTCACTCTCCTTTCTCTCTCTTTCTCTCTCTCTCTCTCTCTCATCCCTCACTCCACCCCCCATCTCTCTCTCTTTCTGTCATGTGAAGATACAGCAAGAAGGTGTCTGTGCAAACCAGGAAGAAAACTCTCTCCAAATCAAATCATCTAGAACCTTGATCTTGGACTTCCCAGACTCAGAACTGTAAGAAAGAAATTTCTGCTATTTAAGCCACACAATCTATGGTATTTGTGTTACAGCAACCTGAACTAAGATAGGGCGAGTAGTGTCACACCCACCTGCCCTGATATTAGCTGGAGGGGAACAAGAAACTGAGTAAAGTGGGAGAGGGAGTACAAAAAGGCACAAGGCACAGTCTCTGCATTTAGGGGGCGTGACTCTCCTGGGGAAGATGATCAATTACCCACAGCCGGCCAAATGCCAATATGTCTCAAGTATGTGCCTTCCTTCAGTGGGTAGCCCACCCACACTGAAGGTTCGCCCCATGCCACAGACACTACTGTACATTGAGGATACAAAGATGGACCAGAGGAAGCTCCCACAAAATCTATGAGCAATGAAGAATTTTGGAGGCATATGCATTCTGTAAATGATTTGCAAGGCTTATTTAAATGCATCATAACTGCTACTGAGCCGAACGTCTATTCCCAGTTCTTTTCCTTAAATGTTAAAGACTAAAGACAGCACTTACCATCTGCTATAGCTTGAGATCTGCTCCTTCCCCCAAGGTCTCCCGACATGGCAGGCCCTGGCTGGCAGTCCCATATGACACAGCACACAACCCACCGGGAACATCTAACAGTCAGAACATCTGCTGGCCTTTTCTCTGCACTTTGCAGCTGTTTTAAACTTGTAACCGTTCCCTCTCTGAGGTCACTTCAGGCTTGTGGACAAACGTGAAGTGTCTTAGGGTATTTATCTCAGTCTCCAATGAGTCTGGGTCCTTGGACTTCTGCTTATTTATTTAACAAATACTTGCTAAGCACCGGCTATGTGCCAAACATTGTTCTTGATGATACAATGGTGAACAAGAAAGATGCAGGTTCTGCCCTCATGAAACAAAGTCTAGAAGGGAAAACAAACTTTGAGTAAGTTAACTGGCTATTGGGAAGATGTACAGAGTATGGCTATTGGGAAGATGTACAGAGTACACCAGAAACATATCATGGTAGATCTAAACCAGCATGGGGTCTCCTGGAGTAAGTGATATCTGAGCTAAGAAATGAAGCAGTTGTTAGCTGGATGGTAGGGGGGACAGATGAATCATTCCAGGCAGAAGGAATAATGTGAGAAAAGGCCCTGAGTCAGGATAGAGCATGTCAGCTTTGAATAAGAGAAAGAACTATAGAACAAGGAAGAGAGTGATGTAAGATAAAGCAAAGATACTGGATCATATTGGGCCTGACAGGTCATCTCAGGGAGTCCATATTTATCCTGAAGGCAGGGGAAAGCCATTAAATGATCTAAGCAAAGGAGTGACTGGATCTATTTGCATTCTTAAAGATAATTCTAATGGCTGTGTGGGAAGAAATAAGAGAACAAGGAGGAAGTAAATTGCAGTCCTTTGCAATTGTCCAGATGAAAGCTGGCCATTTCCAGTGGCTAAACCATTGGAAATGAAATGGATGGTATCTAGGCATGTTTTTGGTAAGTGCAACAAAACCTGGTGAGAGACTGCATGAGGCCAGAGACATACAGGCAGCCAACAAGCATATGAAGGTAGAGAAGTTAGCATGGAAGCTGATTTAACCTTTTAAGGACAATGGTGTCATTTTGAGATAGGGAAAACTGAAGGAGGGGTAGGTTTGATGAGTAAGGGTGATGAATTCATTTCTAGACATGCTGAATTTGAGATGACTGCAAGGCACTCAAGAGGATATGTCCAGAAAGAAAATTCAGCCAGCCTCCTATATTTGTTCTGACTCTCCTTATGTAAAGAAGAAACAGCCAGGAAAGAAAAGCTTCTATCTTGTGAGTCTTGTTTGATTCGTGCCCCTGCTGTTGCTGACAAAAACCATGCTGATACATTTCATATTCAGGGATGTGTCAGAACCCATTGTGTAGCACCTTGGACAGCTCTCCCAGTGGCCCTTTTGACGAATCTAGGTTTAAATCAGCCTCCTATGTATCTTGCCTTCTGTCCTATCCCTCACTGCCCCACTGACCTCCTCAAATGCTACACTACAAGAGAACTGGCTGAAAAATTATTCATGCTCAACAGATCCTTCCAAAGGCTGAAGTTCATTCAGGAAGTCAAGATTAGAGTGAGCCCTGCAGAATATAGGGTGAGAGAAACTGGGAAAATGGCCTGGGGAGATAATGGAAAGAAGGGTAGCTTCAGGAGAGGACTCAGTTTCTTAAACTTTTATTTTAGGTTTGGGGTACATGTGCAGGCTTGTTAAATAGGTAAACTTGTGTCATAGGGGGTTGATGTACAGATGATTTCATCACGCAGGTACCAAGCCCAGTACCCAATAGTTATTTTTTTCTGATCCTGTCCCTCCCCTCACTGTCCACCTTCTGATAAGCCCCAGTGTGTGTTGTTCCCCTCTGTGTCCACGTGATCTCATCAACTTAGCTCCCACTTATAAGTGAGAATATGTGGTATTTGGTTTTTTGTTCCCACATTAGTTTGCTAAGAATGATGGCCTCTAGCTCCATCCATGTTCCTGTAAAGAATATGACTTCATTCTTTTTTATGGCTGTGTAGCATTCCATTGTGTATATGTACCACATTTTCTTCATCCGGTCTACCATTGGCGGGCATTTAGGTTAAATGTATGTCTTTCCTATTGTGAACAGTGCTGCAGTGAACATATGCATGCATGTGTCTTTGCAATGGAATGATTTATATTTCTTTGGGTATATACCCAGTAATGGGATTGCTGGGTTGAATGACAGTTTTGTTTTTAGCTCTTTGAGGAATAGCCATACTGCTTTCCACAATGGTTAAAGTAATTTACACTCCCACCAACAGTGTATAAGTGTTCCCTTTTCTCCACAACCTTGCCGGCACCTGTTATTTTTTTACTTTTTAATATAGCCATTAGCCATTCAGGGCTGGGCACAGTGGCTCATGCCTGTAATCCCAGCATGGGAGGCCAAGGCAGGCAGATTTGAGGTCAGGAGTTCGAGACCAACCTGGTCAACATGGTGAAACCCCATCTCTACTAAAAAAATTACAAAATTTAGCTGGACGTGGTGGCACACACCTGTAGTCCCAGCTACTCAGGAGGCTGAAGCAAGAGAATCGGTTGAACCTGGAAGGCAGGGTTTGCAGTGAGCTGAGATCGTGCCACTGCACTCCAGCCTAGGTGACAGAGTGAGACTCTGTCTCAAAAAATAATAATAATAATAGCCTTTCTGACAGATGTGAGATGATATTTCATTGTGGTTTTGATTTACATTTCTCTAATCATCAGTGATATTGAGCTTTTTTCATATGCTTGTTGGCTGCTTGTATGTCTTTTTGTGAAAATGTTCATGAGGAGAGGACTCAATGTAGTTTCAGAAACACCGAAGAACTGTGTACACTTAAAAATGCAGCCTGAGTGTAAGGATGTAGCTTGGTAGTGCACAAAAACACTGCAATAACAGTATTGGTTTAGGTCCAAAACTTCTAATTAGGTGATAAAAGAAAGAGCAAGAGAAAAAGATAATTCTTTATGTGCTCACATAGCATCATACTCACAATATACTCTGTTTTGAGAGGGAAGGGAAGGACAGCTTGTAGTATAGAATGTACAGTATAATCTTGTTTATGTTTGCATAGAAAACTTTTCAAAGTCTGGAAAAATATACCCTAAACTGTTAATGGTAGGCATCTCTGAGAGGAGGGATCATAGTGAGATTTTACTTTCTCACCAGTATTTTCATTTTTTATAATTATTCTGTCTTAGTCTGTTTGGCTGCTGTAACAAAAATATCACAAACTGGGTGGCTTATAAACAGCAAACATTCCATGTCTCACAGTTCTAGAGGCTGGGAAGTCCAATATCACTGCCAGATTCAGTGCCTAGTGAGGTCCCATTCCTCACTGAGAGCAACTTTTAGCTGAGGTTTTGGCCTTCATGACCTAATCACCTACTGAAGGCCCCACTATTAATACCATCACACTGGGGTTAGGTTCCAACTTAGGAATTTGGGGAGACACCAATAATCGGACCATAGCAGATCCTATATTGGGTTGACATGTGGCTAATATGCAGTATGTTTCACCAGCTGTGTGGGTATTTAAAATAATAAAATGCTTCTGTACTAGCTGGAGAAAGCCACTGTCCCAAGCCTCACAAGAACTCTCCCCAATCCACTCACGATCCAGCAGGTGAAGGGTTAACACCAAGTACATCCGGGAGCTTCCAGATTCCCTAATATAATTCTAAGGCCAGGGTCCATTCAGCTTGATCTGTTTACAGGCTGGGAAAATTGTTAATTTTTAAAATATCGTCTTTTTCCCCTCCCCAAAAAAGTGGTGTTTTTTTTTTTTTTTAAACCTCATGTTGGCTCCAATCAGAATTGCATAATGACGCTCCTGCTGGAAGAATTTTAGAACATCGGTTCGCAATTTTTATTGCGGTCATGACTCACATGTCAAATGACTTTTACGTAAAGGACTCACTCTCATAGGCTTACCCAAATTTTAAAAATGATTCTGGTTTGCATTTCGCCCAGATGCAAGCTGCTGAATTGGGATTGCTACCCAAGACTCTCCCTGATGTCATGTCATGCACCTGAGTGTGCTCATTGTTTTCTGCAGGCCTGTGTCAGCTCCCTTCCTCCCACTTATTTCATACTTAGCCTCTGTTGCTTAATATTTCTGGTTATTATGTTCTGTCACCCTGACTGCTTTGTAAGCACTGCGAAGACATACAGTTGGGCAACTTTTTTTTTTTTTTTGGCCTCACTGTACCTAACCTACTGACTGGTTTGTAGTAGACCTTCAAGGATATTTATTGGCTGGTTCCCATCTATAATCCCAGCACTTTGGGAGGCCGAGGTGGGAGAATTGCTTGAGCCCAGGAGTTTGAGACTAGCCTGGATGACATAGGGAGACCCTGTCTCTTAAAAAAAAAAAAAAAAAAAATACAAAAAGTTAGCTGTGCATTGTGGCATGCAGCTGTGATCCCAGTTACTTGAGAGGCTGAGGTGGGAGGATCATCTGAGCCTGGAGGTCGAGGCTGCAGTGAGCTATGATTGCGCCACTGCATTCTGGCCCTATTTACTGCTATTGATACATGTTATTTGCAAAGGGATCCTCTTCCCTGGTTACTACCACAATTGTCACTGCATGGTTAGTGCTTGGACAATACAGAGCCTATTACTGGAGGCTTGAACAGGACTGGGGTGAGAAATACTCTCCCATCTTAAGGGGCAGAAATTATTTGTCTGCCTGTTTGTCACAATGGGCATGGCTTTTACAGACCTCTCTCATCCTTAATATTTTTATCTACTCTTTTCTGATAACAAATATTATTCCCTTTTCACCTAGAATGTTTGTCACAGGACAAAAACTCTTTACCCATCCCATATGCTTCGTGCCAGACATTAGAAACCATCTTTGCTCTTAGCAGCTTCCCTGTGTCAGGAAGCCAAAGTGCCTCCAGCCAGATGAAAGTCTTCAGTATCCTGATGATTGGTCAGTGTATGGTTAATGAGGGTGATCCAAACCAACGTCATAAGAAAATCCCTCCAATTCCAGTGGTTTTGCTTATTTCTCATGCACATAAAGCACAGTGGGGGTGTATCTGATCAACAGGCAACTTTCTTCCACACAGTGATTCAGGGACCCAGGCTCTTTCCATCTTACAGTTCCACTTTTCCCTAAAGCTTTGGGATTATCTGCACTCCGCTGGCAGAGAAGGAAAGAGAAATAAAGAAGGAAAGAGGGTACCCACTTCTTAAAAAAAAAAATCCTGACCTAACACATGGACGTAAAGATGGGAACAACAGACATTGGGGAATACAAAATGGAGGAGGGGCGAAGTGGGGCAAGATTTGAAAAACTACCTATTGGGTACTATCCTCACTACCTGGGTGACAGACTCATTTGTACTCCAAACTTCAGCATCACACAATACACTTTTACAATAAACCTGCACATGTACCTCTAAAATAAAAGTTGGGGGGAAAAAAAAGAAGAGAAACTCTCACAAAACATAAATAAATAAGTAAAGCTAACCCAGAGGTAACACACATCACTTCTGCTCGTGTTCCTGTGATGAGAACTAATCACATGACTCCCTGCTGATGTGAGGGAAACTGGGAAATGGCATTGCTGGCCTAGAAGTTGCCTCGCAACCACTTCATGCTGTAGAAAGGGGATCAGGAATTTTTCATGGATAGCTAGTCATCTGCCACAGCCAATGAATTGCAAAGGACTCAGATGATCTTCTAATTAGAATTAGAAGATCATCTAATGAGACTCTTAAGAAATCTCCAGGCCAGGCGCCATGACTCACACCTGTAATCCAAGCACTGTGGGAGGCCGAGGCAGGTGGATCACTTGAAGTTAGGAGTTCAAGGCCAGCCTGGCCAACATGGTGAATCCTGCCTCAACTAAAAATATGAAAATTAGCCGGGCGTGGTGGTGCATGCCTGTAGTCCCAGCTACTCAGGAGGTTGACGTAGGAGAATTGCTTGAACCTGGGAGGTGGAGGTTGCAGTGAGCTGAGATCGTGCCACTGCACTCCTGCCTGGGTGACAGAGTGAGACTCTGTCTCAAAAAAGAAAAAAAAACACAACATTTTCAGATGTATTTATTTTAATAGACAGGATCTCACTCTGTCACCCAGGCTGGAGTGCAATGGTGGGATCAGAGCTCACTGCAGCCTTGAACTCCTGGGCTCAATCAATCCACCTCCTTTAGTCTCCCAACTAGCTGGGACCTCAGACGAGTGCCACTATGCCTAGCTATTTTTTTTCTTTTAGAGAGATCAGGTCTTGCTATGTTGCCCAGGCTAGTCTCAAGCTCCTGGCCTCAAGCATTCCTCCTGCCTTGGCCTCCCAAAGTGCTGGGATTACAGGTGTGAGCCACCACATCCAGCCTATTCTTTCCAAGTCTCTTAACACTCCTGTTCCCTGTCACAGGATATAGGTTTTTATGCCAATGGGTAAAGACTTCGAACTGGGAGGGCATTATGCAGTGTGACAAGGTTATAACCTACATAAACCTTTAAATTAGGCTTTAAGCATGGTCTGCTGCCATAAAGCTTGTGGGCATCGGGAAGCCAAGAAAGCATCCTACTATTCTTTGACTGAAATTAATCTCCATTCTCTATGTGACTGCTCTTCACCGGGGCATCGTGGTGCTATGATCAGCCACACTTCCTGTCCTTGAAGTCCGAATCAAGCCTGTGAAGGAGGCCTGGAGTAAACTCCCAGGACACATGTCTAATACAGCTATTTTCTTTTTTAAAATATAAGCAACTGCTATGGTTCCATAATGAACATTTTTATTTTTAAAGTACTTTATTTCATAGGGAAGAAATGTAATGCATTCTTTTCCCCCAAAATAATAAAGAAAATTGCTACTGGGAAAGGTTTGGCATTTGAAACCTAGTGGGAGATTTCTCCAGCAGATGGTTTAGTGGCAAAAAGCTTTTAAGAATTTCTGACTGCTAGAGGAAAAGGGAGAGGGAAGGTGGGGGTTGGGGGGAGATTGATTTGATGTGATAAAGAAAAGATGTATCCAAAGAAAGCAATTCTTATTCAAGTTCTGATGACTCAAATGATCCATAGACTAGATCACAGATTCCAAAGCCTGACTGTGCATCAGAATAGCACGGGAAGCTCGTTTAAAATACCGATGGAATCAGAATATCTGTGGGTGGTGACCAGACATGCATATGTTTTCAAGCTCCATAGGTGATTCTGTTGAAATGCAGTGGCCTATCTCTTTGTTTAATTCTGATGGTAGCTACGGAGCTAGGCAGTACTATTAGCTTAGCAAATATTTTGTACTCTTAACCACTTGGCTAGCATTTGCTGTATACCCAAGCCCACCAGCAGCAGGCTCTTTACTGGGTCTCTCATCTTTTTACAAAAAGCATTTGGATGATATACTTGAGAACCCCATGGATGAGGATGCCAATGCATTTGATTATTTCATTTGGAAGCAAGGGAGGCAAAATTCACAGCCAATCCACCCAGCACTCTCTGCAGAGAATCACAGCTATGTTACAGCAAATAGCTCTGTTGAATACCTTTGGCTGCATCCCCTGGGAAGGCAGGATGGTGTCCTGGGAGGAGCAGAGACTGTAGCAGATTGGCTTTAACTCCCAGCACTGCTGCCTGCTAGCTGGGGGCCCAGGATATGGTCTTGCAACCCTGTTTGTTGTTTGTAAAACTGGAAAGAATTCTACTGACCCCACAGTAATATAAGTTTCAAATGGGGCTGGGCACAGTGGCTCATGCCTGCAATCCCAACACTTTGGGAGGTCAAGGTGGGTGGATCACCTGAGGTCAGGAGTTCAAGACCAGCCTAGCCAACATGGTGAAACCCCATTGCTACTAAAAATACAAAAAAAAAAACAAAACAGCTGGGCATGGTGGCCGGGACCTGTAATCTCAGCTACTCAGGAGGCTGAGGCAGGAGAATCACTTGAACCTGGGAGGCATGGGTTGCAGTGAGCCAAGATCACGTCATTGCACTCCAGCCTGGGCAACAAGAGCAAGACTCCATCCAAAAAAAAAAAGAGTTTCAAATGGGGAAAATGTAAGAAAAGCATCTGGGGAAGAACTGCCATGGAGTAGGAACTTTATAAATGGTACTCAACTCACTACATTTCTTTTAACCTCCTTACCCCTGGAAAGAGGAGAACCAATTAGCAACAGCTAAGAAAAGACATTCACGTTTTCCCAATACTCCTGAATTTTCTACAGAAGTGTTATCCAGGATTGAATTTGGAGACAGGCGTCCTTCTCTATTTTCCTTTATGGAAGTTGGCTACCACTGTGTAGACACTTACCTCCAGTCCCAGGTGTGACCCCAACCAGAAAGCCTCTCCTAAAACATGGGACCAATCCTGGGAAATGCCAGATATGGCTTTTGTAACTTAGGTAATAGAAATGATCTCTGTGAGTCCCACATGATCAAATACAAAATTATACAGGATTCAAATTAATCACATGGACAGGCATAAAACACCAGACTCTAAATATTATTTACCCAGCATCAAGCAGATGTTTGCTTCCAAAGCTACAATCTCCTCTAATTGGCTGACGCTGTGCTGCATAGACTCCAATGCAAGCTTATGTTCTATAATGAATGACAAATGCCTAGAAGAATCCTCTGTGAATTGGCAGCCTCCTCCTCTAGCATGCAAATTATGCCGAAATCCCATCAGCAGACGCAGATAAGCTCATCTGCATGATTGGCAAACTAGTGGATAAACACACCCCAGGATTCATTGTCCAAATTCAATTTGGTGGTTTCATCTCCATTTTCAGTGATCATTTATTTGTTAATTTATTCATTAGCCAACATGATGAAGCAGCTATTCGGAAACAGGCACTGTCTTAGGCTTTAGGAATACAAAGGTAAATAAAGATATGGTCTCTTCCTTCAAGAAGTCCACAATGAAGGAAGTGAGACGAGGCCGGGAAAGAAAACGAACTAGGAACAAGTACAAAACTAGAGATGTGGGCAAATGTCAGTGGTGATACAGAGGAGGGGTGATCAACTCTACCTACAGGGGTTGGAGATGGTGCCACAGATTTTCATGGTGTAGCTTAGAGGAAGATGTTAGCTAGACAGACAAACTGTAGAAAGGGGGGTTTCCATCAAGAGTGTTCTCTTGCTGTTGCAAGAACACTTGACGACGTGCGTCCTGTTCTGGGAACCACAGGAGTTTTATCTGGCTAAAGCAGAAGGTGCCAGTGTCTGTTCTATTTTGGCTCCTTTAAAAATCCACCCAAGGCCAGCTGTTGTGGCTCATGCCTGTAATCCCAACACTTTGGGAGGCCGAGGTGAGAGGATCGCTTGAGGCCAGGAGTTTAGGACCAGCCTGGGCAACATAGCAAGACATCCCCATCTCTACAAAACATAAAAAATTAGCTAAGCACGGTGAGGTGTGCCTGTAGGCCCAGCTACAGGGAGGCTGAGGCAAGAGAATCCCTTAAGCCCAGGAATTCAAGGCTACAATGAGCTATGATCTCACGTCACTGCACTCCAGCATGAGTGACAAAGTGAGATCCTGTCTCTAAATAAATAAGAAATGTTTTAAATTAAATAAGTATAAATAAAAAGCTTTTAAAAATAAAATCCACCCAGGTGGACATGTAAACTGCACAACCCCTTTGAAAGGCAGCATGGCTATGTCTATTGAAATTTAAAATGTGCCTGTCTCTGTAATAATTACGGAGGCAATGGATTCAGGTCCTCATGGCCCAGTTAGTTTTTCTCTGTCTCACAAGCATAATTATACATTTCCTCCACAAAATGTGTGATCACGAGGGGAAAAAAAAAATCTTGGGTGGGTTAACAGAGGTTCATATTCATTATGGAAATACATTACGGTTGTGTTTTCTTTCCAAGGTCTGTTGTCCTAACAAGATCTTAAGCATTGTGAGAAGAAAGGCTGTGCCTGTTCTGTGAATCCTGTTATCAGCAGTGCCTAAGATAATGCCACCACACAAGACCTCAGCAAATATTTAGTACAGACATACATACTTGGATAACTGAATGAATGAATAAAACATCTCAAAGCCTAAATCTACAAAAATTTTAAAAAATAATAAAATGCTTATGTCTTGTTTGTAGTAGCAAAAGATCAGGGAAAAGTGATCTATAAGAGACTAGTTAAAAAAATTATAGCACATCTATGTAAAGAAATACTATGTAAATTAAATACTACGTAAAAAGGCATGAGTTAGCCGGGTGCTGTGGCTCACACCTGTAATCCCAGCACTTTGGAAGGCCGAGGCAGGTGGATCACTTGAGGTCAGGAGTTCAAGACCAGCCTGGTCAACATGGTGAAACCCCATCTCTACTAAAAGTACAAAAATTAGCCAGGCTTGGTGGCACGTGCCTGTAATCCCAGCTACTCAGGAGGCTGAGGCAATAGAATCACTTGAACCCAGGAGGCAGAGGTTGCAGTGAGCTGAGATTGTGCCACTGCACTCCAGCCTGGGCCACAGAGCAAGACTCTCTCTCCAAAAAAAAAAAAAAAAAATAGCATGAGTATACACTCTCTATAGTTATAGAAGATTTATGGTTATGGGAAGAGCTCCAAGATATATTATCAAGTGAAAAAAAGTGAAATAAAGAAGAATATATATATATATAGAGAGAGAGAGAGAGAGAGAGAGAGAGTATGGTATCTTTTGTGTAAGAAAGAAGAGAAAATAGGAATACATGTTCTTCTTTGCTTTGTTTTCATAAAGGAACTGTGGAGGTATACACAAGAAATTAATACCTACAGGGGTGAGAGAAGGGAAAATAGATTAGGAAAAAGATAGGGGAAAGACTTTGTGACATATATCTTGCATATCATTTTTTATTTTTGAATTAACTAAATGTGTGACCTATTCAAAAAGGAGAACTTAATTTTAACATGGGCCTGCCTCATGGCCCAGAAATTTCAGTCTTGGTATCAACCATAGAGAATCACTCACACATGTGCATAAGGAGGTATATAGAAGGATATTTGTTGTAGTACTGCTTATTATAGAGGAAAACACAGTAGAAATAACCAAAATGTCCATTAATGGAGTTACAGAATAAACTGTGGCATGTTCATACTTTGAATATTATGCAGGAGTTAAAACCACGAGGTAGATGTATGTCTACTAACATGGACAAATCTCCAAGATTTACTATTGCGTAAGAAAAATCGAGAACGGTGATTGTCAGGGGCAAGGGGAGGGGAAAGCGATGGGCAGATGTAGGTCAAAGGGTACAAAGCTTCAGTTAGGAATAAGTTCAGGAGATCCATTGCATAGCATGGCGACTATAGTTAATAATAACGTATTGTAAGCAAGGTGTAGTGACTCACGGCTGTAATCCTAGCCCTTTAGGAGGCCGAGGTGGGCAGATAGCTTGAGCTCAGGAGTTCGAGAGCAGCCTGGCCAACATGGTGAAACCTCATCTCTACAAAAAATACAAAACTTAGCCTGGTATAGTGGCGTGCGCCTGTAATCCCAGCTACTTGGGAGGCTGAGACATGAGAATCACTTGAACTGGGGAGGGGGAGGTTGCAGTGAGCTGAGATGGTACCACTGCACTCCAGCCTGGGCAACAGAGCAAGACTCTGTCCAAAGTAATAATAATAATAATTAATAATAATAATAATAATGTATTGTATACTTGAAAATTGCTAAGAGTAGATTTTTTTTTTTGAGACAGAGTCTCACTCTGTTGCCCAGGCTGGAGTGCAGTGGTGTGATCTCGGCTCACTGCAACCTCAGCCTCCTTGGTTCAAGTGATTCTTCTGCCTCAGCCTCCTGAGTAGCTGGGACTACAGGTGCACCACGACACCCTGCTAATTTTTTGTATTTTTAGTAGAAATGGGGTTTCACCATGTTAGCCAGGATGGTCTCTATCTCCTGACCTCAGGTGATCTGCCTGCCTTGGCCTCCCAAAGTGCTGGGATTACAGGTGTAAGCCACCATGCCCAGGCTAAGAATAGATTTTAAATGTTCT
Source organism: Pan troglodytes (assembly GCF_028858775.2). Taxonomy (NCBI): domain Eukaryota; kingdom Metazoa; phylum Chordata; class Mammalia; order Primates; family Hominidae; genus Pan; species Pan troglodytes. The sequence continues at coordinate 31,469,955 of NC_072416.2, forward strand.
CACAACAAAAAAATAATAAGTCTGTGAGGCGGTAAATATGTTAATTAGGTTGATTTTGCCATCCCACAATGTATACATATATCAAAACATCACACTGTACACCATAAACATACAATTTTTTTTCTGTGACAGGGTCTCTCTCTGTCACCCAGGCTAGAGTGCAGTGGCACAATCATCACTCACTGCAGCTTTGAACTCCTGGGCTTAAGCGATTCTCCAGACTCAGCCTCCTGAGTAGCTGGCACCACAGGCACATGCCACCATGGCCAGCTACTTTTTGTATTTTTTGTAGAGACAAGGTCTCGCCATGTTGCCCAGGCTGGTCTGAAACTCCTGAACTCAAGCTCTCCTCCTACCTTGGCCTCGTAAAGTGCTGGGACTACAGGCGTGAGCCACCACACATGGTCAACATTTACAATTTCTATTTGTCAACTAGACAACAAGTAAAAGAAAAATGTGCAAAAATATATAATACATTAATGTCACACACATACATCAATACAGAGCTTTATAAGCTGAAACAATTCACATCAAACTGGCAACAGTGCTTGTTTCTCGAGATTATCTAGGAGAGTGGTTGGTAAACCTCTTTTGTAAAAAGCCAGATAGTAAATATTTTAGGCTCTGCAGGCCTTAGGGGCTCTGTCATGACTAATCAGCAATTCCTTTGGAGTGTGAATGCAGCCACAGATAATATACAAATGAATGAGCTGTGTTTTAATAAAACTTTATTTCAATAAAGACAGTGAGCCAGATTGGGCCTGCAGTAGTTTTCCAACTCCTGGTCTGGGGAACCAAGAGGAGAGGTGTGAAGCCTCTCATGTTTAATTTTTTTTTTTTTTTTTTTTTTTTTACAGGGAGAATGAAAGCATCTCTTACATATGTAATTAAAATGAATTTGAAACAAAGATGTGGGTGTATCAGTCTGCTTAGGCTGCTAAAAGAAAATAGTACAGACTGCGTGGCTTTAAAAACAGACATTTGTTAGCCAGGTGCAGTGGCTCACGCCTGTAATCTCAGCACTTTGGGAGGCTAAGCCGGGTGGATCATTTGAGGTCAGGAGTTCAAGACCAGCCTAGCCAACATGGTGAAACCCCATCTCTACTAAAAATACAAAAAAAAATTAGCCAGGCGTGGTGGCGCATACCTGTAGTCCCAGCTACTCAGGAGGCTGAGGTAGGAGAATCACTTAAACTCGGGAGGTGGAGGTTGCAGTTAGCCAAGATCGCACCACTGTACCCCAGCCTGGGTGACAGAGCGAGACTCTGTCTCAGAAAAACAAACAAACAAACAAACAAAAAAACAGACATTTATTTTCTCACCTTCTGGAGGTTAAAAGTCCATGATCAAGGTGCCAGGGTTGGTTTCTATAATTTTATAAATACATACATACAAGATTGACTTATTTATTTATTAAGAGACAGGATCTCGCTATGTTGCCCAGGCTGGTCTCGAACTCCTGAGCCCAAGTGGTCCTCCCACCTTGGCCTCCCAAAGTGCTGGGATTACAGGCATGAACCACCATGCCCAGCTCAGGGTTGGTTTCTAGTGAGCTCTTTCTTCCTGGTTTGCAGACAGCTGACTTCCCACTGTATCCTCACATTGTCTTTTCTCCGTGCTTACACAAAGAGGGAGGGGAAGAGGTGCTCTCTAGTATCTATGCTTCTTCTTCTAAGGACATCAGTCCTATTAGATTAGGGCCCCACCCTTATGACCTCGTTTAACCTTAATTACCTCCCTAAATGCCCTATATCCAAATACAGTCAAACTGGGGGTTAAGGCTTCAACATATAAATTTAGGAAGGACACAGTTCTGTCCATAACAATGGGCCATGACTTGTATCCTGTAACAACAACACACAGGCTCCTTTTCTCAGAATCCTGGACAAATCAGTCAAGATCATGATGATTCCCAAAATGAGGAGGCCCAGCCAGAGATTATACCTTCCTCCTCTAATTTTCTTCTCCTTCTCCCTAAGGTTGTACTGTTGTCCTGCTCTAAGAAGTCTTTGCCCCACCACTCGCTTTCCCTTGGATATCTCCTTACCTGTTAGACATCCTAGAAAAGGGAGCATTGAGAAATAACTATGGCAATAGACCCAGACCCCCTTTGGTTGAGCTGTAGCAGCACAAAGCAGGCCTCTAATTCCCCAACTTTGAAGAAAGAAAGAGACACAGGACCAGAGCCTGATGAGGGGTAATAAGGTGAAGACCTTCAAACTTCTAAGGTCTAAATATTTTTTTCAACATGTATTTAGGAAGACACTGGGCCTATCAGGGGGAAGGGAGAGACGATGGGTGTGTGTTGACAATGCACAGCCTCTCCTACGCATCCTCAGCAATTCCTCTCTGATCCGACTGCATGCCCCAGTCAGCAAAACCAAAGCCCCAAAATCAATAAGGCCCCTTACAAGGCCAATTAGCAGCCACCTGTGATTCTACTAAGATCATACCCCCTTCTGCAAAGAAAGGAGAGGTTCCCGTTCCCTGTCCCAAAGATGTGAGAGTTGGATTCTTTCCAGCTGCATTTGGTAGTCTCCCAGAGTGTTCCCATGGGTAAAATGTTCTCCTCTCATCACATTTCCGGAACTTTTTAGCATCATAGACATACTTTAATGTCCTTTATAAGCGAGCATTGCATGCAGCGGCCTGGCTGGCCCATTCCATAATCCAGCATTGAAGGAACATACGGACTTAAAGGTGAGAAAGACACAATCATTCTTTCTTTTTTTTTTTTTTTTTTTTTTTTTTGAGACAGCGTCTCACTGTCACCCAGGCCAAGGCCAGCGTGCAATGGTAGTGGCATGATCATAGCTCACTGCAGCCCCAACCTCCTGGGCTCAAGCAATCCTCCCAACTCAGCCTCTGGGGTGGCTGGGACTACAGGAGCACAGCATCATGCTCAGGTAATTTTTTATCTTTTTGTAGAGATGGGGGGTCTCACTTTGTGGTCCAGGCTGGTCTTGAACTCCTGGACTCAAGTGATTCAAGTGATCCGCCCACCTTGGCCTCCTGGGATTGCAGGTGTGAGCCACCACACTCAGACACAATCTTTCTTAAAGTCTCTCTGTCTCTCTCTCTCTCTCCCCGCAACCCCCTCCCCACCCCACCACCCCCCCACCGGCTCGCTCTCTCTCTCTCTCCTCTCTCTCTCACCCCCCTCTGAATTTGGCTAACCTTCTATACTGGGACTAGCTCTACCTGTCTGGAGCTCATCTTGTTGGTGTAAGATGGAGAGTATTCTTCACAAGTCCATGCATCCACCCTCTTTAGGTGAGCCAGCCTCTTTGGAGTAGTAATGCCCAAGTTTCATGGGCTTCTTGTTCTTTGTAAGTATACAGTGATTGATCCTTGTGAGATTACTTAACGGTGTGTGTCTGCTGGTGGAACCCTAAAGGCTGGGCAGTGGGCCAAGGTCATAGCACCCAGCCAACGAGCAGGTGTCCCTGACAACCCAAACATCCCACAGCATATCTGGGATTATACCAAGAGAAAGTCTCATTGTATGCAATAGGTAAAGAGCCAAAACAGGTAGCTTAATAGCAGCTTACAGACAGGAGGCGGGTGGGTCTCTGGAGCTGTCTTGCCACCACCCAGGAGTACCCTGTATGTAAGTCCCAATAAACTCATCTACTCATCAAGCTGGACTGGTCCGAGTCATTCTTTGGTCTCTTGGCTCCTTCCCAGTTTGGGGGGACATTTTTCCATACAGTCCCAGGTTTTTCTCATAACATCCTGTGGCTCAGAGGCAGGGGGACTTTCTTCTTCACTGTTGCCTCTCATCTATAGCTGCAAAATAAACTTACACCCAGATTACCTCTCCCTGTCAAGGAACCAGATCAGGTATTTTTATAGTGCTGCTTGACCAAATGAAAAAGAGAAGAATCTAGAATAGCTTGGAAATTTCTGGGCTGGGTCTCATTACCCAAGCTAGGAAAATACAAGAAGGTCCTGGGCTAAGGCAAGGAAAGAGGCGATGATTTGTTCTCTTTGGGGCTATGGTAAATTTGAGGCACATCTAGGATATCCGAGTAGAGTGTCAGATGTTCAAATCTAGAGCTTGGCCCTAGAGAAAAACCCAAATCAAAAAAGGGACAAAGAATATGATCACTCAGTTCACAGAAAAGGACAAAAACAGCTCTTAAATATAGAAAAAGATGTTCAACCTCACTCATAATATAAGAAATGCAAATTGACTACCTGGATAACATTTCTCACCTATCAAATTGGAAAAAACCCAAACGTTTGGTAACACATTTTGTTGATAAGGGCTGTAGGGAAACAGGAATGCTTCTACATTGCTGGTGAGGATTTAATTTCATATAATCACTCTGAAGAGCAATTTGGCACTCCAGTGAAATTATGAATGTACATATCCTTTATTCCAAAAATTCCACTTTGGAGAATTTATCCTAAGGATATACATGCACAGCTGTGAATTGTATTTGCACGAAATTACTCATTACAACATCATTTGTAATGCAAGTGTATTAGTCAGGGTCCTCGAGAGAAACAAACCAACAGGACACACACACACACACACACACACACACACACCCTGTTGGTTCTGTTTCTCTAGAGAACCCTGACTAATACAAATGTGTATGTATAAATACATGCATATATATGTGAGTGTGTGTTTGAAGAGGAGAGAGAGAAAGGGACAGAGAAAAAGAAAATATAAGGAAATGGCTCACACAATTATGGAAGCTGAGAAGTCCAGACCCAAGAGAACCGATGCAGTAAGTTCTATCCAAGTCCATGTCTGAAGGCAAAATAAGACTGATGTCTCAGCTCAAAGACAGGCAGAGAAAGAGGCTTACTTAGCCTTTTATTTTATTCAGGCCTTCAACAGATTTGATGAGGGGCACCCACAGTAGAAGACAGTTTGCTTGATTGATTCAGTCGATCAATTCAAATGTTAATCTCATCCAGAAACACCCTCATGTCAAACACACCCAGAAATAATGTTTAACCAAACATCTGGGCAGCCTGTAGCCCAGTCAAGGTGACACATAAAAGTATCCAACATGACAAGCAACTGGAAACAGCTCACATGCCTATCAATAGGAAACTGGTTAAGTAAATGATGGGACATCCAGACAATAGAACATTGTGCAATTACAAATTTTAAGAAGAAAAAGAAGAACGAAGATATTCTCTATATGCCATCATAGAAAGATCTCAAGTGAAAAAAGCAAAGTGTAGAATTTGTGTGTAATATGATACATTTGAAGGAAAATGAGGAAAAATTACAATTTATATATCAATCTTTTTGCATACGTGTAAAGAACTTCTGGAATGAGTCATAAGAAACCAAGAGTGCCAGGCGTGGTGGCTCTCACCCATAATGCTAGCACTTTGGCAAGCTGAGGCAGGACGATCACTTGAGCCCGGGATTTGGAGGCTGCAGTGAGCTATGACTGCACCACTGCATTCTAGCCTGGGTGACAGAGCAAGACTTTGTTAAGAAAGGAAATGAAAGGGGCTGGGGGAAAGGAAAGGAAAGAAACGCAAAATTAAGTGCAATAATCTCTCATGAGGACAGAAACTAGGCATACACAAGACAAAGAAGAGAGAGAATTTTTACTAACTGTTTATACTATCTGGATTTTTAACTATGAAAATGCAGTGCCCATTCAAAAAGATTTTAAATAACTGAGAAAGGAAAAAAAGAGCTGTGTGCCTAGGAAGGTACAACTTGGAAGCCATCAGCACACAGCCAGCATTTAAAGCCATGAAGAAGGTGAAGTTGTCTAGACAGATGTGAAGAGAGAAGGAAGTTTAAGGAGTGGGGTAGAAGAAAAGGTGGTGGGGAAGCAGTCCGAAAAATAGAAGACAGAAGAGGCAGGTGGTCTCAGAGGGTATATAATGGTCTCACAGCAAGAAATATAAAATGCAAACTCAAGCATTTGGCAGCTGGGTCGTTTTGGGTTGATATATTTAACCAGATAGTCTGTATTGTGTTTGCACTTTCTGTAGGAAATGTATCATGTAGTTACATTTCATCCTTGGAATTCCTCTCTCCTGTCAGTGCAACCTGATTTGAGATGTAAATAAACTGCGGAGATAATGCCGGAGTCTCGTCAGACGCCCAGTTCTCCTGCCAGCCGAGGATGGGAGTGATGATGAATGGTGCCAGGCCCACTGCATGATCTTTTCTGTTTTAATACTCGATTATCATGTCCCTCATCTTCCCTGGACCCAAGACTCAACACATTAAAATCTCTTTGTTTCTTCCACAATGCTTCTATCTCCGTTGCATCTCCAGCCTCCTTTAATATTGTTCATTATTGAAGGGAACACAGAAAACCAATTACCCAGGTGGCAGCCGGAGTTGGTCATGTGCCCACCCAGCTGCACGGAGAGACCGGTTCCCTGTTCAGATGAATGAGAATCCTCACGCTCTGCCAAGTCCCTCATCTGTCCTCAGGCTCCTGGGAGCCGCCACTGACATGGCCACACATGCGTTAGACATTCACGTTCAGCTAATTCAATTGGTGTTTGTCAATGCCAGGTGCTTTGGGAGGGCCAGGCAGTTCTGCAGGCAAAGCAGTTGTTCACACAGTGGTTAAGAGCAGAGACTTCCAGAATACCTGAGTTTAAATCCTGAGTCTGCTGATAAAGCTGTGTGACCTTGGACAAATTCCTAACCTCTCAGTCCCTTTGAGTTCCCATTTGTAAAATGGAAATAATAATAGTACCCACATGTTGTGGGTTAAATTGTACCCCCCCCCCAAAAAAAAAGATATGTTAAAGTCTCAACCCGTGGTACCTGTGAATGTGACCTTATTTGGAAATAGAGTCTTTGCAGATGTAATCAAGTGAAGAATAGGTCATGCGGAATTAGGGAGACCCCTAAATCTAATGACTGGTGTCCCTATGAGGAAGGAGAGATTTGGAGACGCAGAGACAGATACATCAGGAAGGCCACATGAGGCCACAGCAGAGAATGGAGAGATTCATCTGCAAGCCAGGGAATGCCAGTAACCACGAGAATCTGGAATATGCAAGGAAAGATTCTTCCCTTAAGGCTTTGGAGGGAAATATGGTCCTGCCAACACCTTGACCTTAGACTTCTAGCTTCCAGAATTACGAAAGAATAGATTTCTGTGGTCTTAAGCCACATAGTTTGTGGTCATTTGTTACAGTAGCCCTGGGACATTAATACCCCAGCTCAGAGGGTGTCAATTGACATCAGAGGGTGTCAAATGAGGATTGATTATACATGCAACACATGCGAAGTGCTTAGGAGAGTGTCTGACATCTGGTGAATCATACAAGTGTGGCGTAATTGTTATTATTTGTTGATATTATTGTGGTTGCTTTGTCCCATAAGCAGACATCCCTTATCATTACAGCAATAGCAGACAATGGACAAATAAGTTGCCTGCCCATCTGCACAGACACCTGGAGTTGACTATTGGCAAGCAGGCTCTCAGTCCATTCCCTGATACAAGGGAAGAGGCCAAGCTCTTCCATGTACGGGGCTTGCATTGCTCACCTTTGCAGGGAAATTGTAAGAGGGAGGATGCCAAGCACATGTCCATAGGTTGACAGCTTTCTAAAGACTGAACTGGTTTCTGTTATACTGAGACCTCCTAAGGGGAAGAGTCAATTCTTTAGTCAACATAATTGGGGCAAGGGAAGCACATTGGTGAAGCACATGGGTCTTGGGGTCAGAGTATCTGGCTCAAATCTCACTTCTTCCACCTACTAGTTCTGTGACCTTCAGCAATAACTTAGCCCTTTTTTTTTTTTTTGAGACTGTGTCTCACTCTGTCGCCCAGTCTAGAGTGCAGTGGCATGATCTCTGCTCACTGCAACCTCCAGGCTCAAGCGATTCTTGTGCCTCAGCCTCCAAAGTAGCAGGATTACAGGCATGCACCACCACGTCCAGCTAATTTTTGTTTCTTGGTAGAGATGGGGTTTCGCCATGTTGGCCAGTCTGGTCTCAAATTCCTGACCTCAAGTGATCTGCTCACCTTGGCCTCCGAAATAGCTGGGATTACAGATACAAGCCACCCTGCCCAGCCCTTTAGCCTGTTTCCTCATCTGTAAAATGGCAAAGGCTAACATAAAGTGTATCATAATGTATTGGTGGATAATCTAGAGTGGATAGAAAAGGGCAGTTTTTTCAGGGCCAACACAGCTCCCTTGGTCCTGCACACACACACACACACATATCTGTTGGCACTCTGAGGTCACTCTCACACCCACTGTCATTATCTGTTCCCTGTAATTATCTGTTGAATTTTTTGCCAAAATTATTTACCATTCAGTCCTCTACAGAAAAACTTTGTTGATCCCTGCTTTAAATCAACTCACTTTTTAATTTAAATGCATTTCTAAATAGGACACATGATATAGCCAATGTAATTGAAAACCAGCATTTCTTGCCATAGATGGAAGGTAACAATAAAATAAATGTGTAACTACAATTATTAGTGTGAGTCAAAGAAAGAACACTCAGAGTAGAAGGAGAAAAAGGAGGATTTATAATAGCAGGGAATCAGAGGAACTCGGGGGAAATAGGCCATTGAGAAAGGTAGTGAAGGCTGCAATAGAAATACTGCTCATCACGAGGGAGCAGAGTAAATAAAAGCGTCAGGGAAAAAGGACACTGGGAACCAAAAAAAAACAAAAAAAGATTTCTTTTCAACATCTGAAAGTAATAAGCATAATTTATAAACTAGATTAGAAAAGAACATCTCAGCACATTTATAATGAAAACTGCTGATGCTAATGAGAGCAATAACATTTAAATAGAAATCTGTTTACCTTTGGGAAATTCATGCATAACTTCAATGCTGTACTGATTGACTTAAGGACCAGGGACTGGACTGATTAACCTTCCTGGGTTTTTGTTTTCAAAAGGGGAGTTGGCTGAGGTGTAACAGCCTGACGAGAACTCAACAGCCTAAACCTATGATTGGGAGTAATTGGAACCAGTAGAACCGAAGTCAGAGTAGCCAACCTGGCCATATGCTACAGTTCTTTCCGGTATGAGCATCCCAGGTTTCTTTGAAAACCTGAAGAAAGCTATGCTCCTCCTTCTCAGAAAAACACACAAAAATACACACACCAAAACTTTTGCATTTAATTTGTTTTACATTTGAAATGTATGTCTTGTATATCAATAGAAGTTAAAAGCTGTCTTAAAAAAAAAACAACTCCTGATCTAATTATTTTATAACTTATTCTAAGAGTTAAGGCCTATTTAAATGGTAAAGGGGGTCAATCCAAAATTGCAAATAAAACAAATGTTTAAAATTTTCTTCTTCTCAAAATCACATTTTAATGAAAATATTATAATTTCTTGGCTTGAATCAAAAGTTAGCTTTGTGAAGTAGTCTTTGATATCAATCCCAAATCAATTTTAAATTTTCCGTTAAATGGCACTAAGGGTCAAAAACCCTGAACCCCCAAAATGCACAGGAAAAGACAAAATTAACATTCCCATTGCTTGCTTTGCCAAGTTAGAGTGGGGCTATGTCAATAAACACCAAATCCTCCAAGACTTGGTAAATTAAATTCATGTCGCCTGTTTTCTTTTGTCCTTAAGTTAATGAGGCTGGGTCAACGAGGGAAGAGTTTATGAATCTATCATTAAATTTGAAGATGATCTGAGTGTAAGTAACCTTCAAGTGACTTCATCAGTGCTTCAAGGTGTTTTCAGATTTGGTGCGCCATGAAATTTATAAGGCTGTCATTTTTGGCTCCAATCTGCAGAATCGCTTTCATTCAGCCTTGAGAAGTTTGCAGAGTTATCCCCCTGCAGGGTAAGATTTTGGTTCACACAGCAGTTCAGAGCAGAGACTTAACCACTGCAGGTTAACATTTTTGCCAAAAAAAGCTCACGATTTTTCTGCACTGACCATAATAGTAACTGAAGGACCTTGCATGGAAATATTGGCTTCATTCTGGTGAACAATAATTTCTTCCAAGTAAGTCCAGTGGTAAAAGAATTTCCTGCCAAATTGTTCTGCAAAGGAGCTTTCCTTCTCCTCCTCCTCCTCCTCCTCCTCCTCCTTCTTCTTCTTCTTCTTCTTCTTCTTTAAGTTCTAGGGTACATGTGCACAACATGCAGGTTTGTTACATATGTATACATGTGCCATGTTGGTGTGCTGCATCCATTAACTAGTAATTTACATTAGGTATTCCTCCTAATGCTATCCCTGCCCCTTCCCTATGCAGCCATAAAAAAAAAAAAAAGAGTTCATGTCCTTTGTAGGGACATGGATGAAGCTGGAAACCATCATTCTGAGCAAACTATCGCAAGGACAGAAAACCAAACACTGCATGTTCTCATTCATAGGTGGGAACTGAACAATGAGAACACTTGGACACAGGGTGGGGAACTGCAAAGGAGCTTTTCATACTCTCATAAAGGTGAAAATTCTGCCCCAGGTTCAATCAAGAGCTTGGGGGAATTGTTTCCTGGAAAGGCAGCATACTTGTACGTAAACAGGAAGAACACGATATTCTGCATCCATTCGGTAGCAAAAACTCCTCAAAAGGCCAGCTTTTAGGGCACGAGACAAGACTCCCTTCAGGATTTTGGCCGAGTCCCCATGCCAGTGTAGAAAGTAATGAAGCACGCAGCGTCTCCATTAAAACAAGGAAGCCATATGTGTTGTAAGGCATGCCAGATGCTGTCATCCATACCCAGACATTTTTCCCAGTTAAAGTTGTGTCTGAAGAAAATAAACTTTTCAGGCATGATGTTTCCAACGGGACTCACCAAAAGAAAATGTTTCTTCTGAAGGTGTCAGAATGCACATAGTGGATGAAGAGTACACAAAGAGTACTACCTCCGCACTGAAAGGCGTCGACAGTTGCACGCAGTTGCAAGCTGAAGGAAGGAGAAATCGCTACAATTCTTGCTTTAAAATATCCCGAAGAAATAAGTGTTCATCGGCCGGGCGCGGTGGCTCACGCCTGTAATCCCAGCACTTTGGGAGGCCGAGACGGGCGGATCACGAGGTCAGAAGATCGAGACCATCCTGGCTAACACAGTGAAACCCCGTCTCTACTAAAAATGCAAAAAAAAAAAAAAAAATTAGCCGGGCGTGGTGGCGGGCGCCTGTAGTCCCAGCTACTCGGGAGGCTGGGGCAGGAGAATGGCGTGAACCCGGGAGGCGGAGCTTGCAGTGAGCCGAGATCGCGCCACTGCACTCCAGCCTGGGCAACAGAGTGAGACTCCGTCTCAAAAAAAAAAAAAAAAAAAAAAAAAAAAGAAATAAGTGTTCATCTTTTGGAGTAGGTGAGGTTATTTGAGAGAGGCACTACTTTATTGATTTCTCTGCTCCAAGTCATAAACCAGCTTGATCACTGCTAAGGTACTGGTCTTCTTCAACATATCCCCAGTTGTACAGATACTCTGTATTTTTGGCAATGTGAGTGACAATGTTGTAGAATGTTTCTAGATATGGCACTGGGGCTGGGGCAAACGTAAGATCAGGTGGAGTTCCAGCCTTTCCAAATTTAAGGTTTGTCTCAGGAAACACACCCACACTGCAAGATGCTGAGATGGAAGTTGCTTCTTTGGTTTTGTTTGTTTTATGCACCCATTGATGAGCGATTTGCATTCACAGAACCATTGTGGCTTTAGTGTCCCATAATGTTCAATGAGGAAAGCGAAACCAAGGGATACATCAGTTGCATCATGCTTTTATCTCTTCATACTTCCCAATTCAGCTAAACTTGATATGAACAAAGACAGATTCCCTTGAGTATTAAGGCAAGGCATATCTTCTTTAATTTTTATCAGTGAGAAATTAATATAGGCATTGACACAACCATAACCATAAACTTTGTATATTACCATTCCACAACTGTTTGAAATGGAACAATATCATAATCATATAATTTGACACCAAATTTTTTTCAAAGATGACTTTCAAAGTAACAGAAAGAAAACTGGAAGAAAAGCTATGTGCGCGTGTGTGTGTGTGTGCGCGTATCTGATTCACAGAACTCTTCTGAGATGGAGTGTCACCCTGTCGCCCAGGCTGGAGTGCAGTGGCACGATCTCAGCTCACTGCAACCTCCGCCACCCAGGTTCAAATGATTCTCCTCCCTCAGCATCTTAAGTAGCTGGGATTACAGGCATGCACCACCATGCCCAGCTAATTTTTGTATTTTTAATAGACACAGGGTTTCACCATGTTGGCCAGGCTGGTCTCGAACTCCTGACCTCGTGATCCATCCACCTCAGCCTCCCAAAGTTCTGGGATTACAGGCATAAACCACTGTGCCCGGCCTGATGCACAGAACTCTTGATACTCATCTATATGCCCCTTCTCTGACCCCTTCTTTCTCCTCCCCTACTCTAGGTTAAGAAACTCTGCAATTAATATTGATACTAGACTCCAGCCCACCGATGCTTTTTTTTTTTTTTTTTTTAGACAGGGTCTTGCTCTGTCACCCAGGCTGGAGTGCAGTGGTATAATCTCAGCTCACTGCAGCCTCCACCTCTCCAGGCTTGGTTGATCCTCCCACCTTAGCCTCCTGAGTAGCTGGGACCATAGGTGCACTCTGCCTCACCTGGCTAATTTTTTACTTTCTTGTAGAAACAGAGTTTTGCCATGTTTGTCCGGTTGGTCTCAAAACTCCTGGGCTCAAGCAATCTGCCTGCCTCAGCCTCCCAAAGAGCTGGGATTACAGTCATGAGCCACTGCATCCAGCAAGTCCACCAATGCTTGTACGGACTACTGGGACAGCAACTTTAAGTGGGGATAATCAAATAGAGTTATAATGAATTGCTCTGACCAACCATACCAAGGGACAGAGATCTCTAGTCAACATACATTTCAAGCCCAAATTGGCCCACATTCCCTATTCTCTGTTTTATACTCTAACATTGTCCAACTCCTTATTTTCACTGATAACTGATGTTTCCTTCATGATATCTGTAGAGCCTGGATTGTTAGAGCTTAGACCCTTTACTTTCTTCCTGAGGCAATGTAGCCTAGCGGTTGAGTGAATTGGTTTGAGCCAGGTGTAGTGGCTCTTTTTAATCCCAGCACTTCCGGGGTCCAAGGCAGGTAGATCACTTGAAGCCCGGAGTTTGAGATCAGCCTGGGCAACAGGGCGAGACCTCATGTTTACCGAAAAAGGAAAAAAAAGTGAATAGGTTTGGAAGTCAGATGGGCCAGAGTTTGACTCTAGTTCCACTATTTGATTTTTTTAATAGCCATGTGGCCTATTTAAGCCTATTTTCCAATCTGTACTAGGTATTAAAGGAAATAATATATCTGCAATAATCTCGCTCCATTTTTGATATCTGACTGCTGATAGCTTTCAAGTCCCAACCTTTCCTCTTCTTCTTCTGCCTCACATCTGAACAGACCAATAACAGAGCCTGGGTGTTATCTCCTTTGGTGATGCCAAGAAGTTCAACACTATACAAGCCTGACTTGTGGGCAGAAACCCACAACCCAACCCTATCCCCCAGCTACCATCAAACCCAAGCCAACCTCCATTCTTTGCTTTCTCAAGCCATTTTGGACCTACTAGGGAAGCCTGCCTTGCTTATTACGTGAGTAATAAACCTTGTCATAGTGTGTGTGTGTGTGTGTGTGTGTGTGTCATATGAACAAATCTGGAGTGACAGAGTCCATCCCACTTTTGCAGGGTGACCACAACTCTGTGAGCAGTATGCCTAGGCAATGACCACCACCACCGGGGGTCATTCTTCTTTGGCTTTGACTTGTGAACAGGCCCTGCTGCCTACTGGCTTGCACGCGCTTTGAGTTGTGCCGCTGCCGGCAGGCTGACTTGCTCTTTGAGCTGAGCTGCTTTCTGCTGAATTTGCTGAGCTTTCAAGCCTCTGTTATATGCTTAACCAACCTAAATCATAAATTTCACTAATTGGCATTTAGAAACAGGAGCATGGGATTGCGGCCCTCCTTAAAGTGACCTTGGATCATGTGTCTGGACTCCTTTGTGTGTCTCAATTCCAGCATAAGCCATGACTGCCACTAGGCTCAGGGGAATGACTCTTACTCTGTTACCATTCGTTGTATGTCTCAACAGGACTTTAGTCCCCATTTTATAGAGTGCTTGGGAAAAGACGGATACCCTATGCAATATGCATGCCATTGAGTGGTCCTTGCATGGAAGTATATGCTGAAGTCATACTCCTAAAAACAGGTGACTTACTAGGACCCTACAGAATGGTTTTGCTGCTGCCGCTGCTGCTTATGTGTTTCTCACAACAAAGTTCTCAATCCTGAGAGTTATATGGAAAAAAATACGCTTAGCACCCTGGTGACATAGCCAAAGGGTTAATTCAAACACAACTTAAACCCTGGGTCCTTAAACCCAATAAAGCAACCATTTCTAAAAGGCAGGCCCCTAATTCGGACTGTATTAATTTCAGGCTCTTTGAGGTGAAATTTCTAAATATAAGCAAGGTAGAGAACACCCACTCCCTGAAGTATATCCAGTAACCATCAAAAAACAATAACAATAATAACGCCCGGATGCCAGAGCCAGAGGAAACAACAACAACAACAACAAAACAGAAACAGAAGTCCTCAATTTGACCCACCTGGAAATCCAAGATGCACCAAAAGAATGTATACAACAAAAAGATAAAAGATTGGCCTTTACAGCTCTGCAGCATAGATTGTGAATTAACTTCAAAATCTACTGAGATGTACCAGTTGGCAAATTTTAATGGCCTTCATCAACACGGGGGCTGAAATTATGGTCATACCTGGGATCCCACTAAATTTAAACAAGGTACCCCCTATAATCTTGGGAGAGTTACTGAACATAAATGGAAGACAAATAGGTATGCCTCTCCTTAACCACCAGAAATATTGCCTTACCTAAACTCCGCCTAGTTAAAATGCCCATGGCCCCAAAATATCTCATAGTGGGCAGGGATGCTCTAACCCAAAGTGTGATAACTTAAAGTTAAATTAGGTTTTTGACACTTACAATGGGCTTAACACAAAATGTGACCCCCTGGACCTCCCTGACCCTAGTTAGAATATTTAAGACGTCCCTGACCCTAGTTAGAATATTTAATAAGATCTAATATAAATCAAAACAAGGCATTTAAGATTGAAACTCATTATGCAAGGTCCGTTTTGAAAAGGGAGTGATTATTCCCACTACTTCTCCATTTAATAGCTCAATTTGACCTCTTTTACCTTGGAAGGAAAGAATAGTGCCTCACTATAGATACTGAAGTCTTCTTTTCTTTTTTTGAGACAAGGTCTGTCTGTCACTCAGAGTGACTATAGTGCAGTGGCGCTATCACAGCTCACTGCAGCCTCGAACTTCTGGACTCAAGCAATCCTCCTGCCTCAGCCTACAGAGTAGCTGGGACTACAGCTGTGTACCACCATACCCAGCTAATTTTTTTTTATTTTTTATAGGGACAGGATCTCACCATATTGCCCAGGTGAGTCTCAAACTCTTGGTCTCAAGCAATCCTTTCACCTTGGCCTCCCAAAGTGCTGGGATTACAGGTGTGCACCATTGCACCTGGCTGATACTGTAATCTTAATGTCACAATGCCTTACCCATTGAGGTTCTCATACCCAATATTACGTAAACTATTGACTTCATCAAATCAGCAACTTGTAAATACCTTGCAGTCGTAGATTTAGCTAAATCTCTTATGTTCAATGCCTATTTTTACAGTCTCTTAGCTGCACTTTGTCTTCACCTTCAGAGGGATACAATATACCTTTGCTGGAGCACTCAACAGCCTTGCCATTGCACACAATCTTTGTGGGCGAGATCTTAACCACATTCAATGTGATGGGGCTTGCTAGAAAGCTGCTGCATTCCATCCCTAACCAGGACATTCTTGAAAAAGGAGAGGATCCAAAGGTTAACACAATTGGCGGAACTTCAGGAAGTAATCTTAGCCCAGGATGCCTTGGCTAATAATCAGCCCGTCCACACACCTTTACAGACTCATGGACCACTGCCAATCATCTGGCCTTCTAGTCTTGCCAATGGCAGGAACAACAATTTCTTACCCAGAGTTTCTGCCTTTGGAGTACAGAACTCCACGAATCTCTTGCCTCATAGATATCCAACATATAAATCAAGGTCACACATGTCTCTGTACCTACAAAAACCACAGTACAAAGCCTCCCTAAGACACTTCTTATATCATTTTGTGTTCTGAACAAAGCACGCATTTCACTTCTCAACAGACATAATGCTGGGCTCTGGAATGAGTCATTCAATGGGACTTTCAATTTCCTTACCAGCCTCAGGACACAAGCCTCATAGAGAACCATAATGGCTTAATTAAACCAGTTCAAACTCAATTAACTGAAACATGGCACGTTTTTAGTCATCAGTCAAATATCAAGGGCGAATTGCAATGAAAGGCCTGCCAACAATTTTGACTCTGGGTATATAACCCAAAAGAATTGAAAGCAGATTATTGAAAAGATATTTATATACCCCTCCATGTTCATAGCAGCATAATTCCCAAAGGTTAAATTCCAATGCTTATCCATTGACAGACAAATGGATAAGCAACATGTGGTATACCCATACAAGGGAATATTATTCAGCCTTAAAAAGGAAGGAAGGCCAGGCACAGTGGCTCACGCCTGTAATCCCAGCACTTTGGAAGGCTGAGGCAGACGGATCATGAGATCAGGAGTTCGAGGCCAGCCTGGCCAACATTGTGAAACGCTGTCTCTACTAAAAATACAAAAATTAGCTGGGAGTGGTCATGGGCACCTGTAATCCCAGCTACTCAGGAGGCTGAGGCAGGAGAATCACTTGAACCCAGCAGGCAGAGGTTGCAGTGACCTGAGATCGTGCCATTGCACTCCAGCCTGGGTGACAAGAGCAAGACTCCATCAAAAAAAAAAAAAAAAAAGGAATTTCTGCAATACGCTACAACATGAATGATTTTGTAGGACATTACGCTAAGTAAAATAAGCCAGTCACAGAAAAACAAATACTGTATGGTTCTACTTAAAGGAAGCCCATAGAGTTGTCAAAATTAGAGAGACAGAAAGTAGAATGGTGGTCCCCAGCGGCTGCAGAAAGACAGAGTGGGGAAATTATTGTTTAATGGGTACAGAGTTTTCATTTTACAGGATGAAGACTTGTGGATATGGATGGTGGTGATGGTTGCACAACAATATCAATTTATTTTATACCACTGAACCGTGCACTTCAAAATGGTTAAGATGGTAAATTTTATGTTGTGTATTTTACCATAATAAAAAAATTGTAGAGGGAAAAACAGTCTGCCTCCACTTTTGATATGGGACTGCTAACATCTTCCACCCTCCCTCTCCCCCTCTGCCCCACATCTGGGCAAGCTAAGAAAGCCTGCTGCTCTCTCCTCTGGCACCAGCTGGAAATTCACACCCAACAAGCCCTAGCCCTCCCACCAGACCCACATTTCATTCCCATCCCCATCGCATCCCCATCCCCATCCCCATCCCTAACCACCATAAATGCTAAGGGAGTTTCCTTGCCTGGTTTTCTGAAGCCATTTTTGGACCTGCTTGGGAATCTGCCCTGCTCTGTCAGAAAGCTTCATTATATGAGCAATAAACCTTTTCCTACCCTCTTGGTGCATGTGGTGTATCATCAGTCTTGACATCTAAAACAAATTTTGGGTGGTGGGGTCCATGTCTTTGCAGGGTGACCACAATAGTACCTGGCACATTATGTGTTTAATAAACAGAGATTACTGTCATATTTATTTTATTTTATTTTTTGAGATGAAATTTCACTCTTTTTTCCTAGGCTGGGGTGTAGTGGTGCGATCTTGGCTCACTGCAACCTCCACCTCCCGGGTTCAAGTGATTCTCCTGCCTCAGCCTCCCAAGGAGCTGAGATTACAGGCATGTGCCACCACACCTGGCTAATTTTGTATTTTTAGTAGGGATGGGGTTTCACCATGTTAGCCAGACTGGTCTCGAACTCCTGACCTCAGATGATCCACCCACCTTGACCTCACTTACAGGCATGAGCCACCGCGCCTTGTCTCTATTTATTTCTCCATTTAAATTGATGGATATATGCAAACCTGATCATTATCATACTTATGCCTAGACACAAGAGAGGCAATAAACTAATCTAAGTGATGCTTGTGATGCCAAAGATGTCAGAACACTTTCTGGGCCAATGGCAGATACCTCATGTCACCAGATGCTAAGGGTCCACAAAAAAAAGCACTGAATGAAAATTTTGAGGATAAATATCTCCAGGTTGAGGAAGAAGGTTGCACATATCGGGTGCTCAATAAATATTTGTCGAATGAATGAATGAGTGAATGGCCCCAGTGTGTGGGGCTTGGGAAGTGATTGGATATAGGCAGAGAAAAGGAACAAGTCAAAAATAATTCAGAAATCAAGAACAAGCAAGTTGCCTTGATACACTTCATTCCTACACTTGGCAAACTTTAGTGATTAAGGAAACAATGTTTTAAAAAAAGTTTTGGTGATGAGACATTCAGGAAGATCTATCAATAAATAGCAAACCTGGTCCTTTTTAAGACACTGTGCATAAAAAAATTCCAAAAAGATTAAAATCAGTGCAGAAACCAAAGAACCATTTTTTTCTATATCATATTGATCATTTCAAGTGGAACTGTTAGCTATCTTAGAAAAATTGTGGTTCTCAATTGCTTTTGCCTCTATCTCTGAACCACCATTCCTAAAGGAAAACATTCAACCAGAAAATTTCAGCACATCACAATCTCTCTGAAGATTAAGAAGTCTCTGTGAAGGACTGAATGTATAAATTGAAAAATTTTTGCTGTCACATTTAGGTAAAAGAGAAATCGTTCTTCATATCCCCTTCCTTTCCATCTGTAGCTCACCTATGTCAACTTTCCTCTCAGAAGTGAAATAAAATTAAAGTTATGACACTGAGTGTCAGTCATGGAGGGACACGTTCCCCACTTAGCCTTTGCTGAAGTGTTTCCAGAGACAACTGTCTAATGCCAGGTCCCCACTTAGTGGGCTGCACTTTTCTACTCATTTGCACATAATCCAGTAGTCACATTTTGGGTTCACAGTTTCCACTGGGGTAACCTCATTAGGCCTGGCCACCTCTGTGCTTCTTGTGAAGTCTCTGATTTGAAGGATTAGTATCCTTTCCAGACTGTGTGGGTTGACTTTCACCCATCTGGAGTTGCTTGGAACAAAAATAACTACCTCAAAAAAAAGCAAAAAAAAAAGATAGCATTAGAGTTCTGAGAACAGGATGTCATTACGGGTTGTGCCTTGTCAGCTACAGGTAAGATATTTGAGTGGCTCCTCAAGCCTCCCCAACTCCCTCTCCGACCTCACTACACAGTCTTCCCAGGTCTGGTATTTGACCTCCAGACTGCCGCCCAGAAAGCAACTCAGAGCTCAGCAACACCATGATGATGAAACACAAATATCTGGGCCCCCAACTTTGGAGACTCCACTGGTTGCTTTTGTGCAGCTCTTTCTATATATGACTTTCAAAATAGCAGCCAACCCTCTCAACTGTTGGTTGATCTGAATATGTAAAGTTCAGCCTTCAAATCCAGCAAACAGTCAGCTATAGGATAGAGTTCAGGTGCTGGGGAATGACCACGGTTGGCTGCTACGTTGGGAACCCTGGTGACATCATATATGGACCTGGGAATGTAAAGAAACATAGGAAATCTGAATTTATGACTTTTCTAATCTATCGGGATCCTTTTTTGGAATCAAGATGATTTTCCTTCTAAAAGGTCATTTTATTACAGTAATGGGCAGGGTAGACATACCTCACTAGCGTACTCTCAAAATTTCTTGCATGCATATGCTTTCTCCGGCATGCATATGCTTTCTACTACAATGTGAACAAGCCTACGAAAGCTAGCCTAATGGAGGATGAGAGACCATGTGGAGGAGAGCTGAAGTGCCCCAGCCAGCAGCTAGCCTACACCCACAGCTATTTTGCCTGTGTTCCACTTGTCCTATTTGCATAATATTGTTCTTTAAGTTAACCCATTCTTAATTTATTGTTTTAATCTTAAGCAATAATATTCAAGAACTAATGAGTTTTGTGTATTCGTTATATTTTTCCATAATATATATTATACTAATAAATGCCCATTCAAATTTTTGTTTGAGTGCTCAAGTGGGTATCATTTAAAATAATCTTATATACTATATATAACAGCCAAGGTTTGGGCAACACAACAGAAACTGCATGAGTTTATTTTATCAGAATTTTTTAAACGGTATGGGAGAACTAAAAAAGTAAAAAAGGGAACCCTTGAGTTAACAAAGAGATAAGAACTACGTAAAGCAGTTACTGTCCTGAAGGAATAAAGGGAAGAGCATGGGGTTATTAGAACCTAGAAGTTTGGAACCACCAGGAGCTGGGACCCTATGAGGAGAGGGTTGGCCCCTGACAATGCTGGTGTCTCTAAGGGAGCTCCTGAGGCTGATTCTAGCAGTGTAGGGAAAGAAACTGGAAACTGGAACAATTTCCTCTGTAATCAATGGCCCTTGCCAGGGTAAAGAATCACTGCTGAAGAGATGCTACTGGAAAAGGAAGCAAACAAAAAGGAGGGTGTCCCTTCCCCTTCTTCCCTCCTTCCAGTCTCCCTCATGACAGAGCATCTGGCTGGTGACGGGAAAAGGTGTTCCACAGAGCACCACCCCAACATCACATGGGCATCTGCTGACCCACAGCTGACTGCAGATGAGGAAGCTCAGCCTAGGTCACACAAACGCCTCCCAGCTGAGTCTAGCCTAAATTGCCAACCTGCCAAATCATGAACTAATAAGTGACTATTGTTTTAAGCCACTACCTTTAAGGGAATTCAGTATGCAGCAATAGCTATCTGATCCATATAGGCCTACAAGGCTATAGAAAAACTATCACATGTAATCCCAGCACTTTGGGAGGCCAGGGCGGGCGGATCAACTGAGGTCAGGAGTCCGAGACCAGCCTGACCAACATGGAGAAACCTCGTCCCTACTAAAAACACAAAATTAGCCAGGCGTGGTGGCGCATGCCTGTAATCCCAGCTACTTGGGAGGCTGAGGCAGGAGAATCACTTGAACCTGGGAGGCAGAGGTTTCAGTGAGCCAAGATCGCACCATTGCACTCCAGCCTGGGCAAAAAGAGCGAAACTCTGTCAAAAAAAAAAGAAAAAGAAAGAAAGAGAGAGAGAGAGAGAGAGAGAGAGAGAGAGAAAGGAGAGAGGCTACTGCAGAGAAAAGTCTAGAAGGATGGGTTCATGGGTTCATTGAGAGACAATAGCTTAACAACCAGCACACCATAGTTGGCAAAACACTATCATTGAAAAAAAAAAAAACATGCTCAAAAGGGGAAATGCCAGTTTGGGTAAATATGCTTTTGTGTTGGAGAGAAAGAATTTGGAACAGGCTTTTCAGACCCCCTTAAGGCCCAACAAACAAATTATAATTTAGACGAGTCTGGGATTCTTCACAGCTCAGCTTGTGGTGATGGTATTAGCTTCACAACTCCAAACAAGTTAAGCTGTCTGTGTGAAATCTCCTCAACAACACCTCACTGGCAAACCTGGAGGTGCTGAAAACAGAGCTTTCAATTCTTGTTTGCAACCAAGGGAGTTGAGTTGGCAGATGGGCACTGTGTCCAGCCTTGGGAAAGGACATCGCAGACTTTGCATCCTAAGAACTCATAACCACAATGGCAAGGTAAGACACAAGCTCTTGAAAGTTTCCATCACAGTGCAGCACAAATGACCTTGGCTATGTGCCCTGTTATTGCTGGTCCCTGCTTAAAAATCTCCTGTGACTTCCAACCACACAAATTTCCTACCTGGTTGCAAAAATGCCCTTGATAATTCACCCCTCCCTCTATCTTGCCCCCTTTACAATGTGGCTTGGCAGCTCCTCCCATCAAGAGTTAAAATCTAATTCCTCACCCCTTGAATCTAGGCTGGCCATGGGACTTGCTTTGGCCAATAGATGTGGCAGAAATTATGGCGTGACAGTTCTAAGCATAAGTCTCAAGAGGCTTTGCAGGCAGCAACTTTCTCTTAGAACCCTGCCACCATGAGAACAATCCTGCCTGGGCTAGCCTAATGGAGGATGAGAGACCATGTGGAAGAGAGCTGAGATGCCCCAGCCAACAACCAGCCTACCCCAGAAGCAGAGGCATCTGCTGACCCACAGCTGACTCCAGATGCATAAGGGAGCTCAGCCTAGATCCAGAACGCCTCCCAGCTGAGTCTAGCCTAGACTGCCAGCCTGCCAAATCATGAAGTAATAAGGGACTATTGTTTTAAGTCACTACCTTTTGGGGGAATTTGATATGCAACAATAGCTCTCTGATACATATAGGCCTACAAGTCTATAGAAAAACTATGCTGCCTCTCTCTCCAGCCACACAATTTCTTTCTCTTCTCATTTACCATTCTAATTCCTCTGTGTTATAGTCTGTGTCCCAAAATTCATGTCAAAATCCTAATCTCCAAGGTAATGGTATTAGAAGGTAAATCTTTGGTAGGTGATCAGGTCATGAGGGTGGAGCCCTCATGAATGGGATTAGTAACCTTATAAAAGAGAACCCAGAGAGCTCATTTGCTGCTTCTGCCATGTGAAGATACAGTGAAAAAAGAAGCAGGCCCTTGCCAGATACGAGTTTGCCAATGCCTTGATCTTGGAATTCCCAGCCTCCAGAACTGTGAGCAGTAAGTTTCTATTGTTTATAAGCTACCCAGCCTATGGCATTTTGTTACGGCAGCCTGAATGGACTAAGACAGTCTACCTAGACCATTATTTCCCTTTCATCATCCACCAGCCAATTCCAGCACATCTTTTAGATCTCAGCTTAAATACTCCCTCCAAGACCTCCCTCTATCTCTAATATGAATGAAATCCATATCTCAAGTTCTTCACAGAATCCTCTACTCTTTCCTTCATGGCATTTGTCATAATTTGTAATTATATATCTAGCAAAGTTCTTTGTTGTTAAACATCTACCTCCTCCACTCTCCTAGAAACTCCACAAGGACCTCCCTGCACCCAGTGCCTAGGCAATGCCAGACACATAGCAGATGCTCCATTAATTATCTGTAGAATGACTGAATGGCTTCCAAGTTAGTTAACTGGGCACCCTTGATAACAGATTCTGGCCTATTTGAAGGATCAAAGAAGAAAGTGGTGCTACCTTCTCCCCTGCCACTATCTTGCCCACTTGTGGTGCCAGTTCAGGAGGTTTGGAATGGATGTGGCTAATGATAGACGTAGACTTATTGCCTTTCTTGGATCATAATTCTGCCAGGCTCTGAGTCCATGTGGCATCGATGGCTAATTGTCCTCCAAAATTTATCCTCTCTTCTTCCATTTATACCCTCCCATGGAGTTTTAACAGGGCATGTGGTCACCCTACTGGGATCTCACTTCTCAGCTTCCCTTGCAACTGGATGTGGCCTTGTGACTAAATTCTCATGAACAGAATGTGAGTGCAAGTGATGTGTCAGTATCTTCATCACTTTCCTAAAAAGGGAACTGCTGGTCCTCCACTTCCTCTCTTTCACCCTTCCAATGAGCCAGAACATGCATGTGATGCTGGTGAGTCAGCTTCAGTCACATGAATAAAAACAAACTCCAGGAGATGACTAAGCAATAAGACAGAAGGAACCCAAGTCCCTAGACGAGTTCACAGAACCAAGCTACCTATCCAACCCTGGGCCCACCTGGATTATAACATGAGAAAAACATAAGTCCTAATCATATTTTTGAAGCACTGAATTTTAGGGCTTCTTTGTGACAGCAGCCTACCCTCTAGTCTAATCAATATACCTCACCAAGTCTCCTGCTCCTAAGGGAGACAAAGAAGCAAAATGAGTCTCAAAACGTCATCCAAATGGAATAGATACAGACCTGTAATCCCAACACTGTGGGTGCCCAAGGCGGGTGGATCACTTGAGGTCAGGAGTTTGAGACCAACCTGGCCAACATGGCAAAACCCTGTCTCTACTAAAAATACAAAAATTAGCCGGACATGGTGTTGTGCACCTGTAATCCCACCTACCCACGAGGCTAAGCCGGGAGAATTGCTTGAACCCAGGAGGGGGAGGTTGCAGTGAGCCAAGATCATGCCACTGCACTCCAGCCTGGGTAACAGAGTGAGACTCTGTCTCAAAAAAATAAATAAAAATAAAAATAAATAGACCATTAATTAATAGATATAGCCTTGGTCTGTGACCAAAGCTCAGAATGTTATGATATTCCTTTCCTATGTCACCTCAACTTGCCCCTGTCATCAGACAGGACAAATTCCCCACTGGTCCTTTGCACTCACAGCTGTTACATTTGAAATGGGAGCTTAGCCTTCCCTGCCCTGGTTCCTCCTTAGACTCATTTGGGAAAACAGGAAACGTAATTATTTCTGCCATTACCTTTATCTCATGGAGCCTGACAGAGTGTAACCAATGATAGGAATTAAAACATTCTAATTGCCAACTCACAACAACTCCCGGAAAAAATCATTTTAACTCATTATACATATTAAATTATGACATGCTTAATGTCCAAATCTAATAGATTCAGTACTCAGGAAATCCCTTATACAGGTAGACACCTTTCCTCCTGTACTTTAAGAAAATCTTACATCAATATGCGGGACTTCTCAAATTTTTCTATCACAGTTTTCTTAATAGGAAGGAGAATTTGTGCCAAAAGATGTATGGAAATTTAGCACAAAGTAGCCCTCTACAAGCGGAGGATTTCTTTAAAGCATTGTGTTTTATCTCAAGATTCCATGGCAAATGTTTATCTTCTCTGCTTGTTTTAGTATGAAATAGTTTTCATTTGCTTGTCATCATTTTTAAGGAGTTGAAAATACAATCAACCTCACTCATCATAAAATAAAAGCAAATTAAAACTACTATGACATATTTTCACCTATAAAATTGAGAACATTTTAAAATGTGATAATAGTTCTATTAACAAGGGTGTGAGAAAACAATTCTCAGGCAGGGCATGGTGGCTCACACCTGTCATCCCAGAGCTTTGGGAGGCCAAAGTGGGAGGATCGCTTGAGCTCAGGAATTCAAGATCCACCTAGGCAACATAGTGAGACTCTGTCTCTACAAAAAGTAAAATATAAATTAGCTGGGTGTGGTGGCATGCGGCTATCATCCCAGCTACTGGGGAGGCTGAGGCGGGAGGATTGCTTGAACTGGGGAAGACCAGGTTGCCATGAGCCATGATCACGCCACTGTATTCTAGCCTGGGTGGCAGGACCGGACCCTGTCCCAAAAAAAAAAAAAAAAAAAAATCCCTCTTCCCTGATTGGTGGGACTGTAAGCTGGTGCAACCTCTTGGGAGGAGCAGGTGGTTAGAAAACATGTATCAAATTTTTATGCAAAATTTAAATAGACCCACAATTAGACCCTAGGAATTTATTCTCCAGATATTCTCATGCATGCGTGCAAGGTATATTTGCAAAGATTTGTATCCAGCACTATCTGTAATTGCAAAAATCCAGAAGCAACCTCAGTGTCAATCCTTAGAAGACTGTATACATGAGATACTGTACATGTTGGTTGGGTTCTCCGAGAAGCGCATGCCCGGATAGAAGGCAAAAGATTCATTAGGGAGTAACACCTCTGCCAGAAAAGCAGAAGAGATAGGATTGGGCAGGAGGGGCCATTAGAGCACAATTTAGAGCTACCACCATTTCAGAAGGCAGCAAAGATTGCTTGTTAGAGAAATGGTCAGGCCCTTGTACCCTCAGTCACTGGATGGGAGCCACTCCAAGAAGAGCATGACCATGACTTAACAGCTAAGGGGACCCTGAAAGAGCTGCCAGGTTAAGGCTATCAGCTCCTCACTCCCCACAGCTGGACAGAGAGCCTTTGTTTAAGGAGGATCTGAGCAGCTCATCTCCAGGTCTGGCACAAGGGTTACCCATAGGACGAAGATGGAAGACATGAATCTATATGCATTAGTATGGAACAATCTCCATGATAGATTTTTAAGTGAAAGAGCAATAGTAAATTGCAAAAGAGAACATAACGTTTTGGGACTAGGCAGAAGTGATAACCGAACAACAGTGTGAATGGAGTAAAATGTCACCGAATTGTACACTTTAAAGTGGCTAATTTTGCTATGTGAATTTCACCTCAATTTTTTTTTTTTTTTTTTTTTTGAGATGGTGTTTCACTCTTGTTGTCCAAGCTGGAGTGCAATGGCAAAGTCTCGGCTCACCACAACCTCCGCCTCCTGGGTTCAAGCAATTCTCCTGCCCCAGCCTCTTGAGTAGCTGGGATTACAGGTGCGTGCCACCACGCCCGGCTAATTTTGTATTTTTAGTAGAGACGGGGTTTCTCCATGTTATCAGGCTGGTCTTGAACTCCCGATCTCAGGTGATCTGCCTGCCTCGGCCTCCCAAAGTGTGGGATTACAGGCGTGAGCCACCGCGCCTGACCCCATCTCAATGTTTTAAAAGAGAGAGAATACAGCATGCTGTCATTTGTGTTAATTTTAAAAAGGAAATGAATTTATGTGCATGTATAAATGCTAGACATGGAATCTCTCTGAAAGGAGCCATGAAACACTCATACTATGGTCTCCAGTCAGGAAAGAGACTTAATTTTCACTGTACGCCCTTGGTGCTGCTTAAATTTTTATCATGTGCATGTAATTACACCCTGTCTTTAAAAATCATTAAAGATGTTTAATTGTTCTGATGAAGGAATACATTACTTGCCATCAAGAAAAATGAATGAAAAATTTTCTGCGAGACAATTTTTAGCAAGACACTGTTGTATTGATCATTCAAGTTCAGAAAATTCAGCCTCCGTCAAGGGGCAAAAACATCATATATCAGGTTCAGTTTGTCCTCTCTCTCAGAGTCAAAGTGCTTTAGGAACATAGACACAATAAGTTTCTGGAACCAAATGGCAAATATCAAAACTTGCTAGAACAGGAGAAAAGTGTATCTTATTGAAAATTCACCAGCTGCTATACCATTCAGCATTGGGAAAATCAGCATACCTTCTTAGACTTCAATATTTTAAAGATGGCAAAATAGCCAAGTCATGGATGTCTCCCCCTTTCATCAAAATGTAAAGAACTAGCTGCCTCTGGGACTCTCCATCAATTTTCAAGCACGTCTTTTGAACCCATTTGATGGTGTCACTCAATAAGGGCACCTTTTTCAACTTGGCTGCCTCTTTTTGACCCAAAATAATTTCAACCCTTTCTGCAGCTCCAGGATTCACCAGGCTTTCTATTATTGCATGTACCTTTCACAGTGATTCTAAACCGACCTCGAATGAAGAGACAAACGATTTTTTATCTATTTGTTTGATTGCACTTCTTCTTGTACTGCTCCAAGACAAGGCTTGTCTTTTGAGTTGCAAAAAATACTAGCGCTCTATTTCCAAAGTCAAACAAGTGGCTTTTCAATGTCTCTGCAAGTGTTTTGTTTCATGCAGTCAGTGCTGACTTTTCTCGATGGAGAGACATATGGTTTGGGCCCATTTTAGCAACTCTATAATAAAACTGATTATAAAAATAAGCATCTAAGAATATCTTAGGCTTTTAAGATTGACACCACTGCTTGCTACTCAATTGCTAGTTGTGGTTGGCAGTGCACGCAGTGTCTTTGTGGTCAAGTTCATTGTGGCAAGCTCAGAGGTCATGTCAGATCACAACACAGGGACTTTGAATTGGGTGGACATCCATTCATTACGTGGCACACGTCACAAGCTTCAAGGTTTTGCTTCAAAAACTCTTCTGTCTTCTAGGTGAAAGTATAAGTTTAAACTTACTGCTCTTTAAGAAAGTAAATGAAAAATGACACTAAAGTCCCAAAAGCCAGAATTGTCAGCAATCCTAGGTGCAGTTCATTCATTCATTCATTCATTCACGTATTCATTCAATAAATATTTATGGAGGTCCTATTTACCTGGCAGCACTTCATGAGGCCCTGGAAATACAATAGTGAGCAATAAAAACACACTCCTTCACCAGGTGGAGCTATAATCTACTAGGGAGATATAGATGTTAAACAAATTATCACACAGGCTGGGCATGGTGGCTCACACCTGTAATCCCAGCACTTTGGGAGGCCGAGGCAGGTGGATCACCTGAGGTCAGGAGAAGGAGTTCAAGACCAGGCTGACTAACATGGTGAAACCCCATCTTTACTAAAAATACAAAATTAGCTAGGCATGGTGGTGCATGCCTGTGATCCAAGCTACTTGGGAGGCTGAGGCAGGAGAATTGCTTGAACCAGGGAGGCAGAGGTTGCAATGAGCTGAGATCGCACCATTGCACTCCAGCCTGGGCAACAAGAGCGAAACTCTAACTCAAAAAAAAAAAAAAAATTATCACACAAACAAGTACATAATTCTATATTGTAAAGTGTCCCAAAGAAAAATATGCCACTCTTAATAAGTACAGGAGGCTTACTTTAATTTGGAAGGTTAGAAAAGTGATGTTTAAAGTGAGAACTGTAAGACAAGTCACTTTGTCAGTGCAAAGTGGAAAGAAAGTATTTTAAGTAGCAAGGAGAGCATGAGTAAAGACCACGGAGAAGGAAAGCGAGGATGCAGTTAGAGAAATGAAAGGACCGCATTGGTGGGGCACCGGGATGAAGGAGATGATGAAGAAGATGTAACCAGAAAGGCTGGCAGGGACAAGGTCATGCTGCGTCTTGAAGGCCAGCATGAGCACTTGAGATTCTTAAAGTAATTGCAAGGGAGCCTTTGAGGGTTTTAATGAGGGCAGTATCTTTATCAGATGTGCACTTGTTTGGGGTTTCTCTGGATTTTGTTGAAAGAACAATTTAAGCAGAAGGCAGATTAGGAAATAGGAGAATCGAGAGGCTGTATATGTTGAGACGCAGTGGTAGCCTAGGGTGACAATGCAGGAAACGGGAAGCAGTGGATGAACTGGGGATATGTTTTGAAGGTAGAATAGATGATGGCTGGGAAGACAGTGACTATTCAAGGGCAGGGGGGTTGGGGGAGGTATCAAGAATGTTTAGAATATAGCTAACCACATACCCTTTTAGAAACAGTCTTCTCTGAACATTTCTCCTGTCTCCAAGCCTCAGTTTCCTCATCTATGAAATAAGAACACTACTACTTCCTTTTTAAGGTTGTTAAACTGGTTAAATGAGATTATGCAGGGAAAGCATCACTAGTCAGTGCTCAAAAATGTGCTTTTTAAATTTCCTCCCTTTGCCTCGTATTCTCAACTTTGTCCTTTGTAATATTATCGTTCTTTAAGTGGGCTTGGTTTTGTCCTATCTTTGCCCATTCACTCACTGCTCCCCATCCACCCAAATCCCCTCTGTATTCTGTTTATGCAAGACTGAGTTTACCCCTTCTCAGTCCATTGACTTATCTCTCCTCACTCATTGACTTGTCCCAGGCAATTTATTCTGCAATCTTGGACAAAAATCTGGATTTTCAGCCAGGTGCAGTGGCTCACACCTGTAAACCCAGCACTTTGGGAGGCCAAGGCGGGTAGATCATTTGAGGTCAGGAGTTTGAGACCAGCCTGACCAACATGACGAAACCCTGTCTCTACTAGAAATACAAAAATTAGCTGGGTGTGGTGACGTGTGCCTGTAATTCCAGGCATGCCTGTAATCCCAGCTACTCGGGAGGCTGAGGCAGGAGAATCGCTTGAACCCAGGAGACGGAGGTTGCAGTCAGGCGAGCTCACGCCACTGTATTCCAGCCTGGGCAACAAAGCGAGACTTCATCTCAAAAAATAATAATAATAATTCATTATGCAATCCAGCTTTGAAACACTCTTTGGCTACACTTTTGTATGCTTTAAGGAGGAACAAAACACAGATGGTCTCCAACTTACATTGGTTAAATCTACAATTTTTCAGCTTTACAATGGTGCAAAAACAATATGCATTCAGTAGAAACTGTACTTCAAGTACCTATACAACCATTCTGGTTTGCCCCTTCAGTACAATGTTCAATAAATTGTGTGAGATATTCAACACTTTATTATAAAACAGGCTTTATTTTAGATGATTTTGCCCAACCTTAGGCTAATGTAAGTGTTCTAAGCATGTTTAAGGTAGGCTAGGCTAAGCTATGATGTTCAGTAGGTTAGGTGTATTAAAGCAAGTTTTACTTAAGATATTTTCAAGTTACAGTGGGTTTATTGAGATGCAACCTCATTGTAAGTCAAGGAACATCCGTACTTCAGAAGTCATCAAAGCTGCATGAGCAGGACACAAGTCATATCAAAAGCCAGGTAGACATAATGCTATAAAAAATCCCTCCGTTGGGCCGGGCACGGTGGCTCACGCCTGTAATCCCAGCACTTTGGGAGGCTGAGGAGGGTGGATCACGAGGTCAGGAGATTGAGACCATCCTGACTAACACAGTGAAACCCCGTCTCTACTAAAAATACAAAAAATTAGCCGGGCGTGGTGGCGGGCACCTGCAGTCCCAGCTACTCGGGAAGCTGAGGCAGGAGAATGGCAAGAACCCGGGAGGCGGAGCTTGCAGTGAGCCGAGATCGCACCACTGCACTCCAGCCTGGGTGACAGAGCAAGACTCCATCAAAAAAAAAAAAAAAAATCCCTCCATTGTCAGAGTGTGAGCTTCCAGCTCATTATCCCAGAAGCCCGAGATAGCAGCAGTTCTCAGATCTTGTGATAAAGGTCATCTCCTATCCTGGGGCTCTCAGGACCGTAATGCAAGAGTCTCCCTCTAAACCTGCCAGCCCCAGGGCCTTTCCCGCCTTCCTCATCCTAAGTCCTGAAAAGTTCACTGGGCCAAATGGTGAACCACGCACTTATTGCCCCATAACCCTTGGTACAAATGTCTCCAAATATATCCATCAAGCCTACATGTAGTACTGAGAATAACAACAGTAGCTAACATTGATTGGACACTTCTAAGCCCCTTAAATCCATTATCTTACTTAATTCTCACAACACTGATCAAGAGTTGGATAAAATAATCCACTCTCAAGCCAGCAAATCTAAACCAGCCACTCTTCCGTATGGATTCCTGCTCTTATGGCAACAAGGGCTTGCCTTCCCCACCTTTATTCTTAACCCTTCTGGAAAACCTCTGCTCCTCCTTTTCTGAGATGGAAAAATTTATAAGTGAAAAACCATTCCATCTTTCTGAGGTGTGGAGGGAGGAAAACAATCACTCCTGCCTTCAACTAAGAGTGTGAAAAATAAGCTTAACTAAACCTGAAATACATTTTCAAATGCCTTTGAAAAGACTTATAAATCAAATCACATTTGTCCATCTCTCTGCTCTTCAAAATTATCATGCATGCACCTGAAGTTTAAGCAAAGAAATCCATTAAACAAACAAACCTAAAATCATAAAACCCAGATTTAGAGATTTATCCGCTCAGTCTAATGAATGCCCAATTCAGAATACAATTTTGTCTTCAAAGAGCCCTGAAGGTTCTTATCTTTCTTATCTTTCTATAGTGTTAGCAGAAATATTACATCTTTGAAAAGAAGAAAAACATTATTCCCAGAGCTAAAACAGAAAAGGCTTTGAACTATTTTAGGGATAAATCAACTCACAGTTACCAATAAACCAAAAAGAATAAAAAAGACTGTTTCAAACCAAGTTGACTACTCTTACATATATTCAAGTGTCAACTTACAAATCAGTCTTTAAATATACACGTACACTTTCTAACTCTCCTGAAATGTCACCCAAGCCCCCATTCAATCAGCTAAAAACAATTTAATTCTTTCTCTAGGGAGGAAATCAGGTTATCAGATAAGTAAACCTTAAATACCATTTCTAGGCCTGATGTGGTGGCTCATGCCTGTAATCCCAGCACTTTGGGAGGCCAAGGCAGGTGGATCACTTGAGGTCAGGAGTTTGAGAACAGCTTGGCCACATGGTGAAACCCTGTCTCTACTAAAAATACAAAACTTAGCCAGGCATGGTGACAGGCACCTGTAATCCCAACTACTCAAGATAATCTGCATACCAATTGTGGGTAGACATAGGTTTTTGTCCAGAGCCCTCCACAGACCCATCCCTTACCTACCATTGTCTCTCGGGCTTCAACCTTATTTGAAAGTCTTAATTTCCAGTTCCACATACTGCAAACACAAGACCCAGTCTTTCTGGTTCTTATTTTACCTGGAGATTAAAATACAGGCTGGGCGTGGTGGCTCATGCCTGTAATCCTAGCACTTTGGGAGGCCAAGGTGGGTGGATTGCTTGAGGCCAGGAGTTTAAGACCAGCCTGGGCAACATGGTGAAACCCCTGTCTCTACTAAAAATACAAAAATCATCCGGGTGTGGTGGTGTGTGCCGACGGTCCCAGCTACTCAGGTAGCTGAGGCATAAGAATCGCTTGAACCCAGGAGGCAGAGGTTGCAGTGAGCTGAAATCTCACCACTGCACTCCAGCCTGGGCAACAAGGCAAGACTGTCTCCAAAAAAAAAATTAAGTTTCTGTCTTACAATATCATAAGAAAATGGCTGGACAGGTTTTCCCCAAAGTTGGAGGGTACTTTTGTGATGGGTTTGGTTTAAATTGGTTTAAAATATAAGACACATAGTCCATAGAGAATTCACCTATGGACTATGCTGCTAAGAGAATCTCAAAGAGATGCACTGTTATGCTCCAGAGTTTTGTGAGAGGCCACTAAGGTCAGGAGACACATGCCATATATATCAAGATGCTGTCAACAGAGAAAACCAGTGAGGTTTCAAACAGAAGCCCCGGTCCATTCAACCAGGCAGCCACTCCTCATTGCAGGTGCTGACCTGGGCTTCGGCTGCTTCTCACATGGGCAACTCTATATACTCTATTCCTGGGAGAAGGGCAGCAAAGACCCACTTATTAAATGATGTTTAACAATCCTCGGCCGGGCACGGTGGCTCACGCCTATAATCCCAGCACTTTGGGAGGCCGAGGTGGGCGGATCATGAGGTCAGGAGATCGAGACCATCCTGGCTAATAAGGTGAAACCCTCTCTCTACTAAAAATACAAAAAAATTAGCCGGGCGTGGTGTCGGGCACCTGTAGTCCCAGCTACCCAGGAGGCTGAGGCAGGAGAATGGAGTGAACCTGGGAGGTGGAGTTTGCAGTGAGCCGAGATCGCGCCACTGCACTCCAGCCTGGGTGACAGCCGTCTCAAAAAAAAAAAAAAAAAAAAATCCTCCAGGCAATTGTGTGACAGCTGGAATGAAAAATCAGGGGCAAATTGTACATATAAGGGAACAATTGTCCATATTTGTGTAAGTTACCCTCCGGAGTCTACAACTTAAAAGGCACACTTTAATCAATTTGGCAACTTGCATGGTATTTTCCTCCACTATTTGTAGGATGCTGGTATCTCCTTAACAGGTACTGTTTTCCTATGCAACACACAATGACTTCTTGAACACATGGCAGCTTTTCATTTGTTCATTTAACAAATACTTATTGAGTTACTACTATGTGCCAAACACCATTATAAAGGTACTGAGGATACAGTGGTGAACAAGATGGACAAAAATCCCTGCCTTTGTACTACATTCTTGAGTGGGTGTGAGGAGACAATGAACCAAAGAATGAACAAACTGTGTATTGTGCAGGTGTGTCATGGGAAAAAAATGAAGGAGGGAAGAAAAGCGGAAAAGCAGAAAATGTCAGGAATGCACTTTCGTGGCGGGTGGCCAGACAGGTGGCCAAGAAGTGATATTTGAACTAAAGAAGGTATAAGTGAGCAAGCTATGAGGGAATTTGGCAAAACAATTTTGGAGGCAGAGGTCACAGCCAGCAGGTGCAAAGGCCTGGGGCAGGAGTGGGTCCAGGGCATGGGACGGATGGGGAGAAGGTCAGCATGGCTGAAGGAAGTAGGGGGTAAGCTCAAACAAGTCGCAGGTGGGAAACTGAGTGTATTGGACCTTGTAGGCAATTTTAAGAACTTTAGTTTCCACTCATTAACATGGAAAACCACTGGAAGGTTTTGAGCAAAGGAATAACATAATCTGCCTTTTTTTCTTCAAATGCTGTGAAACAAATACTTATTTGACCCTATCACCATTTCTACCTTTGGAAAGGCTATGGTGTGTTACTGGATGTTGAGGATAGCTTGCTCTTCAATGTGCAGTAACCAAACTGAATTCATTCTTTCTCAAGATGAGAGAAAGATAAGCCAGGTGTGGTGGCTTTCTTAGATAAGCCAGGTATGGTGGCTCACGCCTGTGAGCTGAGGCGAGAGGATCACTTGAGGCCAGGAGTTGAAGACCAGCCTGGGCAACATAGTGAGACCCCTCATCTCTTAAAAATTTTTTTTTAGTTAGCCAGACATTGTGGCATCCGCCTGTAATCCCAGCTCTTTGGGAAGCTGAAGTGAGCTATGATCACGCCACTGCACCCCAGCCTGGGTGACAGAGTGAGACCCCCATCTCTAAATTAAAAAAAAAGACTGGATAGGGCCTGGTTAATACAACTAACTCCCCAAAATTCAAGTTTTTCATATAGGTCTTTTTTTAAAAATAGCTTTAATTGACATAAAATTCACCCATTTAAAGTTTACAATTCAATGGATTTTTATATATTCACAATGTAGTACAACCATCATTATAATTTTTTTTTTTTTTTTTTTTTAGACAGAGTCTAGCTCTATTGTCCAGAGCTGGAGTGCAGTGGCATGATCTCAGCTCACTGCATCCTCCATCTCCTGAGTTCAAGCGATCCTCCCACTTTGGCCTCCCAAGTAACTAGGATTACAGGCATGTGCCATCACGCCTGGCTAATTTTTGTATTTTTAGTAGAGATGGGGTTTCACCATGTTGGCCACGCTTGTCTCAAACTCCTGGCTTCAAGTGATCCACCTGCCTCGGGTCCAAAGTGCTGGGATTACAGGCATGAGCCACGACACCTGCCCGTAATCTACTTTAGAACTTTTTATCATCCCACCACCCATTTAAGTCTTTACCCATTAGCAGTCACTCCCCATTTTCTCAACCCTTCCCGCAAAACCCCTACCCAGCCTTGGGCAACCACTAATCTACTTTCTATACATTTGCCTATTCTGAACATTTCATATCAATGGAATCATACAACATGTGACATTTTGCATCTGGCTTCTTAGAATAAGATTTTCAAGGTTCGTCTATGTTGTAGCATATATCAGCACTTCAGTCCTTTTGTGTTTTTTTTAAACAATCTTTACCATTTTCAAGTGTATCGTTTCATGGCAGTAAGTATATTCACACTGTTGTTTAACCATACCCACCATCCATCTCCAGAACTCTTGTCACCTCTCCAAACTGAAACTCTGTACCCATTAAACAACAATTCCCATTCCCCACCCCACCCCAGTCCCTGACATGGCAACCACCGTTGTACTTTCTGTCTCTATAAATATGACTACTCATACTTCATTTTTTAAATTGCCAAGTAATGTTTCATTGTATGGATATACTGTACAACAATTTAACTATCCATTCAGCTAATGGACATTTGGGTTTTTTTTTAACCTTTTGGCTATCATGAATAATGTTCTGATACTTCGTGTGTGTGTGTATAGATAGATAGATAAATTAAATAGAAGATAGATAGAAGAGAGAGAGAGAGATTGGAGACGGGGTCTCACTCTGTCACTCAGGCTGGAATGCAGTGGCAGGGACACATCTCCCTGCAGCCTCAACCTCCCAGGCTCAAGTGATCCTCCCACCTCAGCCTCCCAAGCAGCTGGGACTACAGGCATGTGCCACCACACCTGACTAATGTATGTATTTACTTATTTATTTATGTATTGTAAAGACAGAGTCTAGCTATGTTGCCCAGGCTGGTCTCAAACTCCTGACCTCAAGTGATCCTTCCTACCTCAGCCTCCCAAAGTACCAAGATTACAGGCATGAGCCCCCGCGCCCAGCCTGATACTTTTTCTTTAAGTATTATTCCAGTTGCCTTGTTGAAAATAGACCCCAAGAAAGCAAATCTCAAACAGAGAAAACTGCTAGGAAGTTCTTGCTGGAATCCAGGTGAGAACGGATAGAGGCTCACATTTAAATGAAGTAGTCAGAAATAGCCACATTTGGATGTATTTTTATACAATTCCTGCTCCTGAAGTCTTCCCCACTCCTTTTTTTTTTTTTTAACCATTACTACAATTGCTTTGCTGCCTTTTTGCTGATTTATTGGATCACGTGTTTAAAACCCTGATGTGAATACCTACATTTATCCTTCTTACTGGGTATGTGTTAGGTATTTAACAAAGTCTTAGTTCTCCTGGAGTCTGCCTGCATGAACCAACCAAATATAAATCTGCAAAATGGGAACTCTACAGTGTCTCTTCAGTTTTGCTGTCAAGATTTCACAGCCTCAGCTTCTAAAATTATTTCATCAAGTTCAATGGATACATATTCTTGAACTCTTTTCTAGCCTATATTTTCCAACAATGTTGCTAACTATATTTCCATACCAGTCTTCTTATCTAACATACCGGTTAAAATGTCAAAAAGCAGAGGGTTTAAAAAGCTTTTCTCGGTGGAATGTGCTTCTCCTTCATACATGATATAACTTGATTTGAACAATGTCACAAAGATATTTTCTCTGTTAGATTAAAATTTTGTTTGCATGAATTTTTCAATAGCTTTAAGCAGTTGAATAGCAATATATGCAGGAAGAAGCTGAGAGACTTATGTAATAGATATTTCATGAATCTATTACCCACACTGCTGCCCAGGAAAGGTGTGCTGCATTAATAGAGAGGATTTTTTCCTGCTGAATATCTTGAGGAGTTGGCCAACACGTTTGGGAGTAGAAGTCAGAAAGGGCCAGGTGTGATGGCTCATGCCTGTAATCCCAGCACTCTGGGAGGCCAAGTGGGGAGGATTGCTTAAGCCCAGGACTTTGAGGCCA
This sequence comes from Pan troglodytes, assembly GCF_028858775.2. Taxonomy (NCBI): domain Eukaryota; kingdom Metazoa; phylum Chordata; class Mammalia; order Primates; family Hominidae; genus Pan; species Pan troglodytes. The sequence goes on from NC_072416.2 coordinate 31,506,769, forward strand.
GCCTGGGCAACAGAGTGAGACTCCATCTCTAAAGAAAAAAAAATCACAAAAAACTAAAATTCTCTGCCAAAATGGACACAGAAAAAACTGACAATCCAGAGAAAGATAATATGCAATGAAGCTAGACATGGCCAAATTAGAAAATGATATTGAGAGAGAACAAGAGCAAGAAAGAGGAGCCCTCAGCATTGAGAGGGCTGAGGAAGCACAGAAATGACTGATGGGTTGGTTAGTTAGTTACTTTTTGTGAAGTGTGCAATGTAAATTTCACTTTGGTCTCCCCACTGGAATCATCAACTAAAGTCTACACTGCTATATCGGCTATCTATTGCTGTGTAACAAATTATTCCAAAACTCAGTGGCTTAAAACAACACATTTATTATCTCACAGTTTCTGTGGGTTAGGAATTCGAAGATGGGCCCCCTGCTTCAGGGTCTCCCATGGGTTGCTATCTAGGTGTAAGCTAGGTCTCATCTCAAGACTCGACTGAGGCAGGATCCACTTCCAAGTGCACCCACATGATTATTGGCAGGATTCGTTTCTCATGAACTGTTGTCAGAAGCCGCTTTCAGATCCTTGCCACGTGGGCCTCTCCGAAGGGCAGCTCACAACACAACAGCTTGATTTATCAGAGCAAGCAGGCAATGAGGCAGAACAGGGACCTCTCTTAGGGACATGCAGCACTCCCACCCTCAAACATAGAAATAAAGAAAAATCTTAAGTTCCTTTAAGAAAAATTCCAGGCACTTAGCTAGCCCTTAAAAAATAAATAAGGCTGGGCACGGGGGCTCGTGCCTGTAATCCCAGCACTTTGGGAAGCCGAGGCAGGTGGATCACTTGAAGTCAGGAGTTCAAGACCAGCTTGGCCAACATGACAAAACCCCATCTCTACTGAAAATACAAAATTAGCCAGGAGTGGTGGCGCATGCCTGTAGTCCCAGCTACTCAGGAGGCTGAAGCAGGAGAATTACTTGAACCCAGGAGGTGGAGGTTGCAGTGAGCCGAGATCATGCCATTGCACTCCAGCCTGGGCAATGGAGAAAGACTCTGTCTCAAAAATAAATAAATACATCAATAAACAACTTAATAAGCAAGAAGATAATAGTAGCTTAGAATAATGGGCAAAAAAGTTAAAATCATGGGATGTTTGGCTTCCCTATAAAAACTAGTGTTCATAGATTGTTTTTCAAAAATGAGGACTCCCCACTAAATGGGTCCAGCAACACATAGGACTCAGATAAGGGGGACCTGAAGGCTAAACTCTTAACACTTTTCTCGGTTCTAAATTTCTTCCTAAGGGGAGTAGAGGAAGTCACACCCCAGGCCAGAACTAACATTCCACTGATCTCAAATTTTTAGACAAGGCTTCTCCTCCTAAGCCAATTACAAATCAAAACATCTTTAAATCTACCTTTGACCCATGGGTTCCCACTGTGAGACGTCCTGCCTTTTTAGGTCAAACCAATGTAGAGCCTCCCATATATTGATTTATAACTTTGCATGTAACCTCTGCCTTCCTGCAATTATAAATTCTTACCTATAAGCCATCCGGGAGCTTGGGACTTAAGCATTAACTAATTATCTTTGCTTGGTGCCCCTCCAATAAATACCCCACTTCCTCTTGCTACAATCCCAATATCAATGTTTGGTTTTGCTGTGCTGGGCAGGAGGACCCAAGTTAGGTTCAGTAACAGCAAGAAGGCAAGACAGAGTGTGTGCTAGCAAGACAGAAGTCCGTGTGTTTGGTAACCTAATCTCAAACTGAAATGCCATCACCTTTGCTGTGTTCTACTGATTAAAAGCTAGTCACTCATATGTTCATTGCAGCACTATTCACAAAAGCAAAGACATTGAATCAACCTAGGTGCCCATCAATGGAGGATTGGAAAAAGAAAATGTGGTACATATATACCATGGAATACTACACATCCATAAAAAGGAACAAAATCATACCCTTTGCAGCTACATAGATGCAGCTGGCAGCCATTTTCCTAGGTGAATTAACGTAGGAATGGAAAACCAAATACTGCATGTTCTCATTTATAAGCAAGAGCTAAACGTTGGGTACACATGGATATAAACATATGAACAATAAAAACTGGGGACTACAGCTGGGCATGGTGGCTCACACCTATAATCCCAGCACTTTGGGAGGCCAAGCTGGGCGGATCACTTGAGGTCAGGAGTTCAAGACCAGCCTGGCCAACATGGCAAAACCCTGTCTCTACTAAAAATACAAAAATTAGCAGGGCGTGGTGGCAAGCACCTGTAATCCCAGCTACTCAGGAGGCTGAGGCATGAGGATCACTTGAATTTGGAAGGTGGAGGTTGCAGTGAGCCAAGATCATGCCACTGCACTCCAGCCTGGGCAACAGAGCAAGACTCTGTCTCAAAAAAACAAACAAACAAACAAACAAACAAACCAAAAAAAACGGGAACTGCTAGATGAGAGAGAAAGGGAGAGACAAAAGGGCTGACAAACTATGCTCACTATTTGGGTGACAGAACCAGTCATACCCCAAACATCAGCAACAGACAACATACCCATGTAACAAACCTGCACATGTATCCCCTATATCTAAAATAAAAGTTGAAATTATAGGCTGTTCACAGTGGCTCATGCCAATAACCCCAGCACTTTGGGAGGCTGGGGCAGAAGGATCACTTGAGCCTAGGAAATCAAGACCAGCCTGGGCAACATAGGGAGACTTCCTCTCTACAATAAAATTAAAAATTAGCCAGGCATTGTGATGTGCACCTGTGGTCCCAACTACTTGGAAGGCTGAGGTGGGAGGATTGCTTGAGCCCAGGAGTTCAAGGCTGCAGTGAGCCATGATTGTGTCACTGTACTCATCCTGGGCCACAGAGCAAGACCCTGTCTCAAAAAAAGAGACAGCTCACTGTCAGCTCACTGCAACCCCCACCTCCTGGATTCAAGCGATTCTTCTGCCTCAGCCTCCCAAGTAGCTGGGACTACAAGAGCGCACCACCATACCCAGCTAATTTTTGCATTTTTTTTTTTAGTAGAGACAAGGTTTCACTATGTTGGCCAGGCTGGTCTTGAACTCCTGACCTCGTGATCCGCCCGCCTCAGCCTCCCATAGTGCTAGGATTACAGGCGTGAGCCACCGTACCTGGCCGAGAAATTATTTTTTAAGTGAAAATAAAAAAATAAAAGCTAGTCACTAGGTCCAGCCCACAGTCAGGGCAAGGGGTCACAAAAGGACATGAATATGAGGTGGCAGGGATCATTTGGGGTCATCTTAGAAGCTGTCTACCACAATGTTCCACTATGAATTATTTCAGAGGATTCACACCTGGGGCAAGGAGGTACATCGATAACATGCAACTAGAAGGAGTCCTGAGACAGTCATTTGCAGAAACCCTGGTGGAGTTTTGGTTTTCCTTGGCCACGCAATCAGGGGCTACTCACTGGCTGATGGACTCAGCTGACACCCAGATTAATTTGAGAATTGTATCCACAGTCATTAACTACGGGGCAGTGCCCAACTGTCCCCAAGCCAGAAGTAAGAGGTATGCATCTTCACGACCTCAATGACAAACTTGATCATATAAAATAGGCAGCATTCATTGACCTGGTTCAGGCTACGCCGGAGGTGGACTACCACCTGGAAACAGAGAGACATTGCGGAAGCTTCCCTGAGGTTCCCCTTGCAGCCTTCAGGGGTGAATTCTTTGACACTGGGTGTTTGAAATGGAGCAATCAAGGCCCCAGCAAAAAACAGATGCACACTCCAATGGGGTAATTGAGGACAGTTTAGGAAAGAGATTATTTACAGAAGTGTGGACAGGATTAAGAGAAAACAAGGATGTGGAGCACGCTGGTATTATCAACAGTGGGGTCTAAAAGGGAAGGAGAGAGAGAGAGAGAGAGAGAATCCTGGAACCCAGAGAGAGCCGTCACTGTAAGACAGAGCTGCCCAACAGGAACTGTGGCCTTTAGGGAGAAACTGAGCCACTGCAAACTCTCAGCCCGGAAGGAAAGAAGCCAAGGGAATAAATACCCTGACCTCCCCTTCCACCCTCCAATCTTCTACTGGGTCCCCATTGGCCAGTCTGGCTCCCTGGGCACACCAGAGTTGAGAAGAACGGACAGCGGATTTGGAGGCGCAAGCAGAAGGTATCCAAAACCTAGATAGAAAGCCAGGCAGCTTCACATGAGCTTTTTAAAAGTGTAGAAGTCATAAAAATTCTCCTGGGAATGAGCAAACACACGGGCTTTCAGAAGCTGAACACAAAATAACTTTTAAAATGAAAGTCTGCTCTGGAAGGGAAAAGGTGGTTCCTGGCAATGTGCAGAGGAGGATTAAAGTCCCCACCCTCAACTCCAGCCTGCTGCGTCTTCCAAGAGAGAATTCCCCAGAGCCTGGACGAGGGAAGCATTGGCGCCACTGGGAAAAGCTGCTACAGCCCTTGTTGGGCGGCTCTTTCTCACAGCTACTGAAGCTGCCTTTGCAAAGATTATGACAGTGAGAGAATCTGGTGTTGCTGACTCCATCTTGTTTCTAGCCTCACAGGCTAACTGTCCTCACTCATTCCTGGGCATAGGCCAAGTTAATCATGGGATGAATTTTTTTATTTTATTTATTTGCTTTTTGAGACAAGGCCTCACTCTGTCGCCCAGGCTGGAGTGCAGTGGCATGATCACGGCTCACCACAGCCTCGAATTCCCTGGTCTCAGGGTGGTCCTCCCACCTCAGCCTCCAGAGTAGCTAGGACTGCAGGCGCATGTTAACTTTTTTGTATTTTTTGTGGAGATGGGGCTTCACCATGTTGCCCAGTCTGGTCTTGAACTCCTGGGCTCAAGCGATCTGCCTGCCTTGGCATCCCAAAGTGCTGGGATTGCAGGTGTGAGCTACTGCACCTGGACAGTAATTTAGTTTAGAGTTTAATTTGAAAGCAAGGATGATAATAGTGTTCCACTAAAACTGATTCCCTCATTGTTTCAGGGCTGAAACAACCTTTGTAAAACTAAGGAAAGGCCACAAGATTAGGGAGGGGCCTGAATTCTGCTAAAATGGAGGCATAGTCTTAGGCATAGTTTTAGAACCAGCCATTGTTCTATAAGTCACAAGATTTGTGACTTCCCCAATTGCTCCTATAGATAACATCACTATTATAGAACCTAGGATTGGTCTTGTGAGATGTTTTTCAGACTTTGCATTCTGGCAAATAACTGACCCCACCTGGACTTGTAACTCATGACTCAACTGGTCCTGTGGCCCCTACCCAGAGGTGGACTCACAGCACCAGGACCATTTCCCACACCTCTATTGCATCCCCAACTAATCAGCAGCACCCATTGCCTAGTCCTCTGCCCACCAAACTATTTTTGAAAAACCACAGGCTGGGTGCGGTGGCTCATACCTGTAATCTCAGCACTTTGGGAGGCCAAGGTGAGGGGATCACCTGAGGTCAGGAGTTCGAGACCAGCCTGACCAACATGGAGAAAACCTGTCTCTACCAAAAATACAAAATTAGCCGGGCATGGTGGCACATACCTGTAATCCCAGCTACTTGGGAGGCTGAAGCAGGAGAATCACTTGAACTCGGGGGGCGGAGGTTGCGGTGAGCCAAGAGCACACCATTGCACACCAGCCCAGGCAACAAGAGCAAAACTCCACCTCAAAAAGAAAAGAAAAGAAAAGAAAAACCACCACAACCTCCAAGTTTTGGGGGAGACTGATTTGAGTGATAACTCCAGTTCTTCCACATGGCCAGCCTCAAGTTAATTAAACTCTTTCTTCACTGCAATACCACAGTCTCAGCAAACTGGTTTTGTCTATGCAGTGGGTAGGAAGGTTGAGTAATCACACTACAGTTCTTTCTGGATTCCAGGAGTCTCTCTCCCCTTCCCTTTTAGACCTGGTTGGTAAGGGCTCTGTGCTGTTGACAATTTCAGAGTACCTCACATCCTTTGTTTCATTTAACCCAGTCCATGCTTCTGTAAATACTCTCTTTGCTAAACTGTCCTCAAGTAATTGATTTTAATGTGCATCCATTGCCTGCCAGGACCTGATTAGTCCATTTCAAGCATCCAATATCAAAGAATGCACCCAAAACAAAGACACTGTTAGGAAACACAGAACTGGGCACTGCAAAGGTCTTTGAGCATGACACAAGGATGTTGCAAGAGCGGCAGGCCCAGAAGGCAAGTGGGGATTGAAGAACCTTAACAGCATATTCACGGGGCTCAGTCCTAGGATTCAGCATCATGACATATCACCTCCAAGCTTCCATGCTTTCATTTGTATAGCTAAGACTTGACAAGACTAGTGAGGGTGTCCGATGATGAGGACAGTCAAGGATGCTAAATTCCTGACTATACATTAACAAGGAGGAAAAAAACTAACAAACCTGCATCAGTGTGAAGACCAGAAAGGCCTGTCCACAGAGCCAGATGACAAGGTACAACAGGATGCCGTTGAAAAAAATCAGACTAGATAAGAGCAGGTTGCTGTGTGAGCAAACTCAGACCATACAAGAGAACTATAGGCCCCTCTCCTCCAGCCCAGAATTCCTGCCCTGAGTGATGCTAAATCAGGAGGAAGAAAAGCAGGAGATGATATTGACTACCCTCAGGGGACAGGAAGCATCACCTGGTTGGACTACCAGACTGCCATTCAAACTTATATACATGGAGTCAGTCGGGTATGACTCAGTCCCCTGAGGCCAAATGTCAGCGAGGAGAGTGGGAGGAGCAAATCTCTCTCCTCCATTAGAGTTGTCTCCGGAACAAACCCAGGTCTCAAGGCAAAGGCCTCACACACTATTTTGCTATTTTGTCACCCACGTAAAGTTTTCAAAAACAGGATCCCTGTAGCTCATCAGGCACTCGGTGCATCAAAGCTGAATTCAGGGTAAAGATTGATGCTGTGGCCCAGTGAAGCTGAGATGCCCATACTCTCTCTGTTCAGGTTATAGAGAAAACGGGCACTTTGTGATCACTTATACCCATAATAAAAAACAATTTGTGTGCATCTCATGAGCAAGAAAAATAAACAGGAAAAAAGAAAGCAACCCAACTACTTGTAAGTATAAGGAAATCCAACCCATATTTGTTCATATAACTGAAAGGTCCAGGGGCAAACCTGCAGGTATGGTTTGATGCAGGTGCCAAAATCTTTTGCCAGGACCCAGTGTTTCTCACACCCTTTCTTTTTTCTTTTTTTCTTTCCTTCTTTCTTTCTTTTTCTTTTTGTCTTTCCTTCTTTCTCTCTTTTTTTTTTTTTTTAACAGGATCTCACTCTGTCACCCAAGCTGGAGTGCAATGGTGCAATCTCAGCTCACTATAGCCTCAACCTCCCAGGCAATCCTCCCACCTCAGCCTCCTGAGTGGCTAGGACCACAGGCATGCACCACAATGCCCAGCTAATTCTTTTCATTATTTATAGAAACAGGGAGTCTCACTATGTTGCCAGGGCTGGTCTCGAACTCCTGGGCTCATGTAATCCTCCCACCCACCTAAGCCTCCCAAAGTTCTGGGATTACAGGTGTCAGCCACCATGCCTGACCTCACACCATTTCTTAACTCCATTCTTCTCACTCCATTTCTTAATTTCATTCCTTTATAAAGCTTCTCTTCTTACTATTTCAAGATGGCTGCCCAATTCATGTGCAGAGGAAAGAGAAGTTCTTTCTCTTTACTCTGACAGTTGAATAAAAAATCCAAAGCCTGGCTCTCTTTGGTCCATCCCTGAATCAGTCATTATGGCCTGGGGAATGGAGTATGCTAATTGACTTAAGGGAATCAGGGCCCAGCACTGGAGTGAAGGTGGGGCTAATGCCACCTAATCCACTGGAGAGTACCAAAAGTGTGCTTCCCCAAAGGAAATTCACAATACTGTGGGAAAGGATGAATTGATGCTGAGTCACTATAAATGATAAATGCAAAAGATAAACATACCAGGCCCCACTCCTTGCAGGAAGCAAAAGATCCTAGAGGGAGAGGCTGACATGGAACAGGATGTCTGACCAATAAAACTTCTTCCAATGAGGATTCACAGACATAGTCACACCTTCCAGGCTAAGTAAGGCTCAATTCCAGGCAGCTGTCTGTCTCAGCTCCTCATGCACATCCGTCGCTTCTGTCTACCTAGCATTTGTTTCTCCTTTATTCAGTTCTCATTGCTGTGTAACAAATTGACAGAAGTGCATCAACTAAAGCAACACAAATGTATTATATCACAGCTCTATAGGTCAAAATCCAAGCACGGCTCAACCGGATTCTCTGCTCAGGGTCTCATGGGGCTGAAATCAAGGTGTCAGCTGGAGCTGTAGTCTTATCTAAAGCTCAGGGTCTTCTTCCAGGATGATTGGTTGTTTTCAGACTTCCGCTCCTTCTGATTATCTTGAGATAGGAGGCAGGACTTGACTCTGGAGGTGGGGCTTGGACACCGGACCAAGTTCAGGACTAACTAAAACAGAGCTGGGAGGGAAGCAGCTTTCCCTAAGACACACCCACCAGTGTGCCAGGTCAGTTTACCATTGACACGGCAATACCTGGGAGTTACCACCCCTTTCCATGGCAATGACCTGATGACCTAAAGTTACTACCCCTTCTCTAGAAAGTTCTGCAGAAACCACCCTTGAATCTGCATATAATTAAAAGCAGGTATAAATATGACTGCAAAACTGCCCAGAGATGCCACTCTCTGCTCACAGGGTAGCCCTGCTCTGCAGGAGCCGTCATGGAGCTGTAACACTGCAGGAGCTGTAACACCACCGCTTCAGTAAAGCTGTTTTCTTCTACCTCCAGCTTGCCCTTGAATTCTTTCCTGGGCAAGGCCAAGAACCCTCACAGGCTAAGCCCCAGTTTGGAGTTCATCTACCCTGCATCAATATGACTGAGGTCTTGTTTTCTTGCTGGCTATCGACCAGAGACCTCTCTTACCTCCTAAAGACAAACCTAGGTCCTTGCCCTGTGGCCTCTCCATAGGCTTTCTCACACTTTGAGCATCTCTGACTTCAGGAAGGGCCTAGTCCCTTTTAAAGGTGCACCTGATTAGGTCAGGCCCACCCAGATGCTCTCCCTTTTGATTAACTCAAAATCAACTAACTAGTAGCCCAGTCAGGGCAGGGCTATTCCATCACATCCTCTAATTGTGCAGCACTGGAGAGGAGGAGATTGCACAGATTGTGCACACCAGGGAGCAGGGATCTTGGGGGCCATCTCAGAATTCTGCCTACCACATTTTAGTAATTGATCTCTTCTGGAATCAGTCCTTTCCTGCTCAGTCAATGTTATTTGTGGTAGGATTTAGGGTAATCAGACCTAGCCTTGGCCAATTGGTGTAACCATTGTCTGGGCCACAGTGGTCAGATCAGAAATGGGCACCTGCCTCAAGCAAGCCCAATCAGACCTAACCTGGGGACTTTTGCTGAAGTAACTAGGAAAGATCATTCTCTCTCTCTCTCTCTCTCTCTCTCTGTCTCTCTCTCTCTTTCTTGTTATTGCGGGAGTGTTAGGCTGTAAACTTAGAGCTGATGGTGGACACCATGTGCTATGATTCAAATGACCCCCCAAAACTCATGTTGAAACTGAATCCCAAAAGTGGGAGCATGAGAGGTGGGACCTTTAAGAAGTGATTGTATCCCTCTTGAGGGCAGAGCCTTTACTGACCACCTAATGTTTTATTAAAGCTTGTTCTCCACCACCCCTATCCCTACCATCACCATCTGGAGCTGTCGATCCTTTCCTCCAGATTTCTTTGCTCCATAATATTTATCACTCTCTGATACAGGGGTGTGTGGATATGAACATGTATATGTGTGCATGTGTGTGTTTATGGTCCGCCTCTCCCAGCCCCCAGTAGACTGTAAGCTTCATGAAAGCAGGGCTTTGTGTACTGTTGTTTCTGTAGCATGGGGTCTGCCAAAAAAGTAGGTTCTCCATAAATGTTTGTTAAATGAATATATTCTGATTCTATCTCCCCCCTCCTCCAGAATGGATCTAAAGTTTCCCAATCTTTGCCTGAGTGAGTGTCCTACTGAGTTCAATTTTGTTTCAGAAAGGACGTGTGTATGTTCACCCATACACTGCACAAATATGTAATGGACACCAACCATGACCAGCCTACTGGGGACTGCTTGGCAGTAGCAACACGGCAGTGAACAAGACAGATGAGCCTCCTGCCCACAGAAGCTTACATTTGGGTGGAATACAGGCTGGGGAGTTGTCATGCCGATTCCTCCAACCCCAAACCCTTTCCAGTATGGCAGGTCCTAGAGCTGGACTGGCCACCATTGAGAATCCACCCAACTGCCCATCAGCATCTCAAGTTCCCTGTTGCAAGATGCCAGGGAGCATGAGAGAGGACCATGGGGGAGAGTGAGCTCTCAATGAACCTGGTGTGGCAGGGAGAAGACGAAGATGGGGCAGATCCCCAGGGGGAAGACAACTTAAGGGCAGACTTGTTGAACTAAGTTACTTCAAAGGGGCTTCCATCTTCCAGCATGAGCAGAGAAGATGACCACACACCTGGGGGAGAGTCAGATGGCTTCTTCAATTGGAACGTTCTTCCCTAAGGATGACCTAATATAGCACATGACCTGAAAATCCTTCTGGGAGACTCCAGGTAAAAGGGCCTTGATTGCACCAGGGAGAGAAGCTAAGTTATAGATTTGGGGGAAATGAGTGTTAGAACAGTGAGTGCTCAAGGGAAGTAGTTAAGTGAGCCATGAGATACAAAGTCTGCCATGGCAAAGTAGGTGGAACAACCATGTTATGAGTATAAGTTCTGACCCCAGCTTTCCTGTGATTTCTAGGACCCTTGGTCTGGAAGATGGGAAATAAATGGGTGCATGACAGAAGTTAAAGACCATTATCGGGTATCAAGTACCATAGCACTTTTTGGAGGCAGAAGAGCTTGACAAATGGGCATAGTGTACATAGTAAATGATGGTAAGGGTAAAGGATAAAATGTATCATCTTCCTGTCATCAGAATGGGACCAGCACTGTGTAAGGTGGGCATGTTAATGACATGATATATAAGACAGCTTTTGCTACAATAACAAGGAACTCCCTAGGCCTGGCACGGTGGCTCATGCCTATAACCCCAGCACTTTGGGAGGCTAAGGCGGGTGGATTACCTGAGGTCAGGAGTTTGAGACCAGCCTGGCCATCATGGCGAAACCCTGTCTCTACCAAAAAATACAAAAATTAGCCAAGCAAGGTGGCACATGCCTGTAATCCCAGATACTCGGGAGGCTGAGGCACTAGTGGTCCTTGAACCCAGGAGGCAGAGGTTGCAGTGAGCCGAGATCACTCCACTGCACTCCAGCCTGGGTGACAAAGTGAGAGTCCATCTCAAAAAAAAATAATAACTTAAAAAAAGAGAAATAACTCTCAAATCCCAATAGATCCCTATAACAAATATTTGTTTATTGCTTCTGAGTCTTCAGGTTGGCTATGATTACACTGGGTTTGGCTTGGCTGAGCTCAGCTAGGTTCTGCTGAGCTCAGCTTGGCTCCAAGGTTTGGGTTGAGTTCAGGTCTGCTCCACATGTCCCTTCACATGAGAAGCAATTGCCAAGAGGTCAAGTCAAATCATGCAGCACATTTAAAACTTCTGCTGGGGGAAAAATGTTGTGTCTGCTCACATTCCAATGACCAAAGCCCAAAGTTAGAAGGGCAAGGAATTAGACTCTACCTATTGAGATGTACTACAAAGTCACATGGCAAAAAGCTTATAATTCTAATAAAGGAACTAAGCAGAATCACTAGGAGCAATCACCTAGTTCGCCACACATGGAGATGTGCCACAGGGACTCAGAGACTGGAAGGAATTCCCCAGGGCCAGAGTTCTCCTGGGAAACTACAGCCTCCACCATTGCCTCCCAGATTTCATCAGCATCTCTGTAGTCTGGCTCATCAGAGGCCACAACGGAGATAAAGGCAAATAAAGACTTCAGCTGCTGGCAAGCTGCAGATATCTGCATGGATCAGCCAAGCCCATGTCTCTTTCTGAAACAATCAGTAATCGGGGAAGCGACAACAGAAAAGCGTAATACAAACTACCTATGGTATTGGAAGAATCCCAGGAATAGTTGGAGGTCTTGGATGAATTTGAAGAGGGTACTCAGTTCAAGACTACTTTAAGACACACACTTTGTAGATGTCCCAACTAGATACTGTGTGGCCTGGGAATTCTGCAATGTTTACTTTTTTTCAATTATATTATGTTATAATATATTTATAAGAAATATATATCATATATAAGATTATATATAGCTTATATATCTAAATATAATCTAGATATATTATATATCTAAATATAATCTTTGATATATATCTCATATATTATCTTATATATGATATATTATCATATACATGAGTTATACGTATCTCATATATTATTTTCTTATATATATGAAATATATCTCATATATATAAGATATGAGAGCTATATGTCTCATATACAGATAGATATAGATATCTATCTACATCTATATTCCCAGGCCACACAGTGTCTAGTTGGGACATCTACAAAATGTGTGTCTTAAAGTAGTCTTGAACTGAGTACCCTCTTCAAATTCATTCAAGACCTCCAACGATTCCTGGGATTCTTCCAATACCATAGGTAGTTTGTATTACGCTTTTCTGTATATGAGATATATATCTCTCATATATGAGAGATATATATCTCATATACAGATAGATATAGATCATTCCATCACCCAGGCTGGAGTGCAGTGGCACAATCATAGTTCATTGCAGCCTCAAAATTCTGGGCTCAACCGATCCTCCCACTTCAGCCTCCTGAGTGGCTGGGACTACAGGTGTGTGCCACCAGGCGGGGGCTAATTTTTCTTTTTTTGGAGACAGAGTCTCACTCTGTTGCCCAGACTCAGATGTAGTGGTGCAATCTCAGCTCACTGCAACCTCCACCCCCCAGGTTCAAGCAATTCTCCTGCTTAGCCTCCCAAGTAGCTGGGACTACAGGCACGTGCAACCACTCCCAGCTAATTTTTTGTATTTTACTAGAGACGAGGTTTCACCATGTTGCCCAGGCTGGTCTTGAACTCCTGAGCTCAGATACCTGCCCGCCTCAGCCTCCTAAAATACTGGGATTACAGGAGTGACCCACCCCCTGCCCCCAACCTTTTTTTTTTTTTTTTTGGTAGGGACAGGATTTCCCTATGTTGCCCATGCTGGACATGAACTCCTGACCTCAAGTGATCCTCCTGCCTCAGCCTCCCAAAGTGCTAAGATTATAGGTATGAGCCACCACGCCTGGCCCAATATTTCTAAAGGCCCCTCAAGAGGCAAAAGTGGGCAAAGGACTTTTAAGGACAAAAAATGCCTAGTATTGAATATTAAGTTGTTTACTGTGTTGTAACTCTCTTCCATGACTTCAGTAAAGCAGAGTAAACACACACATGCCCCAAGACACAGTAACCTCTGTTTGGTAGTACAGCCCATCACAAGCAGCTGTGGCTGAACCCCTGGGTACCAGGACTAGAGAAGATAACTTCATTGTAAGTTCCACTGGATGTTAGGCTGAAGTTGCAGCCCCCATCAAGCCAGGCTTGGTGTCTGGAGCGGGCCTGAAGGTAGAGATTCTGCAAAAGGATCTAACTGGGGTGATATTCAAAAAATTTAGAAGCCAGAATGGCACAGGTCCTGACCGATAAGAACCAAAGCCAACATGCTGTGATCTGCATACAAGTGCCAGTGATCCCTGCCTCCAGCTGAGGAGGGCTGTGAAGGATGGAGGCTAGAAATCCATCAGGAGAGCTGACATTGAAAGGTGAATGGGAGCAGCACCTGCCAGCGTGACCTGCTGCTTTCCTGCATGCAAAGGACTGCACATTTCAACCTGAGACCCTGGGGTTCCTGCAGGGCATCAGCTAGATTTGTCTTCCTGCCTGGGGTGATCACCAATTATATGTGCTGTGAGGCAAACTGTCCTCCCGCCAGAGGAGGAGGTGAAGGGATTTACAGAATCTCTCTCTGATCTGACTTATTAGAAAAGTTAAAGGACACCCATCCAGGAGGCAGCACAGTGCAGAGATAAAGAAGTCAGGATTCAAATTTGTCCTATCTGGGAAGCTTAGACAAGAGCTCCTTAACCTCTCTCACACTCTGTCCCCTCATCTGGAAAATGGGAATCCTAACAGTGCCTACCCAGCAGGAGCATGGCCACAATGAAATGAGCTAATGACACAGTGAAAGCCCTTAGACAGCCTGACCCAGAGTCAGCCCTCTGTAATGGGAGTCATTATTCAAGATGGGAGGAAAGAAACAGGAATTAGATCAGAAAGAGATGAAATACAAAAGCTACATGAAGTTGGCAGTGTGAAGCCTGACTCGCAGGAGAGTGGATTTTGTTACTGTTTGCTTTTTCTTGTCCAGGATAATCCAAGACCGGCAGAAAGTGAGAATACCGATTGAGATCCAAGGACATCCTCATGGGAGTCTGTGCAGACATCTTCTCATCAAGAACCCCTCTCCAAGCAGCTGGTCCAGCCCAGCTAAACTGGGGGCTGCTGTTTGTAAGAAAATTAATGTTCTGGGCCAAGCACGGTGGCTCATGCCTGTAATCTCAGCACTTTAGGAGGCCAAGGCAGGCGGATCACTTGAGGCCAGGAGTTCAAGACCAGCCTGGCCAACGTGGTGAAATCCCATCTCCACCAAAAATGCAAAACTTAGCTGGGCATGGTGACGCATGCCTGTAATCCCAGCTACTCAGGAGGCTGAGGCAGGAGAATCACTTGAACCCGGGAGGTGGATGTTGCAGCGAACCAAGATCATGCCACTCCACTCCAGCCTGGGTGACAGAGTGAGACTCCATCTCAAAAACAAAAACAAAAAAATTAATGTTCTGTACCTGAGGAGCACCCATTTGCTGCCACTTCCCTGCCAGGATGAAGGAAAACCAAGTCAGACATTAAATAACACGTGCAGGATCACACCTTTCACACTGCAGTCTTAGTTTTCTATAAAACCACGTGACCTCTGAAAATACACTCCAGCCTCTGCAACACCTACTCATGACGCTTTGTAAAATCCACCGCCTTTTAGGGACATCAAGATTTTCAGAAACATGCAGTTTTCTTACCTCCAGATGAGATGTCTACTGTGGTTAGGTGACTAGGAGGAGAACCCAAGGTGTGCTGATGGCAGAACAGAAGCACCTAGGATGCCACCAGGGAAACGCCCTGACACGCAGCTGTGATGCTGTCTTCGAGAAGGTGTTTGCAAACACCGCTGCTGCCCCCCTTCCCTGAGCCCTGACTTCCTAAACCTAAGGCTAAAAACATCCTGGCAATTCCCGGAAGTAACTTCATTCTAGCAGGATCGAGCCAGTGGGTGGAGTTTTCTCAGGCCGCCAGGATCACATCAGTGACTGACTTACCCAATGTACTTTTATTTTTTATTTCAACCAATTCCCCAAAGCCCAGAGCAACTTAAAACCAGAAGAGCCACCACCATCTCCACCAAAAACAGGGAATATTTTGAGAGTTTAATGATAACTTCACAGCCATCCATTCAGCTGAGTCCCAAGGAAATGGAAGACACCTGAAAAATGTATTTTTAAATTGATTTAACGTTGAGCCATGTTAAATGTTTTAATTTCCAACCAATGCAGTGCCCACCAAAACATCAATTAGTCCCAGCAATCAGGCAAGAATACTGGCTTCTGCTCAGGGATTCATTTATTTCAGCTCTGCTAAATATCGTAGAGGAGAAATCCAATGTAGCCTGTAGCTTCAAGAAAGTGAAATTAAGCCCAAGTAGAAACTAGATGAGGCCCTGGCTAAAATGGTGCCTTTTCTTGCACTGCCTCTCTCTGGTATCTCTCTAAAGTGAGGGCGGCAACTTGATTGTAAGGGTCTCGTGCTGTTAACAGAAAACACCCTTCCTTCCCCACAGGTTCTCTGTCTCCAAGCTGGAAAACAAAAGAGGCTGCAATGGGACAGAGAAGGGCTTCCTGCTGAGGAGATGAGTGGGCTTAAGAATTTGCAAGATCAAAAATCAAAACAATTAAACCCATGGAGATAGAGTAGAAGGACAGTGAACAGAGGCTGGGAAGGGTAATGGGAGAGTTGGTGGGGAGGAGGCAGATGGTTAATGGGTACAAAAAAAAAAACAGAAAGATGAGTAAGACCTACTCTTCCATAGCACAACAGGATGACTAGAGTCAACAGTAATTTCTTTTTTTTGAGATAAAGTCACTCTGTCACCCAGGCTAGAGGGCAGTGGCATGGTCTCTGCCCACTGCAACTTCTGCCTCCTCAGTTCAAGCGATTCTCCTGCCTCAGCCTCCCGAGTAGCTGGAATTACAGGTGCACACCACCATGTCCAGCTAATTTTTGTATTTTTATAGAGATGGGGTTTCACCATGTTGGCCAGGCTGGTCTTGAACTCCTGACCTCAGGTGATCCACCTGCTTCGACCTCCCACAGTGCTGGGATTACAGGCGTGAGCCACTGCACCCGACCCTATAGTCAATAGTAATTTAATCGCACATTTTAAAATAACTAAAAGAGTACAGTTGGATTGTTTGTAACACAAAGGATAAAGGTTTGAGGTAATGGATACCCCATTTTACATGATGCGATTATTACACATCGCATGCCTGTATCAAAACATCTCATGTACCCCATAAATATATATACCTACTATGTACTAACAAAAATTAAAATTTAAAAAAATTAAAAATAATTTGCAAGATCATTTTTAATAATTATTTTTCATTTGGGGTGCATTTTCACCATCAAGGCCCCAGGGTTTCCCTGCCCTAGATGAGGGTCTGGATCCAGGGAATGGTGTCCCACCATCTGGAGCATCCTGTCTCTACACACGTTGGCCAGCTGCTTGGGGCAACACAGGACGATGCGCTCAGGCCACTCACCACAGGAGCTTGGCCATTAGAACCAGCAGGGGACAACCAAGCCAAAGACCCCACGACTGGAGAGCTCCTAAAAGCAAATACAAAATAAGAGTACACATGAAGTTCTGGCAGCAAGCAGAAGGTAGACACATCATGTCCAACTCCCCGAGTCTCTCTCTGGGACCACTTGATGCAGAGCCTTGATTTGTTCATCTCTTAAATGGGAACAATGACCCCCAAAGAGGAGGAGGGGTGGGGGAGTGAGAATTAAATGAGATTGTGTCAGTCAACATGTACTAGGGAGCTTGTTAGAAACACCAATTCCAGGATCCCCTGGAGATTCTGATTTAGCAAGTCTGCCAGGAGACCCAGGAATTTGTATTTTAAGCATCTCTCCCAGGTGATTCCGATGATTAAGCAACTTTAGGAAAGAAAAGATTAGGGCTCTGGTCCATAGGAAGGGATCATCCAATGGCAGCCCTCACTTAGGCCCTTGGGGTGAATGAAGGAGGGGCATCCAGGATCTTGCCCAGCCAGGGACATGCAGGGAACATCTTTTTAAGGGGCCCTCATCACTTTCTGACACTGCTGTTTCAAGGGAAAACTGGTCACACCTTTCTGCAGGGGATTTGACAACATCCATTAAAAAAAAAAAATTGAAGACAGAGTCTCGCTCTGTCACCCAGGATGGAGTGCAATGGCGCCATCTCGGCTCACTGTAGCCTCTGTCTCCCAGGTTCAAGTGATTCCTCTGCCTCAGCTTCCCTAGTAACTGGGACTAAGGCATGTGCCACCACACCTGGCTAATTTTTGCATTTTTAGTAGAGACGGGGTTTCACCATGTTGGCCAGGCTCATCTCAAACTTCTAACCCCAAGTGATCCACCTGCCTCAGCCTCCCAAAGTGCTGGGATTACAGGCATAAGCTGCCACATCCGACCAACATCCATCAAAATTATAAATGCAGACCCTGTGATCTAGCAATCTCACTTTGAAGAGTTTATCCTACAGACATACTGCACAGATGCAAATTATATCAGGTCAGGAGCTGCAGCATTGTTCATAACAGCAAAAAAAAAAAAAATAGAAACAACTGCAAGGTCCATCTACAGACCTCTGGTTGAATACAGTTATGGCATAGCCATAAAACCAACAATGGCACAGCTCCTGTGCACAGATACAGAACTCCCTCCAAAGTATATGGTTAGGTGAAAAATACAAGGTGCAGAATAAGGTGTATAATAAGCTTTTGTGAAAAGTGCAGAGATCATCTATATTTGATTTGCTGTGTATGCATAGAATATCTCTGGACAAATACACAAGAAGCTGCTAACATTGGTTGCCTCTGGGGAGGGAACAGGGTGGCTGGGGGACAGGGGCTGGAGGACAAGGTTTCACCACATGCCTTTCAGACTTTATATATTTGGAACCCTGTGCATTATCTATTGCACATATTATCTATTCATGCAAAACGCTATAACATTTACAAATAACTTTTAAATATATGCATATCATATTTCAATGGAAAGTTTTTTTTTGTTGCTGTTTGTTTGTTTGTGATGGAGTTTTGCTCTTTTGCCCAGGCTGGAGTGAACTGGCATGATCTCAGCTCACTGCAACCTCTGCCCCCAGTGTTCAAGCAACTCTCCTGCCTTAGCCTCCTGAATAGCTGGGATTACAGGTGCCCCCCACCACACCCGGCTAATTTTTGTATTTTTAGTAGAGACGGGGTTTTGCCATGTTGGCCAGGCTGATCTCAAAACTCCTGACCTCAGGTGATCCGCCCACCTCGGCCTCCCAAAGTGCTAGGATTACAGGCATGAGCCAATGTGCCCAGCCTCAATGAAAAGTGTTTTAAAGTAATAATATAATACATCAAAAGGCATGATTTATGTTTTCAAGTGCCACCTCTGGCCACTTTTGGCTGCAGAAATGGGGAATACTCCAATTCACCATCCCTATGTGAAGGCAGGATAGGGAGACATTCAAGTCAGGAAAAGGTGGAGTGGAGGTTTTAGTCAAGAACCAAGTCCTCTGACTTCTCTGGGCACTTGCCCATGCCGGTACCTACTCCTGAGACACTGTCTACCTCGCTAAGCACATCTTCTTCTCACCTTGTGTCTCACCTGAGACATCACTGACTTTAGGAGGTTTTCTGACCCATGTGTGTTCCCCATCTCAGCACCCAGCACCTGCCTCATGTTCACCAGGGTACATGTCTTCCCTCCCCGCCAGGCTGCACCGAGAGCTCAATGAGGGCAGGGAACATCTCTGTTCCCCATCTTGTTAGAAGCTATCTCCCCGGAGCATGGTCCAAATGTGGTGTTAAGAACAGAAGGCACCACAAAGAAGTGAGAAAGTGAAGGGGAAATGGGGAGAGCTGTAAGAAAGGCATGGGGGAGAAAAAGGAAAGAAGGCCATGTTCCCAGGATCCAATGCCACTCCCTGGGGAGGCTTCTCTATCTTAGCTCAGCCCTCAGTCACTATCACCCTCCCTGGTCTTGTCAGATTTGAAATATCTTCTTCATTTACAAGAGGGCCTTATCTATCTTGCTCACCTCTGTATTCCCAGCCCCTACTGCAGACTTGGAACATAGCAGGTGCCCAGTAAACATGGGTTGAATTAATTAATATTGGACAGGCCAGGCTTGGTGGCTCGCGCCTGTAATCCCAACACTTTGGGAGGCTGAGGTGGGCAGATGACCTGAGGTCAGGAGTTCAAGACCAGCTTGGCCAACATGGTGAAGCCCCATCTCTACTAAAAATACAAAAATTAACCAGGTATGGTGGCACACACCTGTGATCCTAGCTACTGGGAGGCTGAGGTGGGAGGATCGCTTGAGCCTGGGAGGTGGAGGTTGCAGTGAGCCGAGATCGCGGCACTGCACTCCAGCCTGGGCGACAGGGCGAGACTCTGAGTCAAAATAATAATAATAATAATAATAATAGTTCATTATTATTGGATAGTGAGGAGGGAGTTTGCAAAGGAGCGGCTAAAATGAAATTAGTCCTGAGTTTCTGATGTTATGCGTTCTGGGTAGGGGCGGGAGAACTGGAAGATGTTTAATGCCCCCCACCCAAGGGCAGCCATAGTTGAGAATCACTAATTCTGAAGCTTGGTAGGGAAGCTTGATAGGGACTTTGGGTTTTTCACTGAGGGCAGAATCCCCAGTGACTGTCAGAGACCTCGCTCTGAATCTTAAGAACCTCCCCACCCCAGGCCTGACAGGGAGGACAAGGAAGGAGAGTGGGGCTGGGACGCGGGGCAGAGGGCGGCTCCGCTCACCTGCGGGAGAACGCGAGGATGAGGTTCTAGTGGGACCGGCGCTAGCGGGCGCGTCCTGCCAGGAGTGAGTCTTGGCGCCATCTAGCGCCTGCTGGAGGCTCTGCAGCTGCAGTGGACTGAGCCGCCGGCGCTGGGCGTGGGTCACCGCCGCGGCGTTCTCCGGACCCAGGGAGGCGATCTGCTCCGCGGACAGCTCCTGCAGGAGGCAAAGGGGCAGCACCCTCACACGGGGCCCCTCCCCGGATTTCCCACATCTCGGGCGTCCGCGCAGGATGCACACAACTTTGTCATCCCCTTGTGTGTATCATGTGTGGTCCTCTTTAAGATATTTCCTTAAAATTAGATCACTCTTGCACTACCAAAATAAATGCATTTAAAAATAGAAAATTTAAAATGGAAGTTTCCAAAAACGGAAAGCCGGCAGACTTGCCATAAGCAAGCATTAAATAGGAGCCGCAAAATAAAAATAAAACAATATTGTTGAATCCTAGCTAGATTTGTCCGCCAACAATATCTGAACCCCTGGCCTCTTGAAAAAAAAGAGAGGGAGAGAGAATATAAAATGTATTATACAGGGTTAAATTGACACTTCCTTCTTGAGGTATTTAGAAGTACTAATGGAGAGTTGAAAAGGGAAGCATGATTTCCTCCCTATGCGGCAATGTTGTTTAATGCAATGCAAGACAGCTTCCCAGTGCTTCAAGTCTTCCACCTCCTGAAACACTGATGTGGAGGGGGAAACACAGGCCTTAAAGATCAGAGGCCTGAATTTGAGCCCCTGCTCTGCCACATACTTGCTGTGTCACCTTGAAGAAATTACACAGCCTCCCTGGGCTTTGGGGATAAATGTGAGACAGCATAGAGAACTCATCTCCTCTGCTGACTGATTCTGATCCTTTGGTTTGACTGCCTGAGCACCATGTGATGAGCTCTGTGAGGGCTCCATGGAGGGAAAATGCAGTCATCTACTGGTGATATCTGCTATGGACAACATGAGTTGGAAATTCTGCCGGCCAGACTATGTCTTCAAGGACTGTGAACAAGGTGTCTTCTGAAGTCACTTCCAGATCAAAGGGCTTGGTGACTCGTTCCAATGGGACTGGAATACGAAGGGGACTGTATATCATCGTGTTTATTTTCTAAAGGCCCTGAAGAATCTGGGAAAGATGCTTATGCTCCCTCATCCCTTCCTCTCCTGTCAGTCACCCTCTCCTCCTCTTTTGTCCAGGTAGATACTTCCCTGGAATCATATCCCTCTGTGTAAAGCCCTTCCAGGAACCCCACTCCAGAACACAGTTCAGGCTCCTGGAAAAAACTCTGCCCACCTCTCCAGCCTCACACATGGCATTCTTCACTCCAGGAGAGTGGGTGCCAATATTTACAGTTCCCTAGAGGCAGCATCTTTCTGTGCACCTCCTTCTGCCTGGAACACTGTTTCTTCTTCATCGCCAGCTGTTCTCCAAGATTCAGCATCTGGTCGGTCAAGTGCCATGGCGCATGCCTACAATCCCAGCACTTTAGGAGGCTGAGGCAGAATGATTAACGGAGCTCAGGAGTTCGAGACCAGCCTGGGCAACACAGTGAGACCCCCCTTCTCTACAAAAAGTTTTTTTAATTAGCCAAGTGTGTAGTCCTAGTTACTGAGGCTGATGTAAGAGGATTGCTTGAGCCCAGGGGATCAAGGGTGCAGTGAGCCATCATTGTGCCACTGCACTCCCTTGGGCAACAGAGTGAGACTTTGTCTCAAAAAAATTAAAATTCAGCATCACCTCCTCTCCTCTCACTACACACACACACACACACACACACACACACACACACACACACACACACGGTGGGGTGGTCACAGAGGTACTTTTTTGGCTTCCATATACCATTAACACAGAGTCTGTATTCTAAAAATTATCTCTTTTATCAATGTTGCTGACTTGCGACCCACAGGCCAGATTGAATCTCTAGGCCTACAGCACTGTGTTTTCAAAAATAAATTCAGATTGGCTGCCAACATTTAATTATCAAGCAATTCCATATGAAAATGAAGATTTCTGACTTCTTCTCGAAAAAAGTGAAAAGGAAAATTCAGCAATCCTGGGCCCACATGGCCACACTGCATGAATGTGCTAGGAATGAGAAGCAGCCTCCACATTTAGACAGGGCTCTCCAGTTCACTTCGGTCTCTACCCAGCCTACTGCACCTTATGTTACCTTTTAGGCCCCTGAAGGCACTATGTGATAACCCCTTCACCTGTGCATTCTTAGGTGCACCTACCCTGGAGCCTGCCACAATGTAGGTGATCAGTAGGGATTTCTGGAATAGATAAATACCTGTACAAGGAAGCAGCACAACAGCACTCCAAACAAGACCAAGAGAAAGTGCTTAGCAAAATGCCAGCATCCAAGACCAAGCTGCTTGTCCCATGCAGAGTGCCCCAGAGGGGAAGTAGGTATTTGCTCAATGGCTTTGAGGACTGCTATTTATTGCCCTCAAACAGCTATTATGCCTGCAATGTGCTCGGAACTGTCCAGGATGCTGAAGTGATTGAAGGTCGGCTTTCTTTTTTTTTTTTTGAGACAGAGTCTCGCTCTGTCGCCCAGGCTAGCGTGTAGTGGAGCGATCTTGGCTCACTGCAAGCTCCGCCCCCCGGGTTCACGCCATTCTCCTGCCTCAGCCTTCCGAGTAGCTGGGACTACAGGCACACGTGACCACCCCAGCTAATTTTTTTGTATTTTTAGTAGAGACAGGGTTTCACCATGTTAGCCACGATGGTCTCAATCTCCTGACCTTGTGATCCACCCTCCTCAACCTCCCAAAGTGCTGGGATTACGGGTGTGAGCCACTGCACCCGGCCTCGGCTATCTTTCTTGAAATGAACAAGTGATGTGGCACTGGGGGAGTTTGTCGAGCCTGGTTTGTGTGTTTTATCCAGAAGTGCTGGACAAAATGTGTTCCCACATTACGCAGCAAACAGGAACACCAGAATCACTGCCTCCTCATCAGAGCAGACTATTCTCACCAAACACTCCCCTAATCTTGTATACAGACAGAAAAAAGGGTTGCAAGGTCATTAGATACCCTGCTTCCCTTCCTTCAAATGATCCAATTTCACCCTCTCAATTTTTTCATAGCAGTTTTTCACCTGTCTTCTTGTGATTTTCCTAATACTTTTCTTTAAATCAACTAAAAATATATATATATAGAAAAAATATAGAGAGAGAGAGAGATTGTTTCGCTCTTGTTGCCCAGGCTGGAGTGCAATGGTGTGGTCTTGGCTCATTGCAACCTCTGTCTCCCGGGTTCAAGTGATTCTCCTGCCTCAGCCTCCCAAGTAACTGGGATTACAGGCATCCACCACCACGCCCAGCTAATTTTGTATTTTTCATAGAGGCCGGGTTTCACCATGTTGGCCAGTCTGGTCTCAAACTCCTGACCTCAGGTGATTGGCCTGTCTCAGCCTCCCAAAATGTTGGGATTACAGGTGTGAGCCACCATGCCTGACCTAAATCAACTAAAATATTTTTATTTAATTATATCTTAAAAGGAAATGTTACAGAGGTCCACAATCCCTCATCTGCAATTCCAAAGTCCAAAAATAATCTGAAAACTGCAAGTTTTCCCCCAAAGTTTAAGTCAAACTTATTTATCGGCAAAACTTGACCTGAAGTAATGTGAGGCTATTTATTTATAGTCTCTATTTATTCCAATTAGTGTGGCTTGTCACAGATTTCTTCACAGAAATATTAGTGTGTTTGCTTACAAGGTGCTTCCCCAGACACTGCTGGGGGTATGAAGTTACATACAGTAAATGTACAGGGTGATCTTTTCAAAATCTGAGAAATTCTGATTTCTGAACTATATCTGTCCCCAGGGGTTTTTGTAAGGGTTTATGAACCTGTCATACCACCATAAGTAGAAAATCAGTACCACCTGCTAGAAGAAGAGAAGATGACCATAAAAATAAATATAATTAAACTACATATTGTAATTTTAAGAAAAAATGTTTTTTAAAAACACCTAAACTCACACAGATCTCCTCTGACCCCGTCAGCAGAGCCTGGTCACAAGCCTCTAAATTCCAAGGCCCATCACCTGTTTCCCTGTGTGATTTGAAATGGGGTCAAGCTCCCATTTCTCCTTGAAGAACTGAGCACCTACTTTGAATATCTCATCAGGAAGGCATTTTATTGCTGATGGCTGGAAATATGGCATCAAATCCTTGTCAAGCATCCGGAGCTCTGCCTTAGTTAATCCAGCTGGGGAGAAAAAGGAATCATGGGGGTTTAGTTCAAGCCATCAGAACTCCGCTTGTTTTATTAATGGTGCTGCATAATGCTCAGATCTGAGTGTTCTAGGCAGGCATCATTCCTTACAAAAGGCCCTGGAAATCACACTGGGGAATCAAGTTCCTTCACCAACTCAGAAAAAAAAAAATGTGGGTCACATTAGCCCTGATTGGCCTCCTACAGTGAAACGCATGCCCAGAAGGAACTTCAATTTACACACTTTCAAATTTTGTGTAAACCTACTTAGGGGCCAATTAAATCACATTCTAAACTAGCGGTTTTCCAAACTTTAGTGTACACAAGAATCTCCAAAAGAGCTTGTTTTAAAAGCAGATTTGCAGACCCACCCTCTGCAACTTCAAATCATGAAATGTAGGTTCTACTGTAACGCCACTGATGTTTGCTACACATGGCCAAGGATAATGTTTTATTTTGTGTCCCCACATTTGAGTTTGGAAAGGGAGAGAAAGGTATGCTCAGGGTGAGTCTTACCTGCAATGGTCCCAAGCTCCTGCAAGACAGAACTGGTCCACTCAGTGGGATCCCCAAACACAACTTCAGCCTTCCTCTTAAACTCGGCTAAGACATGTGTGCTGCAGAGCAGGGTCCCAATTCTGGCCACTACCACCCTGGTAGTGGTTAAAGAGGGAGGGATATAATATGAGCTTGGACTCTTCAGCCAAAAACAAACACACACACACACACACACACACACACACACACACACTGCACAGTAGGCTCAGCAGGGACAGCAGATCCAGCTTATCCCATTAGCCCAGTGGGATTTTAGCCCAGAAAGGTGCCAAGTGTCAGGAGGTGGAATATCTGGATGGATGGATGGATGGATGGATGGATGGATGAATTAACCCATTTGCCATTTTGCACATTCATATTTTAGTTACCTGAATTCTGAGATCTTTATAAGTGGGATTTCAGTGATGTTTATAGCACACAGGGTTGCACCAAGTCCTACCAAATGAAAGCTCTTCAGGTCCTGGATACTGTATCCTGAATCATCCAGGTACCCTTGCAAAATGGATTCAGCCTAAAAAATAGTAAGAATAAAAGATAAACCATCCAGAAATGATCAAGGTCCCCAGGCCTGAGGGGATAAATAAGCTGTTGCTGTAGTCTCCTGACTGATCTCCCATCCTACTCCTCTGGAATCCCCACTCCAAACCATCCTGGCCTCTGCATCCAAGTTCATGTCCTTAAGATATACTTCAACTGAGTATGTCCCCTAATCTATGGAAGTGTCTTCAGGCAACGAATCTCTTACATCCTTCACCAATATTAAAGGCACTTGTGTCCTGTGTGTCTGCTGCTTATTTCCTTCAGTCACTCTTATGACCTTCAAACAGTTTGGACATACAACTTCTTCTGCATCAGGATCCAAACTTTTCCAGCATCTTTTTCCACAACGTTCCTTCTCCCTTTTTTTTTTTTTTTTTCATTTTTTGGAGACAGAGTCTTGCTCTGTCACCCAGGCTGGAGTGCAGTGGCACAGCTCGCTGCAACCTCCACCTCCCCAGGTTCAAGCAATTCTCGTGTTTTAGCCACCCAAGTAGCTAGAATTACAGGTGCACATCACCACATCTGGCTTTTTGTATTTTTTGTAGAGACGGGGTTTCACCATGTTGCCCAGGCTGGTATCAAACTCCTGACCTCAAGTGATCCACCCACCTCGGCCTCCCAAAGTGCTGGGATTATAGGCATGAGCCACCGCACCCAGCCTTTCCACAACCTCCAAAAAAACCTTATAATTTCCTGTCTCTTTGCCTTTGTTCAAACCAGTCCTTTCATCTGAAATGCCCTTCTGCACTTCCAAGTGCAGACATTCTTTTTTTTTTTTTTTTTTTGGTTCAACTCAAATGTCACCTTCTTCATGAGGTTTCAGCCAGAATGATTTTTTTCTTCCTCTATGGTCCTACAGAAATATGTTTACCCCTTCAATTCCAATGTTTACTCTTCAATTCCAAGAGTAGCACACAAAATGCTTTGGTGTTAAACTATTTTAAACTAAGCCTTGATTTAAGGCGGCTGACACATAAGTCTCCATAATTCTAGCACAGTGGCTATTCATCATTCATAACTTCCTCTGGAGAACCACCTCTCTTGTATTCCTGCTTCATGTGGTTCAGTCAAAGCTAACTGCACCAAGTTCCAGGAGTGATGAATTTCAATTCATACCTTAGCCTAGCTGCAGTCACTGGTTCTGGATTGGACATGTGATTTAACCAGAGTCAACCAGAACTTTGAGTGGAGCATTAGGGGAAGAGCTTTCTTTACTCTGGACTTGAACTTAGAAGGATATACACAAGGATCTGCTGGAACCTACCACATGCAGGCATAGAGCCTGTCTCTCAATGAAGCCAACACAAAGAAAAGCAAAGTTCAAAAACATGATAAGAGACAGATTCCCACCCAGAGTGTTGAAGATCCTGGATCCAGCTGTATCTGAACACTACCCCTGAACTTTCCAGTAATGGGAGTCAATAAATTCCTTTTTTTTTTTTTTTTTTTTTTTTTTTTTGAGACAAGGTCTCACTCTGTCACCCAGCCTGGAGTGCAGCGGCATGATCTCTGCTCACTGCAACCTCCCTCTCCCAGGTTCAAGCGATTCTCATGCCTCAGCCTCCCCAGTAGCTGGGATTACAGGCAGGCGTGAACATGCCTGGCTAATTTTTGTATTTTTAGTAGAGAAGTAGTTTCGCTGTTGGCCAGGCTGGTCTCAAACTCCTGACCTCAAGTGATCTGCCCATCTCAGCCTCCCAAAGTTCTAGGACTACAGGTATGAGCCACTGCACACTGCACCCAGCCCCTTTATTTGTTCAAGCCAGTTTGTGTTGGGTTTTCTGCCACTTGTAACTAAACATGTGCTGATTCATTTTATCTACCTATGTAGGACCTGAGGAGGCATCCAAGCCAATCCTATGAAGATCAGCTACAAAATAAAGTCTGGGCTGGGCACGGTGGCTCACACCTGTAATCCCAGCACTTTGGGAGGCCGAGGCAGGAGGATCACTTAAAGTCAGGAGTTTAAGACCAGCCTGGCCGACATGGTGAAAGCTTGTCTCTACCAAAAAAATACAAAAATTAGCCAGGTGTGGTGGCACGTGCCTGTGGTCCCAGCTACTTGGGAGGCTGAGGTGGGAGGATTGCTTGAGCCTGGGAGGTGGAAGTTGCAGTGATCCAAGATTGTGCCACTGCACTCCAGCCTGGGTGACAGAGTGAGACTCTGTCTCACAAAATAAAGTCTGGTTCCTTCAGTGCTCATGGGAGCAAGTAAAAGAGATTATAAGACCTCACAAGGCAAAGATGAGGAGATATCCAAGGACAGACCTCTAAGTGGAAGCGAAAATCACAGGCTATAGTCAATCTTCCCAACTCTCTTTGTTTTTTTTGTTTTTTGTTTTTTTTTTGAGACAGAGTCTCACTGTGTCACCCAGGCTGGAGTGCAGTGACATGATCTTGGCTTACTGCAACCTCCATCCCCCAGGGTTCAAGTAATTCTTATGCCTCTGACTCCCAAGTAGCTGGGATTACAGGCGCCCGCCACCACACCCAACTAATTTTTTGTGTTTTTAGTAGAGACAGGGTTTCACCATTTTGGCCAGGCTGGTCTCAAACTCCTGGCCTCAAGTGATCTACCCACCTCAGCCTCCCAAAGTGCTGGGATCACAGGCATGAGCCACCATGCCCAGCCCCCATCTCTGTTTAATGTTAGTCATCACCATCACACAATATAGATCATTAAGGTGTTGAGAGAAAGTGTTGAGGAAGATTGTGAAATGTTGCAATGAAATTCCATCTTCATGGGCTGGTGCTTCCCACCCCTCAGGTGTGTTTAAATGCTACCTACTCAGAGAAAACTGCCCTCTGGACTCTTTCATCTCAAACAGCCCTTCTTCCCACTATTCCCATGAGCACCTTGTCCATTTTCCGCATCACTTATCGTGATTTTTCAAATTTTTCACTTTGATTACTCACTTTTTTGTCTGTATCACCAAGTAGGCTCCCAAAAGAAAAGGACCATATCCAGGTAGTTTACCAATGAGTCCCCAGCACCTAGCATAATGCCTGCCACAGAGTAGGAGTTCAATAAGTACTCCTTGAGTAAGTAAATGAATGAATGAATGAATGAATGAATGAAACAACATCTGAGTGATGACTTACAAAAGTCGTGGGCAATATATATTATTTGACATGCTTCATTTTGCTGCCTTCATGTAATAGACTGGCTTCAGGAAGATTTCTCATGTTTCTGAAAATCGGACTGGTCAGTGTCCTCATCAAGTTGTCCTCCATGATTACAAAGCTCACAGCTACTATGGGGGCGGGGGATGCAGTGACACCATGCTTAGACTTATATGTCTTTGACTTAATGGGACTGTATATCCAAAGTGGTAATAGCTAACATTTATTGTAGCTAACATTTCTTGAGTGCATACTGTGTGCTGGCACCACTTTGACCACTTTACACATACTATCTCATCTAATCCTCCTAAATAACACTATGAGGTAAGTATTAATAGTATCCCTAGTTTGCAGATGAGCAAACTGAGGCAAGGAGAGGTTAAGTAACTAGGCCAAGATCACACAGCTAGAAAATGATCGTTCTGGCCAGGCGCCGTAGCTCCTGCCCGTAATCCCAGCACTTTGGGAGACAAAGGCGGGCAGATCACCTGAGGTCGGGAGTCGGAGACCAGCCTGACCAACATGGAGAAACCCCGTCTCTACTAAAAATACAAAATAAGCAGGGTGTGATGATGCATGCCTGTAATCCCAGCTACTCAGGAGGCTGAGGCAGGAGAATTGCTTGAACCCGGGAGGCAGAGGTTGCAGTGAGTGGAGATTACACTCCAGCCTGGGCAACAGGAGCAAAACTCATTCTAAAAAAAAAAAAAAGAAGAAGAAGAAAGAGAAAAGAAAATGATGGTTCTAGGATCAAAACCCAGGCAGTCTGATTCCAGGGCCTATACTCTTAGCCAGTGAAGGTGTTTGGCTATGGAGAAAAAATGGAGATTCAAGTTAGTTTTCAAATTTTTCTTATTAAGTCTTCACAATCAGGTTTCACTAGTTGACTCAGAGCAATTTGGGCTCCTCAACTATCAGGCACGCTCACTTTAAAATGAAAGTGCAAAAATACAATTTAAATGAAATTACTTTGAAGATATGGTATTAAATTGTCCTTGCCACTGAAACCCGGAAAATGCAAGCTCAGCCTGCAAGGTGATAAGTTAAAATAAATTTCCTTGAGTGATGAGACTAGTGTATATGTAATGATTCCAAGACAATTAATACCAACACTTTTAGGCAATATTAACCGTTGAAAAATGAATAGCTTTAAGATTTCAATCTCTCTGTTCATCCCTCTGGCTTCTATAATAGTTTCTTCCCTTATATTGGTTTTTGAGCTGAACTATCTGTTAATGTAGTTCCGTCAGGTCTGACTATTAATCTAGAAACATGCATTTAAGGTTGATTGGGAGCTTAAGTTGAAGAACTGACTACAAATGATACATGCAAGTGTTAGGTTTTCATATCCTCTTCAAACATATTGATAAATCTCACTGCCATCCATGAGAATTAAAATCGGTGCAAAGGGAAGGAGATACCCTAGTTTCCGGATGTATTTTTCTGTTTCTCCAAGACTGCAAATAGAATGATTTTAATAGCACAGTGTGATGTGGCACTTCTCAAACTAGTCAAAACCAGTTTTAGAGTCAAAGAACCATGGGATTATAGAATATCAGACTGGAAGGAACCTCAGATTGTTGGGGCTAACCCTCTCATCTTGCAAAGGAGGAGACTAACCCAGAGAAAGGGGCTGTAATGATGATGATAATGTTGATGATGACAATGCAATGATGTCAATATCAACATAAAAACAGCCAATTTTTATTGACTACTATGTACCAGACATTGTTCAAAATGTTTTCAAGTATTAACTCATGTAATCTTCATGGCCAGGATCTGCATGTTGCCCAGCTCCAGGGGTGCACCATTCACACTGTATTCTGTTTGAATGGCACCACTCAGAGTTATGAAACATGGCCACCATGATTACAAAAAGCTCAAAAGAGTAGGGGGACATTCATTGGTTTTGGCTGCTCAGCGTCCACACTTTTTCTTTGGAAAATTACCCTCTATTAGCTTCCTATTGCTACTCTACCAAATTACCCCAAACATAGTGGCTTTAAAAATACACGTTTATTCTCTTATAGTTCTGGAGACTGTATGTCCTAAAATGGACTAGAAGGATGGGTTCCTTCTGGGAGCTCTAAGAAGAATTCATTTTCTTGCTTTTTCTAGCTTCAAGAGGCCACCTGCATTTCCTTGGCTCATAGCCCCATCCTCCATCTCCAAAATCAGCAGCAGAGCACCTTCAGATCTCTTTCTAGGTCCCTCTGCTTCCATTATCATGTCACCTTCTCTATCTATGACCCTCCTTGCTCCTTCTTAAAAGGACCCTTGTGATTACATTGGGCCCACCCAAATAATCCAAGATAACCTCCCCATCTCAAGATCCTTAATCACATCTTCAAAGTCCCTTTTGCTCCATAAGTTAACATAGTCACAGCTTCCAGGGGTTCAGACATGGACATCTTTGGGGGACCTTAATCAGCCTACCACATATCCTTCCCCACTTGGCTCATGTGGTCATGAGATGGTGATAAGATGGACTCCGCTCCCTGATGCAGGCCTCGCCAACCAACATATTCAACCCCAGACCAGAGTGGTTGCTCAGGGGCGGGCAACTACATGAGTGGAGTCAATGCTGAGGCTTTTCCAAAAACTAATAAAGAAGAGGCACATTTTTATGGGCTTGTTAATTAGGTTGTATATAAGCCTAGTGCTGAAAATGACCACTGAGAGAGCTGCCTAAGAATGAAGATAACATGGAAGGGCTAACACTTCCCTTTCCAGCAGTACAGTGGATTAGACACCCTAAACTTCTCTCCCAATCAAAACAATTAAAATTCTGGGAAGAACTTCTTCTTTAGCCCATGAAGGATTAATTAACATAGGAATTGTCCACCCACCATAAACAACTAGAAAATTTAACAAAATATATAAGACAACTGCATCTGGATATGGAACAACAGAATCATAATCCCAGAAGAAGAAAAACAAACAAGATGAGCCTTAAAATTACCCTCACTTACTGCCAAAAAGCAGTTTCCAAGACATGGATCAGGAAGAGGAACCAAAACAAGCCCAGTGGCCCAGCTGAGTTGAGGATACAGAGATCCAAGTTCAGAGAGGCCACAGCACTTATCACTTGGGCAAAGTATTGGAGAGGAGGAAACTGCAGAGGGTTCCAGAAAGCTGCAGAGATGTCTAGTACTGACTGCTATTTTGCACATGCAAAGAGTGAAACTCCACATAGGCAGGAAAAGAGTCATCAGTAATCAGAAAGGATTAGGCTGAGCAACTTCCAGAGCTCATATGGAGCTGGAAATAGTTCACATTCTCACCAGCCAAAGTAGAGAGATCTTGAAATACATGGAGCATTAGGTAACATCCTCAAAGGAATCATGTCACAGTAATGATGATAAATTAACAACAGAATAAAGGTCACTCTGGTTTTACCCTAACAAAACTCAAAAGGAAGCATCAAAAGGATCAAGCTGATTTGAAAGTAACTTAAGTGTATGACAGAACAAAGCCCAATACTCTTCAAAGAAATACAACTAAATCAAATACTCAACAATGTAAAATCCACAATGCTCATCACCCAATCAAAATTGCTAGGCTTGCAAACAAAAAAAGAAAATATGACTCATAACTAAGAGAAAAATCAGTCAACAGAAACAGACTCAAAAATGACCATGATGAGGAAATTAGCAGTAAGGATATGAAGGCAGCTCTTATAAATATGGAATAGTTAAAGACCCAGAAACATCCACCCACCTGTCCCGGGGTCCATTCTGTTTGCCAGCTTAGGGAAGCCACAGTGTCTATGGAGCTGAGGTCCAGCTGCTCCAGCTCACTCTCATTAAGAGCCAGAGCAATGCACCCCAGGGAGACGATATGGTGTTCTCTCCAGTAAGATGGCATGTCCCAAACCTTTAGGCAAAAAAAGAAAATAGATTAGACTGAACACTGGTGGTGGTATTTACAATGATTTGAATGTTTGTGCCCCTCTAAAATGCATATGTTAAAACCTAATCTCCAATGTGATAGTATTGGAAGGTTGGGCCTTGGGAGATGATTAGGTCATAAGGGTGGAGCCCTCATGAGTGGGATTAGTGCCCTTGTAAAAGAGACCCCAGAGAGCTAGCTACAAGCTAGTCCCTTTCCACCATGTGAGGACACAGTGAGAAAGCACCATCTATGAAAAACAAGTCCTTACCAGATACTGGATCTGCCAGTGCTTCAATTTTTGATTTCTCACCCCCCAGAACTGTGAGAAATAAATTTCTGTTTATAAGTTACCAGTCTATGATATTTTGTTATAACAGCCTGAATGGACAAAGGCAGTATCTAAAATAGACATAAGGAGGCTAGGTGCAGTGGCTCACACTTGGAATCTCAGCATTTTTGGAGGCCAAGGCATGCAGATCACATGAGGCCAGGAGTTCAAGACCAGCCTGGCCAACATAACGAAACCCTGCCTCTACCAAAAATACAAAAAAAAAAAAAAAAAAAAAAATTAGCTGTGCATGGTGGCGCACACCTGTAATCCCAGCCACTTGGGTGGCTGAGGCACAAGAGTCACTTGCAGAAGTTGCAGTTAGCCAAGATGGTGCCACTGTACTCCAGCCTGGGTGACAGAGCGAGACCCTGTCTCAAAGAAATAAAAATAAAACAGACATAGGGAAACCTATTGTGCAGCATGGTGACCACAGTTGATAATAATGTGTTGAATGGTTGAAAATTGTGAAGAGAGTAGATGTTAAATATTCTCAAAACAAAAACTGACAACGGACAAGTATGAAAGGTGATTGACATGTTAGCTTGCTTTAACCATTCCCCAATGTATACATACATCAAAACATCATATTGTATATATGTATACACCATAAATATATATAATTTGTATTTGTCAACTATCCCTTAATAAAAAATAAATAAAAATTAAAAAGACATAGGGTAAATCTTAATATAAAACTCTCTTTTAAATCAATAATAAAAAGATGACTATATTTGTTTTAAAAAAAGATAGACAAAAGACATCAACAAGGAATTCACAAAAGAAAAATTAAATGTATGGGGAAAAGTTTATTCTCAGTCATAATTAAAGAAATATACATTAAAAACAATCAGACCATGTTGATTCATCACATGTCAAGAAGTATAAAGACTTATCACCATTTACGATACTGGAAAGATACAAGGTAAGGGATACCCTCATTTGTTGTAGTTGAGAATATAAGTTGGTACATACTCTTGAGAGGGCAATTTGGCTATCTGTATCAAAAGCTTTTAAAGTATTTATATTCTTTGACCCAGAAATTCCACCTGTGGGAATTTAGCCTGAGTAAATGAGACAAGTACCCAACAGTATATGTATAAAGGCATACATTGAGGCACTTTTTTAATGCAACCTGAAAGTCTAACAATTAGCTAAATAAATAAGAACTAACCATAAATAAAATGAAGTTGCCCCTGTGGATACCTCCACCAAAGATTGGTTCCAGGACTTCTTAAAGATACCAAAATCCATGGATATTCAAGTCCCTTATATAAAATAGTGTAGTATTTGCATATAACCTATGCATATCCTCCTGTATACTTTAAATCATCTCTAGATTACTTATAATACCTGATGCAATATAAGTGCTATGTAAATATGTACAAAATGTTATGTCAAAAATGCTACTGTATTTTTATGTGTATTGTTTTTTATTGTTATATTGTTATTTGGAGCATTTTTTCTAAATACATTCTACCTGAGGTTGGTTGAATCTGCAGATGTGGAACCCATTGATATGGAAGGCTAATTGTATTACAAAGCTATTTAAAATACTGATATAGGCTAGATGCTGTGGCTTACGCCTGTAATCCCAACACTTTGGGAGGCCAGGCAGACAGATCACTTGAGGTCAGGAGTTCGAGACCAGCCTGGCCAACATTGTGAAACCCCATCTCTACTAAAAATACAAAAATTAGCCGGGCACGGTGGTGGATGCCTGTAATCTCAGCTACTTGGGAGGATGAGGCAGGAGAATTGCTTGAACCTGGGAGGCAGAAGTTGCAGTAAGCCAAGACCACACTATTGTACTCCAGCCTGGGCAACAAGAACAAAACTCCATCTCAAAAAATAAATAAATAAATAAAATACTGACATAGATGTACATTTTGGATATGAAAAAATATGCAGTCTGTACTGTTGGGTGTAGAAAGCAAGTTATTGAATAGTAGGTAAGTATAATATCATTTTTGTAAAACATGAGATATATGTATGAAATAGATAAAATAATATTTTTTATATACATAGTTTTGGAGTGTGGTAAGCTTCAAGTGAATATACCAAAATATCAACAGTGCTTATCTGCTGAACAGTGCTTATCAAAATATCAACAGTGAGTAAAAGATTATCACTGATTTTCTTCTTTATTATTTTCTGACTTTTCTACAATAAACTTGAAGTACTCATATAATACATAAATACAGTTATATTTATAATTTTAAGACATTGAATTGTTTAACCCTTGAGGGTAACTAGATATTCCACAACCATGTAAAGAGCTAAAACAGGGCTGGGTGCAGTGGCTCATGCCTGTAATCCCAGCACTGTGGGAGGCCAAGGTGAGCAGATCTATTGAGGCTAGGGGTTTGAGACAAGCCTGGCCAAACAAACCCCGTCTCTACTAAAATACAATTATTAGCCAGGCATGGTGGCTTGTGCCTGTAGTCCCAGCTACTCAGGTGGCTGAGACACAAGAATCACTTGAACCCGGGAGGCAGAGTTTGCAGTGAACCACAGATCACGCTGCTGCACTCCAGCCTGTACGAGAGAGCAAGACTCTGTCTTAAAAGAAAAAGAAAAAAAAAGAAAGAAAAGCTAAAACAGGCCACAAAGGGACCTTTTCCTTTTATTTATTTATTTGAGACAGAGTCTCGCTCTATCACCAGGCTGGAGTGTAGTGATGCAATCTCGGCTCACGGCAACCTCCGCCTCCCGGGTTCAAGCAATTCTCCTGCCTCAGCCTCCCGAGTAGCTGGAACTACAGGTGCATGCCACCACACCCGGCTAATTTTTGCATTTTGAGTAGAGATGGGGTTTCACCATGTTGGCCAGGCTGGTCTCGATCTCTTGACCTCGTGATCCGCCTCCCAAAGTGCTGGGATTATAGGCATGAGCCACTGCACCCAGCCTATTTTTATTTATTTTTGAGACAAGGTATCAGCTCTGACGCCTAGGCTAGAGTGCACTGGCGCAATCTTGGCTTACTGCAACCTCCACCTCCCGGGTTCAAGCCATTCTCCTGCCTCAGCCTCCTGAATAGCTGGAACTACAGGCACATGACACCACGCCTGGCTAATTTTTGCATTTTGAGTAGAGACAGGGTTTCACCATGTTGGCCAGCCTGGTCTCGAACTCCTCACCTCCCGTGATCCGCCCGCCTCGACCTCCCAAAGTGTTGAGATTACAGGCATAAGCCACTGCACCCAGCCAACAAAGGGACCTTCTTAAAGATGGAAAGCTACTTCCAGTCCTCTTTTTACTCCTTTCTGTTATATTTTCAGACAAATTTGCAAATGATTCTGAGAAAACCTGCTGTGAGCAGCAGCTGGGGCTCTCCAGGTGAAGGAATAAAGCCTAATTCCTGCAAACCACCTTGGTCAGAGGCACAGGGACATCCACAGAACTTGATTCACTGAGCATCTGCTAGATGCCAAGACACATCTCATCCCATTCTCTGCCACAGCCCGAAGAGGGAGGAACTGGAAATTTCCTCCTTTCTCAGATAAGGAGATCACAATATCACTGAGCTGATGCAGTAAAATTTCAAGATGATGTATGGGAAAACTGCTCGAGGAGGGCTCTATGTGCAGAAATGCTGAACTGGTTTTGGTGTTTTTCTTTTTTCCTCTGTTTAATGTTTCCTCCCTGAGGTGGGCTTCACCTGTATTGCTTTCTCCTTCAGGGTCATCAGCTGAGGCCGGCTGAAACCCTGGACAGCTCCCAGCAGTTCCACAGTCCTGATGAATGTGTCTTCCTCCATGCACCGCAGGTCCTCCAGGGCCCAGCAGGCATTGGCTTCGGCCAACTTGAAGATGTCATCAGAAGAGGGGGCCACGACTCCATGGCAACCTGAAGAAAGGAGAGATGCAGGGAAGGAGAAGAGGAAAGAGAATTTCAGGAAATGTTAGTGTATTGAAATGAGTAACATTCTTCGCCAGTCAGATTTATGCATGGAAGGGACTACAGAGTAAAAGCAGAGAGCAGGAGCCCAGGGACCAGTTTGAATCCCACTTCTGCCATTTCTTGCTAATTACTGGGTAACAAAGTCATGGAAATGCCAGCTTTTTGCACATCCACATGCACAAACTAGGAGCAGAGCAACATTACAATTAAACTACAAATTCCTTGAGGGCAGTAAGAGCTGGTGGTGAACAGTCCTGACTTTCGATTCAAATCCAAGGCTATTTAACCTCGCTGTATTTCAGTTTTCTTGTCTATAAAATGGAAATAAAATCACCTCATAGGATGGTTGTGAAAACTAAATGTGTTATATGTAAAGCACTTAGAACAGTGCCACGCATACAGTAAGCACTCGATACACAATTTCTGTTGCCTATCTTACCCCCTATGCCTTTGAGTTTGCAACCCAGCATAAAGATTCCAAAATTATGCAGCAGCCTTCCTATAAAAATGGGAAGATGGGCTGCGCGGTGGCGCATGTCTTTAATCCCAGCACTTTGGGAGGCCAAGGCAGAAGGATCACTTGAGCCCAGGAATTCAAGACCAGCCTGGGCAGCATGGTTAGACCTCACCTCTAAAAAAAAAAAACTACAAAATATTAGCTAGGCATGGTGCCACATGCCTGTAGTCCCAGCTACCCAGCAGGCTGAGGTGGGAGGATCACCTGAGCCTGGGAGGTCAAGATTGCAGTGAGCTGTGATCACACCTACTCTCCAGCCTGGGTAATGGTGAGACCCTGTGTCAAAATAAAATAAAAAATAAAAACCAGGAAGATGAGTTGCTGTCCATGAAAATCATAGTGGAGGTTGTGGCTTTCCCATCCCAAGAGAAAAGAGAAATGAGCCCATTGCATTTCTCTTGGCAACAGGAAAAACATCCATTTCGGTCTTTGAATAATGTGAACCTTACCTACTCAAACCAGTTACCAACCAACATGCAAGTGAGATATTGTCGTTGCTGGATCTGATGTGCCCAACCTGGGAGAAAACTCTAGGATCCTTAAGAGCAACCCTGGATTTCTTATCTTAGCAGCAGACCACCACTGATGCTGACAGATGCACCAACCCCACCCAAGGCCAGGGTATTTCCCGAGCCCCATGGCCTCTCTCTTCTCATTGCACCTTCAATGGAAATTCACTGCATTCCAATCAAGAAGCAAAAGTAGACCAGATCAAAGATGCCAGTTGTGGTCCTCAAACATCTTTATCATAAGCCACTTGGAGAGGACTAAAGACTCATCCCTCCCTAGGCCAACCCCCAGCCCACCCTCTAGTGAAAACAACATCAGTGATAGCACAGAACTAGAGAGGGCAGAATGGTTGACTAGTATATCAGGAACTTGGTCTTATCACTGTGTCTGTCCAGGGCTTAGAATAGAGCCTGGTACATAGTAGGTGTTCAGCAAATATCTGTGGAGTGAGTGAACACACACACACAAATTAATATAAAACCAAGCGGTAATTCTGCTAATCCATTAATCACTAAAGCACAGCAGCAATTAATACCCAGAACCAACTAAAGAACACTCAAACTATGCACTGATACCAGAGCTTCCTTCCCCTGAGCATGGAAAGCCTTATTTTGTGTACCACATGCACACAGTAAGAGCTCTGCAATATGATGACATGGACTGCTAGACCTTGAGGGCAGTGGGAGCCAGTGGTGGTCACCACCAGCTTTGGGTACAAATCCAAGAACTGCCATTTACTAACTCTGTGACTTTAGACAAGTCCCTTAGTCTCCTAAGCCCCAGTTTCCTTCATTTAAAAAACAAGAGAACACCCAAGCCTGGAAATCTGCAGCCCTAAATGGGAATAGGGATTCCCGTTTTCACGCCCAAATGTTAGGTTTTGGCCTGCCACATCCCACTATCCTGTACCCATATAAACCCCAAACCCCAGGCTCCATGAGCATACAAGCAGATGAGCAGATGAATAGAAGAGAAGAGGAGCAGAAGAGCAGCATGGCAGAGAAAGGAGCATCTGAAGGCCAAGAAGAGTTTGGCTGGGGACAGTTGGAGAGGAGATTGGTCACAGGACAGCCAAACTCCAGGGGAAGATCACCTTCCCACTCCATCCCCTTTCTAGCTCCCCATCCATCCCACCGAGAGCCACCTCCATTACCCAATAAAACCCCACATTCACCAAGAAAAAAAAACAAAACGGGAGAACAAGATAATGCATGGAGGAATAATCACCCAAGGTAGACATAAATCCAATTGTGATATTTCTTTGCTCGATGTCACACGATTCCTCCACCCAGAGTAAAAGCCAAAGTCATTAGGGTTTCCTTTAACAGTCACTACATGGCTGGCCTTGTCTCTCACTCCCCTCCAAACACACTGGCCCTTACCTCCCACTCATGGAAGTGGTCCTGTCGCACTCTCTGCCTGGAAGACTCTAATTGAAAATATCCACATGGCCCACTCTCCCTTGGGTCTTCATTCAAATGTCACCTTCTCAATAAGACGTTCCTTCATGATTCTCTTTTCACATGACAGTCCCCTCTCAACACTCGTGGTGCATTCCCTTGCTTTATTTTCCTTCTTGGCACTTTTCATACAATATACCATATATTTTACTTATGTATGGAAATTTATTGTCTTGCTACCCTCCATTTGAAAGTAAGCTCTTTATTTACAAAATTGGTGCTTAACGAATATTTGTTGGGTGGATGAAAGCAAGCACTGACTGTCAACTACTATCATTGGGGGTGATTAACTTTGTCTCCTCATGCCTGGCCCCAGTCTGCACTTAGTAGGTGCATGGTAATAATAATAAAATATCTAACACTTGGACAGGCATGGTAGCTCACATCTATAATCCCAGCACTATGGGAGACCAAGGCAGGAGGATCACTTGAGGCTCAGAGTTCAAGATCAGCCTGGGCAACACAGCAAGACCCTATCTCTACAAAAAAATAAAAAATTATCCAGATGTGGTGGTGCATGCCTGTAGTCCCAACTACTTGTGAAGCTGAGGTGGGAGGATCCCTTGAGTCCAGGAGGTCGAGGCTGTAGTGAACCATGATTGCACCACTGCATTCCAGCCTGGGTGGCAGAGCGAGGCCCTGCCTCTATAAAATCAAATTTTAGGCCGGGGGCAGTGGCTCACACCTGTAATCCCAGTATTTCAGGAGGCCAAGGCAGGTGGATCACCTGAGACCAGCGTTCAAGACCAGCCTGGCCAACATTGTGAAACCCCATCTTTACTAATAATACAAAACTTAGCCAGGCGTGGTGGCACATGCCTATAATCCCAGCTAGTCAGGAGGCTGAGGCAGGAGAGTTGCTGTAATCTGGGAGGTGGAGGTTGCAGTGGGCCGAGATCATGCCACTATACTCCAGCCTGGGTGACACTCCAGCAAGACTCCATCTCAAAAAATAAAAAAAATCAAATTTTAAAAATATCTAGTACTTATTAAAGATCTGCTACATGCCAGGCATTCCTGTAAGCATGTTTCTGGGTTTAAACCCATTAATTCTCACAATAACCCAGTGAGGTAGAGACTTTCATTATCCCCATTTGATAAAGGATGAAAACTGAGGCACACAGAGGTTAAAGAGCTTACCCAAAGCCACACAGCCAGTAAGTGGCAGACTCAGGAGTGAAATCTAGCCAGCCCGGCCCTGTCACTGCTATGTTAAACCACTAATCCATGTTGGTCCTTTAAGTCAATCCTACTGAAATGTTTGTTACACATATTCACGCATTAAACCTACTAGCCTGGGTATGGAGTATGGGACATGATTCCACGTCACTTTACAAAAGTGTAACTCTTTTTTTTTTTTTTTTTTTTTTTTTTTGAGACAGAGTCTCGCTGTCACCCAGGCTGGAGTGCAGTGGTGCCATCTCAGCTCACTGCAACCTTCATCTCCTGGGTTCAAGCAATCCTTGTGTCTCAGCCTCCTGAGTAGCTGGGACTACAGGTGTGCACCACTACACCCGGCTAATTTTTGTGTTTTTAGTAGAGACAGGGTTTCGCCATGTTGGCTGGGCTGGTCTTGAACTCCTGACCTCAAGTGATCTGCCCACCTCAACCTCACAAAGTGCTAGGATTACAGGCTTGAGCAACCGCACCTGACCCAAAAGTGTAATTCTTTTGCCTATAGATTTTGTCATTCTATTGCTTTGCAGACATTTCATCCAGTTCCCTGCATAAGGAGGCCTCTTGATGTCAGGGATCCTGCCCAAAACATTAATTACTATGTCAGCAATGGCTCAGATACCCTGAAAACACTCACTAGGCATAGGGTCAGAGCTGGGGATCTTATCACTGCTGTTCCGAACAGATTGAAAGACAGCCCAGAGGAATTCTTTAGGGGGCAGGGTCCTGGCCATCTTGGAAGCTGCTTGCAGAAGGATCTCAGGAAACTGTGTGAAAGAAGATGAAAGAAGAGGAATAATAATTAAAACCCCTTAAATACAGATTGAAATTAGAGTTGAAACTGTCACACTACTTACTGCCTTCATTCTTTGTTATAGCAACTTCTCATATAAATCTATTCCCTAGTCCCACTAATGTGGTCTCTATAAAGAATCCTATAAAATGATACTCAACTTCAATAAAAATCCAATAAAGTCTAAAAAACATAAGTAAATCACTTTTCACCCATCAGATTGTCAAAAATAAAATAAAGTGCTAATACTTAATGCTGGGCACATTCATTTTTCCGTGGGACTGTCAAACTGTGCACTATTAGCAGAGCAATCTGGTAATATCGACAAAAAAATGTAGGTTAGGCCAGGTGTGGTGGCTCATACTTGTAATCCCAGCATTTTGGGAGGTCAAGGTAGGCAAATCACTTGAGGTCAGGAGCTCAAGACTGGCCTGGCCAACATGGTGAAACCCCATCTCCACTAAAAATACAAAAATTAGCCAGTCGTGGTGGCATGAGCCTGTCATCCCAGCTACTTAGGAGGCTGAGACAGAAGGATCACCCGAGCCCAGGAGGCTGAGGTTGTAGTGAGTCGAGAGCATGCCACTGCACTCCAGCCTGGGTGATGGGAGTAAAACCCTGTCTCAGAAAAAAACAAAAAAAAGTATGTGTACCTACCCCTTTTATGGTTTGGTGCTATTTCAAAGTTTTTACTAAACTTTATATTTGATATAGTTTGGATGTGTACCCCACCCAAATCTTATTGAAATGTAATCCCCAGTGTTGGAGGTGGGGCCCAGTGAGAGGTGATTGGATCATGGGGGCAGATTTCTCATGAATGGTTAAATACAATCCCCTTGGTACTGTCCTCACAATAGTGCGTGCGTTCTCTCGAGATCTTGTTGTTTAAATGCATGTAGCACCTCCCCCATCACGCTCTTGCTCCTGTGTCGGCCAAGTAAGATGTGTCTGCTCCCCCTTCGCCTTCCGCCATGATTGTAAGTTTCCTGAGGCCTTCCCAGAAGCTGGGCAGATGCCAGCATCATGCTTCCTGTACAGTCGGCAGAGCCATGAGCCAATCAATCCTCTTTTCTTGTCTCTTTTTTTTTTTTTTTTTCAGAGTCTTGTTCTGTTGCTCAAGCTGGAATACAGTGGTGTGATCTCCACTCACTGCAACCTCCACCTCCCAGGCTCAAGTAATTCTCGTGCCTGAGCCTCCTGAGTAGCTGGGATTACAGGCATGCAGCACCAAGCCAGGCTAATTTTTTTTTTTATTTTTATTGTAGACAAGGTTTCACTATCTTGGCCTGGCTGGTCTCAAACTCCTGGCCTCAAGTGATTCGCCCACCTCGGCCTCCCAAAGTGCTGGGATTATAGATGTGAGCCACTGTGCCTGGCAGTGTTTGTTTGTTTGTTTAGACAGAGTCTCGCTCTATCACCCAGGCTGGAGTGCGGGGCACGATCTCGGCTCACTGCAAGCTCCGCCCCCCGGGTTCACGCCATTGTCCTACCTCAGCCTCCCGAGTAGCTGAGACTACATGCGCCCACCACCATGCCCGGCTAATTTTTTGTATTTTTTAGTAGAGACGGGGTTTCACCCTCTTAGCCAGGACGGTCTCAATCTCCTGACCTCGTGATCTGCCCGCCTCGGCCTCCCAAACTGCTGGGATTGCAGGCATGAGCCACTGCAACTGGCCCTTTTCATTTTTTTTTTTTTAATTTAACTTTTATTTTAAGTTCAGGGGTACATGGCAGGTTTGTTATATAGGTAAGCTTGTGTCATGGAGGTTTGTTGTACAAATTATTTAATCACCCAGGTATTAAGCCTAGTACCCATTAGTTATTTTTGCTGATCTTCTCCCTCCTCCCACCCTTCACTCTCCAATAGGCCCCAGTATCTGCTGTTCCATTCTATGTGACAACGTGTTCTCATCATTTAGCTCCCACTTATAAGTAAGAACATGCGGTATTTGGTTTTCTGTTTCTGCATTCGTTTGCTAAGGATGATGGCCCCCAGCTCCATCTATGTCCCTGCAAAGAACACGATCTCATTCTTTTTTATGGCCACATAGTATTCCATGTAAACCTCCTTTCTTTATAAATTACCCAGTCTCAGGTATTTCTTTAAAGCAATGCAAGAACTGCCTAACACAGGTCAGGTGCGGTGGCTCACACCTGTAATCCTAGCACTTGGGAGGCCCAAGCAGGCAGATCACCTGAGGTCAAGGGTTCAAGACCAGCCTGGCCAACACGGTGAAACTCCGTTTCTACAAAAAATACAAAAATTCACTCGGCGTGGTGATGTATG
Organism: Pan troglodytes; assembly: GCF_028858775.2. Lineage (NCBI taxonomy): Eukaryota > Metazoa > Chordata > Mammalia > Primates > Hominidae > Pan > Pan troglodytes. Next base: position 31,550,261 of record NC_072416.2, read on the forward strand.
CCTGTAATCCCTGCTACTCAGGAGGCTGAGGTGGGAGAATCACTTGAACCCAGGAGGCGGAGGTTGCAGTGAGCCGAAATCGTGCCACTGCATTCTGGCCTGGGCAACAGAGCTAGACTCCATCTCAAAAAAGAGAAAGAAAAAAAGAATTGCCTAACACAACATTTGTCATGAAAAGGAGGTGAAGAAGGGTTGTCTCAACATCCTGGGTGGAGACTAGCAATGAGGGGACTTAGGGGACTTTGGGTTGCCTTGGAGAAAGTGCCATGTCTCATCTAGAACGAATACACTTTGTCAAGACTCGGGATTTTATTAGAAGGCCTGTCCATGGGCCCAGATAATCCATCAGGCTCTACAAACAGCTATGCCTCACTGGGTCCCAGCTCACCCAGAGAGCAAGCCTCTCAGCCTATGTAGCTCCCCTTTCTAGTCTCATCTTCAGAATTAGAGTCACAGTCTAGGCCAGCAGTTCTCAACCCTGGCTGTACCTAAGAGTCACCTGGGACACCCAGAGCCAGCCCCTAAAGATTCTGACTCAGTCGGGCTGGGCTGGATACCATGGATTGGTCCCTCTTGGAATCTCCCCAGATGATTCTAATGTGCAGCTGAGGCTGAAGGCAACCACTCTAAGACAGTTAACTTTTAGAAAGCAATGTGCATAGCGGAGTGAATGGCATTTTCCATTTTGTATTTTGTAAAGAAGAGTGTGTGTATGCTCTTGTGTTTTTAGTAGAGACAGGGTTTCGCCATGTTGGCAAGGCTTGTTATATAGGTATTTTTATCCCTATATAAAACTTGTTATATAGGTATTCAGGATATTTCTGAAAGGATGCAGAAGAGATTGGGGACAGCAATTGCCTCTGAAGAGGGAGGCTAGGGAACTAGAAGTCTGGGGTGGGAGGGAGACTTGCTTCTCATCCTATTACCTTTGGTGCGATTGGGATTTGTTAACCAGGAGCATGTATTACTTGTTTTATTAAACATTTCCAGTATTTAAAAAAAGAGTATACAGAATAATACAACAAAACACCCATGTCCTCACAACCCAACTTAAGAAATAAAACATCACAATATAAATAATAAGTCCCTCCTTCACTCTTTGCCTTTCTCCTTCCCCAGAAGTAACTGTCACTCTGAATTTGGCATTCACTTTTACACTTCTCTTACATATAAACTTGGCTTACATTTGCTTTAAATTAATTCAGCTACTATTTATCTATTTACTTTGTATCCTACTATAGATATTCTTTTGCAATCTGGGTTTTTTTTTAACTCTACACTGTGTTTTTGAGATTTCACAGTGTTGATACAAGACTTTTTCAATTTCAGAAGTTGATTTTTTTAAGATTAGATAGATATATGGATGTTCTCACTGATATGTGGGAGCTAAACTATGAGGACCCAAAGGCATAAGAATGATACCATGGACTTTGGTGACTTGGATGGAAGAGTGGGAGGGGCCAAGGGATAAAAGACTACAAATATGTTGCAGTGTATACTGCTCAGGTGATGGGTGCACCAAAATCTCACAAATCACCACTAAAGACCTTACTCATGTAACCAAACACCACCTGTACCCCAATACCTTATGGAAAAATAAAAATAATAATAAACATCTAAACATAAGAAAAACAAGGAAGGAAAAAAAATAGATGGATATATAACATTTGTGCATCAGGGCCGGGCATGGTGGCTCACGCCTGTAATCCCAGCACTTGGGAGGCCGAGGCGGGCAGATCACTTGAGGCCAGGAGTTCAAGACCAGGCTGGCCAACATGGTGAAGCCCCATATCTACTAAAAATATAAAAATTAGCTGGGCATAGTGACAGGGGCCTGTAATCCCAGCTACTCGGGAGGCTGAGGCAGGAGAATCACTTGAACCCAGGAAGCAGAGGTTGCAGTGAGCCGAGATTGCATCACTACACTCCAGCCTGGGCAACAGAGGGAGACTCCATCTCAAAATAAAATAAAATAATAAAATAAAAATAAACATTTGTGCATCAACTGCTTATAACTATATATTCAGACATCCAGAATATGATTTTACTGTGACTGGACTTCAGAATGTGTGCTGCGTGTGATCCTAGGTGAAGTTGTGTGTGTTCAGGCCCTGCTGAGCATGTGTGTCCATGTGCACCTTGTGCCTGCAAGTGCAGGTATGAGAGTGTGTGGATGTGCTTTGTGGGGTATCTGATTGTCATTCAGCAAACATTCACTCCTTTCCTGCCCTCCACCTCCATGGAAGGAGACTCCTTCCTGCCCCATTAAAGTTGGTCTTGGTCATGTAACTTACTTTGGCCATTGGAGTGTGGCAGAAGTGACAGCGTGCCAATTTCCAACCTAGGACTTAAGGAGAATTGTACTTATCCCTTCCCTTTTTTGGTAGTTTCACACCTTCATGGTGAGAAAAACAAGTTCTAGAGCAGGGCTGCCCCAGTGACCCACAAATCAGGCAGCAAGAAACATATGTGAATTGTTCTATGCCCTTGAGATTGTGTGGCTTTGTTATGCAGCACAAATGACTAACTCATGCTTATTTTGCAGGACCCTTGGCCTAGACTGTCTAACTTCTGGGGCCTTACTCCTAGAAAAGTGTCATGCCCAAATGTAATGATGAATAAAGACTTGTTATTGGATTAAATGCGCTTGCACATGTGACTGCATACACTGGACATACATGTGCATGTGCATAGGGCACCAGCCAGTGTGAGAGCCAGAACAGGCGTGCGTGTGAGATGTACACTAATAGCAGAGTGGTAGCTAAGTAATATCTGTCTGCACACATCTGCCTGGGGGGCCACACAAAAGGGCCTGAGTTCATTTATCTGTGGACTCACTCCCTTTTCCAGAACCTTGCACATCCTGGAATGGAGCTGGAAACATCTTAGCCCTTGGAGGCAGGGAGGAAGCTTCCAGAACCATAGACAGCAGTAAACCCAATGCTGTATAACTGACCACACTTTCTCTCCCCTTCAAACTCCTTCAGCCTTCTTAAGATGGAGCACAACATTACCTTTGTGGCTATAGAGCTTAATTCATCTCCTGAGAAAAGTACTAGAAAGGGTCCCAAGTCCTTCGTGGTCTCGGCTGTCCAGTGCTGAGGGAGTCTAAAAAGAGATAATAACCAGTAAAGTGAAAAAACATGCTGTGGTGGACATCTGTTGCCTTTTCCCCCAGCACCCTTTTTTTCAGGAACAGATTGTCTTATACTCATGTCAATCACATGGTCCCACTTCCTTGACCGAGAAAATTGGCATGTGATGCAGGCTGACCAATCAGAGTCATCCCTGGGAGTTTTGATGGAACTATCAGAGAAGCTCTCCTTTCTCTGGTATCTCTGGCAGTAGGGGAGGATATTGGAGGACATTCATATTACCAAGTGGAAAAAGTAAAGACCACACCAAGGAACACAGAGCTGAGGGATGGGAGGAACATATTCCTGATGATATCATTTGAGACATGGGATTCAGCCATGCCTGAAGACCACCAGTGGAGTTTCCCGTTACATTCCATTCCTGAATTCAATACATTCCCATTCTCTTTAGTTTGAATTAAATTATTGAATTTCTGCCATTTACATCACAGTGTTTCCTTCTTCTCCCTCCTCAATAGAAGAGTAATTATATATTTCTTCCTTTTACTTTACCATAACAGTCTTCTCTTAGAATAAGAAAAAACCTTTCTCTTGAACTTGGCAGGATAAAATAAAGGCACTGACCCAGAATCCACTGTTATTCTTGTATAGATCATAAATGCCTACAGTGAAGAGCATTACACTATCTTTGGTGACATCTCTAAAGGAGGTCTGCCCAATTAGCAGTGACAGCTGGTGGGAATGCAAAATCATACAGCCACTTTGGAAGACATTTTGGTGGTTTCTTACAAAAGCAAACATGTTTTTGCCATATAACCCAGCAAACACACTCTTTGATATTTACACAAAGGAGTTGAAAACTTACGTCTACATGAAAACCTGTATATGGATGTTGATAGCAGCTTTATCCATAATTGCCAAAACTTGGAAGCAACCAAATGTCCTTCTGTAGGTGAATGGCTAAATAAACTGTGGTTCATTAAGACAATGAAATATGATTCAGCACTAAAAAGAAATGAGCTATCAAGCCAAAAAAAAGACCTGGAGAAAACTTAAGTGCATATTACTAAGTGAAAGAAATCTATCTGAAAAGGCTATCTACTGTATGATTCCAAATATATGATATTCTAGAAAAGGCAAAAGTATCAGTGGTTGCCAGGAATTAGGAGTAAGAGAGGAATGAACAGGCAAAGCCCAGAAGGATTTTTAGGGCAGTGAAAATACTCCGTATGATACTATAATGGTGAATACATGTTATTATATACTTGTCTGAACCCATAGAATGTAAAGCACCAAGAGTGAACCCTAATGTAAAATATGGACCTTGGATGATAATGAGAATCCAATGACGATAATGTCAACATAGGTTCATCAGTTCTAACAAATGTACAACTTTGGTGGGGGATCATGGGGAGCTTATGCGTGTATGGGGTCAGAGGGATATGGGAAATCTCTATCTTCTCCATTTTTCTGAGAACCTAAAACTAGTCTTAAAAATAGTCTCTAGGGTGAGGCATGGTGGCCCATACCTATAATCCCAACACTGTGGGAGGCTTAGGTGGGTGAATCCCTTGAGCCCAGGAGTTCAAGACCCACCTAGGCAACATGGTGAAATTCCATCCCTTAAAAACAAAAAATACAAAAATTTAGCTGGGTACAGTGATGTGCACCTGTGGTCCCAGCTACTTGGGAGGCCGAGGTGGGAGGATCACCTGAGCTCAGGGAGGTTGAGGCTGCAGTGAGCTGAGATCGCCCTCCTACACTCCAACCTGGGCAACAGAGCCAGACCTTGTCTTAAAAAAAAAAAAAAAAAAAATTCTGGGTTTCTGGCATTTCAAAAAAAAAAAAAAAAAAAAAGGAAAGGTCAGGGCACATGGCTGCTACAGTCCTCTATCAAGCAATGTGCCACAGCAGGGGTCCCTGACCCCTGGGCCATGGACATGTACTGGTCTGTGGCCTGTTAGGAACTGGGCCACAGAGCAGAAGGTGAATGGTGGGTAACAATTGAAGCTTCGTCTGTATTTCTGGCTGCTCCCCATTGCTTGCATTGCTGCCTGAGCTCTGCCTCCTGTCAGATCAGCAGCATCATTAGATTCTTACAGGAGCATGAACCCTGTTGTGAATTGCACACATGAGGGATCCAGGTTGCATATTCCTTATGAGAATCTAATTCCTGATGATTTGTAGTGGATCAGTTTCATCCCAAGACCATTACCATCCTGCACCCCATCCCATGCCGCCTGTGGAAAAATTGTCTTCCACAAAGCCGGTCCCTGGTGCCAAAAATGTTGGGGACTGCTGTGCTTTAGAATCTGCCATGAATCTGCAGCCTCTATTATATAGCTCCCTATAGACTTTGCTTCCTACCGTCTTACATTCTGCCTTATAGGCATTTGAGTTTGCAACCCTTGTTTCTGTTAGTATGCTACGCTGGTGACATTGACCAAATTGACCACACATTAATTATAAGCTTAGTTGGTGATGACCTCAACGGAATAATGTGACATAAGTATTGTGACAATACTTCTTGCATGTATCTGCAGGTGGAATTGTAAACCTGGTGGTCCGAGATGGTCTAATTCGATCTTCCTATGTATCTCCTTATATTAATAGTGGTGATATTTGTGGTGGTGATTCAGCATTTCAATGCCTCTTCTCATGGCAACAACAAACGTTTTCCTTCTGAATCAACATTAACCTAGATGTTACTGCAGATCAAAATTAGACTCTACATTTTCAACCACAGAAATATTGGACAGTAAAAGTTTTTCTTAATATTGATTGCCTACATAGGTTGTGTAATTAGCATATGTTTATAGTACTATGATTTGTGCGTGGCTGCTACAGAGCTGGAGGGGGTAAAGCAACAGTGTTTTCTCAGTTGTGTGAGCAGCACTACATTATAATAAATAGGTAATATTAAACTGGGCTGATGAGAGTTGCAAAAGACTACTTTAATGTTCATATGGAACCAAAAAAGAGCCCGCATTGCCAAGAAATCCTAAACCCAATGAACAAAGCTGGAGGCATCATGCTACCTGACTTCAAACTATACTACAAGGCTACAGTAACCAAAACAGCATGGTACTGGTATCAAAACAGACATATAGACCAATGGAACAGAACAGAGCCTTCAGAAATAATACCACACATCTACAACCATCTGATCTTTGACAAACCTGACAAAAACAAGAAATGCGGAAAGGATTCCTTATTTAATAAATAGTGCTGGGAAAATTGGCTAGCCCTATGTAGAAAGCTGAAACTGGATCCCTTCCTTACACCTTATACAAAAATTAATTCAAGATGGATTAAAGACTTAAATGTTAGACCTAAAGCCGTAAAAACCCTAGAAGAAAACCTAGGCAATACCATTCAGGACATAGGGATGGGCAAGGACTTCATGTCTAAAACACCAAAAGCAATGGCAACAGAAGCCAAAACTGACAAATGGGATCTAATTAAACTAAAGAGCTTCTGCACAGCAAAAGAAACTAGGATCAGTGTGAACAGGCAACCTAGAGAATGGGAGAAAATTTTTGCCATCTACTTATCTGACAAAAGGCTAATATCCAGAATCTACAAAGAACATCAACAAATTTACAAGAAAAAAACAAACCCCATCAAAAAGTGGGCAAAGGATATGAACAGACACTTCTCAAAAGGAGACATTTATGCAGCCAACAGACACATGAAAAAATACTCATCATCACTGGCCATCAGAGAAATGCAAATCAAAACCGCAATGAGATATCATCTCACACCAGTTAGAATGGTGATCATTAAAAAGTCAGGAAACAACAGGTGCTGGAGAGGATGTGGAGAAATAGGAACACTTTTACACTGTTGGTGGGACTGTAAACTGGTTCCACCATTGTGGAAGACAGTGTGGCGATTCCTCAGGGATCTAGAACTGGAAATACCATTTGACCCAGCCATCCCATTACTGGATATATACCCAAAGGATTATAAATCATGCTGCTATAAAGACATATGCACACATATGTTTATCGCGGCACTATTCACGATAGCGAAGACTTGGAACCAACACAAATGTCCATCAATGATAGACTGGATTAAGAAAATGTGGCACAGATACACCATGGAGTACTATGCAGCCATAAAAAAGGATGAGTTCATGTCCTTTGTAGAGACATGGATGAAGCTGGAAACGATCACTCTCAGCAAACTATCACAAGGACAAAAAACCAAACACCGCATGTTCTCACTCACAGATGGGAACTGAACAATGAGAACACTTGGTCACAGGAAGGGGAACATCACACACTGGGGCCTCTTGTGTGGTGGGGGAGGGGGAAGGGATAGCAGTAGGAGATACACCTAATGTAAATGACGAGTTAATGGGTGCAGCACACCAACATGGCACATGTATACATATGTAACAAACCTGCACATTGTGCACATGTACCCTATAACTTAAAGTATAATTTAAAAAAATAAGTAAATAAATAAATAAATAAATAAACAATTGCTGGCTTTGCAATTCTCTTTCCTCCAAAATCGCCAAGGCCTCAATTTACTCATTGCTGAAAAAGGACGACTCTATATTTTTAAATGAAGAGTGTTGTTTTTACCTAAATCAATCTGGCCTGGTATATGACAACATAAAAAAAACTCAAGGATAGAGTCCAAAAACTTGTCAACCAAGCAAATAATTATGCTGAACCCCCTTGGGGACTCTCTTAATTGGATGTCCTGGGTCCTCCCAATTCTTAGTCCTTTAATACCTGTTTTTCTCCTTCTCTTATTTGGACCGTGTGTCTTCTGTTTAGTTTCTCAATTCATACAAAACCGTATCCAGGCCATCACCAATAATTCTATATGACAAATGCTCCTTCTAACATCCCCACAGTATCAGCCCTTACCCCAAAATCTTTCTTCAGTTGAATCTCTCCCATTGTAGGTTCCCATGCCGCCCCTAATCCCACTCGAAGCAGCCCTGAGAAACATCGCCCATTATCTCTCCATATCATCCCCAAAAATTTTCACCACCCCAACACTTTACCACTATTTTGTTTTATTTTTCTTATTAACATAAGAAGACAGGAATGTCAGGCCTCTGAGTCCAAGCTAAGCCATCATATCCCAGTGACCTGCACGTATACATCCAGATGGCCTGAAGCAACTGAAGATCCACAGAAGTGAAAACAGCCTTAACTGAAGACATTCCACCATTGTGATTTGTTTCTGCCCCACCCTAACTGATCAATGTACTTTGTAATCTGCCCCACTCTTAAGAAGGTTCTTTATAACCTCCCCCACCCTTAAGAAGTTTCTTTGTAATTCTCCTCACCCTTGAGAATGTACTTTATGAGATCCACCTCCTGCCCCCAAAACACTGCTCCTAACTCCACCGCCTATCCCCAAATCTATAAGAACCAGTGATAATCACACCACCCTTTGCTGACTCCTTTTTTGGACTCAGCCCGCCTGCACCCAGGTGAAATAAACAGCCATGTTGCTCACACAAAGCATGTTTGGTGGTCTCTTCACACAGACACGTGAGACAGGAGTTCGAGACCAGCCTGGCCAATCTGGTGAAACTCTGTCTCTACTAAAAATACAAAAATTAGCTGGGCTTGGTGGCAGGCACCTGTAATCCCAGCTACTCGGGAAGCTGAGGCACAAAAATTGCTTGAACCCAGGAGGCAGAGTTTGCAGTGAGCCAAGATCACACTGTCAGGCCTCTGAGCCCAAGCCAAGCCATTGCATCCCCTGTGACTTGCACGTATACATCCAGATGGCCTGAAGTAACTGAAGATCCACACAAGAAGTAAAAATAGCCTTAACTGATGACATTCCACCATTGTGATTTGTTTCTGCCCCACCCTAACTGTTCAATGTACTTTGTAATCTCCCCCACCCTTAAGAAGGTACTTTGTAATCTCCCCAACCCTTAAGAAGGTTCTTTGTAATTCTCCCCACCCTTGAGAATGTACTTTGTGAGATCCACCCCTGCCCGCAAAACATGGCTCTTCACCCCCTATCCCAAAACCTGTAAGAACTAATGATAATCCACCACCCTTTGCTGACTCTCTTTTCGGACTCAGCCCGCCTGCACCCAGGTGAAATAAACTGCCATGTTGCTCACACAAAGCTTGTTTGGTGGTCTCTTCACACGGACGCACATGAAACATACGACTGCACTTCAGGCTGGGCGACAGAGCTAGATTCCATCTCAAAAAAAATAAAAAGGAGTCACCTCCCCCGAGAGGCCTCTGGACCACCCCATCTGAGCAGGCCACTCTTCCTTCTCTATCTTACCATCTTGTTTCTGTCCCAGTAGTTAGGGCTACCTCCAGTAATCCTATTTGTCCCTTTACTGTTTAGTGCATCTCGCTTGACTAGAAGCTCCATGAAAGCAGAGACCCTACCTGCCTCCTTCGCCACTAGACCCCCAGGGCCTGGTATGTGGTGATCGCTCAGGGCCCATTTTCTTCCTTTCCTCCTCCTCCAAGGGTGGGGAAAGAGCATCAGAAGGTCTAGGTGGCCCCAGGCCCAAACAATGCTCCTTTAAAAGGAAATCAGATTGTTACAAAGGTCAGAGGCTGAAAAGTTATTTCCCCCTTTTATCCCTCTAAATTCTTCACTTCCTGAAAAAACAAACAAAAAAAAGCCACTGAGGGCCCTTGGACTAAATACAGGCCTGAGTTGCTGGGCAGAGGTCAGTCTTGTCCAGACATGGGAAAAAAATAACTCGAGTCAGACAGGTGGGTCACCAGAGAACGAATCCAGCCTGCAAATGGCCTGTGCAATCTTCAGCTCTGTCCAGACCTGCCTCCCTCTGGGGATGCCTTTAAAGGTGATGAATGACCTGGATGAATGGGCTTAGAAGATAAGAGGGAAAAACAAATATCACAGGTCAAATCGTTATTTGTCTTCAAGTTTAACACCGTCTACTGGACTGAAAGATGTCCAAAGAATAGTTGTTCAACTATGTAAATTCCTTTTTTTTTTTTTTTTTTTTTTTTTTTTGAGACAGAGTCTCGCTCTGTTGCCCAGGCTGGAGTGCAATGGTATGATCTTGGCTCACTGCAAGCAACCTCTGCTCCTGGGCTCAAACCATTCTCCTGCCTCAGCTTCCCAAGTAGCTGGGACTACAGGCATGTGCCACCACGCTCAGCTAATTTTAGTATTGTTAGTAGAGACAGGGTTTCACCATGTTGACCAGGCTGGTCTCGAACTCCTGACCTCAGGTGATCCACCTGCCTCGGCATCCCAGAGTGCTGGGATTACACGTGTGAGCCACCGTGCCCGGCCAACTACATAAATTCCTAACAACGTATCTCCAGAAAGTATAGGCACAACAGCACATGCAGTCATTCCTGTAATTAAGTGCTCCGGGAGGCCAAGGCAAGATCCCTTGAGCCCAGGAGTTTGAGACCAGCCTGGACAACATAGCAAGACTGTGTCTCTACAAAATATACAAAAATTGGGCTGGGTATGGTGGCTCACGCCTGTAGGCCCAGCACTTTGGGAGACCAAGGCAGGAAGATCGATTGAACTCAGGAGCTCGGGACCAGCCTGGGCTGAGATCTTTCCATGAGTTCCACTCATTTATCCCCAAGGCTGTTCTTAAAGACAGGCATGACAGTTATGCCCATTTTACAGATGGGGCCCTGAGGCTCACAAGGGCACGCCACTCGCCCATTTCCACAAAGCTATAGCTTGTTAGCAGAGGGCAGAATTCGGCTGCCTCTCCCCTAGCTCGAAGGCTGTGATTGACACAGAGGTTTTTTTGTTGTCATTGCTGTTGTTTGTTCCTTTTTCTTATTTTTGAGACAGGGTCTTGCTCTGTCATCCCAGCTGGAGTGCAGTGGTGCGATGTCAGCTCACTGCAAACTCTGCCTCCAAGATGCAAATGATTCTCGTGCCTCAGCCTCCCAAGTAGCTGGAATTACAGGTGTGCACTACCACGCCCAGCTGTTTTTTGTAGAGATGGGATTAGTAGAGATTTGTTTAATAGAGATGGGGTTTCACCATGGTCTCTACTAAACCCTGTCTCTACTAAAAATACAAAAATTACCCAGGCGTGGTGGCACATGCCTGTAGTCCCAGCTACTCAAGAGGCTGAGGCAGGAGAATCACTTGAACCTGGGAGGTGGAGGTTGCAGTGACCCAAAATCATGCACTCTAGCCTGGGGTCTCGCTTTTGCCCAGGTTAGAGTGCAGTGGCACAATCACAGTGGCTCACTGCAGCCTCAAACTCCTGGGCTGAAGGGAATCCTCCCACCTCAGCCTCCCAAGTAGCTAGGACTATAGGCATGTGCCATCCTGGTGAGTTAATTTTTTGTGTGTTTTTATTGTCTCGAGACAGAGTCTTGCTCTGTTGCTCAGGCTGGACTGCAATGGCATGATCTTGGCTCACCGCAACCTCCACCTCCTGGGTTCAAGCAATTCTCCTACCTCAGCCTCCCGAGTAGCTGGGATTACAGGTGTGTGCCACCATGCCTGGCTAATTTTGTATGTTTAGTAGAGACAGGGTTTCGCCGTGTTGGTCAGGCTGCTCTCGAACTCCTGACCTCGTGATCCACCTGCCTCGGCCTCTCAAAGTGTTGGGATTACAGGCATGAGCCACTGAGCCTGGTCTGGTGAGCTAATTTTTAAATTTGTTATAGAGACAAGAGTCTCTCTTATGTTGCCCAGGCTGGTCTCGACCCCCTGGCCTCAAGTGATCCTCCCACCTCAGCCTCCCAAAGTGCTGGGATTACAGATGGGTGTCACCACACCTGGCCACTGAGGAGGATTTCATTACAAACCTGCCCTGAAGGGAGGGAATCCAATTTTACGAGAGGGTGTAGCCTGGTGAGGCCTGGATGACCTCCGGAGGCAGGGGCTTGTGCCTGGGCTGAGGCCTAAGGGACAATGGGCAGACATGAAGTTGCCCCAGGCAGAGGGTACAGTGTGGGCAAAGTCAGGAAGTGGCAGGGCTTGGATCACTCCAGGAAGAGAGAGGAGTCATGTGTCACAGGAGCTCAAGACCCAGAGAGGGAGGCAGGCAGGCAGGGACCAAGCTTGGGCACAGCCAGGAAGGCAGGACAGGGCATGGTGGGGCCAATGGAATCATTACCCAAGTCGGGGATTTTCAGGGAAACAGCTTAGATGAGGCCAGGCATACAGTAGCTCCCACCTGTAATCCCAGCATTTGAAAGGAGTTTGTGTTCCTGTAGTAGCATACTTGGGAGGTTGAGGTGGCAGTATCACTTGAGCCCGGGAGTTCAAGGCTAAAGTGAACTGATTGAGCCATTGCACTCCAGCCTGAGCGACAGAGAGATACGCTGTCTCAAAGGAAATACAAATTAAAAAACCAGCCGGGCATGCTGGCGTGTGCCTGTAGTCTCAGCTACTTGGGACACTGAAGTGGGAGGATCGCTTGAGCCCAGGAGTTCAAGGCTGCTGTGAGCTATGATTGTGCCTCTGCAGTCCAGCCTGGGCGACAGAGAAAGACCCTGTCTCTTAAAAAAAAAAAAAAAAACAACTTAGATAAGAGGATGCTGTGCCTCCCTGGGGGTCTTCAGTCACCCATGGTCCTGCCAAGAGGAGGGCCAGGAGAGAGCTTCACCCACCTGGTGTCCTGCCCATGTGACATCCGCAGGTGCTGCCATGGCCACGACTGTTGTTACACTCGAGCTGAGGAGGCCGGCTGCAGCCCCAAGACAGAGCGCTACTCCTGGCAGTGCATCAATCAGAGCGTCCTGTGCGGTGAGTCCCCAGCGGCACCATGCCACCCACCCCGAGTATCCCCTGGGCACCCTGGCATAACCAGATGACTTCCGTGCCCCTGTTGCAATAACCACTGCTTCCAAGTCTCTATAGACCACCCCTTGGGTATATCTAATGTAAGTGATATTTATTTTATTTATTTTTTGAGTCAGAGTCTCGCTCTGTCACCCAGGCTAGAGTGTGCTGATGTGATCTTGGCTCACTACAACCTCTGCCTCCTGGGTTCAAGCGATTCTCATGCCTCAGCCTCCCAAGTGGCTAGGACTACAGGCATGCACCATCACGCCCAGCTAATTTTTGTATTTTTTTCAGTAGAGGTGGGGTTTCACCAAGTTGGCCGGGCTGGTCTCAAACTCCCCACCTCAAGTGCTCTGCCCGCCTCGGCCTCCCAAAGTGCTGGGATTACAGGCATGAGCCGTGGTGTCTGGCCCTAATGTGAGTGATCTTTAACACTGAGCACTTGAAAAAGAAAACCCTGAAGAAACCTAATTCTTTGATGTCTGGACGACAAGGAAGAAGATAGAAATGGCATCAGATAATAAACAGTGTAAATGTTTATCAGAAAGGGGCTGGTGGTCGGGACAAGTAGGAGGATCGCTTGAGTCCAGGAGTGCATCTCTACAAAAAAGTTAAAGGATTTTTTAACATTGGCCAGGCGTGGTGGCACACATCTGTGATCCCAGCTACTTGGGAGGCTGAGGCAGGAGGATTGCTTGAAGCCCAGGAGGTTGAGGCTGCAGTGAGCTGTGATCAAGCCACTGCACTCCAGCCTGGGTGACACAGCAAAATCCAGTCTCAAAAAAAAATAATAATAATATTTTACATAACCAACCACTTCTAAAGATTAAAAAAACCCCCATGATTAAAAACCTCAGGTCCCTCAGGCAATCATACCAGATATCGAAACAAAGCAACAACATAAGGACTGCAGTATTTATTTTATTTTTATATTATTTATTTATTCTTTGTTAGTTTGTTTTTGGAGTGTGGGTTTTGTTTTGCTTTTTGATTTTTTTATTTTGTTCTACTCAATTTTATTCTTATTGCTCAGGCTTGAGTGCAATGGCCTGTTGTCAGCTAACTCAACCTCCGCCTCTTGCGTTTGCGTGATGACGGTTCCACGTCATCGGCCCTCCGCCTCTTGCGTTTGGATGATGATGGGTCCACGTCATCGGCCCTCCGCCTCTTGGGTTTGGATGATGATGGGTCCACGTCATCGGCCCTCCGCCTCTTGGGTTTGGATGATGATGGGTCCACGTCATCGGCCCTCCGCCTCTTGGGTTCGGGCGATGATGGGTCCACGTCATCGGCCCTCGGCCTCTTGGGTTTGGGTGGTTTTTCTGCCTCAGCCTCCTGAGTAGCTAAGGGTGGTGTCTTCAGATTATCATCCTCTGAGGGTGGAGCTGAGGGTGGAGGTGAGGGTGGAGGTGAGGGTGGAGCTGAGGGTGGAGGTGAGGGTGGAGCTGAGGGTGGAGGTGAGGGTGGAGGTGAGGGTGGAGCTGAGGGTGGAGTTGAGGGTGGAGTTGAGGGTGGAGGTGAGGGTGGAGCTGAGGGTGGAGGTGAGGGTGGAGCTGAGGGTGGAGGTGAGGGTGGAGGTGAGGGTGGAGGTGAGGGTGGAGCTGAGGGTGGAGGTGAGGGTGGAGCTGAGGGTGGAGGTGAGGGTGGAGGTGAGGGTGGAGCTGAGGGTGGAGGTGAGGGTGGAGCTGAGGGTGGAGGTGAGGGTGGAGCTGAGGGTGGAGGTGAGGGTGGAGCTGAGGGTGGAGGTGAGGGTGGAGGTGAGGGTGGAGCTGAGGGTGGAGCTGAGGGTGGAGGTGAGGGTGGAGCTGAGGGTGGAGCTGAGGGTGGAGGTGAGGGTGGAGCTGAGGGTGGAAGAGGAGTGAGGAGACACTGGGGAGGCGTCTTGAGATTATCATCCGCTGAGGGTGGAAGGGGACGAAGGAGACATTCGGGAGGTGTCTTGAGGCTCAGGGAGTTATCCGTTATAGAACGTTGTTGAGTTGGAGGAGGTGGCTGGTGGCCCATCCTGTTTTTTAAAGTTTCAGCTGTGAGGTAGGGCCAGTGGGGCAATCCTGAAGAATGACGATGCTCTGCTGCCGCCATTCTGACCTGTAGGGACAAAGGAGGGAATGCTTTCACACATATCCATTTGATGGACAAAATTACCGCCACCAACACAGTCTGCACCTTCTGTTGCTGGTGATAGATTTTTGCGCCTTTCCATCCTCCAGGTTTCAAAATAGCAGTATCAGTGTCATAATATCACCCTTCCACTGAGTACTGCCGACAGCTGGGGGGTAAAGAAAAGTCATTGGGACACACTGTTGTCTCCACATGCCACTGTGTCTGTCTGCAAATGTAGGCAGGCTGGGGTCCTGCCCCAGGGAAGACAGAGTCATAACAGAGTAATAAAGAAGCATGTTTGAGACACAGGAGTGTCTATGTCTATCCTCATTCCTCCCTCACAGCCATCACCAGAGCATGTTTCTTGCACCAGGTCAACAGACAGTAAGAGACAGTAAGAGAGGCATGAAAAGCCCATTGTCCACACATGTTGCAGCTTCTTTTTGGAGAATGTTTTCCAGGCCTTTTATGTTCTGTCTCTGATTCTCAGAACTCTGCAAGGTCAGTGTGACCACCCTGCTCCAAATCTAAGAAAACAGAGGTTTCCAGAGGAAGGAGAAATTGTGCCCAGGGTCACACAGCTTGCAAGAGGCAGAGTGGAAGTTGATTCCAGCTCTGCCTGCAGGCCCCTCTCATTTCCCCTCTGTTTCCCTTCTTGACAAAGGATCTTCTTCACTCTGGAGGTGCCACCCATGAGAACAAAGAGCTCTGGAGAGATGTGGATTCCTGAAGAGCTGCAGGGGAACTGGGAGAGGGTTTTCTGACAGAACAATCTTATCTCAAGAAGTCAGTTAGGCATGGCTATAATATTTCTTTTCACTCCCAGGCAATACCAAATTGTAAGTGCACTAAGACATGAAGAATACTTTTGTCCATGTAAAAATGAGGTGGGAATTCTAAACAAAGCAAGTTTTAAAACTGTGTTTCACTTCAAGTGTACAAGTCCCATCACGTGTAATCATAGGACTCGGCAGCTTTTGAAGGTACAGAGGCCACACAAGAACCAGCTTAGCTGAGTATCATTTAAGGCCTTCATTTGGAATTGTCCCTGTGGGTAATAAGTTACATTCACTCTTCACTAATTTACAGTCAGGGCCCATTTGCTATTACAAATACGGGACCTCTGACACTTAGAATATTAGATCAGGGGCCCCACTGGGTGGGGATGAAAGTGGTTTTGCACAACATGGTTACCAACAGGGATGGGACTGTGATGCTTGTAGGCAGCCTTTCTCTCTGCCATCTCCCTCTGCAGGGCTTGAGCACAGAGCTGTAGGGAGAAAAATGTATCCATGTCCTGACCTGGCAGACTATGTCCAAAAGCAAGGAAAACAAGCAAACTTACCCAGTTGCAAAGAGGCTTTCTTGCAGAAGGGGGGATCTGAAAAAGCCAACACATGAGAAATTGAATGTTGAGAGAGTCTAAGGGCCGTGGCATCATCTGCATCAGCACTGAACTATCCTGCAACTGCGGGGAGGAAGCTCCTTACTTTGCATTTGTGGTAGTCCTCTGCCCGCCGCCGCAACTCTTGCTCACGTTGAAACATTTTCCTATGGATTACAATCACTTTCATCAGATAAAGCACCACTTTCAGGATGATTTTAAATAATCTGCCATATTTCTGTTATCCTCACAACTGTACCCTTACACAATCTATCTCTACCTAGAAAACATATTTCAGATGGCTATAAGAGTACAGTCTGAGCCGGTCACGGTGGCTGACGCCTGTACTCCCAGCACTCTGGGAGAGCGAGGCGGATGGATCACGAGGTCAGGAGATTGAGACCATCGTGGCTAATATGGTGAAACCCCTTCTCTACTAAAAATACAAAAAATTAGCCAGGCGTGGTGGCAGGCACCTGTAATCCCAGCTACTCGGGAGGCTGAGGCAGGGGAATCACTTGAACCTGGGAGGCGGAGGTTGCAGTGAGCCAAGATCACGTCATTGCACTCCAGCCTGGGTGACACAGCGAGACTCCATCTCAGAAAAACAAAAACAAAAACAAAAACAAAAAAACTGTATGGTCTGATCCAAACTGTTGCTATACTGATTCCTCCTCTTGCTTACTGCCTGCTGACTTCTGAGATGATAGTTTCCTTCCCCATTCTCAGTATATCCCTAATTCATCCTTCATTGAGCATCTTTTATCATAAAGCTGTATTCTCTTTGTATTAATATCCTTACCGTGTTTCACAGGGCAGAAACAGCTGGGCTTATAAACAGGCATAGTCCTTTTGAAGGATGTGGTTGATCCTACAACAACACACTTTCCTAAGGATGACAACAACTCACCCCACCCCTAGAATGGCTGGTATGAACCGAGTTTCCACACAGTCTAGCTGGCAATGGCGTCAGGAGACGTTTTGCTACTTCACATCTTTTGGTCACTGGTAAATATTAAGGTACTTTGTTTTCTGTTTTGTGAACTCTCTCTCTCTCTCACGATATGTCTTCTGACCATTTGTTTCTATTTATGCATTTACTGGGTCTAAACATTGTACAAAGGTTAAAAACAACACTCCAATGGGCGTTTCCCAGGAGGGTGGGGTTCAGTTTCTGAACTCACTTGTAGGTGTGTATTTCTTTCATATCCAATTTCCCATTTTCCTCTGCCTCTGATACCTACCTCTCCTTTTCTGCATGCTCACATTCTTTCATGCTTAGTTTCCTCAGGTTAGAAGGGAGAGAAGTGCACACACATGATCCACCAGCCCGTGTGGGATTCCCTCTGCCCTTCTGGCATCTGAAGGCTGGGATTCAAAGATTCCCCCTGCAACCTTTCCACAAATGAACCAACTGATTCTCACAACTGAAGGGAGAATGGACACCTCCCATTGAGGGACCAAAAAAAGTCACACTCTGGCCTGCTGGCAAGTCACCTGTCATTTCCAGCTCATCTTCATAGTTCCATAGTTAGTCCTATTCTTTAGTAAATATAAAGACTATTAAAAGCTTCTATGAGGTGCACTATGTGTGTTTCTGGGGTCAGTCTTGTGCTTGACACAGCGAAAGATCATTTTAGTTCAGTGTGAAAAACCAGACCTCACCAATTCATCACAACTAACTCCATCGGAAGCAGAGGATTGCTCCTCATCTGACTCCTCCTGTGTGAGACCTGATTCTCAGTCAGAGGCTGATGCCGGAACTGAGACCATCAGCCATAGAGAGATCCTTCCAGAATATGGTGTCATTAACCCCGCAGTTCACTACTGCACTTTGCCATGATTCAGGACTGGAACTCTTGTCATCGACTTTAAAGATCCTGGTTGACAGAAAAGGCAATCTGTATGCTGGGCGCATCTATTGAATTACAAATGATTGGAATGGCTCCTAAGTCAGGGTGTTATGTCCTGAAAATAGGTGACAATGGCAAACCATCCACCCTGGTGTTGACTGACTTTAACAAGGTTCAGTTCACAGAGATTGAGGGCAGAAAAAGGAAACGGCCTAAAAAGGGTAAGTTTGCTGTGTTGCCCTCACACCACTTGATTCATGGTCCTGATCCTAAGGATCTCACCTGATACTTGGTTTTATAGGAAGGATATGTAAAATTCCCAGAACGCTAGGAAACAGGGACGAAAACACTTCAAAGAGAAAGTTAATGAACTTGTTTCTGACCACAGGGCATCCTTCAGCACATGCTGTCTGGAGTGGCCTCAAACAAGGAGTGTGTGGTGAGGTGCTGAGAATGCAATGGGAGCAGGGTCCTGTCCCCATGCTACAGAAGCTCACAGTTTAATGCAAATGAGAAGCCAGTGAAGACATCACTACTCCTGCTGTGCACTTGGGAACTAGAAACACAAAACCTGACTCTGGAGAGAAGCTAAGGAAGCATTCTACTCTTGAGTTGACATAAGTGCATCTGAAGCTTCTGATCTCCGATGAGAACAATGGGGGACACCAAACAGAATATAAAACCCATGATTGAATACATCAAATTGCTAACATGGCAGTAAACAGACATGAGGTGAAGATGGAGAAGAAGGAAACCCAGGACGAAAGTCAGCCTCGCATTTGGAACCCATTTCCCTGAGTTTCATTGCTGAATTCCAGAAGGAACTAGTGAGATGCAAAGAAGCACAGCAGCTTTTGCACACATGCGTGGGATTAGATGGAAAACAAGTGGATTGAGGGTCTGCCAATGAAAGCGACCCATACTGAAGTCCACTGGCTCTGGTTGAGACCCAGAAGAGTCATGCATCAGAATAGAGGTGGACAGGAAATACCCTGGCCTTTGTAGGGACTGAGCCTGCACCGACGACCTCAATTGCAGCCTGTATGGAGGACCCCTGACCATCCCGCAGAAGTAGACTCCCATCTCTTCTGCAGCAAGATAACATGCTACTAGGCCTCAATTCATTGCTAAATATTTTTTAACAACTATCTCACATTTAACAAAAAAAGATCAGTCATATGGCAGCAAAATACAATGTAATATGACCAAAACATGAAAGACTGTGAAAATGAATCTGGAGGTGACCCAAGCATTGAATTCAACAATCCAGGCTGGGTGCGGTGGCTCACACTGGGAGGCTGAGGTAGGCAGATCACCTGAGGTCAGGAGTTCAAGACTAGCCTGGCCAACATGGTGAACCCCTGTCTCTATTAAAATTACAAAAATTGGGCTGGGCACGGTGGCTCATGCCTGTAATCCCAGCACATTGGGAGGCCAAGGTGTGCGGATCATGATGTCAGGAGTTCTAGACCAGCTTGGCCAATATCGTGAAACCCCGCCTCTACTAAAAATACAAAAATTATCCGGGCATGGTGGCATATGCCTGTAGTCCCAGCTACTCAAGAGGCTGAGGGATAAGAATCGCTTGAACCTGGGAGGTGGAGGTTGCAGCGAGCCAAGATCATGCCACTGCACTCTAGCCTGGGTGACAGAGTGAGACTCTGTCTCAAAAAAAAAAAAAAAAAAAAAATTTGGCCAAATATGGTGGCACACACCTGTAATCCAAGCTACTCAGGAAGCTGAGGCAGAATTGCTTCAAACTGGGAGGCAGAGGTTGCAGTGAGCCAAGATTGCACCATAGCACTCCAGCCTGGGTGACAGAGCGAGACTCTATCTCAAAATTAAAAAAAAAAAAAAGGCTGGCTGTGGTGGTTCACGCCTCTAATCCCAGCACTTTGAGAGGCTGAGGCAGGTGGATTACCTGAGGTCAGAAGTTCGAGACCAGCCTGGACAACATGGTGAAACCCCATCTCTAGGAAAAATACAAAAATTAGCTGGGCGTGGTGGTGGGCACCTGTAATCCCAGCTACTTGGGAGGCTGAGGCAGGAGAATCGCTTGAACCCAAAAGGCAGTGAGCTGAGATTGTGCCATTGCACTACAGCCTGGTCAACAACAGCAAAGCTCCATCTCCGGAAAAAAAAAAAAAAAAGAGAGAGAGAGAAAGGAAAACCAATGCCAGTACTAGCAACTCCTCTTCCCCCAAAAAAATGACAAACAAGAATGTAGGAAGGGAAAGGAATTATACAGCTTAAACTAATGAAGCAGAAAGGACAAACTCAATTTTGAACCCACTGAATTTGCCACAAATATTGTAGAAAATATTCTCAAGGACTTTACAGTTGTCTACTTTGATTGGCACAAGGTCCATACAGCAGTATTTGTGTCAAGGCACATCTTACTGTTTTCTGGCGGTCTTCCTCTTTCCATTGATTTTGTCATGATGGTTGATTTTCGTTGTCACCTTCATCTTATGGATTTTAGCTGTAACTTTTCTTTTCACATGTGTCCGTAGAGTAATGATGTCTTTCCGGCCAATTTTATTTCCTGGAAAGGAAGAAACTCTTTTCTTTGTGTGCATACAAATGGACCTCAGCCCTTGGTGAGAGTGAGGACAGGAGAAGGTGAGAAACCTGAGGGCAAGAAGCTGTTCTTTCCCTTTCCAGGGCAAACTCATTTCCACACTATGGGGACTCCAACAGAGCCATACCTTCCTGTCTACGTCGGTTGGACCTCCAGGCTCTCTGCTGTACATCTGTGGATCCATCATGTCCATTTTCAGACTGGAAGATAGTCTTCAGGAAAGACAACTAGGAAATAATAATATAAGAATGACGGCTGGGCACGGTGGCTCATGCGTATAATCCCAGTACTTTGGGAGGCTGAGGCAGGTGGATCACGGGGTCAGGAGTTCAAGACCAGCCTGGCCAAGATGGTGAAACCCCGTCTCTACTAAAAATACAAAAATTAGCCGGGCATGGCAGCGGGCGCCTGTAATCCGAGCTACTCGGGAGGCTGAGGCAGAGAACCGTTTGAAGCTGGGAGGCGGAGGTTGCAGTGAGCCGAGATCACACCACTGCACTCCAGCCTGAGCGACAGAATGAGACTCTGTCACACACACACACAAAGAATGACATGAGGCTGGCACGGTGGCTCACTCCTGTAATCCCAGCACTTTGGGAGGCCGAGGCAGGCGGATCACCTGAGGTCGGGAGTTTGAGACCAGCCTCACCAACATGGAGAAACGCTGTCTCTGCTAAAAATACAAAATTAGCCAGGCATGGTGGTGCATGCCTGTAATCCCAGCTAGTCGGGAGGCTGAGGCAGGAGAATCACTTGAACCCAGCAGGAAAAGTTGTGGTGAGCTGAGATTGTGCCATTGCACTCCAACCTGGGCAACAAAATTCAAACGCTGTCTCAAAAAAAAAAAAAAAAAAGGCCAGGTGCGGTAGCTCACGCCTGTAATCCCAGCACTTTGGGAGGCTGAGGCGCGTGAATCACAAGGTCAAGAGATGGAGACCATCCTGGGCAACATGGTGAAACCCCGTCTCTACTAAAAATACAAAAATTAGCTGAGCATGGTGATGCACGCCTGTAGTCCCAGCTACTCGGGTGGCTGAGGCAAGAGAACTGCTTGAACTCAGGAGGCAGAGGTTGCAGTGAGCCAAGATCCCACCACTGCACTCCAGCCTGGTGACAGAGTGAGACTCCATCTCAAAAAAAAAAAAAAAAAAAATGACATGAATATACTTCACACAACGGAACTGTACACTTCAACACGGTTAGATGGTAATTGTCATCTTCTAAGTATTTTACCACAGGTTAACATGTTTCACAGCTTGAAAAGGAAGTAATTACCTTCAGCTCTCTGAGTTCTAGAATTTGTAACATTTCACCCCCTGCTCCTTCCTGATCTGCACTGGAGCATCTTCCTTCTGTCCCTGCTCTACTCAGAGTTCACTTTCCCTTCCCTCACATCAGCTTCATTGAGGCTGGTTTGAACTTAACGCAAAACATTCTCACTAATGACTGAATTCCCACCAAGATTTCCATATTATCACAGTATGCTTTTAATCTTCTAAGATATTAAATATTTGTTCTCATCATAGCGAAAATGCAATGCAAATCCCATCTC
Source organism: Pan troglodytes (assembly GCF_028858775.2). Taxonomy (NCBI): domain Eukaryota; kingdom Metazoa; phylum Chordata; class Mammalia; order Primates; family Hominidae; genus Pan; species Pan troglodytes. Next base: position 31,572,591 of record NC_072416.2, read on the forward strand.
AGTTGTGGGTCAGATACCTATGAATCTCCTGAGGTAGTCATTGAAATGACTTTTTTCTTGAGATGGAGTGTCACTCTCAACCATGCTGAAGTGCAGTGGCGCTACCTTGGCTCACGGCAACCTCCACCTCCCAGATTCAAGCGATTCTTGTGCCTCGGCCTCCCAAGTAGCTGGGATTACAGGTGCCTGCTACCATGCCTGGCTAATTTTTGTCTTTTCAGTAGAGATGGGGTTTCACCATGTTGGCCCATCTGGTCTTGAACTCCTGACCTCAAGTGATCCACCTGCCTCAGCCTCCCAAAGTGCTGGGATTACAGGCATGAGCCACCACACCTGGCCTGAAATAATATCTTTCAAATTCTTTGTAGAATTTGTTTTTTCCTGATTTCTGCACATAGGATCAAAAAAAAATCATGTACTAGGATTTCGAGAGAAGCAATGGGTAATCTAAAAAGATGAAAAGAGCAACCACGTCAATCCCACAACTACTGCTAGATTTCATAGGAAAGGTAGCTGGCCCAGTTTGGAGCTAGGAGAAATGTCAAACACATGAAGAAATGACAAGCAAAGAAATGCCATCACGCATGAATGCTTCATGGCACCCATGATGTCCCTGCTTAGGAGGTAATGGTATAGATGACTAGATGACAAGGACAAAGATGAGAGGTGCGAAGTTGTCCAAGTCCAACAGCTCAACTGAACTTTCCTAAATGGAACTGTTAAAAAGTGGTAAATTTAACAACTTCCCCTGGCTCACGTGGTGGCTCACGTTTGTAATCCCAGCACTTTGGGAGGCTGAGGCGGGTGGATCATTTGAGGTCGGGTTTTGAGACTAGCCTGGCCAACATGGTAAAACCCCGACTCTACTAAAAATACAAAAATTAGCTGGGCATGGTGGTGGGCACCTGTAATCCCAGCTACTTGAGAGGCTGAGGCAGGGGAATCGCTTGAAGCCAGGAGGTGGAGGTTGCAGTGAGCCGAGATCACACCATTATACTCCAGCCTGGGCAACAGAGGGAGACTCGTCTCGGGGGTGAAAAGAAAAAAAAAAAAAAAAGCTTCCTCCAATTTATACCGAAAATTCTCTGTTCAGGACTAAGTGGCATAGAGAATGTTAAATGTGCCTAGATATCTTCATAACTCATATATTTTCTGCTTTCTACATATCTTGAAAGGCAGTGTCAAATGACGTGTAATTATCTAGGTGGTTAAACTGAAACATACTTCCTCTTCCCTTGAATATAAAAAAGCATTGTGGTATTAGTACTTTTATCTTGGATCATTGTTCAGAAGGAGGTTCAGCCCCCAGACAACCACATTTTTACTGTCATGAATGGCAAGACAAAATGTAGAGCTCAACTTACCCAAAGGAAAAAAGGCTCAAAAGACAAATTATGGCACAACTTAGTAGCCAAATTCTTACCAAGTACAGACTTTTGACATACTGATCTCTCTCCAGTTGCAAGTGGAAACATGCACTTTGAATGATGTCATTCAAAATTACCCTGCCCAGACACACTTTTCATTGATTCTCTTGGAGGGCAGTTCTAAGAGATTCTCTGGGGCTTTCTCTGCATCATGAGATGCAGTGCAGTTCTGCCCTTCACCTTCCGGCAGTTTGTCACCTCGTCCCTATGACCTCAGAGGAACTTTGTCTCAGGCCAATTGTTTGTTCCTTGGCCTCTTTCATTTCCCCTAAAAATCATTTGCTGCCCCTCTAAATGGCCTACATCTCCATCTATCTCCCTCTCCCCTCAGAAGAGGGTGCTCTTTAAGCATCAACCATCCGGCCCTTCTAGCAGTCTCATTTTTCAGCTGGTTCCCATGTTTATGCCTGTTCTAGGTTTTTCTTTTCCTGTTAAGCTGTCTGTTGTCAGCTCATTTCTGCAGTGAATCTTCAGAGAGGAGATTGGAAGCTTTCCTTCCACCCATACGATAGAACTATAAAGCAGAAGAGTTTAGAAAGAATTTCCTATTTAAGTGATGACACCTCATACTCCATTTGTGATAAATAGCACAAAGGTTAAAAAAACTTATTTTTGACCAAAAGCTCTGTTGACATTCTATTAAACAAACACCGACCTATTTAATTTTCATAATGTAAATGGCAGACATTTTCATAATTCTTATGCTAATAAATCATTTCCCTGATTGTTTGGGTAAAACCACATATTCATAATGAAGTCCAGAAATGTGAATTGTTTTATATAATTTATTCTTATTTGTGATTATAAGTATACCTCTACAGAAAGTTAGTATACTCACACAAAGGTAATTTGTGCAGAAGAGAATGGTAAATGTGTAAGGTCTCAGAAACTCAATAATGATAATTATCAAATTATCCAATTTTTGTGGAGATGGGGTTTTGCCATGTTGGCCAGGGTGGTCTCGAACTCCTCCACAAAAGTCAGTCTCACGATGACGATAGACAGCCAGAGTATTGATAACCTGGAATAATAATAGTTGAAATAATGAAAAGGTCAATGACACCGACAATATTTCACTCAGAAAGAATCATCCTTAGAAACCGTCAACCTCCTCCAAAAGGTAACCACATCCCTCAGATATCACCGTGGGATTCCACTGCTACAAAAAAGAACAGAAGTTAGAAGTCTCATGTTTTTCAGATGGCTGGTAGTGTTTTTAGGCATTGCAAATGTGGGGTGCTGTCTTTCTTGGTATAAAGCAGGGATATCCAATCTTTTGACTTCCCTGCCTATATTAAAAGAAGCAAAGTTGTCTTGAGCCACACATAACATACACTACCACTAACAATAGCTGATGATCTAAAAAAAAACTCTCTTTTTTTTTTTTTTTTTTGGAGACAGAGTTCCGCTCCACTCAGTCGCCCAGGCTGGAGTGCAGTGGTGCAATCTCGGCTCACTGCAACCTCCAGCTCCTGGGCTCAAGCCATTCTCCTCCCTCAGCCTCCCGAGTAGCTGAGATTACAGGTCTCTGCCACCATGCCCGACTAATTTTTGTATTTTTAGTAGAGATGAGGTTTCACCATGTTGGCCAGTCTGGCCTTGAACTCCTGACAGGCGATCTGCCTGCCTCGGCCTCCCAAAGTGCTGGGATTACAGGTGTGAGCCACCGTGCCCAGCCATTTGTTTTTGTTTTTGCTTTTGTTTGGTGTTTTGTTTTTGAGATGGGGTCTCACTCTGTCACCCAGGCTGGAGTGCAGTGGCGTGCTCTCGGCTCAATGCAACCTCTGCCTCTCAGGTTCAAGTGATTCTCCTGCCTCAGCCTCCTGAGTAGCTGGGAGTACAGGTGCCTGACAATGCACTCAGCAAATTTTTGTATTTTTTGTGGAGATGGGGTTTTGCCATGTTGGCCAGGGTGGTCTCGAACTCCTGACCTCAGATAATCTGCCCGCCTCAGCCTCCCAAAGTGCTGGGATTACAGGCATGAGCCACTGTACCTGGCCAAAATCTCCTAATGTTTTAAGAAAGTTTACAAATTTGTGTTGAACTGCATTCAAAACTGTCCTGGGCCACATGCAGCCCGTCACTCATGGCTAAGACAAGCTAAGTGTAAAGTAATTATCTTTTCTTTTTGTTTGGAGACAAAGTCTTGCTCTGTCACCCAGGCTAGATTGCAGTGGCATGATCTCAGCTCACTGCAACCTCCGCCTCCCGGGTTCAAGCGATTCTCCTGCCTCAGCTACTGAGTAACTGGGATTACAGGCGCCTGCCACCGCACTCGGCTAATTTTTGTATTTTTAGTAGAAACAGGGTTTCACCATCTTGGCCAGGCTGGTCTCCAACTCCTGACCTCATGATCCACCTGCCTCGGCCTCCCAAAGTGCTGGGAATACAGGTGTGAGCCACTGTACCTGGCCAGTAGTTATCTTTTCTTTAAAGTTATTTACTTGTTTTTTAAATTGATGTATAACATTGGATGCATTTATTATATATCACATGGCAAAAGAATCCCTCTAAATAATACTTCTCTCTTGGATTATATGAATCTTTGTCATTTAAATTTCAGCATAAGTAAAAAAAAAAAAATACAATGAAGAGATTACTTCATTCACAAATAAGTATCAAATTTTAGTGCTTAAAAATTAACAAGGTGGGCCAGGCGTGGTGGCTCACGCCTGCAATCCCAGCACTTTGGGAAGCTCAGGTGGGTGGACCACGAGATCAGGAGATTGAGACCATCCTAGCTAACACGGTGAAACCCATCTCTACTAAAATTACAAAAAATTAGCAGGGCATGGTGGCACGCGCCTATAGTTCCAGCTACTTGGGAGGCTGAGGCAGAAGAATCACTTGAACCCAGGAGGCAGAGGTTGCAGTGAGCTGAGATCGCACCACTGCACTTCAGCCTGGGTGACAGAGCGAGACTCTGTCTCAAAAAAAAAAAAAAAATTACCAAGGCGGAGATCATGAAAATGGCATGAATAGTGTGGGATTTCTCTAAGATTATTGGTATTAATTCCATTAGACTCTTATGTGAGTGAAGACGAAGACTTCCCCTGAGTAAGTTCAGACAGCTTGTGATAACATTTCTACATCGATTCCTCAGGATTTAACTATATATTCTTGAAAACATCTCAATTTTAAATGTTTCTTTCAAGATGGTGAATTAAACAGAGATAGCCCTTCATCAGGTTGAACTCAGCATATGCTGAGTCTGAAATGGAAATGATGGAGTTAGAGAACCATACAACAATGGTAATGATTTCAGAAACATGGTGTTGAGCAGAACAAAGCAGACACAAAAGAGTACCTATGGCATGGCATGCATCTGTATACACGAAAATTCCAGAATAAGCAAGCTAACCTATGATAAGAAAGAGACTGGCTGGGAAGAGTGAGAGTTCACTTTCTGGGGTGACATAATAGTGTAGATCTTGGCTGGGCACGGTGGTTCACGCCTGTAATCCCAACGCTTTGGGAGGCCTAGGCGGGTGGATCACCTGAGGTCGGGAGTTCAAAACCAGCCTGACCAACATGGAGAAACCCTATCTCTACTAAAAATACAAAATTAGCTGGGAGTGGTGGCACATGTCTGTAATCCCAGCCACTCAGGAGGCTGAGGCAGGAGAATCGCTCGAACCTGGGAAGCAGAGGTTGTGGTGAGTTGATATTGCCCCATTGCACTCCAGCCTGGGCAACAAGGGAGAAACTGTCTCAAAAAAATAAATAAATAAATAAAATAATGTAGATCTTGAAAGGGGGTTGGTTTATGCTGGTGTATGTACTTTCCAAAGTTAGTAAACTTACACTTAAGGTTATATATTTTGGCCAGGCGCGGTGGCTCACGCCTGTAATCCCAGCACTGGGAGGCCGAGGCAGGCAGATCACGAGGTCAAGAGATGGAGACCATCCTGGCGAACATGGTGAAACCCCATCTCTACTAAAAATACAAAAATTAGCCAGGCGTTGTAATCTGAGCTACTCAGGAGGCTGAGGCAGGTCAATTGCTTGAACCCCGGAAGCGGAGGTTGCAGTGAGCCGAGATCTTGCCACTGCACTCCAGCCTGGGCGACAGAGTGAGACTCTGTCTAAAAAAAAAAAAAAAGAAGTCATCAAACCAGATGACACAAATCAAATGACATTTCACTTTGTTTTGGTCCATTTTGTTTGTTAGAGGCAAGAGTGCAGCGGGGCCATCTCGGCTCACTGCAACGTCCAGCTCCTGGGCCCAAGCGATCCTCCCACCTCAGCCTCTCCAGTAACAGGGATAACAGGTACGCACCACCAGGCCCAACTAATCTTTTTTGGAATTTTTTGTAGAGATGGGGTTTCGCTATGATGCCCTGGCTACTCTTCAACTCCTGGACTCGAGTGATCTGCCCACCTCGGCCCCCTAAAGTGCTGGGATTACAGGCCTGAGCTGTGTAATTTCATGCCGCCTGACACAGCCCAGTAAAAAGGAAGAAACCCCACGGGTCCAGCGTCTACTCACAGGGGTGGGATGATGGCTGATAAATCCCAGCAGGAGCCAAAAGAGGAGCCACCACCGCAGCCGCATGTCCTGGTCCTTTCAGGGCGCCCTGAGGCGGCCAGGACAGAGGTGGAGGTGGCTTAGGGCAGGGGGTAGGGAAGGGGATGGGGACCGGGGCCGATCTGAGTTGGGGAGGGGGAGGGGAGGGGGAGGGGAAGGGGAGGGGAAGGGGGGAAGTAAGGGAAGGGAAAGGAGAAGGGGGCTGTTGGGCACCTGGAGGAGGTGGAGGAGGAAGAGGAGAAGAAGAAAGGGGTCTGGGAAAGGATCCGGTTCAAATTAAGTTCTCAAGCGCTGGTGGAAGGTTTAGCTACAGGTCACGGAGAAGATCAGGGAAGCAACAGGACACGCGGGGCAAGTGAGCGTGAGGCTTAGGAGCAATTAGAGGGAAACAAAAAGGTTCTGCTATCCACCAAACCTTCTTCGGTCTGGGCCCTTCCTTGGCAACCCTGGGGCTTTATACTCCCTCTCCACCAATCCCTGATGACCCCGGTGGTGCCTCACAATGGACAATGCCAAGTAGCGCCCGCATCATTCCAATGACCCCTCCCCCATCTCAGTCTCCCACACTCCTCGCAAGGACAGGTCCTCTCTGGAACCTTCACAAACCTGATTTCTGGTCCTCCCCAACCAGCTCCCTGTCCCTGCTTCTGGGCGCTCCTTCCTTCCTGAGCTCCCAGGGTTCCTCAAGGTCACTTTTGGCGACAAAACATAAAAAACAAATGATGGCAGGATGGCAGGAAGAACCTCATACCCAAGCAGGGTGCCAGGTTTTACAGCCTCCGCTCAGCCATTCATATCCTAAGCAACAAAACATCAGCAGGATGCGGAAGGTCCCGATAGTAAACCATCTCCATCACATCCATGTAGCCATCCGTCCATCAACCTGTATCTCAGGAACAAATGTAGATACATTCATTTTAAGCATGCATGGTACATTTACAAAAATTAACCTGACTTATTTTGTTCCAGCAAATCTCAATATATTTGAGAGCAATCAAATCACACAGCATGTTTCTGATCATTTAACTGTGCTAGAAGTCAATGATTAAAAGCTAATTCAAAATTATTATTTGCTTGGAAATTCAAAGTGCCCTTAGAAGACATAAACATAAGAAAGAATCCAAAATGAAACAAGATTGCCTTTCAACTCAATGATAAGATCATAACATGGCAATAAAATGTCTCCCTCTGGCCTGGGAATTCCTCTTTGTGCCACAAGGTTGTGTGATCGCAAATCACCCCTAACCCACCTAGACATTTTAACATCCGAAACCGAGTGATGATGTCCTTATCTATATCATCTTACTGCCTGTGTGTGTGGACTTTCAATTCTGAACCCAAATGAGGGGGAGAAAACCAAGTTGACTTTCATGATTGACCTCTCAGGGATGTCCAAGGAATCTGTGCATTGCAAGAAACAAAGTTCATCAGCTTCTCTCCTAAGGTATTTGCCCACAATACCCAGAGGGCTTGGCAGCATCATGTGTGATGGGTGGAGAGCTCCAAGCAAGTGGGCAGGACCCAGGGGCCTGGTGACCAGGACAGACCCCCACTGTCCATCACCTTTCCTGGCCCTGTCCTCTGCTAAACTTCCCACAGGCCTTCTGCCTGATCACACAGAGTGTGCCCAAACTCTCTCAGGCCTCTGGCAGCTGAAAACCACTGCTTTAAATCCCTTTACCATTTACTATGACATAAGGTTATTGTAAACAGGAAATATTCTATTGATGCTACAAATGGAAAGCCAATGCCTTCACCATAAATAGAAAAACAACCCTAAGAAGCAAGCAAAACAAAAACAAAACAGGGGCTGAGTGTGGTGGCTCACGCCTGTAATCCCAGCACTTTGGGAGGCCGAGGTGGGCGGATCACAAGGTCAGGAGTTCCAGACCAGCCTGGCCAATATGGTGAAACCCTGTCTCTAATAAAATACAAAAATTAGCCGAGTGTGGTGGTGGGCGCCTGTAGTCCCACCTACTTGGGAGGCTGAGGCAGGAGAATAGTTTGAACCTGGGAGGCAGAGTCTGCAGTGAGCCAAGATTGCACCACTGCACTCCAGCCTAGGTGACAGAGCGAGACTCTGTCTCAAAAACAGCAACAACTACAAACAAACAAAAAACAGGGTTAACAAAAGTATGGAATTCAATTCTTTTTATATGTTGCAGCCATGTTCCGGCCCTAGATTTGGCTGGGCATGGTGGCTCACGCCTGTAATCCCAGCACTTTGGGAGGCTGAGGCAGGCGGATCACGAGGTTAGGAGTTCGAGACCAGCCTGACCAACATGGTGAAACCCCGTCTCTACTAAAAATACAAAAATTAGCCAGGCATGGTGGCACACGCCTGTAATCCCAGCTACTCAGGAGGCTGAGGCAGGACAATCCCTTGGACCCAGGAGGCGGAGGTTGCAGTGAGCCGAGATCGTACCATTGCACTCCAGCCTGGGTGACAGAATGGAATGAGATTCTGTCTGAAAAAAAAAAAAAAAAAAGAAGCCCTAGATTTCGGTTGTGTTGGTTGTAAAAGGAGAGACCAAGTAAGTGGGGGTTGAAGTCAGATTAGAGCAAAAGTGAATGGCAGAGAGTAGTATAATGTCCATGAAGGGCTGCTAGAGTCACCGTGATCATAGCCCAAGCAGAGACAGGGAAAGGAAGATGTGAGCAGAGTTTGGGGTCTCGAACAATGGAGGTTATTCTTGCAGCCCAGGAAAGGCTCCCCAAAGCCAGGATCAACCTCCCTTGCAGGCGGTCCCTCATGGAGGCATGACCAGGCACCTTAGATATGAGACCAGCTATGTTGCTGCTGACCAGCTGTGTGACCCTGGGCTGGTTTCCTTCCATACAATGGGAGTGCCAATGGCTGCAAGCATGCAAAGACCGTCTGAGGATAGGAGGAAGCAATCTGTTGAGCACCCGTGTACCTGAGTGTCATCACCTCCCAAGGGCATCCTTCGTTCCAGAGCTGGCACCTTGGAAGGCCCTTGGTCACTGAAGGCAGTGATGATGGTAACAGCAGTAAATCATCATTTATGGCTGATGAGGGAAGGCCAGGGGTAGGGCTCCTAGGTCCTGGATAACAATGAGGGTCTGGGCACTCCTGGGGACAGCTGAGTGGTAGGACTCCTGGGTCTCCAGAGGGCAGGTCCATCTTCAGTGGCATTGGGCCTAGGCTGGGATGCTGAGTTATCCACTGGAGCATCAGCAGTACAGGCAGGCACAGACGCAGTGGATCCATCGGAGGTGGCAGGTGTAGGATCATCTGGTGAGCAAGTGGAGTCACCAAGCCTGGCTGACCACTACCCCCACTATCCCCACAGACGATGCCCTGTCCCTTGCCTCATGCTCCGGCAGGGTACAGGCTCGCACCTGGGGCCTCATGGAGCATCTCTCTAAGACCTCTGTGTCCTGGTCATTGAATGGGCACTTGAGTCACCCAGGGCCATTGGAACAAAGAGGAAGAATCAGGCCCCACGATGTTTTGGGAGAGTGTTTAGCACAGGAAAATGCACAGAATACATGCACGACATGGGGGCACTGTCAGTGTGGGAGCAATAGTTTACAACCTCCAGCCCTAATCTGAGCACTCTCACCTGTGCAATCTGAAAGGAACAGGAGACTTGCAGGAAAAAGAGTGCCTGGATTTAACTTAAAGGAACTAAAATGTTGGAATTTTTACTCTTGATATCCTTCCAAACCAACTCTCTCAATGTTCCCATCCTCAAAACTATCATATGGGGTAACTGAGGCAGTCAGAGATTTACTGACTCAATGTCACTCAGTTGATTCTGAGTTCACTGCTGATTACATCTGACCAAACTGCTTTTTCTGAAGTCTACTCCGTTTCATCATGCTGGTGATGATTTTGTGCAGCTCTGGGACAAACTCCACCTGGCTGAGGATAAAGCAAATCTGCGGTGACTTAGTCCTCCTGTCATTTCCCATCAGTTCCCCACTCTCCTCCTCTGCCCCTCCACAGTCTCCCATGCAGGCTGACACCATATGATGGCCTTAATGGAGTCCACCGAGTATTTCAGGTTCTCTCCTGGGCCACTTGAAAGTGGATGTACCCATGGGATTTGCTTTGACCCAAGAGATGTGAGTGGAAGTGAAGCGTGTCACCTCGAGGCAAAAGAGTTGGGAGCCATTGAGACTGGCCACCCTCTCCTTCATCTCTTAGAGCAGCTGACAGCTCCCATATGGAGGCTGCTCCTTTATTCTCGTGGCAGGATGAGGGCATGTGGGGCACAGGGCACAGGAGAGCCATGGAGGATGTGCAGCATGGGCAGGAAAAGAGCCTTCAGTGGTGTACATTTCCATCGTTTGGGGCTGTTTCTTACCTACAGTGATACCTAGCCCATCCTAGCAGGCATGCACCATCTACCCCACGCTCTGTGATGCAGACTAGCCTGCCGTCAGAACATGAACTGGTGGTCAGACACACGTAGGTTTCAGTTCCAGCTCTGCCTCTTATTGACTGTAACCTCAGGCCTAACTTTCAGTCTCTGAGCCTCAGTTTCAACTCTGTAAAATGAGGTGGCTATACCATCTCAGGTTGCAGAGAGAATTAAATGAAATATAAGTGCACGTAGAGCATTGAACCCAGGGCCTGGCACACACAGTGAGTACTCAATGTTAGCCATGTAGCTTCATGATGCATACTGATTGTCAATATTCAGACAATCCAGTAAAGTATTACCAAAAATAAAAATAAACTTATTTGCATATGTATTCTTTCAATCTTTATTTTTAAACAGGGTAAAACTATGCATATTCTTTCATAGCCAGTGTTTTTCTCTTCACAGTATATTGTTAAAATAATTTTATCTTGGACCGGGTGCAGTGGCTCACACCTATAGTCCCAGCACTTTGGGAGGCCACGGTGGGTGGATTACGAGGTCAGGAGTTGACACGAGCCTGGCCAATATGGTGAAACCCCATCTCTACTAAGAATACAAAAATTAGCTGGGCATGATGGTGCACACCTGTAGTCCCAGCTACTCAGAGGCTGAGGCAGAGGAATTGCTTGAACCCAGGAGACGGAGGTTGCAGTGAGCCAAGATTGTGCCACTGCACTCCAGCCTGGGTGACAGAGTGAAACTCTGTCTCTCTCTCTATGTGTGTGTGTGTGTGTGTATCTATATAAATCTCAAAAATAAAAGATCATTTTTGAGATTATCATTTTAAAAGACAAGATAATGTTCAACTTAATGACTAATTTAATTATTACTATTGGACTTTTTGTAGACTGCACAGAGCATTCAAAACAAATGAAGGAGAATAAAAAATATGTATTACATGTTGTAAAATAAATGTGATGTGGTTAATTCTTTTCTTCAAAATTATAGAACATATATATGTACTATAGAATGTATTTCTTATTATGAGTCATGTTAAAAAGTAGTTTAGAAGCTGTTGATTTGAATTTCCTTTTCAAATTTTGCAGGATAATTTTTTTTTTTTTTTGACAGAGTCTCGCTCTTTCGCACAGTCTGGAGTGCAATGGCGTGATCTCAGCCCACTAAAACCTCCACCTCCTGAATCTAAGCAATTCTCCTGTCTCAGCCTCCTGAGTAGCTGGGACTACAGGCTCACACCACCATGCCCGGCTAATTTTTGTATTTTTAGTAGGGATGAGGTTTTGCCATATTGGTCAGGCTGGTCTCGAAGTCCTGGCCTCAGGTGATCCACCAGCCTCAGCCTCCCAAAATGCTGGGATTACAGGCATGAGTCACCACGCCCAGCCTAAACTTGGCAAGATAATAAATAACCTTTTTAAGTGTCATTGGGCACTTGTCTGGTTGTTTTTCTTTAGGTTACCATGCCAGCAATGATTCCTTTTGAGTTTCTGACAGAAGATAGTGGTTTTCATCCAAATAAGTCAACTACTCTACCCCATCCCTAAGCCACTTGTATGGAAAGAAAAAGAGGAAGAAGCCAGTACTGTGACTGCGTAAGCTTCCCCCAGCATCACCCGCTATGAGATGTGTGGCAGCTGAGACCCGGGAACTGCTCAAGGGCACCAGGCCCCATCTGTCTGCACTCACTCACCTTCCTCAGGTACTCGCATGGGCATGTCACTGACTTTACGTGCTGCTGCAGCTCCTTGGTGAGCTGGCCCTGCTCATGGGACAGGAACTGTGGGGTCAGGACAATAGAGAGCTTCACCATTTGCAGAATGAGAACAGGGGCTCATGATGATTGCCAACCTATTAGACAATTAAGAAAAAAAGTTTGTTGAATGAGTGGAAAAACAAGGTGATGTTTGAGTCTATAGTGGTCAAGAGCATGGGGGCTTCAGAAAAGGACAGAACCAAGTTCAAATTCCTGTACTTTGAATTTCTACTTCATGCCATGCAAAATTACTTTACCCCTTTTAACCTCAGTTTTCTTCTGTGTGAAACAGGAACAATAGTTTCATTCGTCATTCACTTTCTCTCAAGGTTTCACGAGATCATACCTATAAAACATCCAAGTCATTTAAATGTATCATCATTTCGGTCATAATTAGTGGGATCCATTTCACCATTATTGGATATACAGTTCTGTGCCTGAAACCTACAAAAAAGAAAATGTTAAGTCTAAAAAGCATTAGTGATTTCTCATTTTTGTATTATTAATTATAACCCTATTTAATCACACAAGGCCTTGTCCATGGCAGGTGCTCAATAAACACTTGTCGAATCAATGCATGTTTAGATTCTATTCTGTTTAGATTCTACACTGTTTAGATTCCATTCTGCCTCCACCACTTATTAGCTGTGTGATCTGGGTAAGATAATTCACCTCTTTATGTCTGCACTTCCTTCTCCATAAACTATATATAATGAGAATGCTTAGCTCATTTGGTTGTTGCGAGGGGTGAATGATTTGGCACACAGGAGGGGTTTGTTAAACATTAGCTGTGATGATCTCCTTCCAAATCTTCATTTTCAGAGCCACAGATGAGGCCATACTGCAACCAGGTGACCTTAGAGTGTAAGTACACATGATCACCAGCTATGCTCTATCTCCACCATAGGTCCAAGACTGGGTAGTTCCAGCCTGGAGGTTTCTGCTGCATCTGCCTTCTCAGTGCTCACCTAAGGACTTTTGTATTTTCCTCCTCACATCCCCACAGATGGGGTTCAGGCTGCTGGACACAGCTGGGTGATGCCAGGGCAGTGGCCACCTGTGCCAGCCCTGTGAGGTAGCTGGAGGATCATTGTTCCTTCCTTCTCAGGCTCTGGGCAGATGCCAGGGCTGGGGTGACCCATGCCCTCAAGTTTCTTGCTTTGGTGGGCCACATTTTCCCTTGGCAAAGAGGGTAAAGGTCACAGGATGCCAGAGAGCTGTGACTTCTCTGTGCCCTGGGCCAAAACTATGAAGACCTGACACACTATGCTAAAAGTCCAAGGCTGGGTGCTCCCCAGAGCTTCTTGCCTCACTGCTTCTGCTGAGGGAGGAATGAATACTATGTCCTCCCAGAGCTTTGGGAGCTTGTAGCAAGCAGCCTCCCCAGCGCAAAATCTCTTGGAAACCTCTAGCTGTGTCTGAAACATTAGTGCAAATGTTGCATCTTATTTCCCATATGTCCGCATGTTTTAGGAAAAAACCCTCAATTTCCTAAATATGCAAGAAAAATCGATATTGTAGGACAATGTGACTTTTTAAAAAATGTTATTTAAAAATCTTCCCCACCTCCTTTTCTGCCCTCCAAGACTGCCAAATACTTGTTGAACAAATATTATTAAAAGCCTACTACGTGCCAGCCATGATTCATGATCTTGGGGACACAGCAGAGAACGAACTGACAGGATTCCTCTCTTATGTAACTCACATTCTTATATGATAATGATAAGGGTTAACATTAATTAAGCTGTCACTACGTGTTAGTCATGGTGCAGTCATTCCCACACATTATTACACTTAAACCTGCTAGCAAGCTTGCAAGGTAGTTAGTTGTTTTTCCTTTAAAAACTGAGTCTCAGAATGATGAAGCACTTTGTCCAATGTCACACAGCTAGTAAGTGTGGACACCTTGCATCCAATCAATGCCCATCTCATTCTAAAGGCCATGTTATGTGTTCTCCAGCCCATGGAGAATAATTTTAACACAGTCAATGAAATTTCTACACAACAATGTTCTTGTCTCAAGTCCAAGAATGCCTCCTACACCTCCTATAATACTGGCTTTCTGGTGAGTAAAGATGCCATTCTCATGTGTAATCAGGTGACAAATGGAGATATGACCAAAGTAACCATCTGCCTACACTCATAACCCTGTACACACTCTTCCTGTGTCGATTCAATTCAAGTACCCCTTTTGATCACTTAGCAAAACTGAGCTTTAAAAGGGTTAAGGTTTTTATATCCATGTAAGTTTCTGTATTGCTTTGGAAGTCTCTGGTTAAATGAATACTCTTTTAATAGTGACCTGTGATTCTGTTTTGATCAAGTGTTTTCAAACTTGATGTCTTTGATGGGTTTTTCCAGTGTCAAAATCCTAAATCAAGTATTTTTGGCTTAAAATTAACTTTGGGATTTTTCAGCTGCGTCCCTTGGGGAGTCTAAAGAATGTATCTTTCATCTTGTAGAGGTATTAAGTGATTCGATTTATTTGGTAGATTAAATGGGCAGGCATTGTCAAATGTGGCGATACTGCATGGGAGGGCACTGTCAAGTGAGGTGACATTAGATCTCATCTCAGTTATATTTATGGGTATGTTGTTGATATACGTGTTCCAAAAATTACACACATTTATACAAATTTAAGATGTTATGATTTGTAATTTTGATAGTTATGCTAAATATTTGCTAAAGTTATATTTGTATAAACATGTCATGAATGGCTGGGCACCGTCACCCATGCCTGTAATCCCAGCACTTTGGGAGACAAAGGCAGGTGGATCACCTGAGGTCGGGAGTTCAAGACCAGCCTGACTAATAGGGTGAAACCCTGTCTCCACTAAAAATACAAAAATTAGCCATGCCTAGTGGCATATGTCTGTAGTCTCAGCTACTCGGGAGGCTGAGACAGGAGAATTGCTTGAACCCAGGAGGCGGAGGTTGCAGTGAGTCGAGATCATGCCACTGCACTCCCGCCTGGGTGACAGAGGTAGAATCTATCTTAAAAAAAAGTTATTAATTATTTCTGAAGATTACATGAAATTTATAAAAGTCTGGTGGTCCTGATATGATGCTGTCAGTCATGATTCTGATTACTGTCTTAAAATGCTGCACATAAGTAATTAAATTTCCTTGTGAACTGGGAAGTTTCATCAGACTTTTATCATAACTATTGTTTCCATCATCCACAGTTACTGTTTCGAATCTTCTCTAAAAATATTTGTAATTGGCAATAGTCCAAATTTTCTTTTGTTTTCTTTCCTGTTTTTGAGACACAGTCTGGCTCTGTCGCCTAAGCTGGAGTGCAGTGGTGGGATCTCGGCTCACTGCAAGCTCTGCCTCTCGGGTTCACGTCATTCTCCTGCCTCAGCCTCCCAAGTAGCTGGGACTACAGGTGCCTGCCACCACGCCCAGCTAATTTTTTGTATTTTTAGTAGAGACGGGGTTTCACTGTGTTAGCCAGGATGGTCTCAATCTCCTGACCTCGTGATCTGACCACCTCGGCCTCCCAAAGTGCTGGGATTACAGATGTGAGCCACCGCGCCCGGCCTAATTTTTGCATTTTTAGTAGAGAGGTTTCACCATGTTGGCCAGGATGGCCTCGATCTCCTGACCTTGTAATCCGCCTGCCTCGGCCTCCCAAAGTGCTGGGATTACAGGCGTGAGCCACTGCAACTGACTTTTTTTCTTTTCTTTTTTTTTTTTTTTTTTTTGAGACAGAGACTCACTCTGTCACCCAGGCTGGAGTGCAGTGGCATGATTTCGACTCACTGCAATCTCCACCTCCTGAGTTCAAACAATTATCCTGCCTCATACTTCAAAGTACCTGGGATTACAGGTGATTGCCACCATGCCCGGCTCATTTTTGTATTTTTAGTAGAGACGGTGTTTCGCCATGTTGGCCAGGCTGGTCTCAAACTCCTGGCCTCAACTGATCCACTCTCATTGGCCTTCCAAGGTGCTGGGATTATAAGCATGAGCCACCACAACTGGCTCAGTAAGTACGTTTTTTATTATCAAAAAAGAGTAGTCTATGATTGGCGTATTCTGTGTAGAATGTATTTTATTGATGTCTTCTATTTTTATAATTTCTGAGTTAAGTACTTTTTAATGAATGCTTTTTAGTTTTGGGCAGATTCAGTTGACTAAAGCCCCTCATTTCCCAGATACATGAAATAAAATATTTGGCTTCTTTTCCAATTTCACACTGATGTTATTTTGTGAAAATCAGTGCTTTAAGATAAATCTTTATACTTTAAGGTAAACATGAGAAATTTGATCTAATATTTAATATTTATTCAGTTCTACACTTTATTAAATTCTACACCAGCAGATTTAAAAATTATGTAACTATCTCAAGAAGTTTCACTTGGATGTAATGGTTCACGCTTGTAATCCCAGCACTTTGGGAGGCTGAGGTGGGAGGACCACTTAAGGCAAGGAGTTTGAGATGAGCCTGGGCAATACAGCAAGATCCCATCTCTATTTTAAAGAAAAGTCTCACTTTGGGAGGCTAAGGTGGGCGGATCACAAGGTCAGGAGATTGAGACCATCCTGGCTAACATGGTAAAACCCCATCTCTACTAAAAATACAAAAAATTAGCCAGGCGTGGTAGTGGGCGCCTGTAGTCCCAGCTACTCAGGAGGCTGAGGCAGAAGAATGGCGTGAACCCGGGAGGCGGAGCTTGCAGTGAGCCGAGATTGCACCACTGCACTCCAGCCTGGGCAACAGAGCGAGACTCTGTCTCAAAAAAAAAAAAAAGTTTCAGCAAATTCCACCTAAGAATTCCACCAGAGTTCTGTTGTCTCCAATGTCATCTTCCACAGATTTCAAGTTATGAAGCCCTGAACTGTAAATTTATCTTGAGAATGTATATTTAAGCTTAATTTAAGACTATATACCTAAAAATTGAGCATATAATTTCTATAATTTGTTTATGTAAGTTTCTGTAAGTCATAAGTATGTAGTTTCCAAGTGTATAATTTATCTGAATGTAATAGGCATTAATATATTTTACATTATCGGGACCATAGCACAGAAATTTCTAAATGGTTTGTTAAATAACTTGTTATTTGCGTTGTTGTGAAAGTAGTTAATACAATGGAAAAACTCATAATAAGAAGATACAGTTTAACATCAAAAAGTTTACCCAAGGTAATTATGAGTACTACCTGGCAAAACTTCACAGAAGCTGTGGTATCACTTTTATGATAGAAGAATAGTGTTTGCATTTTGTGTAAAAGTACTTGGGGCTGGGCGTGGTGGCTCATGTCTATAATCCCAGTGCTTTGGGAGGCGAAGGCAGGTGGATCATCTGAGCCCAGGAGTTTGAGACCAGCCTAGGCAACATGGCAAGAGCCTGTCTCTCCAAAACCTACAAAAATTAGCCAAGCATGGTGGTGTGAGCCTGTAGTCCCAGCTACTTGGGAGACTCACGCTGGAGGATCTCTTGAGCCCAGGAGGCAGAAGATGAATAAATAAATGGATGCAACTGAATGAGATGAGGTCTCTCTTGAAGGAGAGAGCAAAAGAGATTTAAATAATAATTATAGTAAGGCTGGGCATGGTGGCACACGCTTGTAATCCCAAAACTTTGGGAGGCCAAGGCAGGTGGATCGGTTGAGGTCAGGAGTTCAAGACCAGCATGGCCAACACGGTGAAACCCTGTCTCTATTAAAAATACAAAATTAGCCGGGCATGGTAGTGCGTGCCTGTGGTCTCGGCTACTCAGGTGGCTGAGACAGGAGAATCGCTTGAACCTGGTAGGCACAGGTTGTAGTGAGCCGATAAATATAAAAAGTATTAGAGTACTAACAGAGGAAAGTTTCCACTGATCACCTTTTAGCTTTAAATAATGCAGAAGCATTTGCCCAGTTTACTTGTAATTAAAAATCATGCATCATTCACAATTTATCAGTCTTTTTTGTTTGTACAATAACTAATATAGTTATTCTCTTTTGTCTGTATTTTGACTGGTTTGGTGAGAGGGAATTAGGCCACTTGAGAGTTTGTGTGTTTAAAATTTTCTGGCCAGGCACGGTGGCTCATGCCTGTAATCCCAGCACATTTGGAGGCTGAGGCAGGGGTATCACCTGAGGTCAGGGGTTCTAGACCAGCCTGACCAACATGGAGAAACCCCCATCTCTACTAAAAATACAAACTTAGCTGGGCGTGGTGGTACATGCCTGTAATCCCAGCTACTCAGGAGCCTGAGGCAGGAGAATCACTTGAACCTGGGAGGCAGAGGTTGTGGTGAGCTGAGATCACGCCATTGCACTCCAGCCTGGGCAACAAGAGCGAAACTCTGTCTCAAATAAATAAATAAACTATCACAGCATAAAGTAGAGGGATATTTCGTTACTATCTAGTTAAACTGGTTAATGCAGAAAGGAAGTCTGGAAATTCCAGTTTTAAAGTAAAATTTTGGACATTGTAGGATTGATTATTTGGCATAGTTGTGATGTTTGTTCCTGCATTATGGTTTTGTTGGCAGAGCAGCCTCTAAGGACCTGTATATTTTCTTCTAGACTCTATATATTCCCTGTGAGTATTAGTTGCATGGTCAAACTGGCAAATTTTACCATAGGTATAAATAATAGAGAATGTGGAAGAATAGTGAATAGTGTCAGAGATAGTTAAAAGTCCATACAGAAGTAGAGAGGGTAATAAGTAACAGTGGCTTGGACTAAATATTTGTTGAATAAATTTTTTAAAAAACAGGCTACCTAAAATTGGTGTTGAAGATATGAATGAATGAAGTTTCCACACCCTTATGTGGAGTCCTGATAAGTAAGCAACAATAAGGAAGAGTCCCCAGGTTGGGGAGAGCCCCAAGTTGAGGAGAATAATGAACAATTATTGTATGAACAATTGTTAGAGACAGCTAATCACAAACAACCCGCGGGTACAATGACCTCATTCCACACGTAGCACCCTTAAGCATGACCCTATAAAACTTTTCTCCAGCCCTTGCCTCTTTGCAGGTAGCCCCTTCTCAGCTGAGCTGCCCATTGCAACATATTTTCATAGTTTCTCTAATAAATCTGCCTTTCTTTACCTACAACTATCTTGGTAAATAGCTTTACCACCTGCATAACTGACCCTAAGTAGTTGCTACCCGATATGGTTTGGCTGTGCCCCCACCCAAATTTCATCGTGAATTGTAGCTCCCATAATCCCCACGTGTCATGGGAGGGACCTGGTAGGAGGTAACCGAATCATGGGGGCAGGCTTTTCCCATACTGTTCTCGTGACAGTGAATACATCTCACTAAATCTGATGGTTTTATAAAGGGCTGTTTCCCTGCACGTGCTCTCTTGCCTGCTGCCATATAAGACGTACCTTTGCTCCTTGTTTGCCTTCCACCATGATTCTGAGGCCTCCCCAGCCTTGTGGAACTGTGAGTACATTAAACCTCTTTTCCTTTATAAATTACCCAGTCTTGAGTATTTCTTCATAGCAGTAGGAAAAGTAACTAATACACTACCTGAGACACCTTAGGAGATTTGTAATAGCTGTAATGCCAGGTCCACCATATTTTTAGCATAAAGCAAATGTTTACCCATGATATGACTGCACAGGCTTTCAGCTGGAGCCATAGCAACTCAAGTAGTAACCCTATCTTAGTCTGATTAAAAGTAAATATTAGTCTGGGCATGGTAGGACATGCCTGTAATCCCAGTACTTGGGGAGGCTGAGACAGAAGGATTGCTTGAGCCCAGGAGTTTGAGACCAGCCTGGGCAACATGGAAAAGCCCCGTCTCTACAAAAAATACAAAAATTAGCTGAGCGTGGTGGCACACACCTGTAGTCCCAGCACCTTGGGAGGGTGAGGCAGGAGTATCTCTTGAACCCAGGAGGTGGAGGCTGCAGTGAGCAGTGATCATGTCAGAGGCATGTGAACCAGAGCAACTCCATCTTAAATAGGAGCTGGGAAAAATGAGGCTGAAACTACTGGGCTGCATTCCCTGATGGTTAAGGCATTCTAAGTCACAGGATGACATAGAAGGTCAGCACAAAATACCAGTCATAAAGACCTTGCTGATAAAACAGGTTGCAGTGAAGAAGCTGGCCAAAACCCACCAAAACCAAAATAGTGACAAGAGTGACCTCCCATCATCCTCCCTGCTACACTCCTACCAGCACCATGACAGTTTACAAATGCCATGGCAACATCAAGAAGTTATCCTATATGGTCTAAAAAGAGGAGGCATGAAAAATCCACCCCTTGTTTAGCATATCATCAAGAAATAACCATAAAAATGGGCAACCAGCAGCCCTCACGGCTGCTCTGTCTATGGAGTAGCCATTCTTTTATTCCTTTACTTTCTTTTTCTTTTTTCTTTTTTTTTTTTTTTTGAGATGGAGTCTCCCACTGTCACCCAGGCTGGAGTGCAGTGGCATGATCTCAGCTTACTGCAAGCTTCGCCACCCGGTTTCACGCCATTCTCCTGCCTCAGCCTCCAGAGTAGCTGGGACTACAGGCGCCCGCCGCCACACTTGGCTAATTTTTTTGTATTTTTAGTAGAGACAGGGTTTCACCGTGTTAACCAGGATGGTCTTGATCTCCTGACCTCGTGATCCACCTGTCTCGGCCTCCCAAAGTGCTGGGATTACAGGCGTGAGCCACCGTGCCCCTCCTCCTTTACTTTCTTAATAAACTTGCTTTCAATTCACATTGCGGGATCACCCTGAATTCTTTCTTGTGCGAGATCCAAGAACCCTCTCTTGGGGTCTGGATTGGGACCCCTTTCCTGTAACTATCATGCCACTGCACTCCAGCCTGGGCAACAGAGCAAGGCCCTGTCTCAAAAAGGAAAAAAAAAGTAATATGACTTAATGCATTCATTTTGGAGGGTAAGTCTCTCAAAATAGGCCTTTCACTGGGGGAAAATGGTAAAAATACTCCCTGGTAATTCAAGAATTGGAGATTCCTGAGATGCTGCTCATATTAGCTGAACACTTATCAATACTTCACTTTTTTCCATATATACTCAAGGAACAAGTGCCATTTAAAGTGTTTCACTCCGCTGTGCTAGGTGCAAGACTATAAAGAGTTGTGAGGATCAATACTTTTATGAAAACCAATGTCATTCTGAATATAGTTTCAGATGCTAGTGCAAAGGAAGCTCTTGGTATACAGAAAAAGTATGCAACAATAAATCAGGCTTGGTTGCTTCCATTTTCTGCCTCACATACTTTTTTTTTTCGTGGTTAAAGTGATATAATGTCTATGATACTTTAGATTGGCAGTTGCAAACTAGTGGTCCTCAGCGTGCTTTTTATGACACCTACAAGGTTTGAAGACTTTGATTTCATATTAAAAATCTGGGTTTCAGGCTGGGTGTGGTGTTGCATGCCTGTAATCCCAGCACTTTGGGAGGTAAAGGTGGGTGGATCACCTGAGGTCAGGAGTTCGAGACCAGCCTGGCCAACATGATGAAACTCTGTCTCTACTAAAAATACAAAAATTAGCCAGGCATGGTGGCATGTGCCTGTAATCCCAGCTACTCAGGAAGCTGAGGCAGGAGAATCGCTTGAACCAGGGAGGTGGAGGTTGCAGTGAGCCAAGATCGCGCCACTGCACTCAAGCTTAGGCAATAGAGCAAGACTCCATCTCAAAAAATAAATAAATAAATAAATAAAATCTGGGTTTCAGGCCAGGTGTGGTGGTGCACTCCTGCAATCCCAGCATTTTGGGAGGCTGAGATGGGCAGACAGCTTGAGCTCAGGAATTCCAGACTAGCCTGGGCAATGTGGCGAAACCCCACGTCTACAAATAATACAAAAAAATTAGCTGAGTGTAGTTGAGTGTGCCTGTAATCCCAGCAACGTGGGAGGCTGAAGTGAGAGGATTGCTTGAGCCTGGGAGGTTGAGGTCACAGCAAGCTGAGATTGCCCTCCTACACTCCAACCTGGGCAACAGAGCCAGACCTTGTCTTAAAAAAAAAAAAAAAAAAAAAAAAAAAATTTCTAGGTTTCTGGCATCTCAAAAAAAAAAAAAAAAAAAGGAAAAGTCAGGGCACATGGCTGCTACAGTCCTCTATTAAGCAATGTGCCACAGCAGGGGTCCCTGACCCCTGGGCCATGGACATGTAATGGTCTGTGGCCTGTTAGGAACTGGGCCACAGAACAGGAGGTGAATGGTGGGTAACAACTGAAGCTTCGTCTGTATTTCTGGCCGCTCCCCATTGCTTGCATTACTGCCTGAGCTCTGCCTCCTGTCAGATCAGCAGCATCATTAGATTCTTACAGGAGCACGAACCCTGTTGTGAGTTGCACACATGAGGGATCCAGGTTGCATATTCCTTATGAGAATCTAATTCCTGATGATTTGTGGTGGAACAGTTTCATCCCAAGACCATTACCATCCTGCGCCCCATCCCTTGCCGACTGTGGAAAAATTGTCTTCCACAAAGCCGGTCCCTGGCGCCAAAAATGTTGGGGACTGCTGTGCTTTAGAATCTGCCATGAATCTGCAGCCTCTATTATATAGCTCCCTATAGACTTTTCTTCCTACTGTCTTACATTCTGCCTTATAGGCATTTGAGTTTGCAACCCTTGTTTTTGTTAGTATGCTACGCTGGTGACATTGACCAAATTGACCAAACATTAATGATAAACTTAGCTGGTGATGACCTCAATGGAATAATGTGACATAAGTATTGTGACAATACTTCTTGCATGTATCTGCAGGTGGAATTGTAAACCTGGTGGTCCGAGATGGTCTAATTTGATCTTCCTATGTATCTCCTTATATTAATAGTGGTAACATTTGTGGTGGTGATTCAGCGTTTCAATGCCTCTTCTCATGGCAACAACAAATGTTTTCCTTCTGAATCAACATTAACCTAGATGTTACTGCGGATCAAAATTAGACTGTACATTTTCAACCACAGAAACATTGGGCAGTAAAAATTTTTCTTAATATTGATTGCCTACATATGTTAGCATATGTTTATAGTTCTGTGATTTGTGCATGGCTGCTACAGAGCCAGAGGGGGTAAAGCAACAGTGTTTTCTCAGTTGTGCGAGCAGCATTACATTATAATGGATAGGTAATATTAAACTGGGCTGATGAGAGTTGCAAAAGACTACTTTAATGTTCATATGGAACCAAAAAAGAGCCCGCATTGCCAAGACAATCCTAAGCCCAAAGAACAAAGCTGGAGGCATCATGCTACCTGACTTCAAACTATACTACAAGGCTACAGTAACCAAAACAGCATGGTACTGGTACCAAAACAGACATATAGACCAATGGAACAGAACAGAGCCTTCAGAAATAATACCACACATCTACAACTATCTGATCTTTGACAAACCTGACAAAAACAAGAAATGGGGAAAGGATTCCCTATTTAATAAATGGTGCTGGGAAAACTGGCTAGCCATATGTAGAAAGCTGAAACTGGATCCCTTCCTTACATCTTATACAAAAATTAATTCAAGATGGATTAAAGACTTAAATGTTAGACCTAAAACCATAAAAACCCTAGAAGAAAACCTAGGCAATACCATTCAGGACATAGGCATGGGCAAGGACTTCATGTCTAAAACACCAAAAGCAATGGCAACAGAAGCCAAAACTGACAAATGGGATCTAATTAAACTAAACAGCTGCATAGCAAAAAAAACTACCATCAGAGTGAACAGGCAACGTACAGAATGGGAGAAAACTTTTATAATCTACCCATCTGACAAAGGGCTAATATCCAGAATCTACAAAGAACTTAAACAAATTTACAAGAAAAAAATCAAACAACCCCATCAAAAAGTGGGCAAAGGATATGAACAGACACTTCTCAAAAGAAGACATTTATGCAGCCAACAGACACATGAAAAAAATGCTCATCATCACTGGCCATCAGAGAAATGCAAATCAAAACCACAATGAGATATCATCTCATGCCAGTTAGAATGGCGATCATTAAAAAGTCAGGAAACAACAGGTGCTGGAGAGGATGTGGAGAAATAGGAACACTTTTACACTGTTGGTGGGACTGTAAACTAGTTCAACCATTGTGGAAGACAGTGTGGCGATTCCTCAAGGATCTAGAACTAGAAATACCATTTGACCCAGCCATCCTATTGCTGGGTATATACCCAAAGGATTATAAATCATGCCGCTATAAAGACACATGTACACATATGTTTATTGCGGCACTATTCACAATAGCAAAGACTTGGAACCAACCCAAATGTCCATCAATGATAGACTGGATTAAGAAAACGTGGCAATTATACACCATGGAATACTACGCAGCCATAAAAATGGATGAGTTCATGTCCTTTGTAGGAACATGGATGAAGCTGGAAACCATCATTCTGAGCAAACTATCGCCAGGACAGAAAATCAAACACCGCATGTTCTCACTCATAGGTGGGAATTGAACAATGAGAACACTTGGACACAGGGTGGGGAACATCACACCCTGGGGCTTGTCATGGGGTGGGGGAAGCGGGGAGAGATAGCATTAGGAGATATACCTAATGTCAATGACGAGTTCATGGGTGCAGCACACCAACGTGGCACATGTATACATATGTAACAAACCTGCACATTGTGCACATGTACCCTAGAACTTAAAGTATAATAAAAATAAATAAATTGGGCTGATGAATCATATTACAGTAATCCAATATTTCGCTTGTAAAGTCCCTGAGGTTTACAGAAGGAAATCTTTTCTAATAACAAGAAGAGTGAGGCATGTGCTTTGGTCTTTATTTCCTAGTTATACGATCCTGGGTAAGGAGCTCAACTTTTCTCTGCCAAAATTAAATGAGGATTAAATGAGATCATATATGTGAAGGTGTGAAAGACAGTGCCTGGCACATAGTAGGATCAATCAATGTTAGTATCTCTAAAATAGAGATTGAGTCTGAAGATCCACAAAGTGGTAGAACCGATCTTAAGATTCCCAAATGATAGAATTGGGCTTTATTTGCCTAAGTAGTATGGTATTACTTATTGTATGCCCAGGGGATCTTTTTTTTTAATAATGTTTATTTATTTATTTTGAGACAGAGTCTCGCTCTGTCCCCCAAGCTGGAGTGCAGTGGCATTATTTTGGCTCACTGCAACCTCTACCTACCCGGTTCAAGCAATTCTCCTGCCTCAGCCTCCTGAGTAGCTGGGATTACAGGTGCGCACCACCATGCCCAGTTAATTTTTGTATATTTAGTAGAGACAGGGTTTTGCCATGCTGGCCAGACTGGTCTTAAACTCCTGACCTAAGGTGATCCAGCTCCCTCAGCCTGCCACAGTGCTGGGATTACAGGTGTAAGCCACCGCACCCAGCCCTAATGTTTTATTTTTTTGTAGAGATGAGGTCTTACTATGTGGCCCAGGCTGGTCTTGAATTCCTGGACCTAAGTGATCCTCCCACCTTGACCTCCCAAAGTGTTGGGATTACAGGCATGAGCCACCGTGCCCAGTTCCCTTCTTAAATAGTTTAAAGGGGGAGAAGAAAGAAAAAGACAGATTTTCTTCCCTTCCACTACCAAGACAGGCAAAACACACCGGAACACTTTGCTTAGCATTTCTTTTCTTTTCTTTTCTTTTCTTTTCTTTTCTTTTCTTTTTTTGAGAAAGTCTTCCTCTGTCAGCCAGGCTGGAGTGCAGTGGGGCGATCTTGGCTCACTTCAAGCTCCACCTCCTGGGTTCAGGCCATTCTCCTGCCTCAGCCTCCCGAGTAGCTGGGACTACAGGTGCCCACCACCACGCCCAGCTAATTTTTTGTATTTTTAGTAGAGACGGGATTTCACCTTGTTAGCCAGGATGGTCTGGATCTCCTGACCTCGTGATCCGCCCGCCTTGGCCTCCCAAAGTGCTGGTATTACAGGAGTGAGCCACCGTGCCCGGCCGTCCCTTCATTTTTTAAGATAAATTCACATACCATAAAACTTACCATTTTATTTTCTCTCTCTTTTTCTTTCTTTCTTTTTTTTTTTTTTTTTTTTTTTTTTTTTTTTGCAGGCTGGAGTGCAGTGGCCCTATCGTGGCTCACTGCAACCTTGAATTCCTGGGCTCAAGAGATCCTCCCACATCAGACTCCCAAGTAGCAGTAGCTGAGACTATCAGTGCGCACCACCAAGCCTGAGTAATTACAATACTTTTTTCTTTTTCTTTTTCTTTTTCTTTTTTTTTTTTCGTAGAGATGGGGTCTTCCTATTTTGTCCAGGCTAATCTGGAACTCCTGCCCTCAAAGGATCCTCCTGTCTAATTCTCTCAAAGTGCTGGGATTACAGGCATGTGCCACCGCACCCGGCCAAATGCACCTCCTTTTTTCAAGTGTACAATTCAATGGTTTTTAATATATTCACAAAGTCATGGAACCATCACACCTATCTAATTTCAAAATGTTTTCATCACTCCAAAAAATAACCCCATATGGGAGGCCGAGGCGCGCAGATCACTCGAGACCAGCCTGGCCAACATATTGAAACCCCGTCTCCACTAAAAATACAAAAATTAGTCGGGCGTGATGGCGCACGCGTGTAGTCCCAGCTGCTCGGGAGGCTGAGGCAGGAGAATCGCTTGAACACGGGAGGCGGAGGTTGCAGTGAGCCCAGATCGCCCCACTGCACTCCAGCCTGGGCGACAGAGCGAGACTCCGTCTCAAAAATATCTAATTAATTAATAAAAATAAAATAAATAAATAAATAACCCCATGCTTTCTGCCTCTGTGGCTTTGCCTATTCTGGGTATTTTGTGTCAACGGACCCATGCATGGGGGTGGGCCGGGCACCTTTCAAACGTTCAGCCCCCACGACGGCCCGTGGCCTCCGGATTGGACGGCGCGAGCTGCGTGTGCGCGGGGCGCCCAACCGCTCCGGAGCTCCTGGAGGAGGCAGTTGCAGGTGCCGGCTGCTGCAGCGCAGTAGCTGCTGGAGGCTGGCGAGGCCCGGAGGCGGTGCAGGAAGCCTCCGACCACGCGGGCTCCTGATCGCGGGCGCCCACAGCGCGGACATGGCGGGCTGGTGGCCGGCGTTGTCGCGCACGGCCCGGCGCCACCCGCGGCCCACCAACGTGCTGCTCTAAGTTGCTAGAGCAACGTAGCTCTACGCTCTACCAGTGTGCCTTAGCTCGCTCGTCTCCGCCGGGGACGTGCTGCAGCAACGGCTGCAGGGCCGCGAGGCCGACTGGCGCCAGACGCGGCGCGTGGCCACGTTGGTGGTGACCTTCCACGCCAACTTCAACTACGTGTGGCTGGGCCTGCTGGAGCGCGCGCTCCCAGGCCGAGCGCCGCACGCCGTGCTGGCCAAGTTGCTGTGCGACCAGGGGGTCGGTGCGCCCATCGCGGTCTCGGCCTTCTACGCCGGTGAGGGGCCGGGGGGGGGACCTGGGGGGTGGGACCCAGTATTGGGGGACTGGAGGCAGGGACTCGGGGATCAAGCGGCTGGAGGGAGGGCGCTGCAGGAGCCTGGGGACCCGGGCAGGAGCCGGGGCTCTGAGACCGGAGCTGCTTCAGAGGCCTGAAGGGCCAGGGCAAAGGCTGGAGACTGGGGTGTTTGATTGCGAGAAGTTGCAGGAGGCACTGGCTGGGGAGCCGAGAAATTGGGGAGCCAGAGGTACAGCAGGTCAGGAATTTAGAGGACTAGGGTCGGGGCTCAGACTCTGGGGTTGGGTGTAGGCCAAGGCTGGAGGTAGGCAGGGCTGCGGAGGTCTTTGCCCCCTGAAAAAGGCCCACGGGAAAATAAAGGAGATCCCAGTTCAAGGCCATAGCAGCTGCAATGACCGTGAACCAATCGTGGGACAGGGAAGGAACCGACCTGCTGTTCAGAAAATCCACACCTGGGGCCCCGGGGCCAACACAGGAACAAAATGCAAGGGGACCCGTGACCCTGGGGGGCAGAGCAGGTGGAATCTGAGGTTGGGCCTGGATCTTCAGCAAATTCATGCCCAGGGGCCTAGTCCTGCTTTGGTAACAAGATTTTCCCCTGGGGTCTCACGGAAAACATCAAGGGACCTTGGATCCTTGCCATAGAGGACTATATACCTGTGAGGGTTCAGGGAACCCTCTCCTTAGAAAATCCGACCCGGGCCTGGGGTGTGGGGCACAGGGGCTTGACTGTGGAAACCTTCTCTACTGCGTACAATAAGAACAATGGAAATGTTACCTGAAAAATACCGGGGTTCATTCCCTTAACGAGTCACAAATGACTCCACCAAGAGGCGGGTTTTGATCAATGGGAGTTTTACTTGGCACAAGAAAGGAAGACACTGGACATATTCTCCCAAGTAGTGTGTCCTCCAGAGAAAGAGACAGGAGGGTTTTATGGGGTGATGGAGAAAGGAGAGGGTGCATGATTGCATGTAGAGTAGGGGTCCCAGTGAGTCACGATGCTAGCACATAGGTTGCATAGGTTATAGTCATGAAGCTATAGCTTCTCCCGGGGTGAAGACTTTAGCATGGTAATGAGGAGAGTTAACTTGGGTTCATCTGTAAGTAACCTGGGGTCATTTAGGAGCTGATTTAAACAAACAGGGTGACCTCATTCCACCCAGGGCTGGGGAAGAACAGGTTGAGGTCAGGAGGCTGTAAAACAGGCTGATCACTCAAGTTGGTTAAATTCTTGTAATCTTTGGAGATCCTCCGTCTGCTCACAGGAGGGGCCCTGTGGCCTCTATCATCATTGCAATTTCTATTGCCTTGAAGGGGATGGGGTGGGTAACTGGGGAGAAAATCTCTATGGGTCTTAAGCCTGACGGGGTCAGTGGGTCAGGAGAACAGACAGCCCGGGAGCTAGGGCCTCCTGTTTTATCAGAAGGTCTGTGCCTGGTCCCAGCGTGTGATTTGCAGACTAGATTTGCAAACAACTTCCTAGCAACTGTTAAAGAAGCCTTGTACAGCGGTGAAGGGATAGGGGACCAGAATGCTATTTAATCCTCAAAAAACTAGTGAGATTGTTCTCTTTTTCTTTTCTTCTTCTTCTTCTTCTTTTTTTTTTTTTTTTTTTTTTTTTGAGACAGAGTCTTGTTTTATTGCCCAGCCTGGAGTGTGCAGTGGCCTGATCTCAGCGCATTGAAACCTCCATCTCCAGGTTCAAGCGATCCTCCTGCCTCAGCCTACCAAGTAGCTGGCATTACAGATGCATACCACCATGCCTGGCTAATTTTTGCATTTTTAATGGAGACAAGGTTTCACCATGTTTGCCAGGGTCGTCTCGAACTCCTGAACTCAAGTAATCTGCCCATCATGGCCTCCCAAAGTGCTGGGATCACAGACGTGAGCCCTCGCACCTGAGATTGTTCTTATTACTCTCATATTACAAATGAGGAAACAACTAGTGAAATTAGTGAAATTGTTCTCTTTTTCTTTTCTTTTCTTTTTTTTTTTTTTTTTTGGAGAAAGAGTCTCGCTTTATCATCCTGGCTGGACTGCAACCTCCACTTTCTGGGTTCAAGTGATCCTTCTGCCTCAGCTTCTCGAGAAGCGGGGATTACAGGCATGCGCCACCACACCCAGCTAATTTTGTATTTTTAGTAGAGACGGGGTTTCTCCGTGTTGGTCAGGCTGGTCTCGAACTCCTGACCTCAGGTGATCTGCTTGCCTCAACTTCCCAAAGTGCTGGGATTACAGGCATGAGCCACCGTGCTCAGCCCACTAGCTTTTTTTAAAAGATAGAAATTAAAATTTCAAAATGTCCAAATGTTCAACTTTTCACAAAATGTTTGGAAGGTAGAGAAAAGTAACCAATAGACCCACTATTGTAACTGGATTGTTTTTGTGGATTGTTATAGTTTTTGAAAAAATAATTGTTCTGCTATAACTTTTATATTCTGCTATTCTCACTTCATATTTATCATTCCTTTAAAATTTTCTAGTTTTACAGTGGAGACTATGTTCTATTTTTTTTTTTTTTTTGAGACAGGGTCTTGCTGTGTTGTCCAGACTGGAGTGCAGTGGCATGATCACAGCTCACTGTAGCCTCCACCTCCCAGGCTCAAGCAATCCTCCCACCTCAGCCTCCTGAGTAACTATGACTACAGGCACACCACCACACCTGGCTAATTTTTGTATTTTTTGTAGAGATGAGGTTTTGCCCTGTTGCCCAGGCTGGTCTCTTAACTCCTGGAC
Organism: Pan troglodytes; assembly: GCF_028858775.2. Taxonomy (NCBI): domain Eukaryota; kingdom Metazoa; phylum Chordata; class Mammalia; order Primates; family Hominidae; genus Pan; species Pan troglodytes. The sequence goes on from NC_072416.2 coordinate 31,602,732, forward strand.
TCAAGCAATCTGCCTGCCTCGGCCTCCCAAAGTGCTGGGATTACAGGCTTGAGCCACAGCACCTGTCTATGTTCTCTTTTCACTGTTGGATCAGAGGGTCATATTGATGGATGATAGTGATGGTTACTTTGCATTTTGGAATGGTAAACTTAAACATGAACTGTTATACAGTACTCTACTGAATCTTTTAAAATTCTTTTGGTGTTTTTGCAAATAGGTATGAGCATTCTCCAGGGAAAGGATGACATATTTTTGGACCTGAAACAGAAATTCTGGAACACCTATATGGTAAGACAGGCGTTTGAAAATGTAATCAGTATCTTTTTGTGTGTGTATATATATATACACACACACACACACAATATACAATACAACATATATACATATACATATACAATCAGTAACTTTTTGTGTATATATGTGTATATGTATATATATGTACATAGATCCACAAAAATATATACTTTTTGTGTACATATTTATAAAGATTTAAAATGTTTTAATTGACACATATATGTATGTATTTTCAGAATACATGTGATGATTTGATACGTTTGTATAATCATATCAGGATTCTTTGTGTGTGTGTGTGTCTATATATGGATATATATATGTATATATATTTTTTTTAATAAAATTTTTTTTGAGACAGGGTCTCATTCTGTCACCCAGGCTGGAATGCAGTGGCATGGTCATGGCTCACTGCAGCCTGGACCTCCTGAGCTCAAGCGATCCTCCCACCTCATCCTTCTGAGTAGCTGAGACTACAGGCATGTGCCACCACACCCAGCTAATTATTTTTAAATTTTTTGATAGAGACAGTCTCACTATGTAGCACAGGCTGGCCTCAAATTCCTGTGCTCCAGTTATTCTCCCACCTCAACATTAAGTACATTTTTATTAAACTATTCCTAAATTAGAGCTCCAGTTTGGTTGGCAGAAGGGTCCAATATTTTGACAGAGAAATCTTAAAGTTATTTTGATAGATGTATGAGGAGAGGCTTTAAGAGTGTCTATACTTCTCATGAATTGGAAAGAAATACTTTCTCTGGGCCGGGCACGGTAGCTCACGCCTCTAATCCCAACACCTGGGAGGCTGAGGCAGGCAGATCACTTGATGTCAGGAGTTTGAAACCAGCCTGGCCAATATGGTGAAACCCTGTCTCTACTAAAAATACAAAAATTAGCTGGGCACGGTGGTGTATGTCTGTAATCCCAGCTACTCAGTAGGCTGAGGCAGGAGAATCACTTGAATCTGAAGACAGGTTGCAGTGAGCCAAGATCTCACCACTGCACTCCAGCCTGGGCAACAGAGCAAGACTCCATCTCAAAAAGAAAAAAAGAAAAGAAATAATATCTCTGAATTTTAGTCCATGTTCTCAATGATTTCTGACTTTATTATATTAACTCTTATTAAAGATCACAATTTATTTTGTAAATTTTGCAGCCAAAGGGACAATTTATTTTGTAAATTTGGGATTCTTTTTGCAAAATAGGGATGGTAGACTGTGAGTGGCTTAATGGAATCATTCCCACATTCAGAGCCAATGTTTTCAGGTGAGCATTCTGCGGAGTCCTGGTGAAAAGAACTTTAACGTCACAAAGGTATTGATAGTGAAGGAGAAGGTTTCCAAGGGTTACTCCAAGGTTCAAAGCAAATCAGTGGTTTTACTGTTTGCTCGGCACAAATATATATAGTCCAGTCCAGTGCAAAATTTAGGCCGGGCACGGTGGCTCACGCCTGTAATCCCAAAACTTTGGGAGGTGGAGGCGGGTGGATCACAAGGTCGGGAGATCGAGACCATCCTGGCTAACATGGTGAAACCCTGTCTCCACTAAAAATAAAAAAATTAGCAGGGCATGGTGGTACGAGCCTGTAGTCCCAGCTACTTGGGAGGCTGAGGCAGGAGAATCACTTGAACCCGGGAGGCGGAGGTTGCACTAAGCCGAGATCACGCCACTGCACTCCAGCCTGGGCGACAGAGCGAGACTCTGTCTCAAAAAAAAAAAAAAAGAGCAGGAAGTAGCCGGCTCACACTTGTAATCCCAGCATTTTGGGAGGCTGAGGCAGGAGGATCGGTAGAGCTCAGCAGTTTCAGACCAGCCTGCGCAACACAGTGAGACCCCATCTCTACAAAAATAAAATAAATTAGCTGGGCATAGTGGCAAGCGTCTGTTGTCCCAGCTGCTCAGGAAGCTGAGATGGGAGGATTGCAAGCCTGGGAGGTCGAGGCTGCAATAAGCTGTGATTGCACCGCTGCACACCAGCCTGAGTGACAGAGTGAGGCCCTGGTTCAAAAAAAAAAAAAGAGCAGGAAGTAGAATTGGGAAAGAAAGAAGCTTCAGGCAGGGATTTGTAAATGAACAAAACCGCAGGAATATTTGCATACTGTTTTAAAAAACAGTGGTTACAATGAGTGAGTCTCATCTACCCTCAGGAAAAGAAAGAGGGTATACCAGCAGTCTAAAGCCCAGCCCATTTGGAGATTTTTTGGGAAGATTTCTTGTGATAAGAAATTGTCGGCCGGGCACGACAACTCACACCTGTAATCCCAGCACTTTGGCAGGCGGATCACTAGGTCAAGAGATTGAGACCATCCTGCCCAACTTGGTGAAACCCCGTCACTACTAAAAATACAAAAATTAGCCAGGCATGGTGGCGGGTGCCTGTAATCCCAGCTACTCAGGAGACTGAGGCAGGACAGTTGCTGGAACCCGGGAGGCGGAGGTTGCAGTGAGCTGAGATCGTGCCACTGCACTCCAGCCTGGCAACAGAGGGAGACTCCGTCACAAAAAAAAAAAAAAGAAAGAAAAGAAAAGAAACTGTCTTCCAGGTGCTGTCCTAGGTGTTAGTGGAAGATACCCAAAAAACCATATAAAACAGAGATTCTGTCCTAAAGGGACTTAGAGTCTAGTGGGATAGATAGATAAATAGACAAGTCATTAACTAGAGTTCGATGAGAAATGCTCTCAGAGCCCATGGGTACTCAGCACAGCGAGGAGGTGTGGGAGTGGGGATCAAGGAAGTCTTGCTGGGGCCAGGCACCAGTGGCTCATGCCTGTAATGCTAGCACTTTGGGAGGCCAAGGTGGGTAGATTGCTTGAGCTCAGGAATTTGAGACCAGCCTGGACAATGTGACGATGAAACCTCATCTCCACAAATACAAAAATGAGCTGGTCGTGGTGGCTCACACCTGTAGTCCCAGCTACTCAGGAGGCTGAGGTGGGAGGATCTCCTGAGCCCAGGAGGTCAAGACTGCAGTAAGCTATGATTGTGCCACTGCACTCCAGCCTGGGTAACACAGCGAGACCCTGTCTCAAAATAAAAAATAAAAAATAAAAAAAAAGATCTGGAGTTAGGCACTTACTGGGGGACAGGTCATTCCAGGGGCAGAAGAGCTGAGTAGAGTTGACAATGTGTAAAGCACCACGGTATGCCCAGAGGGGAGAAACCACAGGCAGTTTGGTGTTCACAGAGTATTTGTTGAGCAACTTGGAATGAGTTTGGATCCTGGAGACTGTTGAACACCCGGAGCTGAGGATCTTGCACTTCACGGTTAGGTAATTGCAGCAGAGGAAACCAGAGTGGGGGGTTATTGTAGCCAAGTTCACATAAGAAATAATGAAGTACGTCGGGTGTGGTGGTTCATGCCTGTAATCCTAACACTTTGGGAGGCTGAGGCGAGAGGATCCCTTGAGGTTAGGAGTTCGAGACCAGTTTGGGCAACATAGCAAGACCCTGTCTGTATTTAAAAAAATAAAACTGGCCTGGCATGGTGGCTCACACCTGTAATCTCACCACTTTGAGAGGCCGAGGTGAGCAGATCACTTGAGGTCAGGAGTTCGAGACCAGCCAGACCAAAATGGTGAAACCCAGTCTCTACTAAAAATACAAAAAATTAGCCAGGCATGGTGGCGCACGCCTGTAATCCCAGCTACTCAGGAGGCTGAGTCAGGAGAATTGTGGGCGGCAAGCCACCCAGGCACCGAGGCAAGAGACAGAGGACACGAGCTGTTCCAGTATAATAAAACATAAAACAAGAATAGTTATACCAGATATAGATCTTAGATATGATTATATATGAATATCATTAATCATTAGTTTGTAGCAATTACTTTTTCTTCCAATATTATAATAATCCTCACTCAATAATCATAGCCTAGGAAAAACCAGGCCATACACAGATAGGAGCTGAAGGGACATAGTGAGGTGTGACCGGAAGACAGGAGTGCGAGCCTTCTGTTTTGCCTGGACAGGGCCACCAGAGGGCTCCTTGGTCTAGCGGTGACACCAGCATCTAGGAAGATGCCCGTTACCAGGCGGATCGTGGTCCAGCGGTCTCCCTGTGATGCTGTGCTTCAGTGGTCACACTCCTAGTCCACCTTCATGTTCCATCCTGTACACCTGACTCTGCCTTCTAGATAGCAGTGGTAAATTAGTGAAAATACTAATAGTCCCTGATATGCAGAAATAATGGCATAAGCTGTCTTTCTCTTTGTCTCCTCTCCCTCTCTGCCTCAGCTGCCAGGCAGGGAAGGGCCCCCTGTCCAGTGGACACGTGACCCATGTGACCTTACCTATCATTGGAGGTGACTCACATTCTTTACCCTGACCCTTCAGCCTTGTATCCAATAAATAACAGCGCAGCCCGACGTTCGGGGCCACTACCGGTCTCTGCGTATTGGTGGTAGTGGTCCCCCGGGCCCAGCTGCCTGTGTTGCCCAGGCTTCCTGTGTTGGCCGTGCTGTCACCAAGGTCACAGCATCCTGAGAACATGGTTTTCTCCTTGACTAACAAGGCCTCGGGGTCTGTCTTGGGGTTGGCCTTCCAGCGGGTCAGCGGGATGATCCGGCGCAAGCTCACGGTGTGTCTCCTGGTGGTAGAGGGGCTTGTGTCAACCTGTGGCCGGGTGGGGATGCTCCTTCCCAGCTGTTAGGCTGCCCCCAGGCTCCATGCCCTGCCCTGGCCTGGACACTCACGCTTTGCCTTCTTCATCAATGTCATCTACCTCATACCTGTGGACAAAAGGAGGAAAATGCAGGATGCAGCCAGGGGCACAGTCCATGTAGGGAAGTGTGGAGGACAGGGGCAGGGTGAGGACCCGGTGCTCCCTGAACAGCCGGCCCCGCCCACAGCACGCTCTGTGGAGTTTTTCTCCTGCTGTGCAGATGAGAAGCAGAGTGGCAGCCCAGGCAGGTGCAGTGACCAGAGAGCAGCCCTGGGGCTGTTGGAGGAGCCCCTGGGAGCCTCCATCTCCCGAGTGAGCCCAGCAGGACTGTGACCCGTTCGGCCAGGTGTCCTACAGGGGCTGCTGGGCTCAGCTACAGATGGGCGAGACCGCAGCATAGTGGGCACCCAGCGGGAAGAACCAGGGAGGGACAAAGTGAGTTTCGAGGTGCTGGAGAGGCTCTCTTCTTGATGTCGGTGCTGAACCAGAAGTGTGTTTAAGGAGAATTTCCTAAAATTCAAAGAGTTCCACGGAAGTCGCGGCTAGGCCGGGGCGCCTCTTCAGCATCTACCTGCTCTACTGCCTGAACCCCCGTCATCAGGGCCACGTTTATATGGGGTTCACTGTCAGCCCTGCTTGTCAGGTCCAGCAGCACAATGGGGGCCACACAAAAGGCAGGGCCCAGGCCTGGCGCGGTGGCTCAAGCCTGTAAACCCAACACATTGGGAGGCCAAAGCGGTTGGATCACTTGAGGTCAGGAGTTCGAGACCAGCCTGACCAACATGGTGAAACCCCGTCTGTAATAGAAATACAAAAATTAGTCGGGCATGGTGGCACATGCCTGTAATTACAGCTACTCAAAAGGCTGAGGCAGGAGAATTGCTTGAAAGATGGGGCAGGGGGCAGCGGCAGAGGTTGCAGTGAGCCAAATCGGGCCATTGCACTCCTGGTGAGACCGGAAGGGCCTCTGTGCCAGGAGGAAGGCTTCCTGGAGGAGGCGGACCCCGCTGGGCACAAGCCTGATGAGAGGGAGGGGCATGCCTGTGACATGGGTGGGGAGTCCAGGGTGGGGACGGGACTGTCACAGAGGAGGAGCATGACGGGGAGACAGTGCCCTGGGAATCTTGGCGGTGGTCTCCGGGGAGGAGCTGGCTGGGGCGGAGGTGATGATCCAGGATGCGGGCCAGCGTAGGGGTCTTGGTGGGCATGCTGGGGTCGGATGGAGCGCAGGAGGGAGAGGAGGGGGGACAGGTGGGTACCTGGGCTGGAGGCGCGGCCTGAGGTGGGCAGGTGCAGGGGGCGTGACTTCATTTAGGGGCAGGGCCTGGGGCTAGGCTGAAGCCGGGAGTGAGGACCCCGCTCTCGGGTGGAATTGGAGGGGACCAGCGGTTGGGCGCGGCAGGGCTCACAGGGACACCCCCGTTCTCCTCCCCAGGGAGAAAGTGCTCGTCGTGCACGGCTTCCCGCCCGCCGTGGCAACCCTTCGGGTAAGGAAGGAGACCAGGCGGCGGCAGGTGGGCAAGGGCTTGGGGTCCGCCCCCTGCCTGGAGCCGCCCTAACTCCTCCGTATCCTGCCGCTGTTGGAGTGGGCCTGGAACCCCCTCCATAGGCGCGCCTCCTACTCCCGCTGCACCCCGACCTCCGCCGGGACCTCTATGCGCCGCGCCGCACGGTCGATGGCCTTCGGGCCTCCCCGGCCCCAGGGCACCGCGCAGGTCCCTTTGCTGACACCAAGCCCGAGCCTGAGCCGGATCCGGGGCCCAAGAGGCCTGTGCGCCCTGCGAGCCCTTGAGCTCCAGGGGAGGTCCGCCCCAGGCAGGGCGGCTCATCCCCCAGACCACTTCGGATCCAGCTGTTTGTTGAGGAGCCAGGAAACGCCCTGACACTTTTGCGGCCCTGTCCCCGTCTCTAAGATGGGATGATAGTAGTTCTGGCCATTCCTGAGCACAGCAGGACCTGCCTTTTCCCTTTGACTGGAAGGTTCTTCTCTACACCTATCTTGATGACCTGCCACCTCCACAGGGAGGTCTTCTCTATCTCCCGATTTAAAATTGCAGCTCTGAGAAGCCGGGCATGGTGGCATATGCCTGTAGTCCCAGCTACGGGGGGAGGCTGAGGTGGGAGGATCGCTTGATCCCAGGAGTTGGAGGCTGCAGTGAGCTATGATCGCTCCACTGCACTATAGCCTGGGCAAAAGAGCAAGAAACTGTCTCTAAAAATATAAAATAAAATTGCACCTCTTGTGTACTTCCCCGTCTGCTTCTTTACCTGAATACTTACTATCTCACCGGCTAGGTGCTTTATGACTCTCGTTAGTCTCTCCCACCCCAACCTTTGCACTAAATTGCCCGAGGGCAGCTCTTGTCACTGCTGTAGAACAAAGTCCTGCACAGAGACGATAGCCAAGAAATAGTTAATAAAATAATGGAAAACGGGTGCCTTCTACTGAGCTCCCGCTAATTGTGAGTGAGTAGAGGACTTGCCCTGTGGAGATTCAGTGACCTGCTGGGTGTTGCTGAGCTGTGAGGAAGGTCAGGTCTGGCTGCAGTGGTGAGGCTGTGACTCAATCAATCACTGCTGATGCTCCCAGGACCTGCACCAGCTTAGTCCCAGGGGCAAGGATTTTAAACCCCCACCTCCATTTCCTCATCTGTAAGATTCAAATAACAGTCACCCCTGCCTCACGGGATGGAGCTGTGTAATGCCCGGAACAGTGCCTGCTGCATAGAGGGGCTTGCTGCCAGCTGCCTCTCCCTCCTTGTCTCTTACCTGCCTGCTGCCTGGGTCAGGATGAAGCAGGGCCCTTGTGTTGCCCCAACCCTGGCTGTTGGCTAAGAGCCCACGTGATCTGCCTGTGAGAGGAGTTCCTTCCGGAAGAACCAGGGCAGCTTCTGCCCCTAGAGGGCCAATGCCCTAGCTGAGTGCAGTCCCCCGGCCCCAGCCTGGTCCAGCTTTGGGAAGAGGGTGCCCAGTTGTGCAATCCAGGCCGGGGCAGCCGTGTCCTGATCTTGGTATTCAGGGCTGAGCCTGGAGGGGGCTTGTGATGCCTGACTCTGTCTCTCTCTCTGGCCCCATGCCTTGGTAGCTGTGAGGTGTCACTGCTTTGGGTGACCTGATCTGCCTGTGATGGATGAGCACCGGGGAAATAGTAGAAGACTCGGAATTAGAAGATGTGAGTGGGCTTTGGCCCCAGCCTCCCTACCCCACTCCCTGTCCTGGGCTGCCTGTGACCAACCTTCTTGTTTCTGCAGGCACACTGGATAGCCCTGCTGGAGCTCAGTGTCCCTAATCCCCTCCAGATACTGGTGGCCTAGGGGAGGTCATCAAAGACCGGTGGGACATCGACCTCAGCCCGTTTCCACGCTTTTTTTTTTTTTTTTTTTTTTTTGAGACAGAGTTTCACTCTTGTTGCCCAGGCTGGAGTGCAATGGCGTGATCTTGGCTCACCGCAACCTCCGCCTCCCGGGTTCAAGCGATTCTCCTGCCTCAGCCTCCCGAGTAGCTGGGATTACAGGCGTGTGCCACCAGGCTTGACTAATTTTCTATTTTTAGTAGAGACAAGGTTTCTCCATGTTGGTCAGGCTGGTCTCAAACTCCCGACTTCAGGGAATCTGCCTGCCTCGGCCTCCGAAAGTGCTGGGATTACAGGAGTGAGCCACTGCGCCAGGCCTTCTCCAGGCTCTTGGCACCTTAGCCAGAAACAATTTAAGGACAAGTGCAAAAGTCATGAACGTAGGCAGATTTCTTGCAGAGTAAAGGGACTCACTCAAGAAGAGGAACGTGGGGGTCCTCAAGAGAGTGTCTCATGCCCTACAAGGTGTGGGGCTGACCTTTATGGGCTTCTTTAACTAAAGAGGGGTATATTCATGAAGATTCCAGGAAAAGGTAAAGATTTCTCAAGACCGTGGTGCCACAATTTACACCCAAATACAGGTGTTCCTGGAGCCGTCTTGGCACTGGTGGGTGTATGGTTTCATATGTTACTGATCATACAATGAGATCCTAGGTGAAACCTACATCAAATACAGCGCCATGTTGTGTCTGGTTGGTCGTAGCCAGCTTGGTCCTCATCCTATTTTTCAGGGACTTATTGGCCCTTAGCACATGCAGCTATTTCAAGTGTCCTTCTTCTCCTCATGTGAAACTGCTGCCTGGGATTTTCTATTCACTTGCTACCACTCTATTAATCTCACATTCTCGCCTCTTTTCTGTGCCACCCGGTGTGGGTCCGACAGGTTGTTAC